>NC_052151.1:35305051-36022434 GCF_902713615.1 Scyliorhinus canicula | reverse complement strand
GCTGGGAACCACGCGGCTGGGATCCACGCGGCTGGGATCCACGCGGCTGGGAGCCACACATGTGGGAATCATGCAGGTGGGAACCACATGGCTGGGAACCACGCAGCTGGGAACCACGCGGCTGGGAACCACGCAGCTGGGGACCCCGCAGCTGTGAACCATGCATGTGGGGATGCACTGCCGATGGGTCCAGTGAATCTAGTAGCCAACAAGCGGCAATAGGTGGCTCGCTACAATCAGTAGACATAGCTAATTGCTCTGTATGTCCCAGCAAGGGAGAAACAGGGTAAATCCATGAAAACGTGGTAAAATAGTGCACACCCTCTGCAACGTGCCTGCCTGTGATTACCACCAGAGTTCATAATAAATTGTCTGTCTGACGTTTGAGCTCACACCAATATATATCTCCCTCGACTCTATCAATTCCAAAGGCACCAATAACACACAACAGCCTCCTCTCAGCGGAGACTGTGCAGGAACTAATCACGGATTCTTTATACCCACCCTTATAAAGAAAAGCAAACATAAAAAATGGGGAAAAAAACAGTTTGATGAGTGTGATTCTCCAGCCTCGTGGCGCTCTCACTCAAGTGTACCCAAGCCGATGAACAGCGGGAGAGGTTGAAAATGAGAACCGTGCCAGGCGCCAAACAGTTTGCGATGCAATCGGCCCACTCCCTGAGCGAAATTGGGATCCTACCGCAGTACAGCGAGAAACCAACTATCACCAGATAAGCCCTATTTCCATTCAATTAACAGAAGCGTCCACAGGTCCAATGGCCTCCCACCATTCAGTGACCTCCCCAGCAAGTGGTCACTCTGGTGCCGATTAGCGCTCCTTTTGAAAAACGTGAACCTGGCGGAAGGGCTTCTGCGGGGAGCCGAGGAGGTGAGTAGCCATCTTTGCTCACAGGCAAAGAGCCCGGGGCGCTGGTTTTGCCATCCCAGTACTTAGTGGGGGACCCTGGGCTGGGGGGGAGGGGGAGGGGCACCATCAGCAGGGGTGGGGGAGGCGCTGGGGGGGGGGGGGGCAACCCCATGCTGCTCCACCATACCAACCCCTGGATCAACATCTCCCATGCCCAAAGCATCTGAGACTCCGCCAATCAGCTATGGACCTGCTGGAGCGTCGCCGACATATCCCTCTAAATGTCCCAGCCGCTCCCTAACATCTCCATCAGCTCCAGGTATACCTGTTCCATAGGCTCGGCATCTGACTGGGACTCAGCTGAGTCCTGGGATCCAGCAGACCTCCGATTCTCCTGGAGGGATCCTGCCTCTACCTGATGTACTTCAGCAGCTGCGTGGGTCCCACCAGATTGTGCCCAGCAACTTGCCCACTAACGTTTCCCACTGAGCTGCGTGTATCTGCGCTGGTGGAGGGTGGGGATGACAGCTGTGATATGTCGATCGTGGCATCCTCGGAGCTCCCCTATGAGGTGGTCTTGTGGGGCCCACCCTGGGTGGGCCGGTGCCGTCGGCTGGAGGACCCGCGGGAGAATGGACATGTGGTCAGTGGGAGGGATGGGTCAGTCAGAATGGCAATAACAACTCATCTTGACAGGTCCTCCGGATGGTGCCTGGTCGATCCTCACCCCTGCCGCGTGCGGCAACCTCCCCATTGGTGACTGCTCTGTCCTTGGCCATCCGAGCCACCTCCAGGGTCCGTTTCTTGAAAGTGGTGAAGATCCATATGTCCAGCACTCCTCCACCAGTCTGGGCCTTCTCCTGGCCATTGTGGGAGGACCTCTCCTCAGAGACACAGAGAGGGCATCATTAATGTGGTTCAAAGTGGTGGGTGGGGGGGGGGGGGTGAAGGAAACATTGGGGGGAGTTAAAGGTTAAAGGGAGAGTGAGTTGAAGGGAGGGTTGGGGAGTAGATGCTTGCGAGGGGGTGGAAAGGTCTCGGGGGGGGGGGTTGGGGCGTTGGCATCAACCTACCCGTTCTGCCTGTTGACCGTGCGATACTGGAGGCCAGGCCACCTGGTCACACTCCCCGAGCTCACGGCTGCCGCCACTTGGCCCCAGGCAGCTCTGTGACTCACCCTCCGGGACTCTCGGGGCCCAGGACAGAGCCAACATCAATCCATACAGTTATACAGAGAGGGCCAGCACCAACATGTCTGGATGATGATCCAGAGAGCCATCCAGGGCCTCCAAAGACAAACAGAGAAGAAAGAGAATAGAGCTACCAGGAGTAAACTACAGGATAATAATCTTTATAATTGCCACAAGTCGGCTTACATTAACACTGCTGTGCAGTTACTGTGGAAATCCCTTAGTTACCACATTCCGACGCCTGTTGAGGGAGAATTCTGAATGTCCAATTCACCTAACAGCACGTCTTTCGGGAAACCGGAGCACCCGGACACGTGGAGAACATGCAGACTCCGCACAGTGACCCAAGTCGGAATTGAACCTGGGACCCTGGTGCTGTGAAGCAATAGTGCTACTTTGCTACTTTGCGGTGCACTGCCCTGATGTGGTTGGAGGTCCAGCTGGGGTGTGGGTGCACGCCGACCACCCATTCATTTTTTAATATATACATTTAGAGTACCCAATTCATTTTGTTCCAATTAAGGGGCAATTTAGCGTGTTCAATCCACCCACCCTGAACATCTTTTTGGGTTGTGGGGGCGAAACACACGCAGACACGGGGAGAATGTGCAAACTCCACACGGATAGTGACCCAGAGCCGGGATCGAACCTGGGACCTCGGCGCCGTGAGTCAGCAGGGCTAACCATTGCGCCACCGTGCTGCCTTCGCCAACCACCCATTCATGAGGACAACAAGCTGCTCATTCCACCAAGTCAACGTCCTACACCCCCAGCGGGCAACAGGACGTCAACCAAAATACAGGACTCAGCTTGACCCTGCCCCCCACCCCCCCAGTAAAGTGAAGAAGCAATACCCCGCCTCTCAGGATGTCCCGAATACGCACATTCAAGAAGGGACATCCCAAGCACCAGGGGGCAACAGGTTACCAGCCACAGCAACGAACTTGGCTGAACTCAGTACCTCCCCACACACAGGAATCAATGCCCCAGGAGCTGCAGTACACTACCCAACACCCACACCCCAGCTGGACCTCTAACCACATCAGGGCAGTGCACCGCATCCATTGACACTGTAAAGAAAAAGGGACGACTACGCCAGTCCCAGGCGGGGAGACCCCATCACCGAAGACAAGAGAGAGGGCCGATAACCTCCTCCTCAGTACAACTAGCCCGGAACCACTGGACTGGACCACGGTTAGTAACAGCACCACAATGACCCAGATGAAGAGAGGACAAAAAAAAAGGTGGGAAAACCCTGATGGGAAAAATGCCCAGACTGATCTGAAGATATCGGGCTGAATTCACCGCCGCCGGAATTTTCCGTTTCACCCACAACCTGGGACGCGGGGGTGGGGCTGCGCCACAATTGGAAATCCCATTGACCAACCGGCGAGATGGAGAATCCCGATGGCGTGTCTCACCAGAAATCTGGAGCGGCAGGACAGAGAATCCCACCCACAAACCGTCACCCGGCACTGTCCACCATGACAGAAAGGAGACTGAGTACAATCTCTCTCTTCAACAGACCAGCCAAGGTTTAACCAAACCCACCTCAGTGTGTACAACAATCATATCCTCCTCAGTGTGTACCAATATCATATCCTCCTCAATGTGTACCACCATCACATCCTCCTCAGTGTGTACCACCATCATATCTTCCTCAGTGTGTACCACCATCATATCCACCACAATGTGTACCACAATCATATCCTCCTCAGTGTGTACCACCATCATATCCACCACAATGTGTACCACCATCATATCCTCCTCAGTGTGTACCACTATCATATCCACCTCAATGTGTACCACCATCATATCCACCTCAATGTGTACCACCAACATATCCTCCTCAATGTGTACCACCATCATATCCTCCTAAGTGTGTACCACCATCATATCCACCTCAATGTGTACCACCATCATATCCACCTCAAGGTGTACCACCATCATATACTCCTCAGTGTGTACCACCATCATATCCTCCTCAGTGTGTGCCACCATCATATCCTCCTCAGTGTGTACCACCATCATATCCACCTCAGTGTGTTCCACCATCATATCCACCTCAATGTGTACCACCATCATATCCTCCTCAGTGTGTACCACCATCATATCCTCCTCAATGTGTTCCACCATCATATCCACCTCAGTGTGTACCGCCATCATATCCTCCTCAGCGTGTACCACCATCATATCCTCCGCAGTGTGTACCACCATCATATCCTCCTCAGTGTGTACCACCATCATATCCTCCTCAATGTGTGCCACCATCATATCCTCCTCAATGTGTACCACCATCATATCCTCCTCAGTGTGTACCACCATCATATCCACCTCAGTGTGTACCACCATCATATCCACCTCAGTGTCTACCACCATAATATCCTCCTGAGTGTGTACTACCATCATATCCTCCTCAGTGTGTACCACCATCATATCCTCCTCAGTGTGTACCACCATAATATCCACCTCAGTGTGCACCAACATCATATCCACCTCAATGTGTACCAACATCATATCCTCCTCAGTGTGTACCACCATCATATCCACCTCAATGTACCGACATCATATCCTCCTCAATGTGTACCACCATCATATCCTCCTCAGTGTGTGCCACCATCATATCCTCCTCAGTGTGTTCCACCATCATATCCACCTCAATGTGTACCACCATCATATCCTCCTCAGTGTGTACCACCATCATATCCTCTTCAGTGTGTACCACCATCACATCCTCCTCAATGTACCACCATCATATCCTCCTCAGTGCGTGCCAGCATCATATCCTCCTCAATGTGTACCACCATCATATCCTCCTCAATGTGTACCACGATCATATCCTCCTAAGTGTGTACCACCATCATATCCACCTCAATGTGTACCACCATCATATCCTCCTCAGTGTGTACCACCATCATATCCTCCTCAGTGTGTACCACTATCATATCCACCTCAATGTGTACCACCATCATATCCTCCTCAGTGTGTACTACCATCATATCCACCTCAATGTGTGCCACCATCATATCCTCCTCAATGTGTACCACCATTATATCCTCCTCAATGTGTGCCACCATCATATCCTCCTCAATGTGTACCACCATCATATCCTCCTCAATGTGTGCCACCATCATATCCTCCTCAATGTATACCACCATCATATCCACCTCAGTGTGTACCACCATCATATCCACCTCAGTGTGTACCACCATCATATCCTCCTCAATATACCACCATCATATCCTCCTCAGTGTGTGCCAGCATCATATCCTCCGCAATGTGTACCACCAACATATCCACTTCAATGTGTACCACCATCATATCCACCTCAATGTGTACCACCATCATATCCACCTCAATGTGCACCACCATCATATCCTCCTCAGTGTGTACCACCATCATATCCTCCTCAGTGTGTGCCACCATCATATCCTCCGCAGTGTGTACCACCATCATATCCAGATCAGTGTGTGCCACCATCATATCCACCTCAATGTGTTCCACCATCATATCCACCTCAATGTGTACCACCATCATGTCCTCCTCAGTGTGTACCACCATCATATCCTCCTCAGTGTGTACCACCACCATATCCTCCTCAACGTGTTCCACCATCACATCCTCCTCAGTGTGTAGCACCATCATATCCTCCTCAGTGTGTACCACCATCATATCCTCCTCAGTGTGTACCACCATCATATCCTCCTCAGTGTGTACCACCATCATATCCTCCTCACTGTGTACCACCATCATATCCTCCTCAATGTGTACCACCATCATATCCTCCTCAGTGTGTACCTCCATCATATCCTCCTCAGTGCGCCACCATCATATCCACCTCAACGTGTACCACCATCATATCCTCCTCAATGTGTACCACCATCATATCCTCCTCAGTGTGTACCTCCATCATATCCTCCTTGGTGTGTGCCACCATCATATCCTCCTCAGTGTGTACCACCATCATATCCACCTCAATGTGTACCACCATCCTATCCACCTGAATGTGCTACCATCATATCCACCTCAATGTGTACCACCATCATATCCTCCTCAGTGTGTACCACCATCATATCCTCCTCAATGTGCCACCATCATATCCACCTCAGTGAGTACCACCATCATATCCTCGTCAGTGTGTACCACCATCATATCCTCCTCAATGTGTGCCACCATCATATCCTCCTCAATGTGTACCACCATCATATCCTCCTCAGTGTGTACCACCATCATATCCACCTCAGTGTGTACCACCATCATATCCACCTCAGTGTCTACCACCATCATATCCTCCTCAGTGTGTACTACCATCATATCCTCCTCAGTGTGTACCACCATCATATCCTCCTCAGTGTGTACCACCATCATATCCACCTCAATGTGTACCACCAGCATATCCTCCTCAATGTGTACCACCATCATATCCACCTCAATGTACCGCCATCATATCCTCCTCAATGTGTACCACCATCATATCCTCCTCAGTGTGTGCCACCATCATATCCTCCTCAGTGTGTTCCACCATCATATCCACCTCAACGTGTACCACCATCATATCCACCTCAGTGTGTACCACCATCATATCCACCTCAATGTTTACCACCATCATATCCTCCTCAGTGTGTGCCAGCATTATATCCTCCTCAATGTGTACCACCATCATATCCTCCTCAATGTGTACCACCATCATATCCTCCTAAGTGTGTACCACCATCATATCCTCCTAAGTGTGTACCACCATCATATCCACCTCAATGTGTACCACCATCATATCCTCCACAGTGTGTACCACCATCATATCCTCCTAAGTGTGTACCACCATCATATCCACCTCAATGTGTACCACCATCATATCCTCCACAGTGTGTACCGCCATCATATCCTCCTCAGTGTGTACCACTATCATATCCACCTCAATGTGTACCACCATCATATCCTCCTCAGTGTGTACTACCATCATATCCACCTCAATGTGTGCCACCATCATATCCCCCTGAATGTGTACCACCATCATATCCTCCTCAATGTGTGCCACCATCATATCCTCCTCAATGTGTACCACCATCATATCCACCTCAGTGTGTGCCACCATCATATCCACCTAAATGTGTACCACCATCATATCCACCTCAGTGTGTACCACCATCATATCCACCTCAGTGTGTACCACCATCATATCCACCTCAATGTGTACCATCAACATATCCTCCTCAATGTGTACCACCATCATATCCACTTCAATGTGTACCACCATCATATCCACCTCAATGTGTACCACCATCATATCCACCTCAATGTGTACCACCATCATATCCTCCTCAGTGTGTACCACCATCATATCCTCCTCAGTGTGTGCCACCATCATATCCTCCTCAGTGTGTACCACCATCATATCCAGCTCAGTTTGTGCCACCATCATATCCACCTCAATGTGTTCCACCATCATATCCACCTCAATGTGTACCACCATTATGTCCTCCTCAGTGTGTACCACCATCATATCCTCCTCAGTGTGTACCACCATCATATCCTCCTCAACGTGTTCCACCATCATATCCACCTCAGTGTGTACCACCATCATATCCTCCTCAATGTGTACCACCATCATATCCTCCTCAGTGTGTACCTCCATCATATCCTCCTCAGTGCGCCACCATCATATCCACCTCAACGTGTACCACCATCATATCCTCCGCAAGGTGTACCACCATCATATCCTCCTCAGTGTGTACCTCCATCATATCCTCCTTGGTGTGTGCCACCATCATATCCTCCTCAGTGTGTACCACCATCATATCCTCCTCAGTGTGCACCACCATCATATCCACCTCAATGTGTACCACCATCCTATCCACCTGAATGTGCTACCATCATATCCACCTCAATGTGTGCCACCATCATATCCTCCTCAGCGTGTACCACCATCATATCCTCCTCAATGTGTACCACCATCATATCCTCCTCAGTGTGTACCACCATCATATCCTCCTCAGTGTGTACCACTATCATATCCACCTCAATGTGTACCACCATCATATCCTCCTCAGTGTGTACTACCATCATATCCACCTCAATGTGTGCCACCATCATATCCCCCTGAATGTGTACCACCATCATATCCTCCTCAATGTGTGCCACCATCATATCCTCCTCAATGTGTACCACCATCATATCCTCCTCAGTGTGTGCCACCATCATATCCACCTAAATGTGTACCACCATCATATCCACCTCAGTGTGTACCACCATCATATCCTCCTCAGTGTGTACCACCATCATATCCACCTCAATGTGTACCATCAACATATCCTCCTCAATGTGTACCACCATCATATCCACTTCAATGTGTACCACCATCATATCCACCTCAATGTGTACCACCATCATATCCACCTCAATGTGTACCACCAACATATCCTCCTCAGTGTGTACCACCATCATATCCTCCTCAGTGTGTGCCACCATCATATCCTCCTCAGTGTGTACCACCATCATATCCAGCTCAGTTTGTGCCACCATCATATCCACCTCAATGTGTTCCACCATCATATCCACCTCAATGTGTACCACCATTATGTCCTCCTCAGTGTGTACCACCATCATATCCTCCTCAGTGTGTACCACCATCATATCCTCGTCAACGTGTTCCACCATCATATCCACCTCAGTGTGTACCACCATCATATCCTCCTCAATGTGTACCACCATCATATCCTCCTCAGTGTGTACCTCCATCATATCCTCCTCAGTGCGCCACCATCATATCCACCTCAACGTGTACCACCATCATATCCTCCGCAATGTGTACCACCATCATATCCTCCTCAGTGTGTACCTCCATCATATCCTCCTTGGTGTGTGCCACCATCATATCCTCCTCAGTGTGTACCACCATCATATCCTCCTCAGTGTGCACCACCATCATATCCACCTCAATGTGTACCACCATCCTATCCACCTGAATGTGCTACCATCATATCCACCTCAATGTGTGCCACCATCATATCCTCCTCAGCGTGTACCACCATCATATCCTCCTCAATGTGCCACCATCATATCCACCTCAGTGTGTACCACCATCATATCCTCGTCAGTGTGTACCACCATCATATCCTCCTCAATGTGTGCCACCATCATATCCTCCTCAATGTGTACCACCATCATATCCTCCTCAGTGTGTACCACCATCATATCCACCTCAGTGTGTACCACCATCATATCCACCTCAGTGTCTACCACCATCATATCCTCCTCAGTGTGTACTACCATCATATCCTCCTCAGTGTGTACCACCATCATATCCTCCTCAGTGTGTACCACCATCATATCCACCTCAATGTGTACCACCAACATATCCTCCTCAATGTGTACTACCATCATATCCACTTCAATGTGTACCACCATCATATCCACCTCAATGTGTACCACCATCATATCCACCTCAATGTGTACCACCATCATATCCTCCTCAGTGTGTACCACCATCATATCCTCCTCAGTGTGTGCCACCATCATATCCTCCTCAGTGTGTACCACCATCATATCCACCTCAGTGTGTTCCACCATCATATCCACCTCAATGTGTACCACCATCATATCCTCCTCAGTGTGTACCACCACCATATCCTCCTCAGTGTGTACCACCATCATATCCTCCTCAATGTGCTCCACCATCATATCCACCTAAGTGTGTACCACCATCATATCCTCCTCAGCGTCTACCGCCATCATATCCTCCTCAGTGTGTACCACCATCATCTCCTCCTCAGTGTGTACCACCATCATATCCTCCTCAATGTGTACCACCATCATATCCTCCTCAGTGTGTACCACCATCATATCCACCTCAGTGTGTACCACCATCATATCCACCTCAGTGTCAACCACCATCATATCCTCCTCAGTGTGTACAACCATCATATCCTCCTCAGTGTGTACCACCATCATATCCTCCTCAGTGTGCACCACCATAATATCCACCTCAGTGTGCACCAACATCATATCCACCTCAATGTGTACCAACATCATATCCTCCTCAGTGTGTTCCACCATCATATCCACCTCAATGTACCGCCATCATATCCTCTTCAATGTGTACCACCATCATATCCTCCTCAGTGTGTGCCACCATCATATCCTCCTCAGTGTGTTCCACCATCATATCCACCTCAATGTGTACCACCAGCATATCCACCTCAGTGTGTACCACCATCATATCCACCTCAATGTTTACCACCATGATATCCACCTCAGTGTGTACCACCATCATATCCACCTCAATGTGTACCACCATCATATCCACCTCAATGTGTACCACCATCATATCCTCTTCAGTGTGTACCACCATCACATCCTCCTCAATGTACCACCATCATATCCTCCTCAGTGTGTGCCAGCATCATTCCTCCTCAATGTGTACCACCATCATATCCTCCTCAATGTGTACCACCATCATATCCTCCTAAGTTTGTACCACCATCATATCCACCTCAATGTGCACCACCATCATATCCTCCTCAGTGTGTACCACCATCATATCCTCCTCAGTGTGTACCACTATCATATCCACCTCAATTTGTACCACCATCATATCCTCCTCAGTGTGTACTACCATCATATCCACCTCAATGTGTGCCACCATCATATCCTCCGCAATGTGTACCACCATCATATCCTCCTCAATGTGTGCCACCATCATATCCTCCTCAATGTGTACCACCATCATATCCTCCTCAATGTGTGCCACCGTCATATCCTCCTCAATGTGTACGACCATCATATCCACCTCAGTGTGTACCACCATCATATCCACCTCAGTGTGTACCACCATCATATCCATCTCAGTGTGTGCCACCATCATAGCCACCTCAATGTGAACCACCATCATATCCACCTCAGTGTGTACCACCATCATATCCACCTCAATGTGTACCACCATCATATCCTCCTCAGTGTGTGCCACCATCATATCCACCTCAATGTGTACCACCATCATATCTACCTCAGTGTGTACCACCATCATATCCTCCTCAGTGTGTACCACCATCATATCCACCTCAATGTGTACCACCAACATATCCTCCTCAATGTGTACCACCATCATATCCACTTCAATGTGTACCACCATATCCACCTCAATGTGTACCACCATCATATCCACCTCAATGTGTACCACCATCATATCCTCCTCACTGTGTACCACCATCATATCCTACTCAGTGTGTGCCACCATCATATCCTCCTCAGTGTGTACCACCATCATATCCAGCTCAGTGTGTGCCACCATCATATCCACCTCAATGTGTTCCACCATCATATCCTCCTCAGTGTGTACCACCATCATATCCTCCTCAGTGTGTACCACCATCATATCCTCCTCAATGTGTACCACCATCATATCCTCCTCAATGTGTACCACCATCATATCCTCCTCAGTGTGTACCTCCATCATATCCTCCTCAGTGCGCCACCATCATATCCACCTCAACGTGTACCACCATCATATCCACCTCAGTGTGTACCACCATCATATCCTCCTCAGTGTGTACCTCCATCATATCCACCTCAGTGTGTACCACCATCATATCCCGCTCAGCGTGTACCACCATCATATCCTCCTCAGTGTGTACCACCATCATATCCTCCTCAGTGTGCACCACTATCATATCCACCTCAATGTGTACCACCATCCTGTCCACCTGAATGTGCTACCATCATATCCACCTCAATGTGTACCACCATCATATCCTCCTCAGCGTGTACCACCATCATATCCTCCTCAATGTGCCACCATCATATCCACCTCAGTGTGTACCACCATCATATCCTCGTCAGTGTGTACCACCATCATATCCTCCTCAATGTGTGCCACCATCATATCCTCCTCAATGTGTACCACCATCATATCCTCCTCAGTGTGTACCACCATCATATCCACCTCAGTGTGTACCACCATCATATCCACCTCAGTGTCTACCACCATCATATCCTCCTCAGTGTGTATTACCATCATATCCTCCTCAGTGTGTACCACCATCATATCCTCCTCAGTGTGTACCACCATCATATCCACCTCAATGTGTAACATCATCATATCCTCCTCGGTCTCTACAACCATCATATCCACCTCAATGTGTGCCACCATCATATCCTCCTCAGTGTGTACCACCATCATATCCTCCTCAGTGTGTACCACCATCATATCCTCCTCAGCGTGTACCACCATCATATCCTCCTGAATGTGTACCACCATCATATCCTCCTCAGTGCGCCACCATCATATCCACCTCAGTGTGTACCACCGTCATATCCTCCTCAATGTGTACCACCATCATATGCTCCTCAGTGTGTGCCACCATCATATCCTCCTCAATGTGTGCCACCATCATATCCTCCTCATTGTGTACCACCAACATATCCTCCTCAATGTGTACCACCATCATATCCTCCTCAATGTGTCCCACCATCATATCCACCTCAGTGTGTACCACCATCGTATCCCCCTCAGTGTGTACCACCATCATATCCACCTCAGTGTCTACCACCATCATATCCTCCTCAGTGTGTACCACCATCATATCCCCCTCAGTGTGTACCACCATCATATCCACCTCAGTGTGTACCACCGTCATATCCACCTCCATGTGTACCACCATCATATCCACCTCAGCGTGTGCCACCATCATATCCTCCTCAGTGTGTACCAACATCATATCCACCTCAGTGTGTACTACCATCATATCCACCTCAATGTGTACCACCATCATATCCACCTCAGTGTGTACCACCATCATATCCTCCTCAGTGTGTACCAACATTATATCCTCCTCAATGTGTAGCACCATCATATCCACCTCAGTGTGTACCACCATCATATCCACCTCAGTGTGTACCACCATCATATCCTCCTCAATGTGTACCAACATCATATCAACCTCAGTGTGTACCACCATCATATCCTCCTCAGTGTGTTCCACCATCATATCCTCGTCAGTGTGTACCACCATCATATCCTCCTCAGTGTGTACCACCATCATATCCCCCTCAGTGTGTACCACCATCATATCCACCTAAGTGTGTACCACCATCATATCCACCTAAGTGTGTACCACCATCATATCCTCCTCAGTGTGTACCACCATCATATCCACCTCAGTGTGCACCAACATCATATCCACCTCAATGTGTACCAACATCATATCCACCTCAGTGTGCACCAACATCATATCCACCTCAATGTGTACCACCATCATATCCACCTCAGTGTCTACCACCATCATATCCTCCTCAGTGTGTACCACCATCATATCCCCCTCAGTGTGTACCACCATCATATCCACCTCAGTGTGTACCACCATCATATCCACCTCCGTGTGTACCACCAGCATATCCACCTCAGCGTGTGCCACCATCATATCCACCTCAGTGTGTACCACCATCATATCCACCTCAGTGTGTACCACCATCATATCCTCCTCAGTGTGTACCAACATCATATCCTCCTCAATGTGTAGCACCATCATATCCACCTCAGTGTGTACCACCATCATATCCACCTCAGTGTGTACCACCATCATATCCTCCTCAATGTGTACCAACATCATATCAACCTCAGTGTGTACCACCATCATATCCTCCTCAGTGTGTTCCACCATCATATCCTCGTCAGTGTGTACCACCATCATATCCTCCTCAGTGTGTACCACCATCATATCCCCCTCAGTGTGTACCACCATCATATCCACCTAAGTGTGTACCACCATCATATCCACCTAAGTGTGTACCACCATCATATCCTCCTCAGTGTGTACCACCATCATATCCACCTCAGTGTGCACCAACATCATATCCACCTCAATGTGTACCAACATCATATCCACCTCAGTGTGCACCAACATCATATCCACCTCAATGTGTACCACCATCATATCCACCTCAGTGTCTACCACCATCATATCCTCCTCAGTGTGTACCACCATCATATCCCCCTCAGTGTGTACCACCATCATATCCACCTCAGTGTGTACCACCATCATATCCACCTCCGTGTGTACCACCAGCATATCCACCTCAGCGTGTGCCACCATCATATCCACCTCAGTGTGTACCACCATCATATCCTCCTCAGCGGGTATCACCATCATATCCACCTCAGTGTGTACCACCATCATATCCTCCTCAATGTGTACCACCATCATATCCTCCTCAGTGTGTACCACCATCATATCCTCCTCAGTGTGTACCACCATCATATCCTCTTCAGTGTGTACCAACATCATATCCACCTCATTGTGTACCACCATCATATCCACCTCAGTGTGTGCCACCATCATATCCTCCTCAGTGTGTACCACCATCATATCCAGCTCAGTGTGTGCCACCATCATATCCACCTCAATGTGTTCCACCATCATATCCTCCTCAGTGTGTACCACCATCATATCCTCCTCAGTGTGTACCACCATCATATCCTCCTCAATGTGTACCACCATCATATCCTCCTCAATGTGTACCACCATCATATCCTCCTCAGTGTGTACCTCCATCATATCCTCCTCAGTGCGCCACCATCATATCCACCTCAACGTGTACCACCATCATATCCACCTCAGTGTGTACCACCATCATATCCTCCTCAGTGTGTACCTCCATCATATCCACCTCAGTGTGTACCACCATCATATCCCGCTCAGCGTGTACCACCATCATATCCTCCTCAGTGTGTACCACCATCATATCCTCCTCAGTGTGCACCACCATCATATCCACCTCAATGTGTACCACCATCCTGTCCACCTGAATGTGCTACCATCATATCCACCTCAATGTGTACCACCATCATATCCTCCTCAGCGTGTACCACCATCATATCCTCCTCAATGTGCCACCATCATATCCACCTCAGTGTGTACCACCATCATATCCTCGTCAGTGTGTACCACCATCATATCCTCCTCAATGTGTGCCACCATCATATCCTCCTCAATGTGTACCACCATCATATCCTCCTCAGTGTGTACCACCATCATATCCACCTCAGTGTGTACCACCATCATATCCACCTCAGTGTCTACCACCATCATATCCTCCTCAGTGTGTATTACCATCATATCCTCCTCAGTGTGTACCACCATCATATCCTCCTCAGTGTGTACCACCATCATATCCACCTCAATGTGTAACATCATCATATCCTCCTCGGTCTCTACAACCATCATATCCACCTCAATGTG
This sequence comes from Scyliorhinus canicula, assembly GCF_902713615.1. Taxonomy (NCBI): domain Eukaryota; kingdom Metazoa; phylum Chordata; class Chondrichthyes; order Carcharhiniformes; family Scyliorhinidae; genus Scyliorhinus; species Scyliorhinus canicula. The sequence goes on along the minus strand of NC_052151.1, from coordinate 36,007,144 downwards.
TGCCACCATCATATCCTCCTCAGTGTGTACCACCATCATATCCTCCTCAGTGTGTACCACCATCATATCCTCCTCAGCGTGTACCACCATCATATCCTCCTGAATGTGTACCACCATCATATCCTCCTCAGTGCGCCACCATCATATCCACCTCAGTGTGTACCACCGTCATATCCTCCTCAATGTGTACCACCATCATATGCTCCTCAGTGTGTGCCACCATCATATCCTCCTCAATGTGTGCCACCATCATATCCTCCTCATTGTGTACCACCAACATATCCTCCTCAATGTGTACCACCATCATATCCTCCTCAATGTGTCCCACCATCATATCCACCTCAGTGTGTACCACCATCGTATCCCCCTCAGTGTGTACCACCATCATATCCACCTCAGTGTCTACCACCATCATATCCTCCTCAGTGTGTACCACCATCATATCCCCCTCAGTGTGTACCACCATCATATCCACCTCAGTGTGTACCACCGTCATATCCACCTCCATGTGTACCACCATCATATCCACCTCAGCGTGTGCCACCATCATATCCTCCTCAGTGTGTACCAACATCATATCCACCTCAGTGTGTACTACCATCATATCCACCTCAATGTGTACCACCATCATATCCACCTCAGTGTGTACCACCATCATATCCTCCTCAGTGTGTACCAACATTATATCCTCCTCAATGTGTAGCACCATCATATCCACCTCAGTGTGTACCACCATCATATCCACCTCAGTGTGTACCACCATCATATCCTCCTCAATGTGTACCAACATCATATCAACCTCAGTGTGTACCACCATCATATCCTCCTCAGTGTGTTCCACCATCATATCCTCGTCAGTGTGTACCACCATCATATCCTCCTCAGTGTGTACCACCATCATATCCCCCTCAGTGTGTACCACCATCATATCCACCTAAGTGTGTACCACCATCATATCCACCTAAGTGTGTACCACCATCATATCCTCCTCAGTGTGTACCACCATCATATCCACCTCAGTGTGCACCAACATCATATCCACCTCAATGTGTACCAACATCATATCCACCTCAGTGTGCACCAACATCATATCCACCTCAATGTGTACCACCATCATATCCACCTCAGTGTCTACCACCATCATATCCTCCTCAGTGTGTACCACCATCATATCCCCCTCAGTGTGTACCACCATCATATCCACCTCAGTGTGTACCACCATCATATCCACCTCCGTGTGTACCACCAGCATATCCACCTCAGCGTGTGCCACCATCATATCCACCTCAGTGTGTACCACCATCATATCCACCTCAGTGTGTACCACCATCATATCCTCCTCAGTGTGTACCAACATCATATCCTCCTCAATGTGTAGCACCATCATATCCACCTCAGTGTGTACCACCATCATATCCACCTCAGTGTGTACCACCATCATATCCTCCTCAATGTGTACCAACATCATATCAACCTCAGTGTGTACCACCATCATATCCTCCTCAGTGTGTTCCACCATCATATCCTCCTCAGTGTGTACCACCATCATATCCTCCTCAGTGTGTACCACCATCATATCCCCCTCAGTGTGTACCACCATCATATCCACCTAAGTGTGTACCACCATCATATCCACCTAAGTGTGTACCACCATCATATCCTCCTCAGTGTGTACCACCATCATATCCACCTCAGTGTGCACCAACATCATATCCACCTCAATGTGTACCAACATCATATCCACCTCAGTGTGCACCAACATCATATCCACCTCAATGTGTACCACCATCATATCCACCTCAGTGTGTACCACCATCATATCCTCCTCAGTGTGTACCACCATCATATCCCCCTCAGTGTGTACCACCATCATATCCACCTCAGTGTGTACCACCATCATATCCACCTCCGTGTGTACCACCAGCATATCCACCTCAGCGTGTGCCACCATCATATCCACCTCAGTGTGTACCACCATCATATCCTCCTCAGCGGGTATCACCATCATATCCACCTCAGTGTGTACCACCATCATATCCTCCTCAATGTGTACCACCATCATATCCTCCTCAGTGTGTACCACCATCATATCCTCCTCAGTGTGTACCACCATCATATCCTCTTCAGTGTGTACCAACATCATATCCACCTCATTGTGTACCACCATCATATCCACCTCAGTGTGTACCAACATCATATCCACCTCAGTGTCCCACCATCATATCCACCTCAGTGTGTACCACCATCATATCCTCCTCAGTGGGTACCACCATCATATCCACCTCAGTGTGTACCACCATCATATCCACCTCAGTGTGTACCACCATCATATCCTCCTCAATGTGTGCCACCATCATATCCTCCTACATGTGTACCACCATCATATCCACCTCAGTGTACCACCATCATATCCTCCTCAGCGTGTACCAACATCATATCCTCCTCAGTGTGTACCACCATCATATCCACCTCAATGTGTACCACCATTATATCCTCCTCAGTGTGTACCACATTCATATCCACCTCAGTGTGTACCACCATCATATCCACCTCAGTGTGTACCACCATCATATCCTCCTCAGCGTGTACCACCATCATATCCACCTAAGTGTGTACCACCATCATATCCTCCTCAGTGTGTACCACCATCATATCCACCTCAGTGTGCACCAACATCATATCCACCTCAATGTGTACCAACATCATATCCACCTCAGTGTGCACCAACATCATATCCACCTCAATGTGTACCACCATCATATCCACCTCAGTGTCTACCACCATCATATCCTCCTCATTGTGTACCACCATCATATCCCCCTCAGTGTGTACCACCATCATATCCACCTCAGTGTGTACCACCATCATATCCACCTCCGTGTGTACCACCAGCATATCCACCTCAGCGTGTGCCACCATCATATCCACCTCAGTGTGTACCACCATCATATCCTCCTCAGCGGGTACCACCATCATATCCACCTCAGTGTGTACCACCATCATATCCTCCTCAATGTGTACCACCATCATATCCTCCTCAGTGTGTACCACCATCATATCCTCCTCAGTGTGTACCACCATCATATCCTCTTCAGTGTGTACCAACATCATATCCACCTCATTGTGTACCACCATCATATCCACCTCAGTGTGTACCAACATCATATCCACCTCAGTGTCCCACCATCATATCCACCTCAGTGTGTACCACCATCATATCCTCCTCAGTGGGTACCACCATCATATCCACCTCAGTGTGTACCACCATCATATCCACCTCAGTGTGTACCACCATCATATCCTCCTCAATGTGTGCCACCATCATATCCTCCTACATGTGTACCACCATCATATCCACCTCAGTGTACCACCATCATATCCTCCTCAGCGTGTACCAACATCATATCCTCCTCAGTGTGTACCACCATCATATCCACCTCAGTGTGTACCACCATCATATCCACCTCAGTGTGTACCACCATCATATCCTCCTCAATGTGTGCCACCATCATATCCTCCTACATGTGTACCACCATCATATCCTCCTCAGCGTGTACCACCATCATATCCTCCTCAGTGTGTACCACCATCATATCCTCCTCAGCGTGTACCACCATCATATCCACCTCAATGTGTACCACCATCATATCCTCCTCTGTGTGTACCACCATCATATCCACCTCAATGTGTACCACCATCATATCCACCTCAATGTGTACCGCCATCATATCCTCCTCAGTGTGTACCACCATCATATCCACCTCAATGTGTACCACCAACATATCCTCCTCAGTGTGTACCACCATCATATCCACCTCAATGTGTACCGCCATCATATCCTCCTCAGTGTGTGCCATCACCATATCCTCCTGTTCTAATAGCTCCAGGAAAAAAACGACCTAGAGGAAAATCTCCAAACTCAACGAAGAGTCAGAAGGAACGTTAGGGCAGCACGGTAGCTCAAATGATTAGCACTCTGGCTTCACTTTGCCAGGGTCCCTGGTTTGATTCCCCACTGGGTCACTGTGTGGAGTCTGCACTTTCTCCCTGTGTCTGATGTGCAGGTCAGGTGGATTGGCCACGCTAAATTTCCCTTGGTGTCCAAAAGGTTAGGAGAGGTTACTGGGTGACGGGGATAGGGTGGAAGGGAGGGCGTGAGTGGGTCGGTGTAGACTCGATGGGCCAAATGGCCCTCTTCTGCACTGTATGTTCTATGCTATCCTTCCCAGCAAATGTAATCCGCCCAGGCTATCGAAGGGGAGTCGTAAATGCAAAAAAAAAACCTGATAGGGTTTGCTCTAACTGGGGAGGCTAAACTCAATTTCAGTGAGGACTCGCCTAAAGCTATTATCCAACTCCACCCCTCCCATCCACTCATCACCCCACCCTGCTCCACACATCTTCATTAGGCCAGATAAGGGGTGTCAAAAAGACACTCACCTCACGCAACCGCAAAGATTAGAACACATTATGACAAAAAAGGAAGAAACTGTGCACACACCACATTTCACAGTCGACCCAGTATGATTTTTGCTAGAACTGGGTAACAGATAACTCTCGGCCTCATGCTCACATCTCGCACGTCCTTGGAGGAAAAAAGGCAAGAACAAATAATCAACAGCGTAATCCCAAGGATGTAATATCCAGGATTATAGAAGAATTTCAGGATAATGACACCATCTATGTTGCTCGAGAAGGCCGACATCACTTCAATAAGTTTGAAGGTGCTGTTGGGTAAAGTTAAGCGTCCTAGGGTGAATGTGCTAAATTGGGGGAAGGCTAATTCTAACAATATTAGGCAGGAACTGAAGAATCTAGATTGGGGGCGGATCTTTGAGGATCAATCAACATCTGGCATGTGGGAGGTTTTCCAATGTCATTTGATGGGAATTCAGGACCAGCATATCCCTGTGAGGAAGAAGGATAAGTATGGCAAGTTTTGGGAACCTTGGATAACAAGGGATATTGTAGGCCTCATCAAAAAGAAAAAGGAGGCATTTGTCAGGGTTAGAAGGCTGGGAACAGACGAAGCTTGTGTGGGATATAAGGAAAGTAGGAAGGAAAGAGTCAGGAGGGCTGGAAGGGATCACGAAAAGTCATTGGCAAACAGGATTAAGGAAAATCCCAAGGGTTTTTATACGTATATACAGACCAAGAGGGTAGCCAGGGAAATGTTGTGGCCCTCTGACGGACAGGGGAGGGAATCTATGTGTGGAGCCAGAGGAAATGGGTGACATACTAAATGAATAATTTGCATCAGTATTCACCAAAGAGAAGGAATTAGATCATGAGACCATAAGGCCATTATGGGCAGCACGGTAGCACAGTGGTTAGCACTGTGGTTTCACAGCGCCAGGGTCCCAGGTTTGATTCCCGGCTTGGGTCACTGTCTGTGCGGAGTCTGCACGTTCTCCCCGTGTCTGTGTGGGTTTCCTCCGGGTGCTCCGGTTTCCTCCCACAAGTCCGAAAGACGTGCTGTTGGGTAATTTGGACGTTCTGAATTCTCCCTCTGTGTACCCGAACAGACCCCGGAATGTGGCGACCAGGGGCTTTTCACAGTAACTTCATTGCAGTGTTAATGTAAGCCTACTTGTGACAATAAAGATTATTATTATCAAGACATATGTAGTAATAATCATGGCCTAGTTTTAAGGCCGATGAAATTGGAAATCTTAAATTAAAGAATTGGGCCCTTTAAAAACCACAGTCTGCAGAAGCCTGCAGAATCCGAATATACAGAACTCAGACAAGCTGCCGGGGTCTGTATGAAGCAGCCCCTGAATAACCCATTAAGTAATTATCATTGCTACTAGAGATTCACTGGCCTATTGTCCACAGTTCCTGATATCCCATCAACTGATAGTCGCTCCTACTTAAGATGCATTGGCCTATTGTTCACAGTTCCTAAAACCCATCAAACAATCATCACCCCTCCCAGGGTGGGCTCAGGTGACCTGTCAATAGGTCATCAACCAGACCATTGGGCACTGAGACCCTGCCTCCTGAGACGCCATTGGTCGAAGGCCAAGGGCAGGTGGAAAAAGGAGGTGGGTGGCGACAGGGGATAAAAAGAGGCATTTTCCAGACATATAGATATAGAGAAATACAGCACAGAACAGGCCCTTCGGCCCACGATGCTGTGCCGAACTTTTGTCCTAGGTTAATCATAGAATTTTGGACAATTTTTCATGGCCAATCCACCCAACCTGCACATCTTTGGACTGTGGGAGGAAACCGGAGTACCCGGAGGAAACCCACGCAGTCACGGGGAGGATGTGCAGACTCCACACAGACAGTGACCCAAGTCGAAATCGAACTAGGGACCCTGGAGCTGTGAAGCAATTGTGCTACCCACAATGCTACCGTGCTGCCCTTAAGAAGTTAACCTACATTCCCTTATTCTACCCTAATCCAAGTACCTATCCAATAGCCGCTTGAAGGTCCATAAATTTTCCGACTCAACTACTACCACAGGCAGTGCATTCCATGCCCCCACTACTCTCTGGGTAAAGAACCTACCTCTGACATCCCCTCTATATCTTCCACCATTTATCTTAAATTTATGTCCCCTTGTAATGGTGTGTTCCACCCGGGGAAAAAGTCTCTGACTGTCTACTCTATCTATTCCCCTGATCATCTTATAAACCTCTATCAAGTCGCCCCTCATCCTTCTCCGTTCTAATGAGAAAAGGCCTAGCACCCTCAACCTTTCCTCGTATGACCTACTCTCCATTCCAGGCAACATCCTGGTAAATCTCCTTTGCACCTTTTCCAAAGCTTCCACATCTTTCCTAAAATGAGGTGACCAGAACTGCACACAGTACTCCAAATGTGGCCTGACCAAGGTTTTGTACAGCTGCATCATCACCTCACAGCTCTTAAATTCAATCCCTCTGCTAATGAACGCTAGCACACCATAGGCCTTCTTCACAGCTCTATCCACTTGAGTGGCAACTTTCAAAGTTACATCTGGAGAGAAAGGAAATTAAAATCGCTTATTGTCACGAGTAGGCTTCAATGAAGTTACTGTGAAAAGCCCCTAGTCGCCACATTCCGGTGCCTGGTATAGGAATTGAACTGTGCTGCTGGCCTGCTTTGGTCTGCTTTAAAAGCCAGCGATTTAGCCCCATGTGCTGAACCAGCCCTGGTTTGCTAGGAAGGACTAGAAGCTAAGACTCAAAATAAAGACTCAAAGTAAAAGACTCGAGGCCAAAGACTGGAAGCTTGGTATGTGAGGTGACCTTGACCAGACCAGAAGGAAGGAAGCAAGCAAGGAACAGCCAGCGAGAATCACCTTTACAAAGAGGAACCAGAGGGACTCCGGGATCGGATCTACAGCTTACCAAATCACCTTTACGGGAAGTATAGTCGAATCCTGGGTGCTTCTTGTATGTATAGTGGGTAATTTATGGGTTAGCTATATTTAATAAAGTGTGTTGCATTATATCTGTGTCCTACTTTGTTCTCCTCATAAATAAAGACACCTGGGTAAACTTTAATTAAAGAGCTGGTTGAAGTATCTGAATTGGACAGATATAACACATAGGAGCAGAATTAGGTCATTCAGCCCATCGAGTCTGCTCCGCCATTCAATCATGGCTGATAGTTTTCTCATCCCCATTTCCCTGTCTTCCACCCATAACCCCAAGATCCCCGTTTAATCAAGAACCTATCTATCTCTATCTTAATAACGCTCCATGATGTGGCCTCCACAACCTTCTGCGGCAAAGAGTTCCACAGATTCACCACCCTCTGGCTGAAGAAATTCCTCCTCTTTTCTGTTTTAAAGGATCGACTTGGGGGATGATGAGTCTGGGAAAGGGTGTGTAGATAGTCAGGGTCTCATTGAGATCAAAAAGAAGGACGTATTGGGCGTCCTGAAAAAAATTAAGGCAGATAAGTCCCCAGGGCCTAATGGGATTGACCCCAGAATACTGAGGGAGGCAAGGGAGGAAATTGCTGGGGCCTTGACAGAAATATTTGTATCCTCACTGGCTACAGGTGAGGCCTCAGAGGACTGGAGAATAGCTAATGCCATTCCTTTGTTTAAGAAGGGTAGCAAGGATAATCCAGGAAATTACAGGCCAAGGACACTTACATCAATGGTGGGGAAATTAGTGGAGAGGTTTTGTCAGATAATGAAGCAGTTGTGTCCACCTGCAGCAAGACCGGGGCAATATCCAGACTTGGGCTGACAAGTGGCAAGTTACATTCATGCCATACAAGTGCCAGGCAATGGTCATCTCCGACTAGAGAGGATCCAACCAATGCCCCTTGACATTCAATGGCATCGCTGAACTGAATAGACAACACTTAATGAGCAAGTGTTCATTATTGGGCCTAATGTTGCCAATAATTTATTAAATGTATCCTTGGGAGGCTTCATCACATGGCCATTCGTCAAGGACCAGCTATTAGTTGGCCGGCACATCCATCCTTTTGACGCAGTGCCCTCCTACTCCAGTTGGAAAGCACAAATGGGTGATCTTAGAATCATAGAGTTTACAGTGCAGAAAGAGGCCATTTGGCCCATCGAGTCTGCACCAGCTCTTGGAAAGAGCACCCTACTTAAGCCCACACCTCCACCCTATCCCTGTAACCCAGTAACCCCAGCTAACATTTTTTGGACACTAAAGGCTGGTTTAGCTCACTTGGCTAAATCACTGGCTTTTAAAGCAGACCAAGCAGGCCAACAGCACGGTTCGATTCCCATACCAGCCTCCCCGAACAGGTGTTGGAATGTGGCGACTAGGGGCTTTTCACAGTAACTTTGTTGACGCCTACTTGTGACAATAAGCGATTTTCATTTATCATGGCCAATCACCTAACCTGCACATCTTTGGACTGTGAGAGGAAACCGGAGCACCCGGAGGAAACCAACGTAGACACGGGGAGAACGTGCAGACTCCGCACCGACAGTGACCCAAGCCGGGAATCGAACCTGGAATCCTGGAGCTGTGAAGCAACTGTGCTTGCTACTGTGCTGCCCATAATGCTTGTGTAGTGTGATGTTTGTCTGTCAGCCAAACGGCCTTTTTCTCACTCATTTCTCTATCAGGGTTGCACATGGCTGTGCCCTGCGGGTTGATCTTTAATTCCTGGAGACCCTAATCCCGTGCACAATACCCCCATGCACCATATGGAACCCTTCTTGGATTGGGAACGCCACCGCCCCACCCCCCTGCCCCCACACCCCCAATATCCCGGCCCCACGACTCACGGTTATAACTTATCCTTATGTTCCTTACATCCCATGCTGGACTTCTATTGTCATTTGTACCTTGGAAGAATGCTGTGATAACAAACATGCACCTTTTCTCCAATTGCTACTTCTAAAAGACCTGACCTCAGTAAAGTATCATGGGGCAGACTTCTCCCATCTGGGACTTAGTCCCATGGCGGGGGGTGGGTGGGAATGGGATGTGCTTCCTGCTGTAGAGGCTGGTGGAAGCCACAGTGTATCTTCCAGCCCTGATATCATTAATAATCTACCTGAGGGTTTATAGAATTTACAGTGCTGAAGGAGGCCATTCGGCCCATCGAGACTGCACCGGCTCTTGGAAAGAGCACCCGACTTCTGCCCATGCATCCACCCTATCCCCGTAAACCAGTAACCCAGTAAGTTTAGTGGCCATATTCCGTGGCAGGGTGTCATTGGTCCCGCCATCATATCTGGGCTCCATATTGGAAAGGTGCCCGATATCACTGACCCATTGTTGAAGAAAGAAGCTGAATCCGGGAACACTCTGAGGCTGGAAGATGGGCCTCCTCGAAGACACTGAACCTGGAGTGTAGTAATCCACAGGAGGCAGGAGTTCCGTCACCACACCAATATTTATTTACAATAGCGATATTACAGGAGCAGCTACAAACAGTGCTGCTAGCAGTCCACTCAACTTAAGACTGACTCACAAAGCCTACACAGGTGATTATATGGGCCCCCTCAATGAGCTATCATTGAGGGAGCTCATACTCCAATTGGCCAACCAATAAAGCCAATTGGAGTTCATTAAATGGAGGAACTGGCTGTAGATGTCCCCCCCCCCCCCCCCCCCCCACCCCCCCCCATTGCTGTGGTGTTCCGGGGTCCAGGGTTGCTGGCAGCCTCCATGGTGACCTCCGGAGGCAGCACCAGGTATTGTTCAGGTGAGTCCGGACTTCTCCGCAGGCGTGTTCTGGACTGGCATGTTTTCCCGCTGGGAAAATTGAGCGGGGGTGGGAAAATCCGGTCAGGCCTTCATTTGCATCCCATTAGCAGGATGCAAACCAATTTCATGGTGGCTTCCAGCGGGATTCCCGCTCCACCATGGGGGGGCACTGGCGGAAGATCCTGCAGGAAATTCACATCGATTTTTTGGTTTCCTGCTGAATTCTCTCTCTCTCTCTCTCTCTCTCTCTCTCTCTCTCTCTCTCTCTCTCTCTCTCTCTCTCTCTCTCTCTCTCTTTCCCCCCCCCCCCCCCCCCCCCCCCACCCCGCTGCCATTGAACCCGCCGGGGAGAATTCCACGCACAGACTCATAGCAACGTTGGTCCAATCATCTGTCAGGTTTAGAGCTTACTGTAACGCTCTTCCAAACAGCGGGCCAGGCAGCGTTATTTACTCATGCCAAAATGTCTTTGCGTTTTCTGCAAATACAAATCATAACAAGTTATCAAATATCAGCTTCACTAATAATGCATTTGTAATCAATTTGGAACAGATCAGGACTCATGTGGAAACATGAGCAAAACTAGGTCTCTGTCAAAGTGCAGGCAGCAGCCGTATTCTATTACATTGCAACTGGAGACGAGCATTTGATGAGAAACATTATTCAGCAAGAAACAGAAGTAAAGGAAAGCAAAAAGAAAGATATCGACATTCCTGGGATATGACATCTGGACTTTTGGATTCCCAACTTCCAGCATTTTGTGTTGGAAGTGGTGTCAGTGTAGATTAGAGTAGTTTTTGTTTCAGTGCAGGCTCGATGGGCCGAAGGGCCTCTTCTGTATTGCATGATTCTGTGGGTGTGATTGAACAGAAATGTTTCTACATATCATTTCCGGCGGGTTTTGCTCAGGGTTTCCTGCCGGTTCTGTTGGCACGTTCCCCACCGCTATCTAACGTCAATTTTTCGGGCCCTGGGGAGTTTCTCTCCGGGCTGGACCACACTGAGAATTGTTCCATCACTGGGGAGCTGAACTCACTGACCAGACCCGCTCCTCAGAGGTCAGGGTGCCATTGTGAAAGGGTGGCCCCCCATCTCGAAATAAGCCAGAGGGTCCCACCCCAACCCCCCACCCATGGGAAACGTCAACCACCAAACACATGGGCATTACCCCCAAACCCCCAAATGAGGGCACCCAGGTATGGGGTGGCTGAGAACCTCCTCATTTTCAGGCCTTCCCACACCCCCTTCCGCCCCCCCCCCCTCCCTTCCAGGACCTCCCCCTTTAACCCCCAACCTTCCGGAGCCCCCTTCATACCCGCACTTCACCCCCACCCGTCATTACGCCTTCATCTCTCTTTCATGGGCATGGCCCTCCCCTCAGGCCCTGAGCCTTGGCAGTGCCACCCTGGCACCTGGGGACCCTGACACTGCCACCTGGCACCCTGGCAGTGTCAGAAGGGTGCCCTGTGGCAGTGCCATGATGCCATTCTGGCAGTACCCTGGTGCCCAGGTGCCAGGGGGGGAGCCAGGGTTCCACCTGCTCAGTCCCTGACCACCCATGGGCCTCCAATGGCCTGGGAGACCCCCCCCCCCCCCCCCCAGGTGCTGTTCCGCTGGCTAGATCCAGCGTCAGCGAGGCGCACCGGCCTCTCCCCCCATTTACTGGCCACAACCCGCTCTGATTCTGGGGGGACGTGGCTGGTACATCACGCCCCACGATTCTATGACTTGGGCCTTATTTTCATCTTGTAATCCATTACAACACAAAAACCAACTGCAATTTATCGCAACTTTAACATGTTGCAGGTAGTGCAGCAGTACACCCAGGATTGCCATGTAACCTGGTGGCTTTAGATGGTCAAGGGAATCCCGATCTTGCTAATATTCTCTGTCCCGCTCCCCGCCACCTGCAGACATGGATATCGGACAGTTTGCTGGCTATCTACCCTGGCCGCTACTGCTGTTATGGGTACATGTGAGGCTGCACCAAGAGCAGCCTGCCCCAGATGAATAGGGACCAGTCGATGAGGCCCAGTTGTCATTGGGATTTCACAAACGTCGGCACACAGGGCTGTGATGGATGCCCTATGTGCCCAGGCGGCTAACTACATCACCTTCAACCTGAACCAGGCCTGACATGATGCCTGGGCAGGAGGATTTACCACCATCGCTGGCATGCCCCAGGTCTAGGGGGCGATAGATGGAACACATTGCACCTTCCAAGCACCGATTTGACAAGGGGCGCCCTTGTTCAACAGGAAGGGCTTCCACTCCATGACTGTGCAGTTCGTGTGCGACCACTAGCTGTACAGCATGTCTGCGTCCAATCTCCAGGCAGCGTGCAGGTCACACACAACCTGAGGTTTCTGGGACCTTAGAGGCACTCCCTCGGGTAAGGGGTTGGCTATTGGGCGACGCCCATTGAGTCATGGCAAATGACGTCTGTCCGGAGGTTTTAAAGTATGCATGTTTGTGTCCAGGTTGGGACATACAACAGAAGCACGACTCGGAAAGACGTCCTGCTTGGGGACTGTCATGAACTAGGAACAAAATTAAAGAACAGGTCCTCAAGGGTTATAATCTCTAATTACCTGAGCCACATGCAAATTGGCATAGGGATGAGAAAATTAGGGAAGTAAACACGAGGCTAACGGAAAGAGGAGATCCATTCATAGGGCATTGGCATCAATATTGGGACCTGTACCCTTGGGACGGTCTCCACCTGAACCGATCTGGGACCAGTGTTCTAGTGGAAAGGATAAATAGGATGGTCTCCAGGACTTTACACTAGCAAATAAGGGGAAAAGGATGGGTAAGTCTACAAGAAGTATAATGGTTAATAGGAATCAAAGCAGCAGGTCAGCATATGAGGAGAAGGTAGAGGTTATTCAGATGAACAGGAAGGGCCAGTCTAACGACTATAGAGGGGAAAGGAAATGTAAAAAAAAACAAAATGTAAGGTGACTGTGGGAGTGAAAGTTGGGGATGGGGCTGAGTGTCATCAGAGATTAATAAAGGAGGCCGGAATGTATGGAAAGTGTAGTACACAAGAAAATCCTGTAAGGGAAAGACAAATCAATAGGATATATTTAAAATATTGTACCTAAATGCACGCAGTATTCGGAATAAGGTCAATGAGCTGACAGCACAAATAGAGACAAATGGGTATGATTTGGTGGGGATTACTGAAACATGGGGCGCGATTCTGTGCACCCCACGCCGGGTGGGAGAATCGTGGGAGGGCCGGGTGAATCACACCACGCCGCCCTGGCACCCCCTCGCGATTCTCCCACCCCCCCCCCAAAATGGCATGTCGCGTTTTGTGACAGGCCGCTCGGAGAATCACCGCTCGCCGTTTCTCACAGCGACTGGCGATTCTCCGGCCCGGATGGGCCGAGCGGCCTGCCGAACCCGACCGGTTCATGCTGGCGCCAACCATACCTGGTCGCTGCCGGCATGAACATCGCATGACAGCTGTGTGTGGGGCCTGTGGGGGGCGGAGGGAGGATCGAGCACCAGGGGGGTGCTCAGGAGATGTCTGGCCCGCGATCGGTGCCCACTGAACGTCGGGCCGGCATCTCTAAAAGACGCACTCTTTTCCCTCCGCCGCCCCGCAAGATCAAGCCGCCACGTCTTGCGGGGCGGCGGAGGGGAAGATGGCAACCGCGCATGTGTGGGTTGGCGCCGGCCAATCTGCGCATGCGCGGCTGACGTCACTTAGGCGCTGCCGGCCGCATCATTCCCGGCACGCCGCTTTGACGCAAGCATTAAGAAATTATATTAGCACTAAGGGCCAAAACGTTGAATCGATCTGGGTGGAAATAAAAAACAAGGGAAAAACCTCCTTGGTGGAGTAATTTACAGGCCTCCGAGCAATACTTCCAAAGTTGTTTATAGTATAAACCAAGAATTAATGGGGACTTCTGAGAAGGGTCCATCAGAATCATGGGTGATTTTAATATGCATATTGATTGGATTAATCAAATTGGCAAGGGTAACCTCGAGGAAGATTTCATCGAGTCTATGTGGGATTTCTTTCTCAGAGCAATAAGGAGCCAGCCAGGGAGCAGGCTAGTTTAGATTTAGAATTATGTAACAAAGAAAGGTTGTTAAATATTCTTATCATTAAGCATCCTCTTGCAAGGAATGATCACAGCATGCTAGAATTTCAAATTCAGATTAAACGAGAGAAGGAGTGTCATATTGGAGTTTTAGCGTTGGACAGAGGTAATTGTACAGGCCTGAGGAAAGAGACAGCCCAAGTAGATCTCTGAGCAGGGACAGAGTGTTACATAGCAAAATTTGCAGATGATACTAAAGAAGGTGGGGAAAGCAGGCAGAGATAAAGAGTTTACAGACGGATAAGCTCGGAGATTTGGCCACAATTTGGCAGATGGAGTTTAATGTAGATAGGTGTGAGGTAATCCATTTTGGCCAAAAAAAATAGAAAGGAAATTTATTATCTAACTGGAAGCAGATTCAAAATGCATCTGGGTAGAGGGATCTGGGTGTCTTTACTCATGAATCACAGAAAGTCGGTATGCAGGTACAGCATGTAATTAAAAAGGCAAATGGAATGTTAGCGTTTACTGCAAAAGGACTGGAGTATAAAAGTAGGGAGGGGTTGTTGTAATTGTACAGGGTGTTGGTGAGACCACATCTGAAATATTGTGTCCAGTTTTGGTCTCCTTATTTAGGGAAGGATGTAGTGGCATTGGACACAGTTCAGAGGAGGATCGCCAGATTGACTCCGGGGATGAAAGGGTTGATGTATGAGGAGAGATTAAACAGTTTGGGCTTAAGTGGATCAGTGCAGACTCGATGGGCCGAATGGCCTCCTTCTGCACTGTACGGATGTTCTATTATCGCTGGAGTTTAGAAGAATGAGAGAGGATCTGGTCGAGGTATATAAAATACAGAAAGGGATTGATAAAGTCAGCGTAGATCAACTGTTCCCCCTTGTGGGGCAATCGAGAATGAGAGGTCACAGAGAGGTCCGATGTATGGGGAGTTTGTAGCTGGTGACATGTACATGCGAGGTTCCTGGCTAAAGAGACATTACATTGTGGTACAATTGCCAACAGCCTGAATCTTAGGCCCATTACTGAATTGGATAGTTTAAATGAAAACCGGTCAAAACCACAGTCAGGCATGATGGGAAGTCAAACAGCCAAGCTGAAATATACTGGACAGAGACAGACGGCCGGTGAAAGTCTGGGCTTGTCCTTAAGACAGGAGATCGGGTGATAATCGGCCCCATTCAAATGGATTGATTGTTGTGGATTGCCCAGAAGAAACCACACTTTGTGGCACTTAGACTTCCCACTGTTATCTTATATGGGATAAGGTTACGTGCGGACAATGCTCCTGTGGATGGTACTCTGCATGGGGGGAGTTCCTGGGGTCCTGCACAGTTGCAATGGGGGGGGGGGGGGGGGGGGGGGGGGGGGGGGGGGGGGCGACAGCTCCCCGTGCAGCCATTTTCTTTGCTGTAAAGAGAGTGTCTGGTGACTGGAGCACTTATAAGCAGCTCCAACTTGTCAGGCTCTTTAACGCCAATTCCGGCCACAGTGAAATCGGACAGCAGTGGTGCCGGGAATTGCTTACAGTTCACGTGGGCAGAGTGCTGGCCCATTTGCATCACCTGAATTTTGACTGAACTGCGCACCCCCCCCCCCCCCCAGCTGGAACACCAATTCCACGTGATTCACTTCCCGCAGGACAACATAGTCTCCCAAACGGAGAACCCCGCCCACAATATTTTGGCCTCAACTGCTTTCTGTGGTAGTGAGTTCCACAGGCCGACCACTCTCTGGGTGAAGAAATTTCTCCTCAGCTCAGTCGTACGGTACGTTAGCTTTTATTGGCAGAGGGATTGTGTTTCGGACCCATGAGGTCATGTTGCAGTTGTACAAAACTCTGGTGCGGCCGCATTTGGAGTATTGCGTGCAGTTCTGGTCACTACATTATAGGAAGGATGTGGAAGCATTGGAAAGGGTACAGAGGAGATTTACAAGGATGTTGCCTGGTATGGAGGGAAGATCTTACGAGGAAAGGCTGAAGGACCTGAGGCTGTTTTCGTTCGAGAGAAGAAGGTTGAGAGGTGACTTAATTGAGGCATACAAGATGATCAGAGGATTAGATAGGGTGGACGGTGAGAGCCTTTTTCCTCGGATGGTGATGTCCAGCACGAGGGGACATAGCTTTAAATTGAGGGGCGATAGATACAGGACAGATGTCAGAGGTAGGTTCTTTACTCAGAGAGTAGTAAGGGCATGGAATGCCCTGCCTGCAACAGTAGTGGACTCGCCAACACTAAACGCATTCAAATGGTCATTGGATCGACAAATGGATGATAAGAGAATAGTGTAGATGGGCTTTAGAGGGGTTTCACAGGTCGGCGCATCATCGAGGGCCGAGGGGCCTGTACTGTGCTGTAATGTTCTATGTTCTATGTTCTAAAGAGGTTTAGCAAGGGGTTGGTTTAGCACAGTGGGATAAACAGCTGGCTTGTAATGCAGAACAAGGCCAGCAGCGCGGATTCAATTCCCGTACCGGCCTCCCCGAACAGGCGCAGGAATGTGGCGACTAGGGGCTTTTCACAGAAACTTCATTGAAGCCGACTTGTGACAATAAGCGATTATTATTAGTTGGTCTACCCCGTATCCTTAGACCCTTTGTTCTCGACTCTCCCGCAATCTGGAACAACCTTCCTGTATTCACCCTGTCTGTCCTGTTAGAATTTTATACATTGTGGCGCAGTGGTTAGCACTGCTGCCTCACGGCACTGAGGTCCCAGGTTCGATCCCGGCCCTGGGTCACAGTCTGTGTGGAATTTGCACATTCTTCCCGTGTCTGTGTGGGTTTCACCCCCACAACCCAAAGATGTGCAGGGTAGATGGATTGGCCATGCTAAATTGCCCCTTAATTGAAAAAAAAATAATTGGGTACTCTAAATTTCTTTTTAGCAAAGATTACTGGGATCCCCAACACCATCCCTAGTGCAGACACCAGGGTTCCTCTACAGCTGTCGTTAGACCAGATCTTGGTGATTTGCCGCAGTTGGCAGCTAGTGACATTGGGATACCTCTTTCCCCAGTACAGGTGTTCAATTTGTTCATCACTGATCCAGGATGGAACCTTCTCCCTGCTAACCAGGTGGAGGTTTTCTCTTAATTGTTTGGCCGTCCATTGCCCAAAGATGCTACACAGGTTTCAGTTCTGTTGGCTGGGATCATTCTCTATCCTCCCTTGGGCGTGTCCTTCGAGTAGAGCAACCATAAAGCTAATTGCCCTGTTCCCAGCCAAATCTCCCCTGGCGTCCTGCCAGTCATTTTTACTCAACCTGCCCAAGGTCTATTCAACTAGTCAGGTTAGGACTCTGAGCTTATAGTCCAAATCAGACCAAATCAAGCCTGTTAATGGTGGATAACCCTGCTCCATACGTGGTCCCCAAGTCATTCAGGATTTACCTCCTCTTGTACCCCCTTGACCTGGGTGCCTCCACTCCCTCGTCTCGCCCAGTCTTTTTGCTTAGTAACCTTCGGGTCAAGTTGGAGGTCTCGTTTCCTGAGGAGTGAGGAGGGACCTCAGTGTGTAATTGTGTTCCGGCTAGGTCTAGCACCACTGGTATGGATTCGTAGTGGGTGTTGTCGAATAATATCTTGACCGTGTGTTTTAATCTTAACCCGTTTTGGGGCCCAGGGGTGACTTCAGGACAAGTGGGGAGGGGTGCGCCAGCTGTTGGCCTTAACCCATTTCTAATTACATAATAAATGTGCTCATTCTGAAGTACTTTACCGTGACACCAGTGTCCTAATCCCAGCCCTGTCTCCGGGCCAAGGGCGAGATCGGCCAGCTCCATACACCCATGGTTAGTGTATACCCACCAGTCACCTGTGAGGGGCATCTGAAGGGTAGCAGTAATTGGAGCTTCCATTCTCCTTCCTGTACACCACCCTTTGGTTGTTGCACCTATGGGTGACACACTTATTGGGGCCTACCCAGAGGATGCCATCCTCACACTTGCCTGCATCTGGTGACGTGAATATATATTCGAGGTATCATCAGCTGATCTCCTGGTCTTCGATCGGTGTGGCATCTGTAGCCTGGGGTTGTTGTGTCCATTCCGGGGAAAGTAGGCCCAGGTAGCAGAGCTATATATAGTTTATTCTGGAGAGGAGACCAGAGTAGCATCTGTTATCTTGATCAATTCCTGATTCCATTCCTCCCCACCAGGATATCTTGGGCTGGATTCACCATTTTTGAGCCTAAGTGCGGAGGGTCTGTGGCGCTTTACGTCAAAAACATCGGCGCTGACCCCTCACCGATCCTGCGACCGGTGAGGGGCTAGAATCCAGGACGCGTAAACCCCCCCCCCCCCCCACCCCCACCCCCACCCCCCGGCTCCCACGATAAAAACGGCTGGAGAATGGCCAGGTCCATGGTCGCGCATGCGCACGACGACGGCCTGCAGCGGTCGCACCGGAACACATGGCCGTGCGTGGACCCGACCTGCTAGATGGTGCCCCCCCCCCCCCCACCGGCCACCTCCTCGCTGACCCCCCCAGTCCCCCCAGCCCTCATGGAAGCCCCTCCCCCCATCCCTGGCCAGCAAATCCGCACAATCTGCAGCCGCCACGCCGGGTCCCCAACCACTGAGACCACACGTCAACCGCGTGGGCAAGAACTTGGGTCCATCGGGGGCGGAGCTACGGGGGAGGGACTTCAGGTGACATTTCGGAGGGGGCAAAGAAATCAAAACCTGCATTAACAGCCGGCGCCCCCCATTTCAGAGTCAAAAGGAATTCTCCGCCCGATTACCAGTTACGAAATCGGCTTCGGGGAACGAAGAATCCGCCCCTTATGTCTCTCCCTGCCCCTTTTTTTAAAAAAAAAATGACAATGTTGTTATCAGTCAGATTTCCTTTTGAAATCCGTGTTTAGTTTGGTTGCATTTCCTGGGGTGATGGTTTGGCACAACTTGGAGAAGAGCGTGACTAGCGGGAAGGATTTGTTGACAGCAGAGGCAGCCTGAGCCATCCTGTGGAGTCAGGTAGGCACAGAGCTTCGCAGTTGGAAGTGTACCATGGGGTATAGATGGTGATCTAGTGAAGTGGGAAATGGTTCAGAAGGGCATTTGGCACAGAAGATGGCTGCCTGACACACAAGATGGAGACACAGAGAATAAAGCAGACATAAAGGGTGACAGTGGGACAGATAGGAACAGATCCAGGACAAAGGGAGCCAGATAGGAAGATTAAGAAATACATAAATGCAGGACACCACTTGAATAAAGCTGACTTCAGCCAAGGTGTACACAATGATATGCTAATACGAATGTCTTGGGCCATTTCCTAAAACAAAGGGACAATCGATACTGCTCTCCTGTTGCTACCTGTAACCTGTTTGACCTCTTTAACTATAACCACGTGTAAATGGCAAAACGCTTACAAATAGCGATGTACAATCTATAAAATGTTTAAAAATAACAAGGTGATAATTGTTTTGTATCTGAACTCATTGTGAACCCAAAGTACCTGCAAAACCTCTTTAACTATAACCATGTGTAAATGGCAAGACGCTTACAAATAGCGATGTACAATCTATAAAATGTTTAAAGATAACAAGGTGATAATTGTTTTGTATCTGAACTCATTGTGAACCCAAAGTATAAAATGAATGACTGCCATTCAAACCACGAGAACAGTTGGCTACCGTACCACGGGGTACGTACGCTTTCACCCGAAGCTTCGTGTAACAATAAACTTCACTGATTGAACACAGCAAGTCTGACTCCTGAAGTGGTTAATTTTCCCACAACACTAGGAATTAAGGTTGAAGGAAATCTTGCATCCTGGGATTTAATGTACCTGTGATTTGGGATTTTAATGCAGGATGCAGAATTCCGCAGCTTAGAAACTGCCTTCGGAGAGTGTTGGGGATAGTACAGCTGGAGGTTGTCACGGATGAGTGTTGGAACCCCTTCCCCTGTTCCCTCAAACTTCCTGTTTGGGGATAAAGGCTGGCTTCCGTGAGATGGGGCAGCATGGAAATAAGGGGCTGAAGGTGGTAGATATATTCTTAACTCTACAACCAAAGTACTGTTTGTTGGAGGATCAGGACACAGGATAGCGGACACTGTTTGAGATGCATGGGGTGGGCGGAAATACTTTACAATTAGGACCGAGACCTCCTGATTCCTCCTCAGGGAAGGGAACTCTATGAGGGTGGATCAGTCCCAGGGGCAGAGGGTGGGAGTCCAGTTCCAGTGGTGCGGGGTGGGGGTTAGGAGGGGCCTGGGGTGCAGTTGTGTTGGGAGCCGAATGCCTTCATTTGGTTTACATGTCACCATCCGGCTTTCTTGTGATCTACGATGACCTGAGCTGACAGAGGGGCTGGCCTTATCCATCACCAGATAGGGCCCGACGTATTTGGGGGACAGGAAGGCCAGGCTGGAACACCCGGAGCAAGTTGTTCCACTTCATACTCGATGGGATTCACTTCCCATCAAAGTAAGTCTTATTTTGTTGTTTTCATTTCCCGACCTTAACGGCTGCAGCCGGGATGTTTTTTATTAACGATTTCAAGGCTCTTTCGTGTGTGAGGGCCGCGACTTCGCATCCAGACAGTTCCAACCCAAGTATAGGTTCGATTACAGATGTGTTACAGACTCCTTTGGGCTAAATGGCTAATTCCTTTGCGCTGTGGGGCCAAATTCCCCTCCAGCTCGATTTTCAAATTTGCTGATGAAACCACTGGGGTGGGTCGGATTTCAAACAATGCCGAGGCAGAGTACAGGAATGAGATAGAGAATCTGGTGAACTGGTGCGACGATAATAATCACTCCCTCAATGTCAACAAAACGAAGGAGATTGTCACCGACTTCAGGAAACATAGTGGAGAACATGCCCCTGTCTACATCAATGGGAATGAAGTAGAAAGGGTCGAGAGCTTCAAGTTTGTAGGTGACCAGATCACCAACAACTTGTCCTGGTCCCCCCCACTCCAACACTATAGTTAAGAAAACCCACCAACGACTCTACTTTCTCAGAAGACTAAGGAAATGTGGCACGTCAGCTCCGACTCTCACCAACTTTTACAGATGCACCATAGAAAGCATTCTTTCTGGTTGTATCACAGCTTGGTATGGATCCTGCTCTACCCAAGACTGCAGGAAACTACAAAAGGTTGTGAATGTAGCCCAGTCCATCACGCAAACCAGCCTCCCATCCATTGACTCTATCTAGAATTCCCACTGCCTCAGAAAGGCAGCCAGCATAATTAAGGATCCCACACACCCCGGACATACTCTCTTCCACCTTCTTCCATCAGGAAAAAGATACCAAAGTTTGAGGTCACGACCAACAGACTCAAGAACAGTTTCTTCCCTGCTGCCCTCAGACTTTTGAATTGACCTACCTCGTATTAAGTTGATCTTTTCTCTACACCTTGCTATAACTGTAACATTATATTCAGCAGTCTCTCCTTCCTTCCCTATGTACGGTATGCATTGTTTGTACAGCATGCAAGAAATAATACTTTTCACTGTATACTAATATATGTGACAATAATAAATCAAATCCTTTCAATCTTATGCTTCGCCTTAGTACATAGAACATAGAACAGTACAGCACAGAACAGGCCCTTCAGCCCTCGATGTTGTGCCGAGCAATGATCACCCTACTCAAACCCATGTATCCACCCTATACCCGTAACCCAACAACTCCCCCCCTTAACCTTACTATTAGGACACTACGGGCAATTTAGCATGGCCAATCCACCTAACCCGCACATCTTTGGACCGTGGGAGGAAACCGGAGCACCCGGAGGAAACCCACGCACACACGGGGAGGACGTGCAGGCTCCACACAGACAGTGACCCAGCCGGGAATCGAACCTGGGACCCTGGAGCTGTGAAGCATTTATGCTAACCACCATGCTACCGTGCTGCCCAGGAGACTCAAAATCTAGGCTTTCTTGGGATTTATTTTTAAACCTAATGCAGTGAGGAGGTTCAACAGTTCTTTAATAGTTTCAGATGCTCCCTTCTTTTCTCTGTGAAAGGAGATCGTCTACATACTGCACCAGACATTCTCACAGATTCATAGAATTGCTACAGTGCAGGAGGAGGCCATTCAGCCCATCGATTCTACACCGATCCTCTGATAGAGTACTCTACCTGGGCCCACGCTCCCACCCTATCCCCAGAACCCAGTAACCCCATCTAACCTTTTGGACACAAAAGAGCAATTTAGCATGGCCAATCCACTTTGGACTGTGGGAGGAAACCGGAGCACCCGGAGGAAACCCACGCAGACACTGGGAGAACGTACGTACCCCACCCAGACAGTCACCCAAGACTGGAATTGAACCCGGGACCCTGGTACTGTGAGGCAGCAGTGTTAACCACTGGTTTAGCAAAGCATCCCTCTCACTGATGACGTGCAATGTTTTTTGATTTGCCTTATCATACGGAGTCAGGAACTGGCTCATGTGTATCATGTTAACATGGTTCCGCTCCTCTCTCATTCCTACCTCTGTCTCCCATTGTAGAATGCATGCTGGAGTATCCACCAGGTCTTGCTTTAATTGTGTAATCTGATTTAATTAATTAAGATGTGCTTCCCTATCTAATCTGGACTGGATTATCTGAGTTTCTTTCTCGTGTCTCAACTGTACTATTTGCGTCTCTTTATCCCTTTTTAATTGACTAATCAGCTCTTCTCTGTGTTACTTTACTCTCTGGACTTCTCTGTCCCATTTAACCTTGATTATCTCTGTCTCTCTCTTCCACGGAGCCACTTTATACAACTTGCGATCGCAATGGCCTGACTGAGTTTGGGAGCCCATTTACCCACCTCAGTACGGGCATAGCTCCACCAAATTCCTCCCTCGGATTCCAGATTCCATCTCAGGGCATCACCTGGTTCAATGAAGAGTGCAGGAGAGCATGCCAGGAGCAGCACGGTAGCATTGTGGATAGCACAATCGCTTCACAACTCCAGGGTCCCAGGTTCGAGTCCGGCTTGGGTCACTGTCTGTGCGGAGTCTGCACATCCTCCCCGTGTGTGCGTGGGTTTCCTCCGGGTGCTCCGGTTACCTCCCACAGTCCAAAGATGTGCAGGTTAGGTGGATTGGACATGATAAATTGCCCTTAGTATCCAAAATTGCCCTTAGTGTTGGGTGGGGTTACTGGTTTATGGGGATAGGGTGGAGGTGTTAACCTTGGGTAGGGTGCTCTTTCCGGGAGCCGGTGCAGACTCGATGGGCCGAATGGTCTCCTTCTGCACTGTAAATTCTATTTTTAAAAACCCAGTGAAGCTACAACACAGGATTACTTGTGTGTGCCAAACAGCATCAGCAGGAAGTAATAGGCAGAGCTAAGTGATTCCACAACCAACGCATCAGATTTAAGCTCTGCAGTCCTGCCACATCCAGCCGTGAATGGAGGTGGACAATTAAACAGCTCACTGGAGGAGGAGGCTCCACAAATATCCCCATCCTCGATGATGGAGGAGCCCAGCATGTATGTGCAAAAGACAAGACTGAGGCATTTGCAACAATCTTCGGCCAGAAGTGCCGGGTGGATGATCCATCTCGGACTCCTTCAGAGGTTTCCAGCATCACAGCTGTCATTCTTCAGCCAATAGAATTCACTCCGCGTGATATCAAGAAATGGCTGAAGGCACTGGATACTACAATGGCTATGGGCCCTGAAAATATCCCGGCAATAGTACTAAAGGCTTGTGCTCCAGAACTTGCCACACTCCTGGCCAAGCTGTTCCAGTACAGCTGCAGCACTGTTATCTACCCGGCAATGTGGAAAGTTGCCCAGGTGTGTCCTGTACACAGAAACAGGACAAATCCAACCCAGACAATTACCGCCCTATCAGTCTACTCTCCATCATCAGCAAAGTGATGGAAGGGGTCATCAACAGTGCTCTCAAGCAGCACTTACTCAGCAATAACCTGCTCCCGGATGCTCAGTTAGGGTTCCGTCAGGGTCACTCAGCTCCTGACCTCATTACAGTCTTGGTTCAAACATGGACAAAAGAGCTGAACTCCAGGGGTGAGGTGAGAGTGACTGCCCTTGATATCAAAGCAACATTTGACTGAGTGTGGTATCAAGGAGCCCGAGCTAAACTGGAGTCAATGGGAATCAGGGGAAATCTCTCCGCTGGTTGGAGTCATACCCGGCACAAAGGAGGATGGTTGAGGTGGTTGGAGGTCAATCATCTCAGCTCCAGGACATTACTGCAGGAGTTCAGGGTAGTGTCCTTGGCCCAACCATCTTCAGCTGCTTCATCAATGATCTCCCTTCCATCATAAGGTGAGAGGTGGGGATATTTGCAGATGACTCCACAATGTTCAGCACCATTCACAACTCCTCACATAATAAAGCAGTCCATGTCCAAATGTAGCAAGACCTGGATAATATCCAGGCTTGGGTTGACATGTGGCAAGTTACATTAGCGCCACACAAGTGCCAAGCAATGACCATCTCATGCATGAGACGATCTAATCACTGCCCCTTGACATTCAATGGCATTGATTTCTCCCCTTCCACAAACATTCAAACCCTCCACCACCGACGAACAGTGGCAGCCGTGTGTACCATCTACAAGCTGCACTGCAGTAACTCACCAAGGTTCCTCAGACAGGACCTTCCAAACCCACAACCACTACCATCTAGAAGGACAAGAGCAGCAGATACCTGGGAACTCCACCACCAGGAAGTTCCCCTCCAAGTCACTCACCACCTTGACTTGGAAATATATCACCGTTCCTTCACTGTCGCTGGGGCAAAATCCTGGAACTCCCTCCCTAACAGCACGGTGGGTGTACCTACACCTCAAGGACTACAGCAGTTCAAGAAGGCAACTCATCACCACCTTCTGAAGGGCAACTAGAGATGGCCAATAAATTCTGGCCTAATCTGCGACGCCCACATCCTGTCAATGAAGTTTTTAAAAAACACTGCCCCCATTTGAGCCATTTGTTATTCAAATATGTACGGAGGGCTTCTTTGCACTCGGCATAACTGGCCATTCCTATTCTTTCCTTATTTTGTGAATTGCTGGGGCTGAAGCACTGATCCCCGTGGTACCCGACTAGTCACTGCTGCCAATTTGGAAAAATACCTGCTTATTCCCATTCTTTGTTTCCTGTCTGCCAACCAGTTTTCTATCCATCTTAATACACTACCCCTAATCCCATACACTTCAATCTCTTATGTAGGACATCTCGAAAGCCTTCTGAAAATCCAAATAAACCACATTCTTTGGCTTCTCCTCATCAACCCGACTAGTTACATTCCCAAAGAATTCCTGTAGCTTTGTCAAGCATGATTTCCCTTTCATAAATCAATACTGACTCTGTTTGATCTTGCCACTGATTTCCCAGTACTCTGCTATTAAATCTTTAATAATGGACTCTAACATTTTCCCACTACCAATGTCAGGGTGACTGGTCAATAATTCCTCCCTTTTTTATCTCCCTTTTTTAAATAGTGGGGTCACGTTAGCTACCCTCCAGTCTGTAGGAACTGTTCCAGAGCCTGTCGAATCCTGGAACATGAGCACCAATGCATTCAATATTTCTAGGTCCACTTCCTTAAGTACTCTGGGATGTAGTTTATCAGGCCTGGGGATTTATTGGTCTTCACTCCCATATATTTCCCCCAAACCATTTCCCTACTAATACTGATTTCCTTCAGTCCCTCCTTCTCACTAAACCCTGTTTCCCCCAACGTTTCCGGGACATTATTTGTGTCCTCCTTTGTGAAGACAGAACCAAAGTCTGTATTTAGTTGGTCAGCCATTTCTCTGTTCCCCATTATTAATTCCCCTGTTGCTGACTGTAAGGGGCCTACTTTTGGCTTCACCAATCATTTTCTCTTCATGTAACTATAGAAGCTTTTACAGTCAGCGCTTATGTTCCCCACAAGCTCACTCTCAATTCATTTGTCCTCTTTTGTTGAATTCTAAATTGCTGCCAAAACTGCTGTTTTTTTCTGGCCAATTTGTATGCCTCTCCCTTGGATCTAATACTATCTCTAATTTCCCTCATAAGCCATGGTTTGGCCACCTTTCCTGTTTTATTTTCAGGTCTGGAATGAATAATTGCAGTTCTCCTTTGCGCTCTTTGAATGTTTGCCATTGCCCATTCACTGTCATTCCTTTAAGTAACGCTTCCCAATCCACTATAGCCAACTCACGCCTCATACCATCATAGTTTCCTTTATTTAGATCCAGGACCCAAGTTTCAGAATCAACTACTTCACTCTCCATCTTGATGAAGAATTCTATCGTACTATGGTCGCTCATTTCCAAGGGGCCTCACATAAGTAGATTGCCAATATATTTCTTTCTCATTGCACAGAACCAAGTTGAGGATGGCCTGTCCTAGAACATAGAACATAGAACGATACAGCGCAGTACAGGCCCTTCGGCCCTCGATGTTGCACCGACATGGAAAAAATCTAAAGGCCATCTAACCTACACTATGCCCTTATCATCCATATGCTTATCCAATAAATTTTTAAATGCCCTCAATGTTGGCGTGTTCACTACTGTTGCAGGTAGGGCATTCCACGGCCTCACCACTCTTTGCGTAAAAAACCCACCTCTGACCTCTGTCCTATATCTATTACCCCTCCTCTCATTGGTTCCTCGACCTATTGGTTCAGAAAATCATCCCATACACTCTCCAGGAATTCCTTCTCTAGGGTATTGTTACTAGTTTGATTTGCCTCATAGGTATGCAGGTTAGAGTCACCCATTATTACTAATGTTCCTTCATCGCATGTGTCTCTAATTTCCTGTTTAATGCCATCCCCAACATCACCACTGCAGTTTGGGGGTTTATATACAACCCCTACTAATGTTTATTGCCCCTTGGTGTTTCACAGCTCTACCCACACAGATTCTACATTGTCAGAGCTAATGCCTCACTATGGCATTAAATTCCTCTTTAACCAGCAATGCAACTCCACCTCCTTTTCCTTTTTGTCTGTCCTCTGAAATACTAATACCCCAGGACACGCAGTTCCCATTCCTGGTCACCCTGCAGCCATGTCTCCATAATCCCAATTATAACATATCCGTTTATATCTATTTGCGCGACTAATTAATCCACTTTATTACAAATGCTCCGCATGCTAAGGCACAAAGCTTTTAGGCCTGTCTTTTTAACATTCCTTGTCCTTTCCTGTTATTTTCCACTATGACCCTTGATTTCTCTCCCGTTCACTTTTCTTATTCCCATTCTCTCTTTCATTCTATTCTTTGTTTCCCCCTCCTCTGGCTCCTTGCATTGGTTCTGAACCCCCTGTCATTTTAGTTTAAACTCTCCCCAGCCACTTTCGTAAATTGCCCCCCCCAGGACATCAGTTTCAATCCTGCCCAGGTGTAACCTTCCAATTTGTACTGGTCTCACCTCCCCCAAAACTAGTCCCAATGTCCCAGGAATCCAAAACTCTCCCCACTCGGACAATATCTTCAGCCAAAATTAATCTGATACACCCTGCCATTTCTACTTTCTATTCCTTCTCTGCAGCGGAGGCAACAGTGGTGCAGCAAATTTGGCTGCTGTTGTTTTCCCCTTAGAGGCCATTCTCCCCTACAAAGCGGTATATCTGTTTTACATTGGAATGGTCACAGGAAATTCCTGCACTGCCTACCTTGTCCTCTTGCTCTGTTTGGTGGCTACCCATTCCCTTCTCTCCTGTGGAGTCCTTGGCTGCAGCATGACCACCTCGCTGTGCATGCTATGCATAATACTCTCTACCTCACGGATGCTCCACGGTGTCTCCAGCCGGCATTCCAGCTCTGAAACCTGGGCTTCCAGGAGCTGCATCTAGAGACATTTCCTGCACACATGCTGATCCCGGGCACTAGAAATGCTCCTGGCTTCCCACATAGCGCAGGAGTTGCACACCATGGCTTTGCATTCTTCTGTCATGTCATGCCCATTTAAATTAAACTTCCTGGAAGATACGTAATATAAAATATCAATTACTCTGGTGGCCGGCTTCCCTGGTCCTTGTTTCTACAGAACATAGGCCTTATAAAGAACAAAATAAGAACTGTATCATATATAAGTGCTAAAAGTAGTAAATACTTACCCAATTGTACTCACTCAGTCATAGAATCATAGAATTTACAGTGCAGAAGGAGGCCATTCGGCCCATTGAGTCTGCACCGGCCCTTGGAAAGAGCACCCTACCCAAGCCCACACCTCCACCCTGTCCCCGTAACTCAGTAACCCCATTTAAACCTTTTTGGACACGAAGGGCAATTTGGCATAGCTAATCCACCTAACCCGCGCATCTTTGGACTGTGGGAGGAAACTGGAGCACCCGGAGGAAACCCACGCAGACACGGGGAGAACATGCAGACTCCGCACAGACAGTGACCCAAGCTGGGAATCAAACCTAGGACCCTGGAGCTGTGAAGCAACTGTGCTAACCACTATGCTACTGTGCTGCCCAATCAGCTGCTTCCACTTGCCACATGTAACTTTTGAATCCTGATGTCACCTCAGGAGTTCAAAACTGCAACCCAGCACTGAGATTTCTCAATGCACTCTCGCACTGTTTTCAATCTCCTCTCGCACTCTACTCCAGATGCTGCTGATTGTCTGTCCCAGTGTCCTCCTCTCGCACTCTGCTCCAGGTACTGTTGACAGCCCTGGTGTCCTCCTCTTGCACTTTCCTCTGGGTGCTGCTTACTGTCTGTCTCGGTGTCCTCCTCTTATACTGTAGCCATCTGGGATGGCCACTTCCAGAACACAAAATGGATATTTGCAAAGACTATAGGGAAACATGGACAGTGCTAAGAAAGCAGGCAGGCACCCGGTGGCGGCTATGAGGGAGTAAGTCGCACATTTGGTGGCTCTCGCTCCGGTCTGACTTTAAGACCTTTTCCCCCGACTTTTTTGAACTTTTGAGCGTGGAGTGAAAAGCAATAGCACTCTAGACCTGAATCCATAGAGTTATATGGACTTAAGTAGCAGAAGGGAGCGAAAACAGGCAAAGAAGGGGCTGAACAAAGGTGGTGTGGAAGCTCAAGTGGGAGGAAAGATGGCCGATGAACGGACCACGGGTAGGAAGGTCCAGACAGCACTGGGCAACATGCTGCAGGTCATGAAAGAGAGCTTCGCAGCACTGAAGCGGGATAATCTGGAACCGCTCCAGAAAGCGGTGGTGCGAATTGACCAGAGGCTGGATGCTCAGGATAAGATGGTCCAGGCACTGGAGAAGACAGTGGAAGAGCAGGTGGATTTCCAAACAGTAGCGGACGTGGAAATTAGTAAGTTGAAGGAGCAGCAAGCAAGGCTGATGGACAAGCTGGAGGACCTGGAAAATAGGTCTCGCCGGCAAAATCTGAGAATCATTGGGCTCCCAGAGGGGGCTGAGGGAGTGGATGCCACGGCATATGTGGCAGACATGCTGCAGAAGCTGGTGGGGGATTATTTCTTCCCGCCTCTGTTGGAGCTGGACGGGGCACACAGAGTGCAGGCGAGGCAGCCACGAGGGGGGGCCCCCCTGGGCGATGGTGATCAGGTTCCATAGGTTCATGGACAAGGAGCGGGTTCTACAGTGGGCCAAGAGCACGAGGAGCTGCTCATGGAACAACAGTGTCCTGCGCATCTACCAGGATCTGAGCCAAGAGGTGGCCAGAAGGAGGGCAGCCTACAGACAAATTTAAAAGATTCTGTTTAAAAAGGTCAAGTTTGGGTTACTTTTCCCGGCGCGGCTTTGGGTCACATACCGGGAACACCAACATTATTTTGACGACCCGGAGGAAGCGATGGACTTCGCTAAGGGGCATGGACTGGCGCCGAACTGAGGACCCATGGACTCGAGTTAGAGTGTACTAAGGGATGTCTGCAGTTGTTCACAGATTGCCCTTCGTGTTAGCGATGTCGCTCGGCATGCTCTTTTATTTAAAATTGGGGGTGTTCCTGTGTTTGTGTTTGCCTGTTTGAAAGTTTGAAAGTTAAAGCCAAAGTGATAGTTAAAGTTTAAGTTGCTGGGTGCTGGGGGGCTGTTCGGGTTCTCTTTGCTTTTTTTTCTTCTGGGAATGTTGCTTCGTTCTTTGTTTGTTTTCTCTCTGTCTCGGTCCCAGAGCGATTGCTCGAACAGGGCTGTTCTGGGGAGGTGGTGTTGATGGTCAGGGGGGAGGGGAGCAGGGGGACAATAGGTGGGAGACATGGTGGCGCCGGAGTTGAGAGCCACCAGGCTAGCTGCTTTGAGCTAGTCAACGGGAGCGAGGTGGGGGGTGTGTATACAGCCAGTATATGGCAGGGGTTAGGTTACAAGGGGTTGTTGTTGGGGAGTGGGGGGGAAGATGATCTGCAGACAAGGGAGGGAACTGAACCAGGTTACAGGGAAGGGGTCGGGGGTGGGAGCTGTCAAGAGGCGGACCAGGGGAGGCGCGGCACATGGGCAGGGGGTGGGCCCAAGAAGGGGGATGGCTGATTGGCGTGGGGGGGGGGCAGGGTGCCCTCCAACCAGGCTGATCACCTGGAATGTTTGAGGATTAAACAGGCCGGTCAAGAGGACACGTGTGTTCGCGCACTTACGGGCTCTGAAGGTGGATGTAATGTTAGTGCAGGACCAGATTAGATTAAGGAAGGGCTGGGTTAGCCAGGTCTTCCATTCGGGGCTTGACGCTAAGACCAGAGGGGTCGCGATCATGATTAACAAACGGGTTAAGTTTGAGACGGACAGCACAGTTGCGGATGGAGGTGGTAGATGTCTTATGGTCCGGGGCAAGCTTGAGGGGGTGAGGATGATCCTAGTGACTGTTTACGCTCCAAACTGGGATGATGTAGATTTCATCAAAAGACTTGGATTCGCACAAGTTGATTATGGGTGGGGACTTTAATACAGTCCTCGTCCCCGACCTGGACCGGTCGTGCTCCAGAACGGGCAGGGTCCCGGTAATGGCAAGGGAACTGAGAGGGTTCATGGCACAAATGGGGGGGGTAGACCCCTGGAGAGTCAGCCGGCCGACGGGAAAGGAGTTCTCGTTCTATTCACATGTTCACAAGGTTTATTCTCGTATTGACTTCTTTATTATGAGTCGGGACTTTTTGGAGGGGATGAGGGATACTGAATACTCGGCGATCACTATTTCGGACCATGCTCCACATTGGGTCGACCTGCTGGTCTGCAAAGAAAGTTACCAGCGCCCACAATGGAGGTTAGAGGTGGGATTGTTGGCAGAGGAGAGGGTGCGTGAGAGAGTGGGGAAATGCATGCAGGACTACCTGCAGGTCAACGATACAGGGGAAGTCTCAGCAGCGGTGCTCTGGGAGGCGCTGAAGGCGGTGGTGAGAGGGGAACTAATCTCAATCCGAGCCCATAG
This sequence comes from Scyliorhinus canicula, assembly GCF_902713615.1. Lineage (NCBI taxonomy): Eukaryota > Metazoa > Chordata > Chondrichthyes > Carcharhiniformes > Scyliorhinidae > Scyliorhinus > Scyliorhinus canicula. The sequence continues at coordinate 35,975,619 of NC_052151.1, read as the reverse complement.
GGACAGAACGGACAGTGCAGAGATGGACAGATTGGTGCAGGAGATGACACGGACGGATAGAGAATATGCGGACTCCCCAAGGGCAGAGCTGCTAAGGGAACGACGGAGACTGCAGGCGGAGCTGGGAGTGCTATCCACTGGGAAGGCCGTAGAGCAGCTCAGAATGGCCAGGGGCGCGGTGTAGGAGTATGGAGAGAAAGCTAGCAGAATGCTTGCACAGCAACTTAGGAAGAGGGAGGCGGCCAGGGAGATAGGGACGGTAGTGGACGGGGCAGGGAACCGGGTGGGAGACCCAGCAGAACTGAGCAGGGTATTCAGGGACTTTTACAGTAAGCCGTATACCTTGGAACCCCCGACAGGGCTGGAGGGGATGAGGCGCTTCTTAGATGGGCTGACCTTCCCAAAGGTGGGCAGGGCGGGATGTTAGAGGGGCTGGGGGCCCCAATTAGAGCTGAAGAAGTAATGGGGGCCTGAAGGCCATGCAGTCGGGTAAAGCCCCGGGGCCGGATGGGTATCCAGTGGAGTTCTACAAAAAGTTTGTGGGTATACTGGGGTCGGTGCTGGTTAGGGTGTTTTTTTTTTTTTAAAATAATTTTTATTGAAATTTTTCGACACAAACATTTACCCCTACTACATTTTAAATTATAACACAACAAATCCCCCCTGGAAAATCCTCCCCACGCCCTCCCTCGCGCGCACCCCCCCCCCCCTCCCTCCCCCCCCCCCCCCCCCCCCCCCCGCGCTATCAGTCTAGCAACCAAACCGTTTTTCCCTTTCTGCCGATGGCCTCGGGCAGTCATTGCCCGCGACCCCCCGCTGACGTGCTCCCTTCATTGCTATCCCCCCCCTCCCTTCCCCCCCCCCCCCTTTCTCCCCGGGTTGCTGCTGTTTCGGCCTCCAGTTCCTATCTCTGATCCAGAAAGTCAAGGAAGGGCTGCCACCGCCGGAAGAACCCCTGTACCGACCCTCTCAGGGCGAATTTGATTCTTTCCAATTGGATGAAGCTTGCCATGTCGTTTAACCAGGTGTTAACACTTGGTGGCCTTGTGTCCCTCCACTGAATCAAGATCCTTCTCCGAGCTACCAAGGACGCAAAGGCCAATATTCCAGCCTCCCCTGCCTCCTGTACTCCTGGCTCCACCCCAACCCCAAAAATCGCTAGCCCCCACCCTGGTTTGACCCTGGTTCCCACCACTCTCGCTACCGTCCCCGCCACCCCCTCCCAGAACTCTTCCAGTGCCGGACACATCCAGAACATATGTACATGGTTCGCAGGGCTTCCCGAACACCTAACACACCTGTCCTCACCCCCGAAGAACCGACTCATCCTAGTCCCCGTCATATGGGCTCTGTGCAGCACCTTAAATTGGATGAGGCCCAACCTTGCGCACGACGACGACGAATTGACCCTCTCTAGGGCATCCGCCCATGTCCCATCTTCTATCTGCTCTCCCAGCTCCGCTTCCCACTTGTCTTTCAGCTCCTCTATCGGTACCTCCTCCACCTCCTGCATTATTTTGTAGATGTCCGAGACCTTCCCTTCTCCGACCCAGACCCCTGACAGCACCCTATCACTCGCCCCTCTATCGGGAAGCAAGGGAAATCCTTCCACCTGTCGTCTGGCAAATGCCTTCACCTGCAGGTATCTAAACGTGTTCCCCGGGGGGAGCTCAAATTTCTCCTCCAGCTCTCCCAGGCTCGCAAACCTCCCCTCTATGAACATGTCCCTCAGTTGCCTGATGCCCGCCCTGTGCCAGCTCTGGAATCCCCCGCCAGTGTTCCCCGGGACAAATCTGTGGTTCCCTCTCAGTGGCGCCGCCATCAGACCCCCCACTTCCCCCCTGTGTCGCCTCCACTGCCCCCAGATTTTAAGGGTGGCCGCCACTACCGGACTCGTGGTATACCTTGTGGGGGGGAGCGGCCATGGTGCCGTTACTAGCGCCCCCAGGCTTGTATTGCCGCAGGACGCCCTCCCCATACGTTTCCAAGCTGCCCCCTCCCCCTCCATCACCCACTTGCGCACCATCGATGCGTTCGCCGCCCAGTAGTATCCGGAAAGATTGGGTAGCGCTAATCCTCCACTGTCCCTACTCCGTTCCAAGAAAATCCTTCTCACTCTAGGGGTGCCATGTGCCCACACATAGCCCATAATGCTGCTAGTTACCTTCTTGAAGAAGGCCCTGGGGAGGAAGATGGGCAAGCACTGGAACAGAAACAAGAACCTCGGGAGGACCGTCATTTTGACTGACTGCACCCTCCCTGCTAGCGACAGCGGTACCATGTCCCACCTCTTGAACTCCTCCTCCATCTGCTCCACCAGCCTTGAAAAGTTCAGCTTGTGGAGGGTCCCCCAGTTCCTTGCCACCTGCACCCCCAAGTACCTGAAGCTCTTTACTGCTCTCTTAAAGGGGAGCCGCCCAATTCCCTCCCCCTGATCTCCCGGGTGTATCACAAAGACCTCACTTTTACCCACATTTAATTTATATCCCGAAAAGTCCCCAAACTCCGCTAGTATTTCCATTACCTCCGGCATTCCCCCTTCCGGGTCCGCCACATATAACAACAAATCATCCGCATAGAGTGATACCCGATGTTCCTCCCCTCCCCTTGTCAGTCCTCTCCACCCCCCTGAACCCCTCAGTGCCATCGCCAACGGTTCGATCGCTAATGCAAATAGTAAGGGGGATAGGGGGCATCCCTGCCTGGTACCTCGATGGAGCCCAAAATACTCCGACCTCCTCCCGTTTGTAACCACACTCGCCATCGGGCCGAATACAGCAGCTTCACCCACTTGATAAATCCCTCCCCAAACCCAAACCGTTCCAGCGTCTCCCACAGGTATTCCCACTCCACCCTATCGAATGCCTTCTCCGCATCCAGTGCTACCACTATCTCAGCCTCCCCCTCCACTGCTGGCATCATAATCACATTCAACAGTCTCCGGACATTTGTGTTAAGTTGTCGTCCCTTTACGAACCCCGTCTGGTCCTCATGGATTACCCCTGGCACACAATCCTCTATTCTGGTTGCCAGGACCTTTGCCAACAGTTTAGCATCTACATTCAAGAGGGAGATAGGCCTGTAGGACCCGCACTGTACAGGGTCTTTGTCCCGCTTCAGGATCAAGGAGATCAGGGCCTGTGACATTGTCGGGGGCAGAGCCCCCCCCTCTCGCGCCTCATTGAAGGCTCGCACCAGCACTGGGCCCACCAAGTCCACATACTTCTTATAAAATTCCACCGGGAACCCATCCGGCCCCGGCGCCTTCCCCGCCTGCATCTGGCCTATCCCTTTAACTAGTTCCTGCAGCTCTATCGGCGCCCCCAGCCCCTCCACCCGTTCCTCCTGGACCTTTGGGAACCTCAATCTATCGAGGAAGTTCTCCATTCCCCCCCTCCTCCTGGGCGGCTCAGACCGGTACAATTCCCTGTAGAAATCCCTGAAGACCCCGTTCACCTCTTGCCCCTTCTGCACTACGTTCCCTCCCTTCTCTCTCACTCCCCCAATCTCTCTGGCTGCATCTCGCTTGCGCAGCTGGTGTGCTAGCATCCTGCTCGCCTTTTCCCCGTACTCATAGACCGCGCCCTGTGCCCTTCTCCATTGCGTCTCCGCCTTCCTAGTGGTCAGTAGGTCAAACTGGGCCTGTAAACTGCGCCGCTCCCTCAACAGCCCCTCCTCTGGTGTCTCCGCATATCTCCTGTCCACTTCTATAAGTTCCCCCACCAGTCTCTCCCTCTCCTGCCTCTCCTTCCTTTCTCTGTGTGCCCTTATGGAGATCAGCTCTCCTCTGATCACTGCTTTCAGGGCCTCCCAGACTACCCCCACCTTCACCTCGCCCGTGTCGTTCGTGCCCAGATATCTCTCAATGCCCTTCCGGACCCTTCCGCACACCTCATCGTCCGCCAGCAGCCCCACATCCAGGCGCCACAACGGGCGCTGGTCCCGTGCTTCCCCCAGTTCTACCTCTACCCAGTGTGGTGCATGGTCCGAAATCACAATGGCCGAGTACTCCGTGTCCTGCACTCTCGAAATCAGCCCCCTGCTCAGTACAAAAAAGTCTATTCTGGAGTACACCCTGTGGACGTGGGAGAAAAAAGAATACTCCCTCGCCCTTGGCCTGCCAAATCTCCAAGGGTCTACCCCCCCCATCTGCTCCATGAACCCCCTTAGCACCTCTGCCGCTGCCGGCCTCCTATTCGTCCTGGAACTCGATCTGTCCAGCCCAGGGTCGAGCACTGTGTTGAAGTCCCCCCCCATGATCAGGCCTCCTGCCTCCAGACCCGGAATGAGGCCCAACAGGCGCCTCATAAAACCCGCGTCATCCCAATTCGGGGCATATACATTTACCAGCACCACATTCTCTCCCTGCAGCCTACCCTTCACCATCACGTACCTACCCTCCTTATCTGCTACCACCTGCGCCGCCACGAACGACACCCTCTTTCCCACCAAATCGCCACCCCCCCGGTTCTTTGCGTCCAAGCCTGAGTGGAACACCTGTCCCACCCACCCCCTTCTCAGGCGCACCTGGTCTACTACTCTCAAGTGAGTCTCCTGCAACATTGCCACATCCGCCTGCAGTCCCTTTAGGTGTGAAAAAAACCCTTGATCTCTTGACCGGGTCCGTTCAGCCCCCTCACATTCCAAGTAATCAACCGGGTCGCGGAGCGACCCGTCCCTTTCCCCTGTCTATTAGCCATGTCCTGTCCCCTGTTCGCCCCGGGTCGACCCTCCCCTTCTGACCCGTTCCCCATGGCGATGGCCCCCCCCCCCCTCTCTCCTCCCGTTCTTCCCTTCCCGTCCTCGGCCTTTCCAGCAGCAACCCGGTATCCCCCCCCCCCCCCCCCCCCCCCCCCCCCCCCCCCCCCCCCCCCCCCCGGCTAGGACCCCTCCTAGCCGCGGTGTATCCACCATCGTACTCCCGAGAGTCAGCTGGTTTTCGCTGACCCGGCTGCCCCTGCCACACTCCGACTCCTCCCGATGTGGGGGGGGAGGGGCCTCCCCCCCCCCTTGCCATCCCTCTCTGACCCCGCTTCAGCGCGGGAAAAGCCGCCATTGCTGGCCACACCCCACTCTTCTCTCCTCCCCCTTCCTCCGTCCCGCGCGCGGGAAACAGGGGAAAGCCCGCGCTTTTGCCCGGCCACACCCTACCCCGCCATCTTCAATTCCACCCCCGTCCCCATCCACGCCGATAAAAAAGCCCCCTTAAAACGAGAGGAAGAAAAAAGAGAAAAAGAAAACACGCATAACCAACTTGCTCCCCCCCCGTCCCGCCTTCCCAACTTAACAATATAAATAACAAATCGCAAATAAATACATAAATACATAACTATGCCTGCATAACTAAATAACTAAATAACTACCCAATAATAACGTACTTAACCATCACCCTCCATCGAACAGAACAGTAACCATAACCCTTAAAGAACAGTCAAAAAACAGTAAAAAAGCCCCCCCTACAACAACAATAATTAAGGGAAGTTGGCAACGGAAGAGACACACAAAAAGGAACAAAGAAACCCCCCATAACACAAGTTTCAAAGAAACCAAACGATCCATCAACTTTAACCAAGTTCCGACCTGGCCTAAGAAAGACATGGGCCACTTGATCAGTCAAGGGTACTCGGGCGGCCTCGACCGCCGGCGTTCCCAAGTTCTAGTTCAGGTCCAGCTTTTCCTCCCGAACAAAAGTCCATGCCTCCTCTGGGGTCTCAAAGTAATGGTGCTGGTCCTTGTAGGTGACCCACAAGCGCGCTGGCTGCAGCATTCCGAACTTGATCCTCTTTGCGTGCAGCACCGCCTTCGTCCGGTTAAACCGGGCCCGCCGCTTTGCCACCTCCGCACTCCAGTCCTGATATATCCTCACCGTCGAGTTCTCCCACTTACTGCTTTTCTCCCTCTTGGCCCACCTCAGCACTTTCTCCCGATCGCAGAGACGCTGGAACCGCACCAGCACCGCCCTCGGGGGCTCGTTTGCCCTAGGCCGCCTAGCCATGACCCGATATGTTTCTTCCAGCTCCAGGGGCGATGGACCGGCCCCCTCTCCCATCAGGGAGCTCAGCATCTCCGCTACATATTTCGGGAGATCAGGCCCCTCCAGGCCTTCTGCTAGGCCCAGGATCCTCAAGTTCTTCCGCCTCATTCGCGTGTCCAGCTCCTCAAAGCGGCTCTGCCATTTCAGGTGGAGTGCCTCGTGCACCTCCACCTTTCCCACGAGGACCGTGGCCTCCTCCTCCCTTGCAGTCATCTCCTGCTGCAGCTCTCTTATCGACGCCTCTTGGGTCGCCTGGGCCCCCATCAGCCTTGTGGTCGTCGCGTTCATGGACTCTAAGAGTTCCACTTTCAGCTCCGTAAAACACCGGAGGAGAGCGGCCTGCTGCTCCTCCGCCCATTTTCTCCAATCTTCTAGTGCGCCACCGGCCGCCATTTTGGTCCTCTTCCCCCGCTTTTTTTGGGGAGCTGCTGCCGCTTTTTTTGTTGCCCCACTCCGAGTACCGACCATAAAGTTGGTCTCACTCTCCTCAGGGAGCCTTCCCCCACCGGGATTCGTCTTTACAGTACCGTCGGGGCCCTCCAATCGGCCCTTAAACACCTTTGTCGCAGGAGCTGCCAAATGTGCGACTTAGCTAGTCATAGCCGCAACCGGAAGTCTGGTTAGGGTGTTTAACGAGGCGAGGGGCAATGGGGTGTTACCCCCGACGATGTCGCAAGCCACCATCTCGCTGATATTAAAACAGGTTAAGGATCCAGAGGTCTGTGGGTCCTTTAGGCCAATCTCCCTGATTAATGTAGACGCTAAACTGCTGGCCAAGATCCTGGTGTCCAGAATCGAAGACTGTGTATCAGACGTGATTGTGGAGGACCAAACGGGGTTTGTTAAGGGCAGGCAGCTAGTAGCCAATCTAAGAAGGCTACTCAATGTGATTATGATGCCCCCGGAGGGCAGAGAGGTGGAGGTAGTGGTGGCAATGGATGCCGAAAAGGCTTTTGACCGGGTGGAGTGGGACTATTTATGGGAGGTGCTGGGACGGTTTGGGTTTGGAGAAGGCTTTGTGGACTGGGTTAGACTGCTATATCAGGCCCCGGAGGCTAGTGTAAGAATGAACAGGACGACATCTGAGTATTTTAGACTACACCGTGGGACAAGACAGGGATGACCCCTCTCTCCACTGCTGTTTGCGTTGGCCATAGAACCGCTGGCAATTGCTCTGAGAGCAGCAAGGGGATGGAAGGGAATGGTCAGGGGGGGGATAGAACACAAGGTCTCGCTCTACGCGGATGACCTGCTTTTGTACGTGTTGGATCCAGTGGCAGGGATGGACGGGATTATGGTAATCCTAGGGGAGTTTGGCCGGTTTTCGGGCTACAAGTGGGCAGCACGGTAGCATGGTGGTTAGCATAAATGCTTCACAGCTCCAGGGTCCCACGTTTGATTCCCGGCTGGGTCACTGTCTGTGTGGAGTCTGCACGTCCTCCCCGTGTGTGCGTGGGTTTCCTCCGGGTGCTCCGGTTTCCTCCCACAGTCCAAAGATGTGCGGGTTAGGTGGATTGGCCATGCTAAAGTGCCCGTGGTGTCCTAAAATGTAAGGTTAATGGGGGGGGGGGGTTGTTGGGTTACGGGTATAGGGTGGATACGTGGGTTTGAGTAGGGTGATCATGGCTCGGCACAACATCGAGGGCCGAAGGGCCTGTTCTGTGCTGTTCTATGTTCTATGTTCTATGTTAAGTTGAACATGGCAAAAAGCGAGATGTTTGTGGTGCAGGCGAGGGGTCAGTAGACTAGGCTGAGGGAGCTACCATTTAGGCTGGTTGGGGAAAGTTTTAGGTATTTAGGGATACAAGCGGCATGTGACTGGGGTAAGATGCATAAGTTGAACTTGTCTAGGCTGGTGGAGCAAATGAGGAGCGAGTTTCGGAGGTGGGATGCTCTCCCGCTGTCACTCGCGGAGAGAGTACAGACGGTGAAGATGACGATCCTCCCGAGATTCCTGTTTATTTTTCAGTGTCTCCCTATTTTCATTCCGCCGTCCTTCTTTAAAAGAATCAATAAAATCATCCTGGGATTTGTTTGGGTGGGGAAGTCCCCGCGGGTAAAGAGGGGGATGCTGGAACGGAACCGTAGCGAGGGGGGGCTGGCGTTGCCGAACCTCAGCAACTACTACTGGGCGGCTAACATAGCCATGATAAGGAAATGGATGGTGGGTACGGGGTCGGTTTGGGAGCGGGTGGAGGCTGCTTCGTGCAGGGGCACCAGCTTGGCAGCCCTGGTCACGGCTCCCCTGCCGTTCCTGCCGGCCAGGTACTCCACCAGCCCTATAGTGGTGGCGGCTTTGTGGATTTGGGGCCAATGGAGGAAGCATGCGGGGGAAGTGGGAGCGTCGGTCTGGTCCCTAATATGTGACAACCACCGATTTGTCCCGGGGAAGATGGATGGCGGGTTTCGAGCGTGGCGGAGGGCGGGGGTGGGAAGGATGGGCGACTTGTTCCTGGAAGGGAGCTTCACGAACATGAGGGCGCTGGAGGAGACGTTTGGGCTGGCGAGGGGGAATGACTTTCGGTACTTGCAGGTGCGGGATTTCGTACGTAGACAGGTCCCGTCCTTTCCACGCCTTCCACCAAGGGGGATCCAGGACAGGGTAATTTCCAGGGGTGAGGTAGGAGAGGGGGGAGTCTCAGATATTTATAAGGAGCATACGGGAGCGGAGGACACAGGGACAGCAGGGTAGCATGGTGGTTAGCATAAATGCTTCACAGCTCCAGGGTCCCAGGTTCGATTCCCAGCTGGGTCACTGTCTGTGTGGAGTCTGCACGTCCTCCCCCTGTGTGCGTGGGTTTCCCCTGGGTGCTCCGGTTTCCTCCCACAGTCCAAAGATGTGTGGGTTAGGTGGATTGGCCATGCTAAATTGCCCGTAGTGTCCTAATAAAAAGTAAGGTTAAGGGGGGGGTTGTTGGGTTACGGGTATAGGGTGGATACGTGGGTTTGAGTAGGGTGATCATGGCTCGGCACAACATTGAGGGCCGAAGGGCCTGTTCTGTGCTGTACTGTTCTATGTTCTATGGACCGAGGATCTGAAATTCAAGTGGGAGGAGGAGCTTGGTGGGGAGTTAGAGGGAGGCGTATGGGCAGACGCTCTGAGGAGGTAAATGGAACCGCAACATGTGCCAGGCTCGGTCTGATTCAGTTCAAGGTGGTTCATTGGGCCCACATGACGGTGGCCCGGATGAGCAAATTCTTTGGGCTGGAGGACAAGTGTGCTAGATGTGGGGGAGGACCAGTGAACCATGCCCACCTGCTCTGGGCGTGTCCAGATCTCAGGGGATACTGGCAGGGATTTGCGGACGTCATATCCCGAGTCCAGAGGTGGTGATTTTTGGGGTGTCGGAAGACCCGGGGGTACAGGAGGGGATAGAGGCCGACGTTGTGGCCTTTGCTTCCCTGATAGCCCGGCGACGAATACTGTTGGCATGGAGGGACTCAAAGCCCCCAAAGACCGAAGTATGGCTGTCGGACATGGCAAGCTTTCTCGGCTTGGAAAAAATCAATTTCGCCTTACGAGGGGTGGGGGGGTGGGGGGGGGGGGGGGGGGGGGGTGGAATAGTGTATAGTAGGGGGGAAGAATAGGCGGGTCTATCTGCGAGAGTGGTACTGTTATTGCACTATGTTTTTTGTAATTGGTATCTGCACACTAATGCATATTGTTGCTGTTTACAATGAAAAAAAACCTCAATAAAATTGTCTGTTAAAAAGAAAGAAAGCAGGCAGGGCACAGAGCCTGTATGCATATTGGAGAAGGCAACTGCCAGACGAGACTGAAACTGTAGGTCAATTAGCATATTGATGGCCCATCTCCGGGAACAAAGGAATTACATTCAAGTAACCGGTACTAAGGCAGACACCCCGGCGCCAGAAAGACACAAACAAAACAAGGCCAACGGCCACCTAGGACATGCCCAGCTATCAGGGCACCCACCCCTTTATTGGTCGAGATCGATACCAATGATCAAGATGCGGTCCAATTGATTGGGGCCAAGTTCAAGGCCCGCCCAAAAGCGCGCGAAGCCCCTTTGGGTATAACAAGAAGCCCCCAAGAGAGAATCGCTCTCTTGGACTCGGCTCTCGAAACGGAGAGACCCGTCCACCAGCTGCATCAGAACTAAGTAAGTCCAAGGTCAACGCTCGCCATCAGACGGACGACCTTAGCTGTTCTCCTGTCACCTCTTCGTACCCAACAGCCTCAGATCCGAACAACGGCCATTGTTCCTCTGACTGAGTGGGCACCCAAAGTTAAGTAGAGGAGTTAGCGTTAGAGATAGTTTCCATTCGTATTGTTTGCAATTAGGGATGCACCTAATGCGTCTACCAAATTTAGTCCTTTTGAACTAATTTTTGGTCATGAGGTAAGAGGACCACTTAAATTGATTAAGGAAAAATTGGTGGGTGAGAAATCGGAAATTACAGTATTGGATTTTGTGTGAAATTTTAGGGAACGATTAAATAGAGCAAGTGAATTGGCGAGACAACATTTGACAGTTGCACAAAATGTGATGAAACGGGTAGCGGCCAAGAAATCCAAAGTTCGTAGTTTTGTCAGTGGGGATAAAGTTTTAGTGTTGTTACCAGTGGTAGGGGAGCCTTTAAAAGCTAGGTTTTGTGGACCGTATCAGATTGAAAGGAAAGTAAGTGAGGTGACTTATGTGGTAAAAACACCAGATAGAAGGGAGACTCACCGGGTGTGTCATGTGAATATGCTTAAATGCTGAAAGGGAAGGAGAGAAAAAGGAAGTTTTAATGATTCTAACTCAAATTGACGAACCAAATCCAGATGACTGTGAATTTGACATACCTCAAATTAAATTGGAAAATGAGGATGCTCTTAAAAATTGGGATGAATTGTTAAGTTACCTTCCAGAGGAAAAACAAACTGACCTGAAAGAGTTATTGATATCACATGGGCAAGTTTGTAGAGATAAATTGGGAAGTACTAAAATGGCTACACATGATATAGATGTGGGAAATGCTGTTCCTATTAAACAACATCCATGTAGACTTAATCCTTTAAAATTGGTACAGGTTAACAGAAAGATTGTGAGTATGCTGAAAAATGGTATAATTGAAGTGAGTTGCAGCCAATGGAGCTCACCCATAGTGATGGTACCTAAACCAGACAGCACCCAACGGCTGTGTGTGGACTATCGAAAGGTGAATGAGTTACAAGAACAGATTCTTACCCTTTCCCACGTTTGAAGGATTGCATTGAGAAAATGGGACAATCTGCTTTAATTTCCAACTTCCAGACATGGAAAGAACATTTAAAACATCGTATGGAGTTCTTCGATCGACTTCAGGAGGCGGATTTGGTGATGAACCTAGCCGAAACTGAATTTGGAGAAGCCCGAATCACTTTCCTTGAGGAGTTTCCGATACCCTCAAGACAAATGGAAATAATGCGATTTCTTAGCGTGAGTGGATTTGATCGAACCTTTGTGCAAAAGTTTTGTGGCGTGATTACTCCACTGATGGACTTGCTAAAGAAACGTCAAAAATTTCAATGGACAGCGGACTTTCAACAGGCATGTGACTGCCTGAAAGCTGTGATCACCAATGCTCCTGTATTGGAGAATTGCAAGGGGCTCTGTGATCAGATTGAACTGAAGTATCTAACTTTAAAGAGAATTGCCGAGGCGTAGAGGAATGGATGGATCGTGCATTGACTTTCTTGTTCAAAGAGACTGTCAATCGAGAAGGAATTCAGTTGGAGGAAGAAGAACGGGAAAGATGGACTTTATTAATATGCCTGTTTGCGTGTGTTGTTTTTTTTTGTGAAACGAAAAAGTGTATTTACTGTGTACATTTCTTAGTGGATGGTGCAAAAGTGAAAAATGAAACCATCTTGAAGTTGATGGTTTATTTTTTTCTTGGGGGGAGGTGTCATGTGAGAGTACCTTTAAGAAATAGATGTTTAAGCAATGTACCTTTGAGAAATGAAGCAGCTCATATTACTGGACTGATGTCAGAGGGTGGGGGTAGCTGAGTTGAGCTCACTTCTGCTTTTAGTTTCAGTTTTGAGAAAAAGAGCTTGGGTGTGTCTGTGTTTGAAGTAAGCTGGATCTGCTGTGATCAGGGCCGGCTCAAGGCACCGGCAACTCGGGCAGTCGCCAGGGGCGCCATGTACTAGGGGGCGCCAGAGACTCGGGTCCCGCGCATGCGCAGTTGGGCCGGTGCCAACCAGCGCATGCGCGGTGGCCCCCCCCCCGTCCGCTCCCCTCGGTCCCCCCGGGTCCGCCCCCCCTCGGGTCCGTCCGCCCCCCCTCGGGTCCGTCCGCCCCCCCCCCGGGTCCGTCCCCCCTCAGGTCCCCCCCGGGTCCGCCCCCCCTCAGGTCCGCCCCCCCCGCCCACGGGTCCCCCCCCCCGCGTCCGCCCCCCCGCCCACGGGTCCGCCCCCCCCGCCCACGGGTCCCCATCCCCCCCCCCCAAGGGCGCCGAAGTTCAGCTTGCCCGGGGCGCCAGCAACCCTAGCGCCGGCGCTGGCTGTGATCTCTGCCAGGAAAGACTATCTCTGAATCATTTGGGTAATTTAAACTCATAATAGTAATGTCTTTAACCTGATGTGTTTCTGTTGTTAAAGGTGTTAAGTCTTTTGGAGGTTTGACGGAACATTTTGAGGGATTATTTAGTGTTGTATTATTTTCGGGGTTATCTTTCAAGTAAGAAGTGTTAAGGGATCCAATGTTTATTTAAAAAGGTTAAGTTGAATTCATGGAATAAACATTGTTTTGTGTTTAAAAACCCAAGTGCCCATAATTGTAATGCCAGACCTGGAGAACAAGCCGTGTGCTTCAAAAGCAACAATACATTAAAGGGAGAGGTTGGTTGAACTCCATGATACATTTTGGGGTTCTGAAAACGCCGTTCCCATAACAAGTCCAAGGTCAACGCTCAACATCAGACGGACGACCTTAGCTGTTCTCCTGTATACCTTCGCACCCAACAGCCTCAGATCCGAACAACGGCCATTGTTCCTCTGACTGAGTGGGCACCTGAAGTTAAGTATAGGCGTTAGCGATAGTTTAGTTTGTGATATTTTGTGCATGAGTAGATATTACTATGTGTGTAAATAAATAGTATTCATAGAATTTACAGTGCAGAAGGAGGCCATTCAGCCCATCGAGTCTGCACCGGCTCTTGGAAAGAGTACCCTACCCAAGGTCAACAACTCCACCCTATCCCCATAACCCAGTAACCCCACCCAACACGAAGGGCAATTTTGGACACTAAGGGCAATTTATCATGGCCAATCCACCTAACCTGCACATCTTTGGACTGTGGGAGGAAACCGGAGCACCCGGAGGAAACCCACTCACACACGGGGAGGATGTGCAGACCCCGCACAGACAGTGACCCAAGCCAGAATCGATCCTGGGACCCTGGAGCTGTGAAGCGATTGTGCTATCCACAATGCTACCGTGCTATTGATTTTGAACTAACTAACTGGTGCATTGGTTCTTTGATCAGTATTCGGGTTTGAACCTTGTGGCAGTATCGAGAGATAGCTGGCGACTCTAGAGCAAACATAATTAAGATTAAGGAGGGTGACCATATTGACCGCTATATTTAGAACCAGATAAACAGAGCAAATGTACTCTCCTCTAGGTGTGCTTACCTCGAGAGACTAGAGAGAGACACAAAACTAATGTGCAGAGGAATTTGAATGCCTTGGTAGGCAAAGTACAGAGAGCTGACATGTCAGGACAGCATGCACTTAGGAAGGCAAATGGTATGTTAGCCTTTATTGCAAGGGGCTTGGCGTAAAAGATGTAACGGACAGGAGAGCTTAGTTTATTTGCACACACTCAGAACGCAGGCAGAGGGTTTGCAAGAGGGATAGAAAAAGTAAGGTTTTATAGAGCACAGAGAAAATAAATTTTGGTTGATGTGAGGTCCAGAGTCCAGAATCAAAGCAAAATGAGGTATTTCTTCACAGGTGTGGGTGGGTTGAAAACCAATGCTGTATAATTCACTTTACCGGGGCTGTTGATTTTGTATGATGAGATAATGGTAACATCACTGGACTATTTAATCCAGATTAATACTCTGGGAACAGGAGTTCAAATTCCACCATGGCAGCTGGTGAAATTTAATTTCACGGGCAATTTAAATTCAATTAATGAATCTGGCATTGAAAGCTAGTCTCAGTAATGGTGACTGTGAAACTATCATTGATTGTTGTAAATTTAGGGAATGAGTCTGACATCCTTACCTGATCTTGCCTACATGGGTCCTCAGGCCCACAGCAATCTGGCTGACTTTTGACTAACCTCTGAAATAGCCTAGCAATCCGCTCATTTCAAGGGCATTTCAAGGGAATGGCCAATAAATACTGGCCCACATCCCATGGAGAAATCATAGAATCCTAGAATTTACAGTGCAGAAGGAGCCCATCGGAGGTCTGTCCTCGGTGGAGATATTGAGTAATATTTAGAAGAATGAAAATGAATGACATAATTGTACACGGTTCTTAGAGGCCTTGCCAACTTGTTCTCCCTGGATGAGGTGTCTGGAACTAGGAGTCATGGTCTCAGAATTGTGGCTGGCCATTTTATACTGAGGTGATGAGAAACTTCTTCACCAAGAGGGTTGTGAAGCTTTCGAATTCTCAACCGCAGAGAGCTGTGAATACTCACTTTTTGAATATATTAATATTGAATATATTATGTGGGCAGCACGGTAGCATTGTGGTTAGCACAATTGCTTCTCAGCTCCAGGGTCTCAGGTTCGATTCCGGCCTGGGTCACTGTCTGTGCGGAGTCTGCACACCCTCCCCGTGTGTGCGTGGGTTTCCTCCGGGTGCTCCGGTTTCCTCCCACAGTCCAAAGATGTGCCGGTATGATGGATTGGCCATGATAGTGTCCAAAATTGCTCTTAGTGTTGGGTGGGGTTGCTGGGTTATGGGGATAGGGTGGAGATGTGGGCTTGAGTAGGGTGCTCTTTCCAAGAGCCGGTGCAAACTCGATGGGCCGAATGGCCTCCTTCTGCACTGTAAATTCTATGATAATCTATGATTAAAAGCTGAGATCAATAAATCTCTGGTAAGTCCATGATTTTATGTAAGGCTGATCAATCTGTTAGAATGTCTCTCCATGTTTTCTCCATACTTTCACCACCACCCCTTTCTCATACCTATTGGGAGATAATCCATATTGTAAGCACATTTCAGATACTCGTGACCCTCTGCTAATTGTCCAAGTGTCTATTTTCCACTTGTAAAGCTAAGAGAGAGAATCAGCACTATATCCCATCAGGGTGATGCTGGAGGGAGAGAGAAAGACATAATTGCTGGGTCAACCCTTGTCTTCAACTGATGTACATTCTCCAGTGGGGGTGAAGGGGGGCAAGGTGGTGGCAGGGTAAATGAATGGCAGAACAAAAACTGAAAATGCTGGAAAAGCTCAGTAGGTCTGACAGCACCTGTGGACAATGAAAATAGAGTGAATGTTTTGATTCCATGTGTCTCTTCTTCAGAACTGAAGATAGAATCCCTCCAGTGCAGAATATTATTATTGTTATTAAGGAGGCCATTTGGTCCATTGAGTCTGCACTGACCTTCCGAAACAGCACTCTACCTAGACCCACTCCACTCCACCCTATCCCTGTAACCAGGGTAACTCCCCTTTCCCTTCTCCAGCCGCTGCAAGGAGCCGCTCAAAGGGGAAGCAAGTGTGGCGGAAGAGCGATCCGGTTTGGCGCTGGACACGAAGGGGCAAATTTAGCATGACCAATCCACCTAACCAGCACGCACATCTTGGGACT
Organism: Scyliorhinus canicula; assembly: GCF_902713615.1. Taxonomy (NCBI): domain Eukaryota; kingdom Metazoa; phylum Chordata; class Chondrichthyes; order Carcharhiniformes; family Scyliorhinidae; genus Scyliorhinus; species Scyliorhinus canicula. The sequence continues at coordinate 35,959,811 of NC_052151.1, read as the reverse complement.
GTGGGAGGAAACCGGAGCACCCGGAGGAAACCCCAACGCAGGAGAAACGTGCAAACTCCACACTGACTGGTCACCCCAGGTTGGAATCGGAGCCGGTCTCCTGGCGCAGTGAGGCAGCAGTGCTAACCACCTTGGTGTCAGAGCCAGATGGGGGCGGCAGGAGAATGTATAGTGTGGTGAGGGGGGAGGGGGGTTGAGTGGAGGGTTGGGTAAGTACCCACTAACAGCTGGCATGGTCTGGCACAGCAACAATAAAACTGGAGGCGTGTGTGTGGGGGGGAGGGGCAGAGCAGCTGTACAGGCCGCTACGCCCCCTGATTGTGATGGACAATCGGGGTAACCAATCAGGCGAGGTTGAAAGAGGGGGCGGGGCTGTGAGCGGCCAATGGACGGGTGGCGGCTGGAGGGGAGTCCCGCCCCCGGAGCTGTGACCATTTAAAATGGACCAAGGCTGGGCTGCGCTGCAGTGGAAACAGAGGGCACAGCACAGCCTGGATTGCCATCTGACAGCATCCAGGCGGCAGCCAGTGAGTGTATTGTGTTAGTCTGGATGTGGGATGGGGAAGAGGGCAGTGTGAGCTTGGTGCTGGGATAAGAGGCTGAGGGACACAGACTGGGACATCCACAGAGACACAGACTGGGACAGCCACAGAGATACAGACTGGGACAACCACAGAGACACAGACTGGGACACACAGATAGACAGTCACACACACACAGACTGGGACACACAGGCAGGGACACAGAGATACACACAGGCACATACACACAGACTGGGGAACACACAGACAGGGACACACAGAGACAGAGACACTCACAGACTAGGACACACAGAGACAGACACACAGGCACAGGCACATACACAGACAGACACACACAGACTGGGACACAGTGACACAGAGAGAGACGCACACAGAGACAGTGACACAGAGACACTGATACACATACACACAGTGACACAGAGAAGGGACACAGTGGATACACAGATAGAGACACACACAGTGACATAGAGGCAGACACACACAGTGATACAAAGACAGACACACACAGACAGACACACACAGAAACAGGCACACACACATCGGCACACACGGTGACACAGAGGCAGGCACACACACACAGGCAGCCGGATGCCCTTTGATCTGCGGACGTCCCGTCCTGACTGAGGCAGAGAGATGACAGCAAAGGGCCTGAGTGGCGAGGACGGCGACCCTCTGGCGGCAGGGCCGGGGAAGCAGCCGGAGCCGGAGGAGGGGGAGCCCGGCAGCAGCCAGCCGGCCAGCCCGCCGCTCAGCCGCCACAAGGAGCCGCTGAACGGGCGGCTGAGCTCGGCCGAGGAGGGCTTCAGGCTGCAGGTGGGGGCGGGCGATGGCGACCACTGCCCCGGCGGCCAGGCTGCGGACGGCGAGCCTGCCTGCCCCCCGCCCTTCGTGCACCCCGAGGGGGGCTGGGGCTGGGTGGTGATGTTCGCCTCCATGTGGTGTAACGGCTCGGTGTTTGGCATCCAGAACGCCTTCGGGCTGCTCTTCCTCACCCTGCTGGACAACTTCGGAGACTCCACCGACAAGCATCTGCGCTTCAAGACAGGTAAGCAGAGTCTGCCACGCAGATGGCATACTGAAGGTTAGAGTTGGAACCACAGACAGGCCTGTCCCAAGCTCCCCCCCCCCCCCCCCCCCCAGAAACTTTACACCTCACCTCCCGGTGTGGCACAGGGCACAGGCTCTCGTCCCTGCCTCCCTTTCCCAATGATGGCTCCATCCTTTGGGGAGGAGATGTCCATCTAATAATAATAATCTTTATTGGTGTCACAGATAGGCTTACATTAAGGCTGCAATGATGTTACTGTGAAAATCTCCCCCCCCCCCCCCTTGCCACATTCGGGCACCTGTTCGGGTACGCAGGGAGAATTCAGAATGTCCAATTCACCTAACACGTCTTCCGGGACTTGTGGGAGGAAACCGGAGCACCCGGAGGAAACCCACGCAGATACGGGGGGAACATGCAGACTCTGCACAGACAGTGACCCCCCCAAGCCGGGAATCGAACCCGGGACCCTGGTGCTGTGAAGCAACAGTGCCAACCAGTTTGCTACCATGCTGCCCACACTGAGGCCCTGTCTGCTGCTGCCTCAGGTACACCAGGTTGGTGAAGAGAGAGTGGACTTGCCCCCGGTATCCTGGCCAATGTTGGTCCCTCAGCCAACATCGCAATCGCAAATCCTTTGTTTGTGCCTCAATTGGCTGCCTGGTTTTCTCCATTACAACACTGACTATCGCTTCCAGAGTATTTACTTACTCGTCTGTAAAGTGCTTCGAAAACGTCCTGTGCACCTTGAACGATGCTACATAAATGCATTTATTTTATTTTATTTTGCATCCTTTGGGGTGCAATGCCCAAGTGGCCGGTGGGTGAGTGTGAGGGATGTTGGCAGGCGAGGTGGTGGGCAAATAAGTGGTCTCATAATTTTGTTGCCATTAGTACATGAATGTTACTGGTCAGTGATCGAGAGTGCCAACTCTCCCCGATTCTCTCCTGCTAAGGGTAGAAGTTACAATGCAGCTTTTGGTAAACCCAGACCTTTCAGTTCCTTAACTCTTGTTATTCCATCCAATTTGTCCGGCCGGTTCTCCAATTCTCTTGACATCCTTTTCTTTTTTTAATATAAATTTAGAGTAACCAAGTCATTTTTTCCAACTAAGGGGCAATTTAGCATTGCCAATCCACCCACCCTGCACATCTTTTTGGGGTGTGGGGGCAAAACCCACACAGAGACAGGGAGAATGTGCAAAATCCACATGGACAGTGACCCGGGGCCGGGATCGAACCTGAGACCTCGGCGCCGTGAGGCAGCAGTGCTAACCACTGTGCCACCGTGCTGCCCTTTGATGTCCTTATCTAACAGAAACGCATTGATCAGTCTTGAAAATTTCAGTTTACCCAACACGCGCAAACTTTCTGGGAGGAGGTTCCTCTTGACCTCTGTGAGGGAAGAATTCACTCCTAAATAACTTGGCTCGAATTTTAAAAATGAATTTGAAACAGTTTTGAAGCCCCCTTGCTCTGGTTTCTTGCCCTCCCTCCCCAGTAATAATTTTCTGCTGATGGAATCTCTTTATCATTTTTAAGACCTTGAATAAATCACTCATTAAACTCCAAAAGGTATGAGAATATCAGCCATGAATTTGCAGTGCCTAACATGTTACCATTATCTTGCTTTTCCTATATATATGTTAAAGTCCTAGACTGTGACATACAGCGCACAATTTCAAAATCGGCAGATGATACGAAACTTGGAAGCAGTGTGAGAACCGTGTAAACCTTTTTTAAAAGGACAAAGACAGATGAGGTTGAATGCGGAGAAATGTGAAGTGATTCATTTTGGCAGGAAGAACTTGGAGAGACAATATGAAATAATGGGTACAATTCTATAAGGGGTCCTTGAGCAGAGGCACCTGTGTCTGTGTGTGTATAAGTGAGTAAACCATTGAAGGTGGTAGAATATGAAAATGACGGTCCTCCCGAGATTCCTGTTTATATTTCAATGTCTCCCAATCTTCATTCCGCGGTCCTTTTTTAAGTGGGTCAATAAAGTTATAGCGGGCTTTATATTGGGGGGCAAGTCCCTGCGAGTGAGGAGGGTAATGCTGGAGCCGTCGGGGAGAGGGAGGGCTGGCGCTGCCGAACTTTAGCAATTATTACTGGATGGCTAACATAGCCATTAGGAAGTGGCTGGTCGGGGGGGTGGAGGGGTCAGCGTGGGAGCGTATGGAGGCGGCTTCTTGCAAGGGCACAAGTTTGGGGGCGCTGGTAACTGCGCCGCTGCCATTCCCGCAGGCGCGGTACTCCACCAGCCCCGTGGTGGTGGCGGCCTTGAGAGTCTAGGGGCAATGGAGGAGACATGTGGGAGCAGTGGGAGCATCGGTCTGGTCCACAATCTGTGATAATCACCGGTTTGCCCTGGGGAGGATGGAGTGGGGGTGTTCTGAATATGAATATGGCGAGGATTGAGAGGATGGGGGTCTTGTTTATAGAGGGAAGCTTTCTGAGCATGAGGGTGCTGGAGGAGAAGTTTGCATTGGCGGGTGGGGAAACAAATTTTGATATCTGCAGGTGCGGGACTTTCTGCGTCGACAGGTACCAACCTTCCCACTCCTGCCACTAAGGAAGATTCAGGACACGGTAGTTTCCAGAGGATGGATAGGTGAGGGGAGCATTTCTGACATTTATAAGGAACTTATGGGATCAGAGGAGACGCAGACCGAGGAGCTGAAGCGAAAGTGGGAGGCGGAGCTGGGAGGAGAGATAGAGGAGGGCCTGTGAGCGGACTCATTGAGTAGAGTCAACTCGACCACAACTTGTGCCAGGCTCAGTCTGATACAATTCAAGGTTGTTCACCGGGCCCACATGACAGTGGCTGGGATGAGCAGATTCTTTGGGGTGGAAGACAGGTGCGCAAAATGTGCGGGAGGACCAGCGACCATGTCCACATGTTCTGGGCATGTCCAAAGGTGAGGGGATTTTGGCAGGGGTTTGCTGACATCATATCCAAGGTATTAAATACAAGGGTGGCGCTGAGTCCAGAGGTGGCGATTTTCGGGGTGTCGGACGTCCCGTGAATCCAGGAGGAGAAAGAGGCAGACGTTCTGGCCTTTGCTTCCCTGGTAGCCCGGAGGCGGATATTACTAGCATGGAGGGACTCGAGGCCCCCGAAATCGGAGACCTGGCTATCAGACATGGCTAGCTTTCTCTGTTTGGAGAAAATTAAGTTTGACTTGAGAGGGTTACTGTTAGGGTTCGCCCGGAGGTGGCAACTGTTTGTCGACTTCTCCGCGGAGAATTAATCGTCAGCATGGGGGGGGGGGGGGGATTAGTTTAGTGTAGATTAGGGGATTAATTAATGGTGGGACCTGTTGGGGAGGGAGATGGTATTTGCACTATGTTTATATTTTCATGTACATTGTTTGCATTGCTGCTGTTACAATGCCAAAATAACACCTCAATAAAATGTTTATTGAAGTATATGGGGCGGTATTCTCCCCCCCCCCCCCCCCCACGCAGGGTGGGAGAATCGCCGTGGCGCTGCGTGTGCCCTGTCACGCCGCCCCGGCACCCGCACGCGATTCTCCCACCCCACCCCCCAAACTGGCGCGGCGAGATTCACGGCTGGCCGCTGGGAGAATCGCCGTTCGCCGTTTGCTAAAGGCGAGCGGCGATTCTCCGGCCGGATGGGCCGAGCGGCCTGCCCAACACGACGGGTTCCCGCCGGCGCCGTCCACACCTGATCGCTGCCGGCAGGAACAGCGTGGGAACACTGGGGGGGCAGTCTGTGGGGGGGGTTCCTGCACCGGGGGGGGGTCTCAAAAGGGATCTGGCCCGCGATCGGTGCCCACCGATCGGCGGGCCGGCCTCTCTGAAGGAGGACCTCCTTTCCTCTGCCACCCCGCAAGATCCATGCAACATCATCTTCCGGGGCGGCCGCGGGGAGGACGGCAACCGGGCATGCGGGTGACTTCATTTACGCGGTGCCGCTTTTACGCTACGCCAAGGTCCGGCGCGTGTAAGTGACGCAACGCTGCTCCTAGCCCCCCAGGGGCGGGAGAATAGGGGGCTGAGAGCGGGCTCCGACGCCGGAGCGAAACACTCCGGTTTTCACTCAGGCGTCGGCACTTAGTCTCCCGATGGGAGAATTGCGCCCATTGTATCCTAGGCTTTATTGAGCATTTTTTGTGAAGGTGTTCGGCCTCAGCTGGCGGATTGTGTTCAGTTCTGGGCGTCACACTTTAAGAGGGGTGTGAGTCTAATTGTAATTAGTGTCTAGTTGGCTGGAGCTGCCCCCACCCTAATTGCTAAGATCTGTCAATCACCTGAAGCCAATTTAGAGGCAAAGGTGTAAATTGCATTCTTCTGCTTGAAGCTTATCTAGTGTGAGTCATCTCAGTTTAGCTGGGTTCTTTTATAAGAAAGAGGCATAAAGCGCACACTTAGTACGCTTTGTGCACGTGACGTTCGTGAGAGCCTGATTGAGGCAGCCAGAGTGAGGTTGAAAGTTGGTAATTTGGAGCAGAGCGGGAGGAGGTGCTTTTTCCCTTTTGTTTTGATTTCTTTCTTCTGGCTTTATAACTGGTAATCTGCACTCTGCAGGGAGACATCCAGAGAGCATTCTGGGAAGGTAAGTGATATAAAGACCTTTTCAAATTTGGGGGGGGGGGGGAAACTAAGGTGACATCACAGTGAAGTAATGACCTGATTGGCTGGTAGGGAATCTGTTTAAAAAAACATTTTAAAAACTAATTTAAACTGACTAATTAACTAGGTAGTGGAGTAAGTAAACCTGAGGGCAGAGATTAGTATTTAGCATTTAATTTTACAGTAAAAATCTAGCACCAGGGCCATATAGTAACTTAATCTAATAACAATTTCAGAATTTAATTTGAATTAATTAACTAGTGCTTAAATATCACTCAGCGGGGTGCAGTGCTCTAAATGTGAGATGTGGCAGATCCGTGATGCTTCCATCGTTCCGGTCGACTATATCCGCAGGAAGTGTAACCAATGGCAGCCGCTCACAGACCACATAGTTCGGTCGGACCAGCAGTTGGATGTACGTAGGAGAATGCAGGTGGCGAAAAGCGTCATAAATAGGAGTTATAGAGACATGGTCACACCCAAGGTGCAGGCAGACAGATGGGTGGCCGCTAGAAATGGCAGGCAGTCAGTGCAGGAATCCCCTGTGGTTGTCCCCCTCTCTAACAGGTACACTGTTTTGGATACTGTTTGGGGGGGTAGCCTATCGGGAAAAGAACAGCGGCCAGAACAATGGCACCACAACTGGCTCTGTTGCTCAGCAGGGGAGAGCAAAGTGCAGGAGAGCGATAGTTATTGGGGACTCTATAGTAAGGGCTTCTGTGGGTGTGAAAGAGACTCCAGGATGGTGTGTTGCCTCCCTGGTGCCAGGGTCAAGGATGTCTCTGAACGCACACAGGACATCCTGAAGGAGGGGGGGGAGTGAACAGCCAGAGTTTGTAGTACACATTGGTACTAATAACATAGGCAGGAAGAGTGATGTGGTCCTGCAGATGGAGTTCAGGGAGTTCGGCAGTAAGCTAAAAAGCAGGACTTCCGGGGCAAGTGGGACCAGTACAAGAAGGACGGGTTGCATCTAAACTGGAGGGGCACCAATATCCTGGCTGGGAGGTTTGCGCGAGTCACTCTGGAGGATTTAAACTTTATGGCAGGGGGGCGGGTACCAGAATGTGAGCTTAGAAGGTGTAATAACTGAAGGGGAAATAGTGAACAAAAATAAAAGAACAACATCACCCTCAGGCAGAACAAAAAAGGTGACAAGTGTGAAAAGGGAGGTGGTCAATGCAGGATTGAGGGTGCTGTACCTAAATGCGCGCAGTATACGGAACAAGGTAAATGAGCTTGTTGCGCACACTGAAATTGGCCTGTACGATGTTGTGGGCGTCACAGAGAAGTGGCTGCAAGGGGATCTGGGCTGGGATCTAAATATCTAATGATATGTGTCTTATCAAAAGGACAGGCAGATGGGAAAAGGGGCGGGATGGCATTGTTTGTAAGTGAGTGCAGTGGCCATCACTAAGGAGGAGGTTCTGGGGAAACAATGGTTTGAAGGTTGATAAATCACATGGACTAGATGAACTACACCCCAGGGTTCTAAAAGTGATAGCTGAGGAGATTGTGGAGGCATTGGCATTGATTTTCCAGGAATCCCTGGAAGCTGGAAGGGTCCCAGAGGACTGGAAAGTGGCTAATGTAACACTGCTGTTTAAGAAGGGAGGGAGGCAGAAGATGGGAAATTGAAATGAAATGAAATGAAAATTGCTTCTTGTCACAAGTAGGCTTCAAATGAAGTTACTGTGAAAAGCCCCTAGCCCCTAAATTATAGGCCGTTAGCCTGACTTCAATCATTGGTAAGATTTTAGAGTCTGTTATTAAAGATGAAATTGTGGAGAACTTGGAAGTGCATGGCAAAATAGGATTGAGTCAGCACGGCTTTGTCAAGGGGAGGTCGTGTCTGACAAATTGGAGTTCTTTGAGGAAGTTTAAAGGATGTTGGCCAAGGAGAACCAGTGGACGTGGTTTATTTAGATTTTCAGACGGCCTTTGACAAGGTGCCGCTTAGGAGACTGTTAAATAAGTTAAGAGCCCATGGTGTTAAGGGTAAGATCCTGGCATGGATAGAGGATTGGCTGACTGCCAGACGGCAGAGAGTGGGGATAAAGGGGTCGTTTTCAGGATGGCAGCCGGTGACTAGTGGTGTGTCTCAGAGACCACAACTTTTCACAATATACATTAATGATCTGGAAGAAGGAACTGAAGCTTGCTAAGTTTGCAGATGATACAAAGATCTGTAGGGGGACAGTATTGAGGAAACAAGGGGGCTGTAGAAGGACTTGGACAGGCTAGGAGAGTGGGCAATGAAGTGGCAAATGAAATGCAATGTGGAAAAGTGTGAGGTTATGCACTTTGGAAGGAGGAATCTAGACATAAACTATGTTCTAAATGGGGAAATGCTTAGGAAATCAGAAGCACAAAGGGACTTGGGAGTACTTGTTTATGGTTCTCTTAAGGTTAACTTGCAGGTTCAGTCGGCAGTTAAGAAGGCAAATGTAATGTTAGCATTCATGTTGAGAGAATACAACATGAAGAAGGATCTGCGCTCCGAAAGCTTGTGTTTGAAACAAACCTGTTGGGCTTTAACCTGGTGTTGTAAGACTTCTTACTGTGCTCACCCCAGTCCAACGCCGGCATCTCCACATCGAGAGAATACAAGATCAGGGATGTATTTCTGAGGCTGTATAAGGCTCTGGTCAGACCCCATTTGGAGTATTGTGAGCAGTTTTGGGCCCTGTATCTAAGGAAGTATGTGCTGGTCTTGGAAAAGGAGAGAGGTTCATAAGAAAGATCCCTGGAATGAAGAGCTTGTCGTATGAGGAACGGCTGAGAACTCTGGGTCTGTATTGGTTGGAGTTTAGATGGATGAGGGGGGATCTAATTGAAACTTATAGGGTACTTCGAGGCCTGGATAGAGTGGATGTGGAGAGGCTATTTCCACCTGTAGGAAAACTAGAACCAGAGGACACAATCTCAGACTAAAGGGACGATCCTTTAAAACAGATGTGGAGGACTTTCTTCAGCCAGAGGGTGGTGAATCTGTGGAACTTTTTGCCGCAGAAGGCTGAGGAGGCCAATTCACTGAGTGTCTTTAAGACAGAGATAGAAAGGTTCTTGATTAGTAAGGGGATCAGAGGTTATGGGGAGAAGGCAGGAGAATGGGGATGAGAAAAATATCAGCCACGATTGAATGGCGGAGCAGACTCGATGGGCCGAGTGGCCTAATTCTGTTCCTATGTATGTTTTATTACAGGGGATGCAAAAAGATTTGGGCGTGGTTCCAGCGATAAGAAACTTTCGATTATATAGCACAGAAAAGGCCCATCGCATCTGCACTGGTCAAAAACAATCACTGAACTATTCTAATCTTATGTTCCAGCACTTGGCCCATTGGGATCGCAAGTGCGCATTTAAATACCTGTTAAATGATATGAGGGTCTCGGCCTCCAACATCCTTTCAGGTTCCCAACTCCCACCACCCTCTGGGTAAAAATGTTTTGCCTCACATCCCCTCTAAACCTCCTGCCTTAAATCGATGCCCACTGGTCATTGATCCCTCCACCAAGTGGAAAAGTTTCTTCCTGTCTACTCTTATCTGTGCCCCTCAGAATTTTAAACATCTGAATCATATCTGCACCCAGCCTCCTTTGCTCCAAGGGAAAAATCCAAGTCTTTCCAATCTCTCTTCGTAGCTAAATCTCTCCAGCTCCAGTCCTGGTAAATCTCCTCTGCACGCTTTCCAGTGCTATCACATCTCTTCTATAATGTGGATTTGGGGGGGGGGGCTGGTTTAGCTCACTTGGCTAGGTAGGCTGTTTCATGGTGTAGAGCAAGGCTAGCAGCGTGGGGTCAATTCCCGTACCGGCTGTGGTTATTCATGTAAAGGCCTCACCTTATCAACCTGAGGTGTGGTGATCCTCAGGTTAAATCACCACCAGTCAGCTCCCTGCCCTCAAAGGGGCAAGCAGCCATGGTCATCTGGGACTACGGTGACTTTACCTTTCCTTATAACTGTGGCACCTCTTGAGGATTGTTTGGAGAGAGGAGGCTGAGAGGAGATCTTTCGAGGTAGCCCACATCACGAGAGGGGACTCTGCCCCCACTCCTGAAAGGATTGAGAATGAGTGGGCACAGATTTTAAAGTAATTGGCCCACTGTGACACAAGAAGACACTTTTATTTCACGCAGTGAGTGATAAAAGGTCTGGAATCCACTGCCAGCGTGTGTGGAGGAGGCCGGTTCAATTGAAGCATTCAAAAGGGAAGTTGATGGTTATCTGAAACAGAATGTGCAGGGTTACGGGGAGAAGGAATAGCACTCTGTGAAATGCTCATTCGGAGAGCCCGTGCAGAGAGGATGGGCTGAATGGCCTCTTGTACTGTAGCAAATTGTGACATTGCTGCCCGCACTGCTTCAGCATTAACTTATTCATTTTATCTGGGTAAGTGTTTGGTTAATAATAAGGGAAAGCAATGGTGCAGTGGTATTGGTGCACTGCTTCAGCATTAACTTATTCATTTTATCTGGGTAAGTGTTTGGTTAATAATAAGGGACGGCAATGGTGCAGTGGTATTGGTGCACTGCTTCAGCATTAACTTATTCATTTTATCTGGGTAAGTGTTTGGTTAATAATAAGGGACGGCAATGGTGCAGTGGTATTGGTGCACTGCTTCAGCATTAACCTGTTTATTTGACCTGGGTAAGTGTTTGGTTAATAATAAGGGAAGGCAATGGTGCAGTGGTATTGACACTGGACTAGAAACCCGGGTTAATGCTCTGGGGACCGGGTTTCTGGGCCACGGCAGATGGTGAAATTTGAATTCCGTAAAAATCTGGATATAAAAACTCTAATGATGACCATGAAACCATTGTTCATGTCGGTTAGGGAAGGAATCTGCCGTCCTGACCTGGTCTGACTTGCATGTGACTCCAGACCCACAGCAATGTTGTTAAGAACAAAGAAAATTACAGTACAGGAAGAGGCCCTTCGGCCCTCCTAGCCTGCACCGATCCAGATCCTTTATCTAAACCTGTCTCCTATTTTCCAAGGTCTACTTCCCTCTGTTCCCGCCGTTCATATATCTGTCTAGATCAGGGGTGGGCAAACTTTTCCGTGCAAGGGCCACATTCAGAAATTCACAATTCACAAAGGGCCGCATAGTATATTAAGTAAAATAATTACTTCACCCGGTTATGATTCTGGGCGCCTCATATAGAACATAGAACAGTACAGCACAGAACAGGCCCTTCGGCCCTCGACGTTGTGCCGAGCAATGATCACCCTACTCAAGTCAACGTATCCACCCTATACCAGTAAGTAACCCAACAGCCCCCCCCCCCATTAACCTTAAAAAAAAAATTAAAAAAAAAAAAAAAAACATTTTTCAAAAAAAAATTTTTTTTTTTTTTTTTTTAAAATGACTTGGTGGGCCGCAGAAATACCTTTGGCGGGCCGCATGCGGCCCGCGGGCCGTAGTTTGCCCACCCCTGGTCTAGATGCCTCTTAAATGATGCTATCGTACCCGCCTCTACCACCTCCGCTGGTAAAGCGTTCCAGGCACCCACCACCCTCTGCGTAAAAAACTTTCCACGCACATCTCCCTTAAACTTTCCCCCTCTCACCTTGAAATCGTGACCCCTTGTAATTGACAACCCCAATCTTGGGAAAAGCTTGTTGCTATCCACCTTGTCCATACCTCTCATAATTTTGTAGACCTCAATCAGGTCTCCCCTCAACCTCCGTCTTTCCAACAAAAACAATCCTAATCTACTCAACCTTTCTTCATAGCTAGCACCCTCCATACCAGGCAACATCCTGGTGAACCTCCTCTGCACCCTCTCTAAAGCATCCACATCCTTCTGGTAATGTGGCGACCAGAACTGCACGCAGTATTCCAAATGTGGCCGAACCAAAGTCCTATACAACTGTAACATGACCTACCGACTCTTGTACTCAATACCCCGTCCGATGAAGGCAAGCATGCTGTATGCCTTCTTGACCACTCTATCGACCTGCGTTGCCACCTTCAAGGTACAATGGACCTGAACTCCCAGATCTCTCTGTACATCAATTTTCCCCAGGACTCTTCCATTGACCATATAGTCTGCTCTTGAGTTAGATCTTCCAAAATGCATCACCTCGCATTTGCCTGGATTGAACTCCATCTGCCATTTCTCTGCCCAACTCTCCAATCTATCTATATTTTGCTGTATTCTCTGACAGTCCGCCTCGCTATCTGCAACTCCACCAATCTCAGTATCATCTGCAAACTTGCTAATCAGACCACCTATACCTTCCTCCAGGTCATTTATGTAGATCACAAACAACAGTGGTCCGAGCACGGATCCCTGTGGAACACCACTAGTCACCTTTCTCCATTTTGAGACACTCCCTTCCACCACTACTCTCTGTCTCCTGTTGCCCAGCCAGTTCTTTATCCATCTAGCTAGTACACCCTGAACCCCATGTGACTTCACTTTTTCCATCAACCTGCCGTGGGAAACTTTATCAAATGTTTTACTGAAGTCCATGTACATGACATCTACAGCCCTTCCATCATCAATTAACTTTGTCACTTCCTCGCCTATGTCGCAAGCATGAAATCGAACTACATCCGCCAGCGATTGCAAGAAAGGGGTACACTTGGCCTCCGAGAGACGGTGCAGCTCTCAAACATGCTGGCCTTCCAGAACATGGAGGCCGACACCTCTGACCATGCGGCACTCTCGTGGGCGCCGACACCATCTGACTCGAGTGCTGCGCAAGGCCATTCCGCGCAGCAGCCCGCCAACGCCGGAAGCCTGAAGTGCTACTTTTACGGCCAGGATAAGCATCCCAGACAATGCTGCCCTGCACAGACCGCGACCTGCAACTGGTGTGGGAGGAAGGGCCACTTTGCAAAAGCCTGCCAGGCCTGATCTCGCCCCACAACTCCGAGGTCCAGCAGCGCTGCCTGTTGCCTGTCAAGGCTGTGCTGCCCGCCATGTGCTACCCATGGGGACTGTCATCTTGGGACCACTCCACAGCCTCCTGGGAGCCCTGCTCACCAAGTCGGGTGCTGTCACCACTACCTCTGACCAGTCTACCCATCACCTTCTGAAGCTCGTCTCCGTCACACTCGACCAGTCCCGGCCTCATCGCCTCACAAAATCTACGATGACTGTCCGGATCAACGGGCACGAGACGGCCTGCCTTTTCGACTCCAGGAGCACAGACAGCTTAATACACCCAGATCGTGCCTTGGGTATTTGAAGATTCCAGTGTTACTTGGAGGTGACGATTTGACAACAGCAACAATACTTGCTAAAAATAATAGTGAATCCATGTTCATTTGCTGAACAATTTGCACAAATAAAGATAAATAGCAGTGTAAAAAAAAAAAAAACTTTGTCACTTCCTCAAAGAATTCTACAGTATTAGGTTTGTAAGACATGACCTTCCCACAGCCTAGCGAGCCAAAGAGCAATGAGGGATGGGCAATAAATGCTGGCCCAGCCAGCGACACCCACATCCCATAATGAATTTAAAAACAACATTGCCATGACACTTGTTCTCCCATTTGAAAATTCTACCTTGAGTTACAGTAACACGATGCCCCAGCTGAGGCCGGCCATCTCTGCATCTGCAACAACTGGGAACATATCTGGAGCTTCGCTAGACCATGACCAGCTGGACAAAGTCAAAGAAGAACCAGCTGTGTTGATTTTAATACACAATCCTTTTTAATCTTGAAAGTAAATAAGAGCCATAGAAATGCCACAGTGCAGAAGGGGGCCATTCGGCCCATCGAGTCTGCACCGATCCTCTGAAAGAGCACCTTACCTGGGCCCACTCCCCTGCCCTATCCCCGTAACCCCACCTAACCTGCACATCTTTGGACCAAAGTTATGGCAAAGTTTATTGGATGCTGTAAGTTTATTGGGGGTGGGGGGGGGGTGTGATCTGGCCCCGGTAGGTGCACCCACGGTGGCCTGGCCCACGATTGGGGCCCACCGATCACGGACGGGCCTGTGCCATTGGGGCACTCTTTCCCTCCGCACCGGCCGCTGTCAACCTCCACCATGGCCAGTGCGGAGAAGAACCCCCCCCTGCGCATGCGCTGGGGTGACGCCAGCGCATGCTGGCGCTCCCGCACATGCGCCAACGCACGTCGGCCGGCGGAGGCCTTTCGGCGCCGGTTGGCGTGGCACCAAGCCCTTCCGCGTCGGCTGATGCGGCGCCAAACACTCCGGCGCCGGCCTAGCCCCTGAAGGTGCGGAGGATTCCACACCTTTGGGGCGGCCTGATGCCAGAGTGGTTCACGCCACTCCTACGCGCCTGATTGGCCCGCTGGTTCGCAGAGAATCCCGCCCCAGTATTTTCCCAAACAGTGTATACTCTGGGGGAACATAGGTAGCTCCTTTTGCCCAAAGTCCCACGCCTGCCAGTACCCAAACTCACTCCCCCTCTGTAACTCAAACCTCCCCCCACGGCTCATCCAACCCATGGTTCGCACACAATGGCATCAACACCGACATTTGATCTGATTTAAAGTGGCCCTCAGCTGATTCCGAATCTTTCTAGTCGACTCCACCACAGGACTCCTCGTATACTTCCTCGCAGCCACTTACAGGTCTTCTCCACGCCACCTTTTAAGATCCCCCTTAACCTCTTCCACTAACCCCGTCAAGGTCCACCTATGCATTGTGGCCCACTTGTGCGTCACCTGAATCCCCAGATACCAAAACCGTTCCCATGGTATGGTAGTGCCCGAGTTTGCCCCCCACCCTGCCACCTTCACCGGGAACACCTCGCTTTTCCCTACATTCAATTTTTAACCCGAAAATGTCCTGAATCTCTCCAATAAACACATTATTCTGCCAGTGAGTTCAACACAAACAGCTCCAGATCGTTCTCATAGTGATACCTGGTGCTCCCCACCTCCCCTCACAATCCCTCGCCACTCAGACAACGCCGGAAGGGCTATTGCCAAGGGCTTGATCGTCAATGTGAATAGCAACGGCGACAGCGGGCACCCCTGTTTCGTCCCCCTATGCAACCAAAAATACCCCAAACTCGTCTATTTTGTTTGCACAGTAGCCATGAGGGACGAATACAACAATCCAACCCACGCCCAAACCTTCCCAGAACCTCAAACGTGTACCTCCACTGAACCCAATCAAATGCCTTCTCCACATCCATGGACATTATCACCCCTGGCACCCGCACCCCTGACGGAGTCACAATTACATTCAACAACCTCCTAATATCACTGGAGAGCTGCCTCCCCTTTGCAAAACTGGCTTGGTCTTGAGAACCCACCTCCGGCACATACCTACTCAGCAGCACCTGTGCCGGGATTTTCACGTCCGTGTTTAGCAGTGAAATGGGCCTGTAGGACCCACATTCCAGTGGGTCCTTCCACTTTATCGGGATCGACGCCTGTGCCAACGCAGCTCCTCCCTTTCCATCGCCTCACTAAACATACTCAACGAGTGGGGGGCCAATTCTGTCTCGAACTGCTTGTAAAATTCGACCCTGGCGCCTTCCCTGACTGCATCCTACAAATACACTACATCACCTTCCTTAACCCCAATGGCCCCTCTAGTGCCGGCCTCTTTCCCCTCCTCCAACTCTGGGAACTCCAACCCATTCAGAAACCGCGCTCATATCTGCTGCTTTCATTTCTCCCCGGACCACTGCTTTCCAGGCCTCCCACAGCGTGGCCGCTGACGCCTCCCCCCACCCCCCCTCCCAACCCTTAGGGTCTGTCTCCCTGTCCTCAGCCTGAACCGGGCCCACCCAAGGTGGCCGCCCCCCCATCCTGGCCATGACCAAACTCATTCTGCATGTCACTTCCCCCTCCCTCCACCTCCCCCACACTGGCTAAGCATCGCAGCCCCCCCCCCCCCCCCCCGCATCCCACTCCACTTCCGTTCACTAGCATTGCTTGCTAGCGTGGCGACTGCCACTCCAATAATCTGTGCATCCACTCAATCACTGCTCGTGGCGGCTCCCCGCTCTTGGCTTCTGTCTCATGGACCTATGGGCCGGTCCACCTCTGGAGTTTTGCCCAACTCCTTCTCATCCACTGACCAACATTGTCGCGACGTTGCTCATAGCTCCTGTCCCCTCCACTCCCTCTGGCAGACCCATAATTTTGCCACCTTGTCCTATTTTCCTGGTCTTCCACCTTCGACTTGGATAGATCCCCCAGGATTGCTATCACCGCCTCCAAAGACATAATAAGGGCACTCTGGTCAGCCATTACCTTCTCCAGCTCTTGGATCGTCCTGTGACTCGAGGCACTTCTCCACCCATTCTAGGGTCCCGTGAAAGGGTGCCACTGCTGCCCCTCAATTGTCTTCGACCAGTCGCTCTGCATTTCCTTCCTTTGCTGCCGAAACCCCTCTTCAGTGAAGCCCATCGATTGCTCCATCTGCAGCTTTCCTGCTGACCCCCCTTCCCCCTCCGCCATTATCATAATTGGTGCTCTGCCACCAGTCTCCTCCAACTCCTTCGCCAGGTCCCGCACTGTCTGCAGACGGGTCTGATAGCCGGTAGACATGTCAATTCATGGCAGAACGTCTTCCCCTATACTCTCCGCTCCACCTTTCCACCCAATCTCCCCAGAACCTGGGTACAAAGGGCCAAACCCAACATCTTCAAGCAGGAGCGCCCTGTGTGCGACCATTCACTCAGCTATGGTCGCCTTCGGAGGTCCCAGAGAATACAATCATAGCTACTGCCTGTAATGGAAAGGAAGCTTTCATCTCTCCTGTGATGTGATTGCCAATTACCTTGCATCTGTGTTCTCTGGCTATCAGCTCTCCTATCAGCGGAAACCGCTTCTCTTTGTTTATTCTATCAAAACCCTTTTGTCATTTTGAAAGCCTCTATTAGATCTTAACAGGAATTGTCAATATTTTTTATGTACACAACCCTTTCTCAAAGGCAAGCCAGAAAACATGGGACTGGCCCCAGTTAACAGAATCAAATCTGCATCTTGTAACTCATTTCACATCGTTGCCCTTGTGTATCAGTGAATAGGTAAACAAAACCATGTTGTTTAGTAACAGTTCCAATTTGGGCGGCACGTTATCAGCCTCCCCGAACAGGCGCCGGAATGTGGCGACTAGGGGCTTTTCACAGTAACTTCATTTGAAGCCTACTTGTGACAATAAGCGATTTTCAATTTTCAATTTTAATAGTGGCTAGCACTGTTGTTTCACAGCGCCAGGGTCCCAGGTTCGATTCCCGGTTTGGGTCACTGACTGTGCAGAGTCTGCACGTTCTCCCCGTGCCTACGTGGGTTTCCTCCGGGTGCTCCGGTTTCCTCCCACTAGTTGCGAAAGACGTGCTGTTCGGTGAATTGGACATTCTGAATTCTCCCTCCGTGTACCCGAACAGGCGCCGGAATGTGGCGACTAGGGGATTTTCACAGTAACTTCATTGCAGTGTTAATGTAAGCCTACTTGTGACAATAAAGATTATTATAACTATTTCACCCAAGTGCCTTCTATTGTAATTACAAAAACAGAAATTGCTGGATAAACTGCAGTCTGGCAGCATCTGTGGAGAGAGAGAGTCAGTTAACACTTCGAGTCCTGATGATACTGATCAACACTGATGATATGAACTGGAAATGTTAAATTTGCTTCTCGCTCCACATACGCTGCAGGGCGAGCTCGGTGTATTCAGGATTTTCTGTTTTTATTTAGATTTCCAGTACCTGCAGTGTTTTGCTTTTGTTGTCTTCTATTATAGTCTGCTAATTATGGATGTCCATGGATATTTGTTTAAGAAATAAAGTCAGAGTACCCAATTCTCTTTTTTTTTCCAATTAAGGGGCATGGCCAATCCACCTGGCCTGCACATCTTTTGGGCTGTGGGAGGTGAGGCCTACGCAAACACGGGGAGAATGTACAAACTCCACACGGATAGCGGCCGGGATTGAACTCCGTGTCGTGAGGCAGCAGTGCTAACTACTGCGCCACCGTGCTGCCCTATTTGTCCTCATTTACTAGAATAATCAGCACTTGGACCATTCTTAAGCCTGTTATATCTTAGGGTGCCATCTGATGGCCATGTCAAGCCTGACTTTGGACACGACGAGGCCGGTAAGTCTAGCCAGGGGACTCTTGCGAGATTTACGATGCCCGTTATGCCTCGCGAGATCTAATGCAGCCTTGTGAGGCACCGCAATCTGGATCTCACCCTCAATGGGTGTGATCCAGATTTGCATATTCCGTGCCGCCCTAGATTTGCATATTCAAGTAAATAGTTCGTCTGACTTGAATACAGCTACGCTGGAGTTACCCAAGGTGCGGGATCGAACGGAGACCCAAGTGGGCCCCGATTTACACTGGTTACCACACATGGGTGGGGTCTGCAGGCAATGGGGGGGCGGGGTCGGCCCTGGTGGTCGGGCTCTGGTGGTCGGGCTCTGGCAGGATGCTCAGTTGGCATGTTGCCCATACCAGGGATCCGGCCTGGGGGGGGGGGTGCCCTGCTCTTATGAGGTGGGTTGTGGGGGGCTTGAGGACCCCCTAATAGGTAAGGTGGGATGGGGAGGGTCAGGTGACCGCGGTGAGAGGGGGGGGGGTGTCCAGAGAAGTGGCACCCCGATCTCTTCCTACCCTGTGAAACTGAACTCATTAGTGCAGGAAAGTGCAGCCTCTGTGGGGCATTCCTCACGCAGAAACGTTTAATAGCGGGGTCGTTCCCGACTCTGCAAATACCAGGAAACACCCTGCTAAACGTGCCCAAAATGGGACTCTTTCATTTCCACTAAATCGTGCCATATTAAGTTGATCTTTTCTCTACACCTTGCTATAACTGTAACATTAAATTCTGCAGTCTCTCCTTCCTTCCCTATGTACGGTATGCATTGTTTGTACAGCATGCAAGAAACAATACTGTTCACTGTATACTAATACATGTGACAATAATAAATCAAATCAAATCAAAAAGCCTGCTTTGAGACATGTGACAGACATCACCAGTAATAAAAGTGCAAACCTTTTGCTTTTACTTCTTGTCATGAAGCTAGAATTTCCTCAACATTAGTGCTGTTCCTATGCCTTGTATAACAGCTGGTGCCTTGACATGACCCTGCTGATGCTAATCTGTAACCAAAGTGTTCCTATCGTCTCTGCAATGCACTTTTAGAAAACAGGAAATCTCGTACAACCCAGCAGCAGTGTGTTTTAAGGCTAAAATAAACATCTGAGTGAGGAAAGCCACACTGTCAACTCGTGTTGCTGAGTAGTAAAAAGCCCAGCGATGCAGGAGTTTTGCACTCTCTGTCCTCTGAATTAATGTCAAACGTTAATAACTGGATGGCGTTCCGAACCCCCTTGCAGGGGCTCATTGAGGCCCAGTCTCGCACCTCCTCTTCCACAGCAGTCATTGTGTTGTTTGGAGTCCTTTATTCCCTGCGGCCCACTTATATCAACCGGCCGACCTTAGTGACAAACGGCGGCTGACCTTCGCGACACACCATTTTCAATTGCCTTTAATGTGACAGGTGAGCCTGCTTGGTTATCACGATCTAACTCGCTTTGTCATTCAATGTAACATTTCTGCTAAGGACTTCAGCTGATGATTTAAGTTCTCGCTGCATCCTTCGAAAAAAATCAAGAGGTTTGTCCTGGAACTCGCCATGCTTTTTTAAAAATAAATTTAGATTATCCAATTATTTTTTCCAATTAAGGGGGCAATTTAGTGTGGCCAATCCACCTACTCTGCACATTTCTGGGTTGTGAGGGCGAAACCCACGCAGACACGGGGAGAATGTGCAAACTCCACACGGACAGTGACCCAGAGCCGGGATCGAACCTGGGACCTCAGCGCCGTGAGGCAGCTGTGCTAACCACTAGGCCACCGTGCTGCCCCTGAACTCGCCATGCTTAAGTCATCAAATGCCTTTGAAATTTGAGGGTTGTAAACTCATTTGCCAGTACTTCCCTGCATATAACACACATGGGCTTTGCATCCTGATTTCCATTGGCACAATTAACATTGCCATCCCTCAAGAAATCATCTTTATGCTGCTTTGTTCCCAATGTCAGTTTCTTCTTAATTATTTGTTCACCAGAGGCCGTGTAGCTCTGAATACAGCTCACACCAGTCCTGCTGTGGACTCTCCTTATCAGCTCTCTCCAGCAGATTCAGTTGAGATCCTGGCCTGTTTGTGACTCGAGCTCTCTCTTTCTTTATTACAAAAGAATCCATCTTCAGTTCTTCACACAGTCCTGTTGCTTGCTTGCTGGCAGCTACAAATTGGAGGAATCTCTGTGATTTTGCACCCAGACGATGTGATGTCAGTGTACGGGGAGCCTGACCTGCTCTCTGCCGCCAGTGTTGTGTTTGTGTTCAAATGTTCCAGTTACGTTTTGGACAAAGGTAATAGCAAGTCTGTCAAAGTTTCGACTAAATGTTATTTGGTAACCCGTAGCTTCCACTCAGCCAAGGTGGTAGAGTGGTTGTTGACTGTTTTATATTTACCTCCATTTGCTTCTTGACAACAAAGGGAACCACTCAACTGATGGCACTTCTGGGGCGAAATTCTCCGCCACCCGGGAATTGGCGGGGGCGGGAATCACGCCCCGCCGATCGGCGTGCCCTCCGCAACGATTCTCCTGCCGCTGAGAGGCCTCTCCCGCCGCCGTGGTTGAAACCACCTCTGGTGCCGGCGGGATTGGCGACGCGAGCGGGCCCCTGGGGTCCTGGGGGGGGGGCGCGGGGTGAACGGAACCCGGGGGGTGTCCCCACGGTGGCCAGGCCCGCGATCGGGGCCCACCAATCGGCGGGCGGGCCAGTGCCGTGGGGGCACTCTTTTTCTTCCGCCGCCGCCATGGTGGAGGCGGAAGAGAATCCCCCAGCGCGCATACGCCAGTGGTGATGTCAGCGGCAGCTGACGCACCGGCGCATGCGTGAACTGGCGAAGGCCTTTTGGCCAGCCCTGGCGCCGGGCGGTGGGCGTCAAAGGCCGCTGGCGCCGGTCGGCGTGGCGCCAACCACTCCGGCGCGGGTCCGCACCTTTTGGGGAGGCCCGACGGCGGAGTGGTTGGCGCCACTCCGCTACGCCGGGACCCCCCGCCCCGCCGGGTAGGGGAGAATCCCGGCCCTGATCTCTCTCTGCCTTCTCTCTCTCTTTCTCTCTCTCTCTCTCTTCTCTCTCTCTCTGCTTTCTCTCTCTCTCTCCTTTCTCTCTCTCTCTCCTTTCTCTCTCTCTCTCTCTCTCTGCTTTCTCTCTCTCTTTCTCTCTGCTTTCTCTCTCTCTCTCCTTTCTCTCTCTCCCTCTCTGCTTTCTCTCTCTGCTTTCTCTCTCTCTCTGCTTTCTCTCTCTCTCTGCTTTCTCTCTCGCTCTCCTTTCTCTCTCTCTCTCCTTTCTCTCTCTCTCTCTCTGCTTTCTCTCTCTCTCTCTCTCCTTTCTCTCTCTCTCTCTGCTTTCTCTCTCTGCTTTCTCTCTCCTTTCTCTCTCTCTGCTTTCTCTCTCTCTCTGCTTTATCTCTCTCTCTCCCTCTCTTCTCTCTCTCCCTGCTTTCTCTCTCTCTCTCCTTTCTCTCTCTCTCTCTGCTTTCTCTCTCTCTCCTCTCTCTCTCTCCTTTCTCTCTCTCTCCTTTCTCTCTCTCTCTCTTCTCTCTCTCTCTCCTTTCGCTCTCTGCTCTCTCTTTCTCTCTCTCTCTTCATTCTCTCACTCTCTCTCTTATCTTCCCACTGGTTGTCAGTGAAGTCCCAAAAGGAAACAGAGTTTTGCACAATTAATTCAAGCAACATAGAACACTGGGAAAAGCTAAAGAGTCACTTCAAAGAAGTTGGCACAGCTTTAAAAGCTTTTTAGGTCAATACAAGGGACAAATAGTGAATGTAGGAGATTGTTTATATGGTGTCCTATCGATGCACTAGGTGCTCCCAAGTGTTTTGCCTTGAATAAATTATTCTCCACTTGGTCGTGGCATCTGATTTATGTGGGGCCAATGAGATAGATGGCTGGTTAATCTGTTCTCGGTGAAATGGATTGAGAAAAGAATGTCAACCAGGGCAACTCTTTACTACTTTTTGTGAACCTTTAAATTCTCCATCTTGGAGAGGTGTGTGTGCACAGTCTTGAGCACAGTCAGAGATCGACAGATTTGTGGATAATAAGTGAATTGAGGGGTATGAAGATCAGCCACAAGCTTGGCGAATGAACTGGCCTCGGGAGCTAAGGTAAACCGCAGCAAGAGCGAGGCCATGTTTTTTGGTAACTGGGCTGACCGGTCCTTTGCCCCCTTCACCGTCAGGTCAGATTACCTGAAGGTGTTGGGGATATGGTTCGGAGGGGCTGGTGCGTGCACCAAAAACTGGGAGGAGCGCATCGCCAAGGTAAGACCAAAACTGGGCATGTGGGAGCAATGCTCCCTCTCCATTGCGGGCAGAAACTTGGTCATCAGGTGTGAGGTACTCTCGGTGTTACTGTACGTGGCGCAGGTCTGGCCCATTACCCGACCCTACGCCGCAGCAGTCCCCCAGGCCATCTTCAAATTCACCTGGAGATCCAAGATGGACCGTGTCCAAAGGGACTCCATGTACAAATCTCTGGATAAGGGAGGGAGAAACGTACCTATTGTTTCCCTCATCCTGATGGCCCCTTTGTGTGTGGCTGCATCAAGCTGTGCGCGGACCCCCCGGTACGCAAATACCAAGTGTCACTACATACTGAGGTTCTACCTGTCCCCAGTGTTACGAAGGATGGGTCTGGCCTCGTTGCTGCGGAATGCTCCAAGTAGTTGGACCGTGCCATATCACCTCTCCCTCGTGGAAAAATTAATAAGGAAAAACACTTTTTTGACCACCTTGGCAATCAAGCAGTAGTCTGCACGTAATGTCCTCGGGGCCCTTAGGGAAAAGGAGACGGTAGTGAGAAGGGCCCTCCCCAAACCCAAGGTCTCAGCGCCATCACACGCTGCCCTGGGAGTGGCTGTGGGGGAAATGAGACAGTCACCCACCTCCTTGTGGAATGTGCCTTTGCAAAGAAGGTCTGGAGAGAGATGCAGTGATATTGTCGAGGTTCGTCCCGAGCAGCTCTGTGACACAGCACTCTGTGCTCTAAGGACTGTTTCCAGAGACACACACCGAGACAAACGTCAACTGCTGCTGGAGGGTCATCAACTCGGTGAAAGACGCTCTTTGGTCTGCCCGAAACTTGCTGATCTTTCAGTGCAAAGAATTGTCCTCGACCGAGTGTTGCAGACTGGCACATTCCAAGGTCCAGGACTACATGCTGAGGGACGCACTCAAGCCTGGGGCAGCTGCCGCCAAGGCGCAATGGGGAAAGACCACTGTGTAAGGTCTCACCAGCAAATGTACACTGAGGGGTGGGTAACAGTGTAAAACCCCTCTGTCTGGGTCATTAACACTCTAATGTAATAAGCTATAGAAAGTAACATGATGATTTAAATAGTTAAGAAAGAATTGTAACGGAAACAAGAAAATGTGTATAATATGAAAAAATGAAAATCGCTTATTGTCACGAGTAGGCTTCAATGAAGTTACTGTGAAAAGCTCCTAGTCGCCACATTCCGGCGCCTGTTCGGGGAGGCTGGTGCGGGAATTGAACCGTGCTGCTGGCCTGCCTTGGTCTGCTGTAAAAGCCAGCGATTTAGCCCAGTGTGCTAAAATATCCCTATTGAATTGAAGAAAGTGAAGTAAATATGGAACTCTGGAGAAAATGTACAGTTATGACAATTTGAAATGTTCTGTAATGTTTATTATTAGAGATTTTATGAATAAAGTATATATTTTTGAAAAAACAAAATCCTGTCGAATGACAGAGCAGTATTGAGCAGCCAAGTGGCTGCATTTCCTGCATTCTCATGTTTCAATTATTCATGCTGATGCTCTTGTGGAAGCAGCTTGGGAGGTTTTAACAATGTGAAAGATGCTAAATGCGGTATGTTGTTGGTGAAAGTGATTGGGGGACTAAAAGGGAAAGTTTATCCTGGGTTTTGTGCCGGTAGCCTGGGGATGAATGTTGGCGATTGCAGGATGATGGGGATGTAAATTGAGCTGGTCGGTTGTGTGTGGGAAGACTGAGTAGGCAGAGGACAAGACGGGAACTGATGTGGTTCGGTTTCCAAGTTTATTGAAGGTCGGGGCAGGTCTGGGAAGCTGATGGCCACTTGCTCCTGATTTTTATATTTGTTTTAACCGCGGTGGCTTCCTGACGTTTTTTTACGCCCACCTGAACAGCCATTGGTTTAAAATTTCATCTCTGCAACAGCACCTCTGTCAGTGCATCCTTTAACTCCCTTCAGTACTGCAATTAGAATACTGTGAGCAATTTTGGGCCCCACACCTCAGGAAGGACATACTGGCACTGGAGCGGGTCCAGCGGAGATTCACTACGGATGATCCCAGGAATGGTAGGCCTAACATACGATGAACGTCTGAGGATCGTGGGATTATATTCATTGGAGTTTAGGAGGTTGAGGGGAGATCTAATAGAAACTTACAAGATAATGAATGACTTGGATAGGATGGACGTAGGGAAGTTGTTTCCATTAGCAGGGGAGACTAGGACGCGGGGGCACAGCCTTAGAATAAAAGGGAGTCACTTTAGAACAGAGATGAGGAGAAATTTCTTCAGCCAGAGAGTGGTAGGTCTGTGGAATTCATTGCCACAGAGGGCGGTGGAGGCCGGGACGTTGAGTGTCTTTAAGACAGAAATTGATAAATTCTTGATTTCTCGAGGAATTAAGGGCTATGGGGAGAGAGCGGGTAAATGGAGTTGAAATCAACCATGATTGAATGGTGGAGTGGACTCGATGGGCCGAATGGCCTTACTTCCGCTCCTATGTCTTATGGTCTTATGGTCTTAATGACGTTTCAGCCTGGGTTGTATCCAAGACCTGGCGTAGAGCTTGAGGCCATGATGCTTCTGACTATAGAAGAAAAACCGCGTTTGGGAGAGCTCGAGACCAGCCCCGAGTACAATCCCATGGCCAGAATACTTCCAGCAGAGGGGCCCAGAGTATTTACTTGTTACTTTGTTGCTTGTTAACTTTGCAGAAATTATACTGCTATTTACCCTGTGCATTCTAACTAAAAGGTGAATATTATGTGTCCTGATTGTTATCAGGTGATGTTTGAAACGTGTTTTTGGCTGAGTGAGGTGTTAAAGGATTAATATAAAACTGGAATGATTTATTGAATTTGGAAACATGAATATCAGCCTGAATTTAAATATTGTCAGGGTATGTTCCACAGGAAGACAGCGGCTGGGAAGTTCTTACTCGACGTTAACAGCTCGATAGCCGATCTGTCAAATCTTTCTTCATATCAATATTTAGAATGCAGTCATGGTTTTGAAAATTTCACTGAGATTTGGGTAAAGGCTGCTGTACGTTCTCATCCTTGTTTTCAAATTTATCACTGGCCTTGCCCTCCCCATCTCCCATCTCTATGCCCCTCCCTATCTCTCTCCATCCCCCTCCATATCTCTCTCTCCATCTCCATCCCCCTCCCTATCTCTCTCCATCCCCCTCCATATCTCTCTCTCCATCTCCATCCCCCTCCCTATCACATTCTCATCTCCATCCCCCTCCCTATCTCTCTCCATCCCCCTCCCTATCTCTCTCCATCACCCTCCCTATCTCTCTCTCCATCTCCATCCCCCTCCCTATCTCTCTCTCGATCTCCATCCCCCTCTCTATCTCTCTCCATCTCCATCCCCCTCCCTATCTCTCTCCATCTCCATCCCCCTCTCTATCTCTCTCTCAATCTCCATCCCCCTCCTTATCTCTCTCCATCCCCCTCCCTATCTCTCTCTCCATCTCCATCCCCCTCTCTATCTCTCTCTCCATCTCCATCCCCCTCTCTATCTCTCTCCATCTCCATCCCCCTCCCTATCTCTCTCCATCCCCCTCCCTATCTCTCTCCATCCCCCTCCCTATCTCTCTCTCATCTCCATACCCCTCCCTATCTCTCTCTCTCATCTCCATCCCCCTCCCTATCTCTCTCATGTCCATCCCCCTCCCTATCTCTCTCCATCCCCCTCCCTATCTCTCTCTCATCTCCATACTCCTCCCTATCTCTCTCTCTCATCTCCATCCCCCTCCCTATCTCTCTCATGTCCATCCCCTCCCTATCTCTCTCCATCCCCTCCCTATCTCTCTCATGTCCATCCCCCTCCCTATCTCTCTCCATTCCCCTCCCTATCTCTCCCTCTCATCCCCATCCCCCTCCCTATCTCTCTCTCCATCTCCATCCCCCTCCCTATCTCTCTCCATCTCCATCCCCCTCCCTATCTCTCTCCATCTCCATCCCCCTCCCTATCTCTCTCCATCTCCATCCCCCTCCCTATCTCTCTCCATTCCCCTCCCTATCTCTCCCTCTCATCCCCATCCCCCTCCCTATCTCTCTCTCCATCTCCATCCCCCTCCCTATCTCTCTCCATCTCCATCCCCCTCCCTATCTCTCTCATCTCCATCCCCCTCCCTATCTCTCTCCATCTCCATCCCCCTCCCTATCTCTCTCCATCCCCCTCCCTATCTCTCATCTCCATCCCCCTCCCTGTCTCTCTCCATCGCCATCCCCCTCCCTATATCTCTCCATCCCCCTCTCTGTCTCTCTCATCTCCATCCCCCTCCCTATCTCTCTCTCCATCTCCATCCCCCTCCCTATCTCTCTCCATCTCCATCCCCCTCCCTATATCTCTCCATCCCCCTCCCTATTTCTTTCATCTCCATCCCCCTCCCTATCTCCCTCCATCTCCATCCCCCTCCCGATCTCTCTCCATCCCCCTCCTCCCCCCCTCCCCCCCCCCCCCCCCCTCCCCCTCCCTATCTCTCTCCATCTCTCTCAGCTCAGAATTGGATATATTCCGAGTGTGGTATAATTAAGAGCCTATACAGCTGCAACATGACTTACCAATATTTGTATTCCATGCCCCAGCCGATTGAGGGCAAGCATGCCGTATGCCTTCTTGACTACCTTCTCCACCTGTGTTGCCCCTTTCAGTGACCTGTGGAACTGTACACCCAGCTCCCTCTGCCTGTCAATACTCTTAAGGGTTCTGTCATTTACTGGATGTATTCCCAGCTGTATTAGACCTTCCAAAATGTATTACCTCACATTTGTCAAGATTAAACTACATCTGCCATCTCTCCGCCCAAGTCTCCAATCGATCCGTATCCTCTGACAGTCCTCATCGCTATCTGTAATTCCACCAACCTTTTTCAGTAACTTCAGCCTACTTGTGACACTAATAAAAGATGATTTATTATTTGTGTCTCCGCAAACTTACTAATCAGACGAGTTACATTTTCCTCCAGATCATTTATATATACTACAAACAGGAAAGGTCCCAGCAGTGATCCCTGCGGAACACCACTAGTCACAGCCCTCCAATCAGAAAAGCACCCTTCCATTGCTACTCTCTGTCTTCAATGACAGAGCCAGTTCTGTATCCATCTTTTAAAAAAACATTTTTTTTAGAGTACCCAATTATTTTTTCCAATTAAGGGGCAATTTAGCATGGTCAATCTACCTACCCTGCACATCTTTGGGTTGTGGGGGTGAAACCCACGCAGACACGGGGAGAATGTGCAAACTCCACACGGGCAGTAACCCAGGGCCGGGATTCGAACCCGGGTCCTCAGCGCTATAGGCAGCAATGCTAACCACTGTGCCACCGTGCTGCCCGTTCTGTATCCATCTTGCCAGCTCACCTCTGATCCCATGTGACCAGTATAATGGACCTTGTCAAAGGCCTTACTGAAGTCCATGGAGACAACATCCACTGCCCTACCTTCATCAATCACCTTTATCACTTCCTCAAAACTTGATCAAGTTAGTGAGACACGACCTCCCCTTCACCAAACCATGCTGCCTCTAACTAACTTGCTTCCAAATAGGAATGAATTCCCTCCAATAATTTCCCCACCACTGATGTAAGGCTCACTGGCCTGTAATTTCCTGGAATATCCTTGCTACCCTTTAAAAAAAATATATATTTAGAGCAGCCAATTGTTCTTTTTTCCAATTAAGGGGCAATTTTAGCATCCCTAATTCACCTAACCTGCACATCTTTGGGTTGTGGGAGTAAGACCCACGCAAACACGGGGAGAATGTGCAAACTCCACACGGGCAGTGACCCGGGGCTGGGATCAGACGCGAGTCCTCGGCAGCGTGAGACATCTGTGCTAATCACTGCATTACCGAGCCACCCCCTTGCTACACTTCTTAAACAAAGGAACAATATTAGTTACTCTCCAGTCCTCTGGGGCCTCACTTGTAGACAGTGAGGATATAAATATTTATGTCAAGGCAATTTTCTCCTTTGCCTCCCTCTGTATTCTGGGGTAGATTCCATCAGGCCCTGGGGACGTACCTACCCTAATATTTTTCAAGATCCCCAACACATCCCCCGTTTTTTATTTCAATGTGACCCAGGCTATCTACACACCCTTTCCCAGACTCATATACATCAATCCTTCTCTTTGGTGAATACTGATGCAATGTACTCATTTAGTACCTCGCTCACTTCCTCTGGCTCCAGGCATAGATTCCCTCCCCTGTCCTCGAGTGGGCCAACCTTTCCCTGGCTATCCTCTTGCTCTTTATATACATACAAAAAGCCCTGTGTGCTTTTCCTTAATCCTGATTGTCAATTATTTTTCATGACCCCTTCCAGCCCTCCTGACTCCTTGCTTAAGTCCCTTCCTACGTTCCTTATATTCCTCTCAGGATTTGTCTGTTCCAGGTCTTTTGGCCCTTACAAATGCTTCTTTTTCACCCTCGTCATCCAAGGTTCCCAAAACTTGCCATAATTCTTCTTCTTCTTCCTCCCAGGAACATGCCGGTCCTAAATTCCTATCAACTGACATTTGAAAGCCTCCCACATGCCAGATGTTCATTTACCCACAAACATCTGGGCCCAATCTAGTTTCTTCAGTTCTGGACCTTTGAACTGGTCCATTTAACTTTTTCACATTCCAACCCTGACCAACCGAACAGGGGACGCCCCCCCCCCCGGAGGGCATCATAATCACGTTCAGGAGCCTCCGCACATTCGTATACAGATGCCTGCCCTTCACAAACCCCGTCTGGTCCCCATGTATCACTCCCGGGACATAATCCTCAATCCTAGTGGCCAGGATCTTTGCCAACAACTTAGCATCCACATTGAGGAGTGAAATCGGCCTGTACGAGCCACACTGTAGCGGGTCCTTGTCCTGCTTGAGGATAAGCGAGATCAGAGCCTGCGACATCGTCGGGGGAAGGATTCCTTTTTCTTTCGCCTCGTTAAAGGTTCTCAGCAACAGCGGGCCCAACAGCTCCGAGAACTTCCTATAGAACTCAACGGGGAACCCATCTGGCCCCGGGGCCTTGTCCGTCTGCATACTCCCCAACCCCTTAACCAGCTCCTCCATACTCAGCTATTCAAATGTTTGTGATAGAACATAGAACATACAGTGCAGAAGGAGGCCATTCGGCCCATCGAGTCTGCACCAACCCACTTACGCCCTCACTTCCACCCTATCCCCGTAACCCAATAACCCCTCCTAACCTTTTTATAGATATATATTTGCTACGTTCATTTATTTTGCTACTTTGAGCAGCAGAGGTTGTCCTTTGGGGGCTCGGTTCACCTGCCTATTAGGTTGCAAATCTGGAGTTGCAACATGTGGTGAGCACCAGGATCTCTCTGCAGCGTGTCTGAAACTAGTACTTGCTGTTCGGGTTATTGTTTGAACAGTATGAATGTGGGAGTGAGTGTAAGTTCACTGTATTGTGTGTGTAAGTTTGCCAGGATGTTGAGCACTCCAGCAGTTTTGCTACATAACTAAATCAGAGTTCAATCCCAAAGCGAAGGTCTGAACTTTGTCTAAATTGGTGGCAGAGAGATGTAAAGTCTGTTACTCGCTATAATTGCCTAGTGCCAAAAGGAAACATTGTGTAATCTAAAGGTTCATTTAAATTGCACAATTTAAAAAATGATAAACAACTGACTTTGATGTTTTGAAGGTCAAATGATGAAATTGTACGGGCTATTGACCCTGTACCTTTGTTTCTTGATTTTCTTTTTGCACCATTCATTTTTCTTGCTCTGAAGGTTATGATGGCCAGGGTAGGATTTCCTGGGTGCCTTAGCCAAGTGACCATTCTTCGCACGTGAATCTGAAGGTTCAGTTGTACAACATGTAGAACAAAGAAAAGTACAGCACTGGAACAGGCCCTTCGGCCCTCCAAGCCTTCGCCGACCATGCTGCCCGTCTAAACTAAAATCTTCTACACTTCCTGGGTCCGTATCCCTCTATTCCCATCCTATTCATGTATTTGTCAAGATGCCCCTTCAACGTCACTATCGTTCCTGCTTCCACCACCTCCTCCGGCAGCGAGTTCCAGGCACTCACTACCCTCTAAAAAAACTTGCCCCGTACATCTCCTCTAAACCTTGCCCCTCGCACCTTAAACCTATATGTATCCCCTCTTCAGTGTACGTTAAAAAGACCTTATTACATGAGTTTGAACTAGAGTGAGGAAGTTCTCCTCCTGGGCATCCTGGCCAATATTAACTCTCTACCAACATCGCCAAAAAGATCTGCTCGGGATTGTTGGACCTTGTTTCGCCAAAATTAGCTGCCGTGCTTTCTCTAACAGTGTGTAAGGAGGCCATTCGGCCCATCAAGTCAACACCAACCCTTGGAAAGAGCACCCTACTTAAGTCCACACCTCCACTCTATCCCAATTACCCCACCTAACCTTTTGGACATGAAGGGGCAATTTAGCATGGCCAATCCACCTAACCTGCACGTCTTTGGACTGTGGGAGGAAACCGGAGCAGACACAGGGAGAACGTGCAGACTCCACAAAGACAGTGACCCAAGCCAGGAATCGAACCCGGTCCCTGGAGCTGTAAGGTAGCAGTGCTAAACACTCTACCATTGTACCACCCTTCTGAGGTTGTGAAAGTTGCTTTATCAATGCAAATCTTTCCATTTTACTCTTCCATGCGCAAGCTTGTGGTGTGGGTGAAATGTAATACTCGCTCACTGGTTTGCTGTATCCATGGGGCAAGGAATGTTTTCCAGTAGGGAGCCTCAGTGGCCTTGTTGATTGTGGTGAAACAGGAGATGACGCTGGTACCCCTCGCTACAACCTAGAAGGGGCAGGTTTTAGACGGGGCAGTGTTGTCCGTGCCCTGGTTTGAGGCTGATTGGTGGCATAACTCAATTTTTACCTCCTTTTTGAAGGATTGCTCCTCTCAGAGATGTCCATGTAGATGTGCTCTTTAACCCACTATGGGAGTGGCCTCTGTACAGAATCCTACAGTGCAGAAATAAGCCATTCAGCCCATCAAGTCTGCACAGACCCTCCAAAAGAGCACCCTACCGAGGCCCATTCTCCCGCCTTATCCCCATAACACCACCCAACCTTTGGACACCAAGGGGCAATTTAGCATGGACAATCCATCTAGCCTGCACAATTTAGCATGGCCAATCCATCTGTCCTGCACAATTTAGCATGGCCAATCCATCTGTCCTGCACAATTTACCATGGCCAATCCATCTAGCCTGCACAATTTAACATGGCCAATCCATCTGTCCTGCACATTTTAGCATGGCCAATCCATCTAGCCTGCACAATTTAACATGGCCAATCCATCTGTCCTGCACAATTTAGCATGGCCAATCCATCTGTCCTGCACAATTTAGCATGGCCAATCCATCTGGCCTGCACAATTTAACATGGCCAATCCATCTGGCCTGCACAATTTAGCATGGTCAATCCATCTGTCCTGCACAATTTAGCATGGCCAATCCATCTAGCCTGCACAATTTAACATGGCCAATCCATCTGGCCTGCACAATTTAGCATGGCCAATCCATCTAGCCTGCACAATTTAACATGGCCAATCCATCTGGCCTGCACAATTTAGCATGGCCAATCCATCTGGCCTGCACAATTTAACATGGCCAATCCATCTGGCCTGCACAATTTAGCATGGCCAATCCATCTAGCCCGCACAATTTAGCATTGCCAATCCATCTAGGATGCACTCCGGGTGGAGAGGTGGGTAGGGTTATAGAACATCGAACATAGGACATTACAGCACAGTACAGGCCCTTCGGCCCTCGATGTTGCGCCGACCTGTGAAACGAATCTAAAGCCCATCTACACTATTCCCTTATTGTCCATATGCCTATCCAATGACCATTTGAATGAGTTTAGTGTTGGCGAGTCCACTACTGTTGCAGGCAGGGCATTCCACACCCCTACTACTCTCTGAGTAAAGAACCTACCTCTGACATCTGTCCTGTATCTATCTCCCCTCAATTTAAAGCTATGCCCCCTCGTGCTGGACATCACCATCCAAGGATAAAGGCTCTCGCTGTCCACCCGATCTAATTCTCTGATCATCTTGTATGCCTCAATTAAGTCACCTCTTAACCTTCTTCTCTCTAACGAAAACAGCCACAAGTCCCTCAGCCTTCCTCATATGATCTTCCCTCCATACCAGGCAACATCCTGGTAAATCTCCTCTGTACCCTTTCCAATGCTTCCACATCCTTCCTACAATGAGGCAACCAGAACTGCACGCAATACTCCAAATGCGGCCGCACTAGAGTTTTCTACAGCAACATGACCTCACGGCTCCGAAACTCAATCCCTCTGGGTGTGTGGGACGGGGGGTTGATGCCAGGGGCACAGTGTTGCCTACTCGGCCTGGCAGCCCTGGGGAGGTTGTACAGTTTTTTATGGCACTGCTGGCCATTCTGGATGGTGTTGCTGGTACGGCTGACCACCTGCGCCCAGGCACGGCGAATGTCGATGGATGATAGGCCTCCTTCCCAGGCTGGGTACAGGGTGGCTCCGCCTCTCCTCTACCGCGTCCAGCATGGTCTCCAGCCCGGTGTCCGTAAATCGTGGGTCTGCTCTCCGTGCTGCCATCTTGTTGGCTGGGTTGGTGTGTGGGGATTGAAGTGTGTATATGAGGCTTGTCAGCCTCCTGAGTGTCAATCATTAGAATCAATTGTGCTCCACGTGGCACTGGCGCTAGTCCCTTGCCAATAGGAGAATCGGTCCGTGCGGCACCCGTTTTCCTGTGGTGGAACTCCCCAAATTCTGCGCTGGCGTCAACACTCAGGGTGGGATTCTCCGATTGCCGACACCAAAATCATGTTCGGCGATTGACCGGAGAATCCATTTTTACGGCGAAATCGGTGGCGACCGCCGTTTGTCAGACGCTCCGCCACCTCAAAAGCAGCGTAATCGCGGAGTACGGCACAAGCCATTGGGACGGCCTCAGGACGTCACCTGAGGCACCCCCACCCCCCAATACTCCGCCCCGATGGGCCAACGGCGTCAGTCGCGTGTCCTCTCTGTTTTCGGGGACCTCACGTGGCTGCGGACTGTGTCCAGCGCGCCATTGTCGGCGGGGGTGTGTGTGTGTGTGGGGGGGGGGGGGGGGGGAGCCGTTTTGCTGTCGGGGGGGGGGGGGGGGGGATTTCGGTGGGGGCTGGGGGGGGTAACAGAAGGGGGTGGCGAAGGGGGTTACGGGATCTGACAGGCCGGGTCCGCATGCAGCCGCCGTCATGTTGAACTGCGTGGCCACGGACCGCACATTCTCCGTCCGTATCTGCTGGTAAAGCCAGGAGCTTTACGTGGCGAGGCTGCAAGCCCCCCCCACTACGCGGAGCATCGGTGCGGGGGCGCCGCCGACATTTTGGCCGTAAGACCAGACGCTTCCTCCAGACACAGCCTCAAAATCGGAGAATCCAGCCCTTAATCTCCGGAACGGAGAATCCTGCCCCTATTCTTCCCCTTTGGTTACCGTGTGAACCAAAGAGGCTTCAGCAGATCAGCATCCAATGCATTTTTTTTCCTTATTAGTTCATGGCATAGCTGCAGCATTTATGGCCCATCCCTGAGGGCTTTGTAAGCCTGAAATGTGTTGCTGTGGATCTGGAGTCACATGTAGGCCAGATCCCTGAAGGACACGGTGAACCAGATGTGTTTTTACCACAATCTTGATCATCATTAGACTTTTAATTCCAGATTTTTATTGAGTTCAATTTTGATTCAAACCCGGGTCCCCAGAACATTAGCCTGGGACTCTCTGCCTTACTAGTCCAGCGACAATATCACTTCACATCTGCCTCCCCAGTTAATGCACACAGGAGAGGGTGAAGTCCAACCTAACAGCAGAACATAACCTTGAAAGCTGATCACTTTGTGGCAAGTATTGCGAACACTACTCCAACGGACTGGTTCACCTTTTAGCAGATCCTGGGTTATAATTGGAGCAACTCCAATGCCTCATGCCACTCAATGGCAATTTGCATCTGTGGCGGGGATCCCCCCCCCCCACACCGTGACAGGAATCATCATGAGTGGTGTCATGATATGCAGGCATGCACATAATGAGATACAGACAGGCAGCTAATGAACACAGAGAACAGGACATAACCAATTAGTAGGCAGAACACTTGGGGGTGGGATCTGACTATAAAAGGCACTCGGCACTCACACTCCGCCTCTTTCCACTGGGGACATCTACAAAGTGAGTCATGATGTATATATCACATAACACCTCCAGCACGTGGCTAAGAGCTAGTCTGGTTCAGTCAGACAGAGTAACCACACTTAGGTTAGCAGAGAGTCGAACTCACAGAGAACTGTGCTAACTGTGTGACAGGTTCAATAAATCAGATTGAACTAACTTCAAGGTCTGGAGTATATTTCAGTCATAGCTGCATCCAGTTGCAGCCCGTGTTATCTCAGTGTGCTTAACACGACATGGTACCAGTTGACTGCTATCGTAAGGTGGTTTACCTCAATCTGTTCCATGCAAATGTATTCGACCAGCAAATGTATCCCGGCACCATGGAGAAGATCGAGGCTCCTCAACAGCTGCGGACCTCCGGCAATCTCAGTGCCAACTGGTGGACTTTCAATCAAAGGTTTCTGCTGTACATCGAAGCCTCAGACCTCGAGGGTGCGTCTGATGCCAGGAAGATCGCGCTTCTCCTCTCAACTGCGCGGGATCAAGCCATCAAGCTTTTCAATAAAAAGTTTCGAAATAGAAAAGCTATCAACATTTTACGTCAGAAAGCATGTTTAAATTGACAGCTGCTATGTAGATTCCCTGAGGAGGGACATATATAATTGTCAAATTGCAACATGTGTTTTTGTTCAAGGAAGTTAGTTTTTGAGCTATTTTTAAGAAGCAAGTCGAGGGTTGAAACAGCATACTACTTATGTTGCTTATGTGCATTTTTTATCATTTAATCATTATATCAATTATCACCCAATTGTAAGCATTCTAGTTAATTACAATTATAATATCTATAGGAGTATACAGTTATATTATAAAAGTGCTTCTTGCAATTAAATGCAACCTCAAACCTGGAACAGATAGCCGGAGTGTCTAATGTGCTAGTGGAGCACAGGGTGAATCAACGCACATTGCCCTACTTTCAGTTGTTAGTTCTGCCGTACCCTAGCTCAGGTGATCAATGTTCCTGGTCTCCCTGTGCTCACAAATCCCAAGACTTCATCCCAATAGTTCCAGATTCTACAGCTCTTCCCCCAACTGCCCCACTGTACTCCCTGACCCCAGGATGTCTTTGGATTTGGATTTGTTTAATGTCACGTGTACCAAGGTACAGTGAAAAGTATTTTTCTGCAAGCAGATTATTAAGTATGTGAAAAGAAAAGGAAATAAAATGAAATACATAAAGGGCAACACAAGGTACACAATGTAACTACATAAGCATCAGGTGAAGCATACAGGGTGTAGTGTTAATGAGGTCAGTCCATAAGATGGTCATTTAGGAGTCTGGTAACAGCGGGGAAGAAGCTGTTTTTGAGTCTGTTTGTTCGTGTTCTCAGACTTCTGTATCTCCTGCCCGATGGAAGAAGTTGGAAGAGTGAGTAAGCAGGGTGGGAGGGATCTTTGATTATGCTGCTCGCTTTCCCCAGGCAGCGGGAGGTGTAGATGGAGTCAGTATATGGGAGGCAGGTTTGTGTAATGGAAGGGCAGCACGGTGGCCTAGTGGTTAGCACAACCGCCTCACGGCGCTGAGGTCCCAGGTTCGATCCCGGCTCTGGGTCACTGTCCGTGTGGAGTTTGCACATTCTCCCCGTGTCTGCGTGGGTTTCTCCCCCACAACCCAAAACTGTGCAGAGTAGGTGGATTGGCCATGCTAAATTGCCCCTTAATTGGAAAAAATAATTGGGTAATCTAAATTTATAAAAAAAACGGTTCGTGTGATGGACTGGGCTGTGTTCACGACTCTCTGAAGTTCCTTGTGGTCCTGGGCTGAGTAGTTGCCATACCAGGCTGTGATGCAGCCGGATAGGATGCTTTCTATGGTGCATATGTAAAAGGTGGTAAGAGTTAATGTCTACATGCCCAATTTCCTTAGTTTCCTGAGGAAGTATAGGCGCTATTGTACTTTCTTGGTGGTAGCGTCGATGTGGGTGGACCAGGACAGATTTTTGGAGATGTGCACCCCTAGGAATTTGAAGCTGTGATCTGTTGATGTTGACAGGGGTGTGTACAGTACTTTGCTTCCTGAAGTCAATGACTGGGCAGCTCAGTAGCACAAGTGGATAGCACTATGGCTTCACAGCGCCAGGGTCCCAGGTTCGATTCCCCGCTGGGTCACTGTCTGTGCGGAGTCTGCACGTTCTCCCCGTGTCTGTGTGGGTTTCCTCCGGGTGCTTCGGTTTCCTCCCACAAGTCCCGAAAGATGCCCTTGTTAGGTGAATTGGACATTCTGAATTCTCCCTCTGTGTACCCGAACAGGCGCCGGAATGTGGCGACTGCAGGATTTTCATAGTAACTTCATTGCAATGTAAGCCTACTAGTGACACTCATAAAGATTATTAGATTATCACCCTCATTCCCGCCTACACCCTGTAACCTTGGTTTATCAATAATCTATCTCCTTCTGTTTCCACCCTCCTTTGAGAAAGAACCACAACTCCCGAGAGAGAGAGCTTGAGTCGGCTCAAACAAGAACTTTAAAGTAAAAGGGGAAATGCAGGAAAATCTCAGCAGGTCTGGCAGCTTCTTTCGCGAGAGAAAAGCGCTAACGTTTCGGGTCCAGATGACCCCTTGTCAAAGCTGAAAGTACTTGAAAGTCCTGCCTTTCAAATTCTAACAGTAGCTATTTGGGACCTGTCAGTCAGTCTAATGAGCATTACTTGATACAGTCCCATGGGATTATGTTTATAAAGCATTTTAAATCGTAGAGACACAAAGCTTAAAGGACAGGAAAAACATTGCCCAGATTTTAATGCCAACCAATTAGTATCACCTCGCTCCATGTTCGTTCATTGTAAAAACTGTGACCATCCAGATGATTAATGTGGATAGGAATAGCGAGTCTGGTTTGTCTGCATTCTTCTTGTTCACTGAAAGGTTAAGCAAGTTATATTGGAACTAAGCAGTGTGTAATTGCATGGCTGTCTGGCTTTCTAAGAATAAACGTATCAGCGAATGCATCAGCCTCACCGGCAAATGTCAGGTCTCTCAAACACTGAGCATTTCTGACCTCCCTTGTTGCTGGAAAAGCTCTCTCCACCTCTCCACCTAGCTCTCCAGTGGACTGGTGGAGGAAGCAGTCAGCAATTTGGTGATGATTGCATGAGGGCGGCTAATTGGCCCTCTGAATTTGAGTAAGCTGCCTACATCTTTCTCAAGTTCCCTGAACTGAATGTGTGAAGGAATTATTCCCGGCTATTTTCAATGCAGTAACTTCTTGTAGCAGAGGAATTTGCCATAAAATCAATTCTGCCACACAACTGCCTTGCAAACTTGTGGCTCCCCCCATTAACCCCCCCCCCCCCCCCCCCCCCCCCCCCCCCCCCAAGTTTGAATGCATTGGGCGGCGTTCTTTGGCCTTGCCCGCCGGGCGACCGGTAATTCCCACCTGATGTCAATGGACCTTTACATGGCCCGCGTCCTGCCCGTGGCGATTTTGCAGTGGGCAGAGTGGAAGAATCCAGGCAATTGTAATAACTACTGGAGATTACATCACCCAGTTCTCTGCTTTTAAATTCGCAGTGCCCTCTTTCTGCTATACGACTTGACAACTTGGGAGAAGCTATAAGGCCTGGTAGTTACTGACATTAACTGAGACAAGAGGAATTGAGGAATTTCTCTGCCTGAAGAGTCTGAAGTGTTTGGATTGCATGATGCATCTCTGGGGAAACCCTTGCTCCTCATGTACTCTCTTATGGTCACGAGTAGGCTTCAATGAAGTTACTGTGAAAAGCCCCTAGTCGACACATTCCGGCGCCTGTTTGGGGAGGCTGGTACGGGAATTAAACCCGCGCTGCTGGTCGTGTTCTGCATTACAAGCCAGCTGTTTAGACCACTGTGCTAAACCAGCCCCTCTAACAGTCCCACAGGAAAACCTCCAGGCAATGTATTTTTCAGTGGCCAAGTGTAGGGGTGGAATCATCAGTACCCCACAGAACGTCAGTGAACCTTGGTGGGTTTTCCACCATTTCAGTACAGGTCACTTGACAGAATTAGTTGGATGCAAAGTTATCTCTATTTCAGTCCAGCGCTATTTGTGAAG
This sequence comes from Scyliorhinus canicula, assembly GCF_902713615.1. Lineage (NCBI taxonomy): Eukaryota > Metazoa > Chordata > Chondrichthyes > Carcharhiniformes > Scyliorhinidae > Scyliorhinus > Scyliorhinus canicula. Next base: position 35,921,102 of record NC_052151.1, on the reverse strand, counting down.
TTCTGCACTGTCAGTAACAATTTCGGGATCCTCTAGGGCAGTGTTTTTCAAACTTTTGTTCCTGGGACCCACTTTTACCAACCGGCTGACCTTCGCGACCCACTCCGGCCGACCTTCGCGACCCACGCCGGCCGACCTTCGCGACCCACGCCGGCTGACCTTCGCGACCCACGCCGGCCGACCTTCGCGACCCACGCCGGCCGATCTTCGCGACCCACGCCGGCCGACCTTCGCGACCCACGCCGGCCGACCTTCGTGACCCACGCCGCCCGACCTTCGCGACCCACGCCGCCCGACCTTCGCGACCCACGCCGGCCGACCTTCGCGACCCACGCCGCCCGACCTTCGCGACCCACGCCGCCCGACCTTCGCAACAAACATTTTTCGCTTGCCTTCAATGTGACGGGTGTGCCTGCTTGGTCCTCACAGTCTCACTCGCTTTGTAACATTTCTGCTAAGGACTTCAGCTGACTATTTAAATTCTCGCTGCCTCCTTTGAAAAGATCAAGAGGTTTGTCCTCGAACTTGCCATGCTTTGAAGTTTGAAACAAAAATAGAAAATACAGGACAATCTCAGCAGGTCTGACAGCATCTGTGGAGAGAGAAGGGAGCTGATGTTTGGAGTCTGGATGACTCTTTGTCAAAGCTTTGCTGAGGAGTCACCCAGACCTGAAACATCAGCTCCCTTCTCTCACCACAGATGCTGTGACCTGCTGGGTTTGTCCAGTATTTACTGTTTTTGTTTCAGATTCCTGCATCCACAGTAATTTGCTTTTTCTCTTTTGAAGATCAGAGGGTTTTAAACTTTAATTTGCCAGTGCTTCCCTGCATATAGCGCACATGGGCTTTGCATCCAGATTTCCATTGGCAAAATGAACAATGCCGCTCCTCAAGAGACCATCTTTATGCTGCTTTGATCCAATTTCTTCTTAATTGTTTATTCACCAGAGGCCGTAGAGCTCTGGAACAGCTGACACCAGCACTGCTTTGTCCTGCTGTGGACTCTCCTTATCAGCTCTCTCCAGCGGATTCAATTGTAAGATCCTGGCCTGTTTGTGTCTCGAGCTCTCTCATCCTTTATTACAAAATAATCCACCTGCAGTTACAGTCCTGTTGCTTGCTTGCAGGCAGCTACAAAATGGAGGAATCTCCCCCCCCCCCCCCCCCCCCACAGTGTATGGGATGGGTGACCTCTCTGCCACTGCTTCTCGTGGGAAGACTCCCATCAATTTAAAAAAAACGTGTGTTCCTGGTGTAGCCACCTAAGATGGACACTGGGCTACCAAAATGGAGAACTGCTAAGGCTGTAGGGAGAAAACAGTCTTAGCCAGGACAAGCAGTTTGCAAAGGCTAATTAGCATTCTGCACGTATCGAAACTAGTTTATGGCCAGGTGCAAGATCTCAACCAAAGGTGTAAATAGCAAAACGCTTTGCATAGTAATGAGGCGATCCAGATCTGGGCCCACACAATAGCAACATTTGAGTTTGAATGGATACTTTGAGTGGACGCCCAGACGAAACGGCACCAGAACTATACATCACAAAGACCCAAAGAGACCGCCCCACCCATCGAGAAGAGACCCTCAGATTGGGGGATTTGTAAAATATCGATTGGGAAAAGACCCAATCGATACATGACAGGTAAAGGCCCGCCCCGAAGAGGCACGGACATTGGGGGACCTATAAAGGTAGATCCCGCACATGGTTCTGTCTGTTGTGCTCCGGCTCTGTTGCTGTTTTTGCTCCGGCCTCGCTGTCTGTTGTTGCTCCGGCTTGCTGTTCTGACTCCGACTCCAGCCTCCAGATCCTGTCTTCCATCACCAGCCGTTGAGCACCAGCCATCGTTCAGTAAGTGCCAAACGACGCTCGCTACGTGACCCCGGCATTGCTTATACATTATCCGACTATTAGAGAACAGAAGGTGCAGCCCAGAAAGGAACAAAGGCCTTGTCCCCTGACCTTGCTGGTTCCTACTTAGATAAGTATTTAGTTGTTTAAATAGTAGAAATAAGTATTAGTCTTTAGCGTATGCATGAGTATTTATTATATTTGTATAATAAATATCAATCGTTTGAACTTACTAATCGGTGTATAGTTTTATTACTTTGAACCTGACCTTGAAATACTTGTGAGGTGTCTAAATACGGCACCTGGCGACTCCGAGCTGAAAATACATACACAGAGCTGTAGTAGTGTTAAGCACATGGCCTTTAAACGGAGGCGTGTTAATACACTCCAATAAACGCGTAATACACTCAAGTAAAACGTGCAACACTGGGACAGCACGCTGGTGTCGGGAGGAGGCGGCCTGCTCTGCTGGGCTTCAGGCCTGCGCACTGACCGATCCGGCTGAGGGAGCACGCATACGCGGGATGTTCGGCATTCTTGAAAGCTGGTCTCAGCCGGTGGGCACTTTTCGTCCTACGATTGGGGACGCCGCGACAGATCGCTCTGCGCCCGCCCCCCCCCCCCCCGCCCCGTCACCTGCCTGCCCTCCGACCCACACGCGGGTCGCGACCCTGAGTTTGAAAATGGCTGCCCCAGGATGCCGCAATGCTGCCATTGGGCGTGTCTCAAATTGGGAGCTGTTCAATAATCTTGCCCTGGAAAATCTCTGCTGAGATTCTTTAGGTCTTTCCATATGTCCGCTTGGTGATGATGCAGGACGGCGATGACTGGGAATGTGGGGGCTCTTCGCTATTCCAGAGTCGTTTTGCAAAGTTAAAATAATGGAGTCAAGCTGGAGTATGCAAACCATTTGACAGCAGCTCTGATGCAACAAGTGTTGTGTTCAGCTGGGCCTCTGCTCCTATTCTGTCTGCCGGCACTCGGCTATTTTGATTCCAGGCCTGTGAGCCATACTTCTGAAATTACCCCGATTTTATATCGATTTAAAAAAAAAAAATTTAAATGTTCAAATTTTGGGGCAAATTATAGTGGCCAGTCTACCAAACCTGCACATCTTTGGGTTTCGGGATTTCGGCCCACGCAGACAGGGGGAGCAAACTCCATAATGACAGTGACCCAGGTCAAACCCGGGTCCTTGGCGCCGTGAGGCAGCAGTGCTAACCACTGTGCCACCGTGCCGCCCGCCCTTTTATGTAGAAGAGTGGAGATGTGTGTGTGAGAGAGAAGCGATCAGAGGGAGAGGCCCTTCAGCCCATCATGTTCTGAGCTGGCCATTAAGCACCTATCTATTCTAATCCTATTTTCCAGCACTTGGCCATGGCCTTGCACACTGTGGCGTTTCAAATGCCCATCTAACCACTTCTTAAATGTTGTGAGGGTTTCTGCCTCTCCCACCCTTTCAGGGCGTGTGTTCCAGATCCCCACCATCTTGAAAAAGGTTTCCCTCAAATGTCCTGTAAATCCCCTGCCCCTTACCGTAAATCTACGCCCCCTGGTTATTGACCCCTTCGTTAATTGGAAAAGGATCTTCCTATCCACCCTCTTTATGCCCCTCATAATTGTATACACCTCAATCAGATTCCCCCACTCGGCTTTCTCGCCCTGGATGGGCGAGGGGGGGGGTTGGTTGTGTGTTTGTTTGTGCTCCTTACAGTTACTGACTGGTTAGTATGGTGTGAATTATTGTGAATATCTTAACGTCCACTAGTTTTAACTTCTGAATTTATTTGAATAAATAGATTGACGATTGAGCCACGGCGTGTCTGAATTTCAGTGCCAGCACAATGCCAGGTGACCATCGATTGGCCGATCTTGAATCTCTGCAGTGCAGAAGGAGGCCATTTGGCCCATCGAGTTTGTGCCAGCCCTATGAAAGAGCACCCCACCCAAGCCCACTTCTCCGCAACCCCTTAGCCTAGCTAAGCTTTGGACACTTGGGGGAAATTTAGCATGGCCAATCCACCTAACCTGCTAATCTTTGGACTGTGGGAGGGAGCCCCGCACAAACACGGGGAGAACGTGCAAACTCCACACAGGCGGTCACCCAAGGTTGGAATTAAACCCGGGTCCCAGGTGCTGCGAGGCAGCAGTGCTACCCACTGTGCAACCCTGCTGTCCATGTGGCAACTTCTATAGTTACCATTGCTTTTTCTCCATGGCAACGCCTTGACTGATCAGGGTTGACATTGCAACCAATCAGTGCCCTTTCAACTTTGGCATTCGTGTGTGTGTTCTGATGAGTGCAGGAAAGAAAGCTTCAGCGCCACGTCTCTGTTTGCAACAACATTCAACATTGCATCAGTTTTTGTGAATTATATTCACGAGTCCTGATTAATTTTAGTCACTGATGTATTATGACCTGGATGGAGCTATATTTTCCATATTTGGGCATTGAATATTAATTTAAATAGCTGAATCATTTTGCAGACCTTTGACGAGCAGATTAACAAATAAACTGTTTTTATGATCACGGACATGAGGAGAAAGAGGATTTAAAAAAAAAAATTCCAATTCCAATTCTGGGATAATTTAGCACGGTAGCATGGTGGTTAGCATAAACGCTTCACAGCTCCAGGGTCCCAGGTTCGGTTCCCGGCTTGGGTCACTGTCTGTGCGGAGTCTGCACGTCCTCCCCGTGTGTGCGTGGGTTTCCTCCGGGTGCTCCGGTTTCCTCCCACAGTCCAAAGATGTGCGGGTTAGGTGGATTGGCCATGCTAAATTACACGTAGTGTCCTAAAAGTAAGGTTAAGGGGGGGGGTTGTTGGGTTACGGGTATAGGGTGGATACGTGGGTTTGAGTAGGGTGATCATTGCTCGGCACAACATCGAGGACCGAAGGGCCTGTTCTGTGCTGACTGTTCTATGTTCTATGTACCCTGCATATCTTTGGGTTGTGGGGGTGAAACCCACGCAGACACGGGGAGAATGTGCAAACTCCACACGGACAGTGACCCGGGGCTGGGATTGAACCCGGCGCTGTGAGGCAGCAGTGCTAACCACTGGAGAAAGAGGATATTTGAGTATATCATGATTAAATTAGCGCAGCAAACTCTACAGAATTTTGGTGTTTTTAAAACTAATGTCACTTTTTTTCATACTGGGTTATTGGCAGCTTTCTTACAAGTGGAACGCTCCTACATTTCAATTCCTTTCTTCACGCCACGCTACCTTCTCGAATTCAGACTTTTACTGAGTGAAGAGCTGTTTATTGGTGGTTACTTTTGATCTATTTTACCGACAGCTGTGTGGATTTGTATTTGTTCATTGCCACTCTCGCCTTACTGCTGGACTGAGGCAACCTGGCCCCTCGAATGATGCATGTCCATCGACCTGATTCTTCATATTAGCACCTGGTTTCTCGTGAGGTTACAGAACCACAAGGGTTTTGGGCTGCGGTTGGGGAGCTGGGGCGGAGGTGGTGTGCAAATTGTACTGGGATTATAATTGTGTTTTTTTCTCCCGTGAAGTGTAAAACTTGCCGATAATTAACCTCTCCAATTAGCTGAGTCAGCGAAGGCCAGGCAGCAATGATTTCTCTCTGCATTCAGCAGTCTGTTTCTAAGCCAAGAACTGGCTGCAGTCTCCCGCAGCACAACCTTCTATTATCACCCTGCTATGACATTGGGTTAATCACTCGGCTGTGAGACCTTCTCAGGGAAACAACACCATTCTTCGCCTAGCAGGCTACATGGGGCAGCACGGTAGCACAGTGGTTAGTACAGTTGTTTCACAGCTCCAGGGTCCCAGGTTCGATTCCCGGCGTGGGTCACTGTCTGCGTGGAGTCTGCATGTTCTCCCCGTGTGTGCGTGGGTTTCCTCCGGGTGCTCCGGTTTCCTCCCACAATCCAAAGATGTGCAGGTTAGGTGGATTGGCCATGTTAAATTGCCCTTAGTGTCCAAAATTGCCCTTAGTGTTGGGTGGGGTTACTGGGTTATGGGGATAGGGTGGAGGTGTGGGTGTGGGAGGGTGCTCTTTCCAAGAGCCGTTGCAGACTCGATGGGCCGAATGGCCTCCTTCTGCTCTGTGAATTCTATGGTCTAAAGGCCATTTGCTTTGCTAATTGTTTGCTGTATCAACATGCTAACTTATTATGTTCCTTGGACAAATTCACCTTCCTACATATCAGCATTTTTGCACACTTAAAAACAAAATAACTCAACAGTGAGGACAGGAGCAGATGCTGTTTATACCTGACATTCTCATAGCAGGCACTAGTTAATTGATCAGGAACGCTAGCTGCTCTGTGTGTTTTTATTAGTTCCATTTCCCTTGCCTAGCCAAGGCCAATGGTATTTTCCCAACCAGCTGAAATCAATAAGTTAGGCACAGGACTTCAGTCGTGACTTCAATTTGTACATGTGGGTGGAAATAACAAATCACCTAAGAATTTAGTTCTTCTAAATGCTGCTTTTAAGGGAAGGGTAGAATCTCCTGGTGGGTAGGTGTGGAAATTTTAATCCTATGACTGACTTTTTGAAAAGACTTTGAATGAAGACCATCAGTACTTTTATTCGCTGGTGAGCTGAAGTGTGGTCTTCGTCCTTCAGGCTTTTTTCGTTGGGCAGGCCGACATAGTACATGCCAACTGGCATGTTCTGGGAATTGTAGTTCTGTTTACAAATTGGCGTGTGTGTGCGAGCGTGCAACAACATCCACTTTTACGTGCATGTTGTAGTCCACAGTTATGGATAATGATGGTCAAGTCTTCCTTTCCCTCACATAATAATAATATGACTTACACTCCCAGCTGAGCTTTGGTTATTACCCACACTTAGTGAAGGAGGCTGGCCAGTCTACGATCATTCGATGTGGGTATCTTCTCTGGGCCCGGAACCCAGGTACCTTCTTCTTGCGATGGTTATCCCTGGAGGTCTCCAAGGTTATTTCTGAAGATCTGTTCCATTGTTCCTTCTTTTATACCAGTTCTGCTAGCATTGAGTCATAGGTATTCGCCCACACCTGACCTGAGTTCTATTGTCCAATCCAGACTTATTAGAGTCATTGACGTTTACAGCATGGGAACAGGCCCTTCAGCCCAGCTTGTCCATGCCGCCCACTTTCTGTCACTAAGCTAGTCTCACTTGCCCGCATTTGGCCCATATCCCTCTGTACCCATCCTGCCCATGGAAATGTCTAACTGCTTTCTAAAGGAAAAAAAATGTACCCGCCTCTACCACTGCCTCTGGCAGCTCATTCCAAATGCTCACCACCCTCTGTGTGAAAAAATCTCCCCTCTGGTCTCTTTTGTATCTCTCCCCTCTCACCTTAAACTTGTGCCCTCTAGTTCTAGACTCCTCTACCTTTGGGAAAAGAACTAGTTAATGGAAATGAACAAGATACTAATACTCCTGTCCAGCCAGGGTGATTCAATCAAGGTCCATTATCCTCAGGAGCACTCTGACCAGCTATTAGCCCATTATGGACTCTGATGGCTTCTTTTGTCTGCTCCTCGTCCTGCTGCAAAGTTGACCACCTGTGTCTGAAAGTTCATCACACATTCATAGTATGGCCTTTTGTTTAAACGTGAGTGGGCCATCACAAAGTCTATATATCGATAATAAATGTGTTGACTTGAGGTCCCTTGCAGGAGGCCAGTATTGATTCCAGCCAGGGCCTCATCTGGCTGTTTCTGTCTGGGCCTAGCTTGTTCCTCGTACCACAAAATGTACCCCATTGGTTATGGGCAAAACTTGGCCAAACAGAGTGGTTAAACATAGCAGTGTATCTACATGTAGCTGAAGGGGTTTAATACATTTAATCTAACCAGTGTCAAACTGCTTGGGCTTGTTCCATTTCCAAATATGCCTGTCAAATCACCTGGAATCAAATTAATTGCGCAATAGATTTGATTTGTCAGTAATCCATGCTGTGGTTTAATTTGTATGGTCTCCAAGGGAGATGAGAGCCTCAATGTCTGGAACAAAATAGTGTAAATTGGATCTGTGATGAGGCTGAGAATTTTGACTTGTTAGCACACTGCCAACAGTTTGCAAGACCCCCATCGGAGGCATAGAAGGGCTGGTTTTAACACTGCCCACCCAATGGTTACAGTTCAAATAGCCTGGCGTGACTCGCCCACATTGATCCCACTGCATTCCCATGTGTTACAACCTTGTCCTGTTCTTCTGAGCAACAGAGGGGTGAGGAGGGAGGCACCTGTCTGAAGGCTCTTTGGGTCTTTAAATAAGCCACTTGGCTTCTGATGAAATTGGCAGGGCCCAGCAGCAATTTTGAGCAAAGTCCTGCTCCAAGAAGCCATGCTTGGTCAATCTTCAAACGTGTGCTGGGTCCTCCTTTTGCATATTTAAATTGGGCCAAAATTGCTTTCAGGCAAGTTGCCAGGGATTCTCACAAACCGGGGGTTACCATAGCAGCAGTGATGCTAACTGCACAGATCAGGCCCACCCCTCACTGTAGAATCGGAAAATGGTAGAGTTTGCGGCGATTAAGCAGTCGTAAGGAGGGGAAACAGGACAATCGGATAGCGAAGCAAAAACCAAAGTGCCAGAAAGCCACTTGAAATTGTTCCTCTTACACCAACACCAGGTCACAACTATTGTGCTGGGGTGGGAATGTCAGAGATTCTGCCCCAAGAAGCAGCACGTTGGCCCAGAGGAGGATGTGAATCGGCCAATGGGGACTGAGTCCAGAGTGAGCCGGGACTGATGGATAATAACCCCACACGAGGACAGTGGGGGATCATTAGGGGACCGTGGGGCTCGTAGAGTACGGGGTTCCCTGGTAATGGGCGGTGGCCTGCCCACCTGGGACTCATTAACTTGGCACTTTAAATGGCAGAGAAAACCTGGACCGGTAGTTTGGGTAGCCTCGGGCTGGGGCTCCATTGTTGGACGGCCATGGTAGTGATTTTAATTTTGAGTTATAATTAAACAAAGTGAACCTTCCTGGCCGTGTTACATGGATTACTACACTGGCGACAAGGAGCAAGAACAAGGTTCTGGCCGGCGTTGCCAGTGGATTCTGGTGAGAAAAGGCTGAAAATCCCAAAATGCTGCATTGGGCAAACTGGAGCCATATGATGTGGGCATGGAAGTTTGGACCGTCCCACCCAGAGATGATATGGTTCTGACTAGTATGTGGGATAAATAAGTTCGCGACTCAGAGGAAACCGCTGGCAAAACCTACCCTGGACCTTTTATAAGAGCCATAGAATTGGCGCTGTCCAATGTGGGAACGCTGGGAAAGGAGCCCAGGAACTCCAGGGGTCCATGGACTTCCTCATCCTACAACCCCCATTAAGGAGAATAGATTTCCCCATGGACAACATTCGTGTGAGGCATTGGTGAGACCCCACCTGGTGAGACCCCACCTGGTGAGGCCCCACCTGGTGAGGCCCCACCTGGTGAGGCCCCACCTGGTGAGGCCCCACCTGGTGAGGCCCCACCTGGTGAGACCCCACCTGGTGAGGCCCCACCTGGTGAGGCCCCACCTGGTGAGGCCCCACCTGGTGAGACCCCACCTGGTGAGACCCCACCTGGTGAGACCCCACCTGGTGAGACCCCACCTGGTGAGACCCCACCTGGAGTACTGTACACAGTTTTGGTCCCCTTATTTGAAGAAGGATGTAGTTGCATTAGAGGCAGTTCAGAGGAGATTCACTAGATTGATACATAGAACATACAGTGCAGAAGGAGGCCATTCGGCCCATCGAGTCTGCACCGACCCACTTAAGCCGTCACTTCCACCATAGCCCCATAAGCCAATAATCCCTCCTAACCTTTTTTGGGGGGCATTAAAGGCAATTTAGCATGGCCAATCTACCTAACCTGCACGTCTTTCGTGACTTGTGGGAGGAAACCGGAGCACCCGGAGGAAACCCACGCAGACGCAGGGAGAACGTGCAGACTCCGCCCAGTCAGTGACCCAGCGGTGAATCGAACCTGGGACCCTGGCGCTGTGAAGCCACAGTGCTAGCCACGTGTGCTGCCCTCTGAAGGGAGATTGAACAGTTTAGGCCTCTCTCGAATGTAGAACATAGAACATAGAACAGTACAGCACAGAACAGGCCCTTCGGCCCTCGATGTTGTGCCGAGCAATGATCACCCTACTTAAACCCACGTAATCCGTATACCCGTAACCCAACAATCCCCCCATTAACCTTACACTACGGGCAATTTAACATGGCCAATCCACCTAACCCGCACAGAGTGAGAGTGAGAGGAGATCTAATTGAGTATATAAGACAATAAAAGGTAGACATAGAGCGGACGCTTCCTCACGTGGGGCATTCTAGAACAAATGGTCATAGACTCAGGAACAGGGGGCGCGATTCTCCCAAAACGGGAGAAATCGTAAAGCTGCCGTAAAACCCGGGCGGGTTTTACGGCAGCGCGCCCCTTCCCGACCGGGGACCGATTCTGGTCCCCGGTCGGGGCTAGCAGCCCGACGCCGTAGGCTCCGGCAAGACGGGCTTAACGAAAATCGTTAAGCCCGCTTGCCGGAGTTAGCGCCGGCTGACGCGTCATATGACGTCAGCCGCGCATGCGCAGTTTGGAAGACTCCAACCCGCGCATGCGCGGGTGACGTCATCGCGTTTTTGCGCGAAACCCGCGCATGCGCGGGCCGGGTTGCCCCTCAGCCGCCCCGCGAATGGATACTGCAGGGCGGCGGAAGGACAAGTAGTGCGCGGGCATCGGGCCCGCTGCCCGCGATCGGTGCCCACCGATCGCGGGCCCATGGCACCCTTGGCACGGCCGTGGTACGGCCGTGCCAATCGGTGCCATGGTTATTAATAGCGAGTTAGTCACGCCGTTTTTACGAACGGCAAGACCAGGTGTGTTTGCCGTTCGTAAAAACGGCGTAAAGGGCTGGGACTTCGGCCCATCTAACAGCTGAGAATCGCTGCTGGCCGTAAAAAAAACGGCGGCAGCGATTCGGGTCGGGACTTCGGCGGGGGGGGGGGGGGAGAATAGCGGGAGGGCGGCAAAAATGTCGGGAAGGCCCTCCCGCTATTCTCCCACCCGTCGTGGGGGGCGGAGAATTTCGCCCTCGGGGAGCAGATTGAAAACAGAGATGAGGAAAAGTTATTTACCTCGAGGGTTGTGAATCAGGGGCTGGTTCAGCACACTGGGCTAAATCGCTGGCTTTGAAAGCAGACCACAGCAGGCCAGCAGCACGGTTCAATTCCCGTACCAGCCTCCCCGAACAGGCACCGGAATGTGGCGACTAGGGGCTTTTCACAGTAACTTCATTGAAGCCTACTCGTGACAATAAGCGATTTTCATTTCATTTCATTTCATTTTCATTTTCATCTGTGGAATTCACTATCCCAGAGTGCAGTAGATGCTGGACTGAGTAAATTTGAGGAGAAAGACAGATTTTTAATTAGTGATGGGTTAAAGGGTTATGGCGATGGACAGGAAAGTGGAGTTGAGGCTGTGAGGAGATCAGCCATGATGGTAATGAATGGCGGAGAGGGCGCGAAGGGGCTGAATTTCCCACTCCTGCTGCTGGTTCTTATCAGCGGTCGTCGTAGCGTTAACATTAAGCCAAGTTAGGGTGGCACGTGGCGCAGCGGTTAGCACTGGGACTGCGGCGCTGAGGACCCGGGTTCGAATCCTGTCTCTGGGTCACTGTCCGTGTGGAGTGTGCACATTCTCCCCGAGTCTGCGTGGGTTTCACTCCCACAACCCAAATGATGTGCCGGCTAGGTGGATTGGCAAATTGTCCCTTAAGTGGGGGGAAAAAAATAATTGGGTACTCTAAATTTATTTAAAAAAACATTGAGCCAAGTGAGACAACACCTGTGTGTTTATGGTGTGTTGTGTGTGTGTGTGCATACAGCATTAAAAATGGTGAACAGGCATGACATTGGTATGAGATCCCCCCCCCCCCCCCCCCCCCCCCCCCCCCCCCCCCGCCGTCTCCAGTGTCCCTTTTACCCACCAAGCACAGTGGCGGATTCTGAGGCAGATAGGTAATGCAGGAACTCGACCTGCTGAACAGTTTATGCTGCCCTCGCTCAGTGCAGTTATTTATTTGTTAGTGACGGAATGGCTGTTCTTGGAAACAGATTGCACTACGTGTGCCATCGAGGAAAGGCACATACGTTTCGGCGGGCAAAGGTACATGATTAACAGCTGTGAATTTTCAGACTTTGTACTGTAATGATTGTTTTCTGCTTGCCTTTAGTGCCTCAGGTTGCAGATGCCGCTACCAAACAGGAAACCTGTCCCAGCAGAGTTTGTCAATGACCTTTTAACATGAGCTGTACGGCAGAGTAAAGAAATTGTTCATTCCCTGCCCCCCCCCCCCCCCGTTTCAGTTGTGTAACTAGGAACAAAATTCTGTTGACTGCCCCCGAACTATATGGGGGCATCGTAATGTTCCTGAAGTCATAGAAGCAGGCAATGGTGGGAGCACAGAAGGAGGCCATTTAGCCCACCATGTACAGCTGGGGCTATTTTAGCACACTGGGCTAAATAGCTGGCTTGTAATGCAGAACAAGGCCAGCAGCGCGGGTTCAATTCCCGTACCGGCCTCCCCGAACAGGTGTCGGAATGTAGCGACTAGGGGCTTTTCACAGTAACTTTATTAAAGCCTACTCGTGACAATAAGCGATTATTGTTATTATTATTATGTCCATGCTGGCTCTCTGCAAGAGAGCAATTCTCTTGGTCCGTCTCCCCTGTACTTTTTTTTTTCTCTCCCCTACCCCAGTCAAGGTTTAGTGAGGGACATAAGAAACGAGAGCTGGGGAAGGACATTTGGGCCTTCTGAACCTGCTATTCAATACAATTGTGGTTCAGCTTTAACCTACACTTCATCTTCCTGCACTTTGTCATTTCCCCTACATCCTTTAATACCCTTCATCCTATTGTTTGATGTGCTAAGGTGAAGTAACCACGCAAGATACACTCCGCAGCATTCCAAATTCACACTACCTCAGGGTTAAATGGCTGACTCCTTATTCTGAGACTTCTATTACTTCATTAATCCATTTGTTAACGACTCGGTCGTTCTTCACAAGCCATGTCGGAAACTCATACTTACTGTAATGCATCTGGGAATACATTTCTGCTGATTCTGTGCCACATGACATGCAGTGACGTCAGCCGAGTGTGTTGTGTGGGCTTTGATCAGATCACCATCTTGACTGTATTGTGCTCCACCCTGAACAAACCTCATTGTGTTTAACAAGACTCGACAGCGTGGGCACTCCGTACCTTTTTTTTCTCTCTTTCTGGTGACAAGGAAATTTAACACTTTTTAAGACTGCATTTTGTGGAAGTAAAGATTGGGCAGGCTAGATCCAGTCCTGAGGCAAAAACTAATGGTTCAGCCTGTGTTAGAGCACCTGTACGAACAGAAATTGTTGCTGAGCATACTTTTCTGTACATCGCAGTTTCATGTATTCATAATAATGTGAGCACAGCAAGTAGAAATCGGAGGACAGATTGCATAAATGTGGGGTGTATTTCCTTGAATACAGAAGGTTTGAGGGGTGATCTCTTGGGAGCAGTGATGGGCAACCTCGGCGAGTGAGCGGGCAACATGAGTGGCACTCCTTCATCTGAGCTGGCCGTAAGATTGAAGTCAGGCTTGTTCATCACTATGGACCCTTGAATAAGACTGAATACATTTAATTCATGCCGAATATTTCATAGCAAGTTATAGAAAATGCTTAATCATTCACTGATTTAATAGAACTGTCATCAGCTTCAAGTGATAAAAACAAAAGTATTTTTACGCTTTGATTGGAAATAGAGGGAGTGTGCAACTCTCACGGTCAATGTTGTGAGCAATCAGCACGCATCTCACTTCACTGGCCCTCACTTTACGTGCGTGTTACTTCAGTCATACAGTAGATAGAGAGTATGAGCAGAAACCCGTGGTGTGGGGCAATGGAAACAAATTGTCTCACAGGCTTCGAATCTGGAAGGCCCGCCATTGCCATGGAACAATTTAATGAGATGGATAAAGGGAAAGCATTTTTTTTTTGTTTAGAGTGATCAAACAAGAGCACAATGTTGAAATTAGAATAAGTTCATTTAAGGGGTGGTTTCGGGAAGCCAAGGATGATAAGTATATGTGATGTCACGGACAGGAGGAGGATCAATTTGAACTGCCCTGATTTCCCCAATCACAACCCGTCCATAAAGAGAAAGGTGTTGGGATTCTCCCCTACCCAGCGGGCGGGCCGTACCGGCGCCAAGGAGTGGCGTAAACCACTCCAGCATCGGGCCGCTCGGAAGGGGGCTAGGCCGGCGCTGGAGTGGTTTACGCCGTGCCATCAGGCACCGAAGGGCCTCCGCTGGCAGGCGCGAGTTGGAGCATGCACAGGAGCGCCAGCGTGTTCCCAGAACAGCCGCCGTGTTTCCTGTGCATGCGCAGGGGGTTTTCTTCTCCGCGCCGGCCATGGCGGAGCTTTACACAGGCCAGCGCGGAGGGAAAGAGTGCCTCCACGGCACAGGCCCGCCCACAGATCGGTGTGCCCCGATCGCGGGCCAGACCATGGCGCCCCCCCCCCCCACCCCACCCCAGGGCCGGATCCCCCGTGCCTCCTTGAGGACCCCGCAGTCCGCTCTCAGAGCCAGATCCCGCCGGTACGGTCCTGGTCTAATACGGGACTAACCGAAAACGGGTGGCCGCTTGGCCCATCATGGACCGAGAATCGCCGGGGGGGGGGGGGGGGGGGGGGGGGGGGGGGGGGACGCTGCCAATGGCCCCCGACTGATGCGCCGCAATCCCTGCCCCCGCCCGAAAACCAGCGCCAGAGAATTCAGCAGCAGGTGGCGGAGTGGCGGGGCGGGACTCACACACCCCCCCCCGCCCGATTCTCCAGCCCAGTGGGGGGGGGGGGGTGTCAGAGAACCCCACCCAAAAAAATTTAAAATTCTGATTTCCCACTTTATAAATGGTGGCATATTTTCCCAATTCTTCAAAGGGAAGAGGAGTCAGGGCATGATCACAATAATACAAGTTAGTGTTTTACATGTGTCCAGAATCCAAAGGCAACTGGGATGTCCAGTGGGACAGATGGTTGGTTGTCGGGTGCTCCCTCTTTACAGAGCGGGACTTCCATGATGGGAGAGTGAGTTCGTCTGGAGACTCCAGTTCCGATGTGGCAGCAGTTTGTAATGAGGGTCCGGGTCTTTGTTGCTGCCGGTTTGATGAAAGACAGCACAGGCTGTTGCCTGGAATTCTATTTGTGTTGGGGGTCAAAACAGTAACTGTCCGTGTTCAATTCCACAGGACAATGTGACAGTACAGCGTGGGGGGTGGTAGGTCATTTGACATAACCTCCCAGCACCACTCCTTGATGCTGTGTAAAGGACGTATGGCCGGGGTTGTGAGGTGTTTAATTGGAGTCCCGATTCCTTTTCTTCCTCGGAGACACTGGCTTCGGGTTAACTAAATGTACATCCTCTTGTTGAAACTAAATGAACGTCCTCTTGTTGAAACTAAATGAACGTCCTCTTGTTGAAACTAAATGAACGTCCTCTTGTTGAAACTAAATGAACGTCCTCTTGTTGAAACTTAATGAACGTCCTCTTGTTGAAACCATTGTCAGAATAGTTGATGCTTCGGCCATTAGCACCATTATTGGAGATTAGCATCTGTAAAGGGTTGTCTTTGTATGAAGTTGGCTGGAACAAAACCATCGTCTGCTAGGTCAATGTGTTGGCTGGGCTGGAATGGTTATGCTGGGCCAGGAGTGATACATTCCAGATGTTTGAAATGATGCCTTTGTTACTTTAAAACTGCTGGAAGGCAGCATGTGGCTTGCAGGAACCATCTTGTCAGCTCAGTAATTGCCCATTTTGAAAAGCACATTAAAATGACTTTATAAAAGTCATCCAGCTGTGGAACAGTCCTTCACGTCGACCATGACGGTCGTTTGGCTTGTTGCCCTTTTGTCATCTGGCTCAATGAGCTTTCTCTTCCTCAGAATGACTTGGAGATAGTCGGTCAGTATTTCACTTTTCTTGAAACTATTTATTTGGAACTATTTACACGCAACGCCTCATGGTAACTACTTTATTCTCTGGACACAGACTGGCCTGTGTCTCGCTCCCTTTGGAGTCTCTTAATCACCTGACTCTCTCATCATGCTTCCATCATCATTGACATCATTGCCCAACGAACATCCTGCTCCAGAGCTCACTTTCCAAATTTTGTGGATGCTGCTAGCACTGTGGATTCACAGCGCCAGGGTCCCAGGTTCGATTCCCCGCTGGGTCACTGTCTGTGCGGTGTCTGCAGGTTCTCCCCGTGTCTGCGTGGGTTTCCTCCGGGTGCTCCGGTTTCCTCCCACAGTCCAAAGACGTGCAGGTTAGGTGGATTGACCATGATAAATTGCCCTTAGTGACCCAAAAGGTTAGGAGAGGTTATTAGGTTACGGGGATAGGGTGGAAATGAGGGCTTAAGTGGTTCGGTGCAGACTCGATGGGCCGAATGGCCTCCTTCTGTACTGTATGTTCTATCTTCTATGGCTCATTTGGAGCTTGAAAGACTGGGATGGATTCATTACTTTTTTATTGAGATGAAATGAAATGAAAATCGCTTATTTTAACAAGTAGGCTTCACGGGCAGCACGATAGCATGGTGGTTAGCGTCAATGCTTCACAGCTCCAGGGTCCCAGGTTCGGTTCCTGGCTGGGTCACTGTCTGTGTGGAGTCTGCACGTCCTCCCCGTGTGTGCGTGGGTTTCCTCCGGGTGCTCCGGTTTCCTCCCACAGTCCAAAGATGTGCGGGTTAGGTGGGTTGGCCATGCTAAATTGCTCGTAGTGTCCTAAAAAGTAAGGTTAAGGGGGGGGTTGTTGGATTAAGTGTATAGGGTGGATACGTGGGTTTGAGTAGGGTGATCATTGCTCGGCACAACATCGAGGGCCGAAGGGCCTGTTCTGTGCTGTACTGTTCTATAAATGAAGTTACTGTGAAAAGCCCCTGGTCGCCACATTCCGGCGCCTGTTTGGGGAGGCTGGTACGGGAATTGAACCGTGCTGCTGGCCTGCCTTGGTCTGCTTTCAAAGCCAGCTCTTTAGCCCTGTGCTAAACTAGCCCCAGATGCACAGAATGGTGGCAAAAAAATGTATTTGAGACGCAAATCAACTATGATCTAATTGAACGGTCAGAGGAGCGAATGACCTAGTCCTGTTTTCTGTTTCTCCAAGGTTCTCCCAGAACATTCCCGTCTTGTAGTGAGCTGTGTTGGCTTCTGCTACCTTAGTAAATGGTCGCTTGAAGGTTCTATCTTTGCTCCTTTTGGTCCTGTGGGATACATTTAAACCATTGTCACTATTGTAATGTAGGGAATGTGGCAGGCTATTTGTGAACAAGCAAGGCCCCTCAAAGAGCAATGTGATAATGACCAGGTCATTATTTTTGAAGTGGTGTTGGCTAGGGCTCTAAATCTGCTGCTTATTTTCAACATGGTACATCATATATGTCCACCTCCAGCTGAAAAGATGGGGTCTCGGTTTAACTTCTCATCTGAAACACTGCATTTCCAACAGTGTAGCACTCGATCAGTGCTGCTTACAGTGAGGCTCATACAGATCATACAGATCTGAAAACTTCCTCTTTGAACACTAGCTTGCGGCAGCCACAGAGGCCTTTTTGGGTGTGACGTTGACCAGGATGTACTCCATGGAATGCCTGTTTCAGCAGTTTTCTGCAGACAATGGGGCAGATCTTGACTTCTGCAACAGGGCAAAAGATATTGTAATGAATTAATAACCTGTATTGCATTGTCAGGTCTGATAATTATATGTTAATTTATTATAAGAACATAAGAACTAGGAGCAGGTATAGGCCACCTGGCCCCTCGAGCCTGCTCCGCCATTCAATGAGATCATGGCTGATCTTTTGTGGACTCAGCTCCACTTTCCGGCCCGAACACCCTAACCCTTAATCCCTTTATTCTTCAAAAAACTATCTATCTTTAAATAATCGCTTATTGTCACGAGTAGGCTTCAATTAAGTTACTGTGAAAAGCCCCTCGTCGCCACATTCCGGCGCCTGCTCAGGGAGGCCGGTACGGGAATTGAACGCCTGCTGCTGGTCTTGTTCTGCATTACAAGCCAACCGTTTAGCTCACTGTGCTAAACCAGCCCCAATCCGGTTCCTGATGTTGAACATCAGACAGTGCGGCCTGCCACTGGTGAGTGGGGAGATAGGCAATCGCTTCTTGCTTTTCCATCGGCGTGAAGCATGGCTTTGGCCTCCCTGCCATATTTTCTGCTCCTGTCTCCGAGCATGCCCGACACGAATGGGAGCAGACGGTCCCGTCCAACCTGACTTGGCAAACTCCCTGGGCCAGTGTGAACGGTAACCCTGTGGTTTAAATTATGATCCACAGTAAGGAGGCTGTTACGGAGCCAAGGAGGGAGCAGAACAAAATGGATTTCATTTCAAACAGGAAACCTGTTACTCATTAAACCTTTAATTGAGTGTTATGGGCCGGGGTTTAGAGAACCCCAAAGTGTATCATGGAGTTCACCTGACCCACAACCTTTAATAGATTGCGGTATGGGGAGCACACGGCCCACTCTACAGGTGTGGTACAGCAGAAATGGAAAAGTATTTTTTAAAGCAAAACAATGTTTATTCTATGAACTCAAGTTAACCTTTTTAAAACATACAGTGAACATCTTAGCAACCATCAATTCAAATACAGCCCCCAAAGAATACAACACTAAGTAATCCTTTAAGTTTTCCTTTCAACATCCATAAGACTTAAAGCACCTTTTACCAGAAGCACATCAGGTTAAAGTCACTACTGTTATTAGTTTTAAATCACCAAAGGATTGATTTGCAGTCTTTAGATTGCAGAGGGAGACTCTAATACACCCTCTGGCTGTGACTGCAGCTATCCAGCTCTGAAAACGAAACTGAAGCACACCCTGCAGCAAACGGCCTTAAACGAAAGTAAAAAGCTGACAGGCAGCCCAGCTCCACCCACTCTCTGACATCACTGCAGTAATAAACACCCATTTCTTAAAGGTACTCTCACTACAGATATTTATATGCATACCCATTTATAAACACCCATATCATAAAGGTATTCTCACATGACATGAGCTAAATGGAAAGTTCTGAATGTTCAGAGAAAACTTTATTATTTTGTGCTGATTTTTGTTTTCAGATTCTTTTGTCTCGGGAATCTTATCATTGGCCCAATAACTGGTTACTTTAAAGCTTCCTTTAAAAAAACTGCAACCAGGGCAGCACAGTGGCACAGTGGTTAGCACTGCAGTCTCACGGTGCCGAGGTCCCAGGTTCGATCCCGGCTCTGGCTCACTGTCTGTGCGGAGTTTGCACATTCTCCCCGTGTTTGCGTGGGTTTCGCCCCCACAACCCAAAGATGTGCAGGGTAGGTGGATTGAACATGCTAAATTGCCCCACAATTGGGAAAAAAATTAATTGGGTGCACTATATTTATAAAAGAAAAAAAAACTGCAACCAACCCGGCCTACACCTCGCCAACTACTTACTTGCACAACAGTTTGTGCAATAGTATTGGATAAACATACGCACTTGATGCTTTCACTCGCTCTGCGGAAGTGAAAGCTGCTCCTGTTTGTGTGAAGCTGCTGCAGTGACCAAGTGCTGAGTTCAGTGAATATTAAATAATGTTAAGCAGCACAGTGTGTTTGTCAATATGGCAAAGCATACTGACTTGCATTGCACGGGGATGGTGGTGCAGTGGTAAGGTGCTGGACTAGTAATCCAGAGGCTAACACTCTGGGGGCGCGGGTTCATGGCAAGTGGTGGAATTTAAATTCAGTTAATAACTCTAGAATATAAAGTTAGTCTTAGTAATGGTGACCATGAAACTATCTGGTTTAGCACACTGGGCTAAATCGCTGGCTTTGAAAGCAGACCAAGGCAGGCCAGCAGCTGGCTCAATTCCCATACCAGCCTCCCCAAACAGGCGCCGGAATGTGGCGACTAGGGGCTTTTCACAGTAACTTCATTTGAAGCCTACTCGTGACAATCAGCGATTTTCATTTCATTTTTTAAAAAATCTTTAATTGTCGTGACTTCCTTCTGAAGGTTTGTTTTGAGTTTGGTTCAATTTTTGATTCTGACACTGCCTAATCCGTCCGGTTTCAAAGATGTAGGATAATTGAAAAGGCATGTTTGTAATGGGGAACACAAATAGCTCACCAAAGGATCAGCAATCATCTTTATAGATGTCTGGATTGGATTGGAGAAGTCACAAGGTGCTGCAGAACTCCGTCACGCTTCCTCACATCAAAGTGTTGAGCCTGTCCCTTTTCATACATATGACAGTCCATGAATCAGCTCTACCCTCAGCTTTGTGTGTGGTTTCTAACATTTCCTTTTTGGTACAGATTTCCAGCATCTGCATTATTTCACTTTGGACTGGGTTCTTAGCCCAATAGGCAGAATAATTCTGCTTGAATTGCAGGCTTGCATTCGGCTCCATGTTTGTAACTTTCTTCTGTTATCTTTCCTCATTTTACTTGGGGTTGCCGGTTGATCCCGTTCCCATTCCAATCCTGCTCTACTTTAAAGTCTCATTAAATCGCATTGTCATGTGAGAGTACCTTTAAGAAATGGGTGTTTAAAAATGGGGGTGTGTATATAAATATCTGTAGTGAGAGTACCTTTAAGAAATGAGTGTTTAAAAATGGGGGTGTGTATATAAATATCTGTAGTGAGAGTACCTTTAAGAAATGAGTGTTTACTACTGCTGTGATGTCAGAGAGGGCGGAGCTGGGCTGTCTGTCAGCTTTTTACCTCCGTTTTAGGCTGTTTGCTGCAGAGTGTGTTTTAGTTTTGTTTTCAGTGTTGGAGCTGAAGCCAGACAGAGCACTGCTGTTCTCTCTGCCATCAAAAGACTATCTCTTGATCACTTGGTGAATTCAGAATTATAAATGTTCTCAGTTGTGAATGTAAACCTAATGTGCTTCTGTTAAAAGATGTTTCTTTTGTCTTCTGGATGTTGTTTGGGAATTTATTAAGGATTACGTAGTGTTGTATTCTTTGGGGGCTGTATTTGAATTGATGGTTGCTAAGATGTTCACTGTATGTTTTAAAAAGGTTAACTTGTGTTCATAGAATAAACATTGTTTTGCTTTAAAAAATACTTTTCCATTTCTGCTGTACCACACCTGTAGAGTGTGCCGTGTGCTCCCCAGACCACAATCTATTAAAAACTCCATGGTACACTTTGGGGTTCTCTAAATCCTGACCCATAACAGCATCTTTCCATCAATCCTGCTGCCTTCTATTCTCCTTCCTGACAGTCCCATCTGCTCACTTGCCTCGCCACATGCCCCCTCTCCACAAGATAAACCATTTCAACTTCTTGGTTACTTTCTTTTGATGCTTCTTCCATTGTCTTCATTGATCCTCTGAAGTGCTGCTTCCTGACATTGTCCTTTCTCATCACTCGTCACATCCATTGGAACGACCATGCCCCATTAGTATCTTGTGTTGCTCCTCTTTTCTTGATGTTGCCCCAGTGCCTGCACTATAATTCAGGGCGGGCCTCATTAGTGCCTTGTAGGGGCAGCACGATGGCGCAGTGGGTTAGCTCTGCAGCCTCACGGTACCGAGGACCCGGGTTCGATCCCGGCTCTTGATCACTTTCTGCGTGGAGTTTGCTCATTCTCCCCGTGCTTGCGTGGATTTCGCGCCCCCCCCCCAACCCAAAGATGTGCAAGATAGGTGGATTGGCCACACTAAATTGCCCCTGAATTGGAAAAAATGAATTGGGTACTCTAAATTTTTTTTAAAATAAGTGTCTTGTAGATCCTTCCTTTGAGTTTCCGTGTTTCTTTTCTGTCACTTCTTCCAACAACACCAGCAGAGCTAATTTGTTGCTTATTTTCCATCTTTTGCCACTTCTATGTCTTCACTGATTAATCTTTACACCTTCGCTCTGATCGACGTCGCCAGGCTGTCAGATTTACGGTCCAAGTGCGTCTTGTTTAAAGTTTTTAAGTGTGAGATTGCTCCTATAGTTGTATGACTGGGGCTGGTTTAGCTCACTGGGCTAAATCACTGGCTTTTAAAGCAGGCCAGCAGCATGGTTCGATTCCCGTACCAGCCTCCCCGAACAGGTGCCGTAATGTGGCGACTAGGGGCTTTTCACAGTAAGTTCATTGAAGCCTACTCGTGACAATAAGCGATTTTCATTTCATGACTGTCGGACAGTGTTAAGGTAGCGATGTGCCTTTTCAGAATAAGCTTCATGATGAGTTTAATTGAGTTCAAACTGTGAAGCTCCTAATGGTTTTTGCTAAATGGCTTTATTGGAAGTTTTCCATGCGACAGGAATAACCTGCTGGGTTTGGTTTCAAGTTTGGAAAGTTAATTTTTAACTTTTTGAGGGGTGGAACCTTTTTTTTACAACATCTCCTTTTGATATGCAGAGGCTAATTGATGGCTAACAGTTGGAAACCACTCTTGTCTCATGAGCCATTGAGTTGAATTGTGGTCATGCTAATTAACGGTGTAGCTCAGGCATCCCGCCATGCAGCCTTTCAAAGCGAGCCCTTTGTTCATTCAGACATCTGATTCCTTGCTACAGTTGTCCTTAATCTGTTTGTTCAAAATCAACTTGTCACCATTACTTCAGTGCTCTTGCCAATATAGGGAATTATGTCCAAATGACTGGCAAAAAGTCAGTCTGATTAGCATTTACCCAGCATTGTAAAGTACATTGCATTGGTCAGGTCCTTGTTAACGTCTAAAGTGGATGTCTGACTTGAAAAATATTCTAGTGGCCGTGTTGACCACGGGCGTTCTAGTGGCTGCGTTCACCACGGGTGCAAATCCCGCAATGACCGCTAAATCTCGCGAGCTGCCAAAAAGTGGATTGGCGCTGGCGAGTCTCAGTTTGAGATATTCCCCTCTGGCAATGTGATCAGGACCGATCAGGACCGGCGTAAAAAACGGCGCCAACCACTCTGGCGTCGGGCTGACTAGAAGTTGCGGTATTCTCCGCACTTCCGGCGGCTAGGCCGCGGCAGAGGGGTTGGTGCCACGCCGGCCAGCACCGAAGGGCCAGCGCGAATTAGCGCATGCGCAGAACCGCCGGTGTAGTTCTGCGCATGTGCAGACCTGCCAGCGTATTCTAGCGCATGCACGGGGGATTATCTTCTCCACAGATAAGGCAATTCTCTACATAGTGAGTGATGTCTTACTTTAAGTGTGGCCACCAACAGAGCTGTCTCAGGTGGGCTGTAGTGGGGTCAATTCCCTCATGTCCATGACTATCATGGAACAAACAAATAAGCTGATTCCTGTCCTGTTCAGGAACCACATAAAGGGTGTCTTTTAGAACCACACCGTCATATGTGGTCAGTGCATTTTTAAACCTATCGTATGGGGCTGGGAATTTTCCTTTTAAAATCTCCCTGAGATTACTGTCTTGCTTCTGGGCCTGCACTAAATCCTCGATATTAGTCTGCGAGACCTGAACTGCATTCACTGGGCCGCTTTCGGAGGGGGTTCCAAAAATGTCTATGCCTGGAACCTGCTTTTGCCAATGCGTCGGCTTTTACATTTCCAGGGGGGGAGGAACGGTGGTGACTTCTTACTTTAACCATTCCAAAGGTCCTGTCCTTTGCTTTATCTAAAATGTGGCGGAGCAATGGGGCTGAAGGGAGGGGTTTACCGTCCGCGGAAACAAATCCTCTTGCTTTCCACAGGGGTAGGAATTCTGTCAGGCTGTTGCAGACATAGAGGCTGTCCGAGCAGATGTCTGCTGGGGTGGGGAAGGAATCTGGGTGCTCTACAATGTACGCAATGGCCGCCAGTTCTGCTTGCGCGCCTAAATGCCCTGGTAGTTTTAATGAGATTTCTTCTACGGGCCCTCAACATAAGTGCCGCATCCTGTAATGCGCTTTCCATCTAATACAGTGGAAGAACCATCCATATATATTCTTAGGGGTGCGCACGTGTCTGTGCGCTGGGGGCTCTGGGGTGAACTTCCTATCTTTCTGGGGGGTGTTTTAGCAATAAAGGGGCCTGTGTTGTGGTGTGGTGAGATGATTTCACATTCATGAAATTCCTGATGCGTAGCCAGGTCCTCCCAATGTGCAGTGGCCGGCTGCAGATGGGCTGCCACCTCGAGCCTCCGTTGACGGGGCAACGCTGCCTTCTCCAGTGTCCGGCCACCTGTGCTGCTACTAGGGCAGCTGCTGCGGGGTCAACATTACCATTCATATTGCTATATGGAATAGGAGAAGGAGCAAGACCGACAATCAGTTAGGGTGTCGACCCCGGGACTCTCAAACACCCCAGACCCACCCCTTACGGGTCCCGCCTTCTCTCGAGTGCCATGTGCCACTCACTGAACCATGGTGCTAGAGGACCCAACCCTGCACACGCATCCTCCCTGCCAAAGCGGGAACCCCGCGACACCAGACCTTAAACCCCTGCCAGGCGCACTCTGGGGACCGTGCTCAGCTCCCCTCCCCTGACCCACACACTCGCCCTCTGGTATCCCCGTTGGGTTATCCCCCTTGATGCAGTTCAGCTCTTGGGTGTTTGATTGTTGGCTTCTGCCTTTGTGTTGTTGACATTCCTGAAGTTCAGTCCAAAGTGTCCAAACCTCACAGTTTGATTGGAATGCGAGGCAAAAACACTTGTCTGTCACATGACACGGAGACTGTTGCATAACTTTAAAAAGGTTTAGCGTATCCAATTCTTTATTTTCCAATGAAGGGGCAATTTAGCGTGGCCAATCCACCTACCCCGCACATCTTTTGGGTTGTGGGGGTGAGACCCACGCAGGCACTGGGAGAATGTACAAACTCCACACGGACAGTGACCCGGGGCTGGGATTCGAATCTGGGTCCTCAGCGCTGAAAGCAACAGTACTAACCACTGCACCACCATGACCCCCTTGCTCTTGCATAACTAACCGTGCCAATTCCTATTAGCAATAGTCTTCACCTGTGCCGTTAGAGGCTGCTTACAGTCAAAGGGGGTTAAAGTGACCGTCAGCATATAACTAGGCACAGGTCTCTGATCAGTAAGTGTTCTGTAGGTCAGGCAGGCAGCATGGGTATGGACATTTGGGGGGATGGCCTTTAGGATCTGGGGTTCCAACCCCCCCCCCCCCCGGCCAGACCCCCTGGAGCCCACCCACACTCCCCATTGTCCCTGGGTTGCAGGAAGATGGCTATTCACCTCCTCCAATCCCCTCAGCAGCTGGTTCCTGTTTGTAAATGGGAGTGTTAAACGGTGACTGTTCTCCAGGGAGCCGGTTCGATCACAGGAGGTTGTTAAATCGGGATTCCACCTCGCTAATGAGATGGAAATTGCCCGTAATTGGCCTCAATTGACTTCGCGCCACGTCTAGGTGGGATCCGGATCCTGCCAATAGGAGCGGGCCGGATAGATTGCGACCGATCCTTGGCCGGCGGTGATCCCGATTTAGACTTCTCCCGTGATTTAACCGCGAGCATGGATTTGCGCTGGGCGCAACGCTTCCGTTAAGTCACGCTCATGATCTGACTATTTTGTTCTGGTGAGACTTAATGTGGTGTGTACAGTGATCATTGAGACCACAATCTAATCTGTATAAATGTGGTGAATTATAAACACTAATATTCCACACTGTATTGTACAACATGTGTTGAGCCTGTACCTTGTACTAGATCATGTGTAGTTGCGCGGCTCTACCCATAGGGGGAGATGAGGAGCTTGTACTGGGCTCCACCCATGGCTCCTCCCCCTAACCAGAAGTATAAACGTTGCTGTTGTGAGCCTGCCTGCCAGTTCATCTGGAGTTCATCTTGTCACAGGCAGGCTCTGTTGTAAGACGATTAAAACCACTGTTCACTTCTAACCACGTGTCGCATGAATTGATGGTCTCATCAATAATCATCAGCTACCTGGGCCCACAGTTCTAAAATTCCCTCCCTTCTCCAGCTTTTCCTTTAAAATGCTCCTTAAAACATGCCTCTTTGAATATGTCTTCGGGCACTCTAATCCTTGTGCCAGATTGTGTTTGTATTGCTAATTTGAAATGCTTTTGTTCAGCTTATTACTATTTTAATAAAGGTTGCTATATCAATACAAGTTGTTTTTCAGTGAGTAAATGTTTCAGCCAGATTGCAGGCAGCAGGGTGAAGAATGAGGCTCACCACCACCTTGTCGAGGGTCATTGGGGATGGGCAATGAATGCTGGCCTAGCCAGCGACGCCCACATCCCATGAATGAATCAAAACAAAGCAAGGCACCAAAGTAGCAAATCAGACAAACAACCCATTATTCTGTGGTGCATTGTGCCGCAGACCTATTTTGTTTCTGTGAATGGTGGTGTGGGACTTTTCTGCATTCTACTGAAAGACAGCACCTCTGCCAATTCCCCCTGTGCTGCACTAGTCTGTGAGCGGCATGGGAGCACAGTGGTTATCACTACTACCTCACAGCGCCAGGGGCCTGGGTTCAATTCCGACCCCTGGTGACTGTGTGGAGTTTTCATTTTCTCCCGTGTCTGTGTGGGTTTCCTCCGGTTTCCACCCACAGTCAAAAGATTACTATTAGGTGAATTAGCCTTGCTAAGTTGTCCCTTAGTGTCCAATAAAGATGTATAGATTAGGTTAAGGGGTTATTGGAATAGCGTGGGGGAGTGAGTTTAGGTGGAGTCCACTTAGGTGGAGTCCACTTTCAGAAGGTTGGTGCAGACTCGATAGGCCGAAAAGCCTCCTTCTGCACTGCAGGGACTCGATGATTATAATAATATTATAATCACTAGTCGGCTTCAATGAAGTTACTGTGAAAAGCCCCTAGTCGCCACATTCCAGCGCCTGTTTGGGGAGGCTGGTACAAGAATGGAACCTGTGCTGCTAGCCTTATTCTGCATTGCAAGCCAGCTGTTTAGCCCACTGTGCTAAACCAGCCCCTAAAGCTTACAGCACCTGGTATTCCCAGGCGGTCTCCCATCCAAGTACTAACCAGGCCTGAGTCTGCTTAGCTTCTGAGTTCAGACGTTTTCAGACTAGTATGGCCGTAGGCACATGTGGTATATATGACTTTATGGGAGACATGCCGCAATGCCTGGCCCTCTTTTTAAAAACTCATCTATTTGACCCCCCCCCCCCCCGTGCATCAGCTGACCCACATGTGACGGCCTGCAGATTGTGCTTATCCACCATCTCGGAATCTATGGAACAGGAGTGGAAGCAAGTCAGCTCGATCCTGAGGGACTGCATAACCAGACAAAACAGAGGCATCAGGATGTCAGCAGTGAACCTCGGGGAAATTCTCAAAAGTGACGGGATAGGGGGTTGGATCGGTCAATATAGATTGAATATCGGGGCCTCTTGCTTTATTGGTTGTGATTTGCTGTGGTCCCTTTTTAAGGTTGAGCCCTGTTAGGTTGCTGATGAGAGTCTGGTACTGACTGTTTTGGGGCATGTCAATATTGCCTGCAACACTCACCAGTTGCCTTATTTGAATGTTTGTTTTTGTCTACAATATTGCAGGAATTGCATATTAAGCTCCAGCTCATTCTTGTCCATGTTGGATGCACGGGCACCTGACGCATCATCCAACTTGTTGGCGGAATATATTGACACCTTTTCTCTCTTTAACTCCCATCATCACCCTCCCACTCAAAACTCAAATTTCACCTGCGATCTGCGGAAGATGCAGAATATGTGTCTTTATTCTTTCAAGGTGTGTGGGAGCCAGCATTTGTTGTTCAGTCCGAATTGCCTTTGAACGGAGTGACTTGCTTGGCCATTTCAAAGGTCAGTTAGGGGTCAACTACATTTCTGTGTGGGTTTGGCGTCATCGTGTAGGTCAGACCAGATAAAGTTGGCAGATTTTAGTGAACCAGATGGGAGTTTACGACAATTGATGAATAGTTGTCATGGTCACCATTATTTTATAGTCTAGATTTGTTGATTGATTTCAAATTCCACCCATTGCCAACCCCATGGTGGGATTTAAACCCATGTCCCCAAAATATCACCGTGGGTCTCTGGATTACTAATTCAGCGGCATTACCACCTACACCTTTAAAGTAAGCAAGTGTGATCCTATCCATTTCAGACCAAAAAAAGGGGAGAGCAGAGTATATTCTAAATGGGAAGAGGTTCGATACAGTGGGTGCCCAAAGAGACTGAGGGGTTCAGGTGCAGAGATCCTTAAAATGTCACGGACAAGTGTAGAATCAAAAAGGTGAATGAAATGCTGGGGCTGGATTCTCTGTTTTTGGGGCCATGTCCCCACTGTGGAGTTTCACCCCAGAAAAACTGGTGTGAAAGGGCTTCGTATTCCTCTCCCTGCAGGGGGCTAGCAGTGAACCAGCGTGAAACTAGCAGCTTTTGCTGCAGACACGGGCCCTGCACTTCTGGGTCAGAGGCCACGTACGCGCATGGCGGTGGCCTCCAGCAGCTGCGCCGTGCCGTGTAAGCCCCCCCCCCCCCCCCCCCCCCCCCCCCCCCCCCCCCCGCCCTCCGATCGGCACACTGAGTCCGCAGCCACCAGGCTAGTACCCTGTCCGTCAGGACCATGTTAGATCCACGCTATCGGAATTTTGACTGGTTGAGGGCGGAGAATGGTGGGTCTCCAGCAATGGCTGCAGTTCGGTGATATGCGGCGCGGTGTGGGTACGCTACTTTACGGGACCCGGAAAACCGGGGAACCGGCGCCGCTCCCGATTCCCTGCGAGGAAATGGATTCTCCGCCCGGAGCGCCGGCCGTAATTTTGGCGTTGGGGTGCGCAGAATCCAGCCCCTTGCCTTTATATCTGGCAGATTGGAATATAAGATTGCAGCTGTACAATACCCTGGTTAGACCCCACTTGGAATATTGTGAGCAGTTCTGGGCCCCACACCTTAGGGAGAATATTTTGGTCTCGGTGGGAGTGCAACGCAACTTTACAAACATTATACCTGGGGCTGAGTTATGAGGAGATTACACAAATTAGACCTGTCTTTGTGTGAATTTAGAAGGTTAAGGGGTGATCTGAAAAGACAAGGTCGATAAAGATAAACTATTTCCACAGGTTGGAGATTCTAAAACCAGGGGGCATAGTCTAAAAATTAAGGCCAGGCCATTCAGGAGAGATGTTAGTAAGGACTTCTTCACTCAAAGGCTGGTAGAGGTTTGGAACTCTCTCCCACAAACAGCAGTTGAAGTTAAAACAGTTCATTTTAAATCTGAGATGGGTAGATTTTTGTTGAGCAAAGATATTAAGGGACATGGGCCAAAGGCAGGTGTATGGAGTTAACCACAGATCAACAGGATAGGCTCGAAGGGGCTGAATGGCCTCCCCCTGGTCCTATGTTCCCAACTCCCTATGGTTGATTGCCTTTCCTTGCTGAGCAATCACCTGGCCGGATTGAAGGCATTTTGCCGTGCTCAGCCAAGGGGATTCGGATAACTGTCATAAACCATTTGTGTCAAATCTTTTGATGTTCTTCCAAATCATTATTACTTTACTAGATGTTAGATCGGCCAACTGCAGTTTTATCGCCCTCGTGCTCTGCCTGCAAGCAAGGCAGCATAGTAGCTAGATCATTCTTGGCACGGTGCATGTCGACTCATTTTGTAATCTACAGATTTGTGTTCACTGTTTTTGAAAAGTACATCCATTGCCACACACTTTTTGTTTTTGCTGACGCGAATGGGTTGAAGTGCCCGAGGAAATGCAGACAGGTGCAGATATGGATTGATTTAATTGACACTGCGATCTGAAGTCAGCTCCACTGACGCACGAATAAAACAGCAGCACCTTATCAGGTCCCTCTTAATAATCGGCACCACTTCAGCAATTTATTTTTAATGGCCGCTATTTCTGTTCTGCACTTTGGAACACAGAGCGGTGAGCGAAGTCATCTTGAAATGGAACTCAAAATGAAAATAAATGTACAAATACTCAAAAGATTACACTGGATTTAATTCTTTGAAACTAAATCTGAATGCCTTTTGCCAAAGCTGTTTAGTTACGGTTTAATATATTTGCTTGCTTACCAGTATGAGTTGCGAAGCAGTAGAACTAGGACCGTGATTGGTGTAACAAGAACGAGGAAGCGTTGCATTTAGATTGCACCTTATCGTACCTCAAATACCAAAGTCCATGTATGTTTCTGACTTCCACTCCTACCTGTAGTGGTACAGCATCTCAAAAAATTGCTTATCCTCCATGAAACTAGAATGAAGAGACCATTACATTAACCCATCAGTGACTCAGTTGGTAGAACTCTCGCCTGAGTTAGAAGGTGTAGGTTTCAGCCCCCCTCGAGCAGAAGACTCCAGAGTGGCATGTGAAGCAATACTGCATTGTCAGAGCTGATGTCCTTCGGATGCCGGGTAAGGTGGGGAAGTGAAGTTGAGGACGATCACATCAGAATCAGGCATCACCTCATTGAATGGCAGAACAGACTCGATGGGCCAAATGGCCCACTTCTGCTCCAATGTCTTCTGGTCTAAACCCATATCCCATCTGCCCTCCCAGGTGGACATCAGAGATTTAAAGATAGTGTTTTCAAGAAGAGAAGGAAGTTATCCCCTGGTGTCCTGGCCAATATGTATGCCTGAATTAAACTTGGGGAAACAGATTGCTTTTGGTGGGAACTATCCTTGTGGAAAATCCGCTGCATGTTTTCCAGGTTGCAAAAGTGATTGTCCTTCAAAAGTACTTACTTGGCTGTTAGTGATGAGAAAGTCACTATATAAATGCAAGTAAATGTTTCTTACTGCCTTGCTGCAATATCTATTATAATGCTATAGCTGAAACCCCAGGTGAACAGACTAATGTATGGATCCTGACCACGGTTCACTGCCGTAATACTGGGGCATTGTGCGGGAATGGTGCTGGCCAGCGCCTCTCAGAGTTCCCAGGGTCAGGTTATTGACACAAAACTCAGTAATATTGTGTGCACACTGTCTGCCTCGTTGGTCTGTAAATTGGATAGATTTTGTTTTCTATTCGTTAATGGGATGTGGGCATCTCTGGCTGGGCCAGCATTTATTTCCCATCCCTGAGTCACATGTAGACCAGACAAAGAGCAATGGATTTCCTTCCCTAGAGGGCATTAGTGAACCAACTGGGGTTTTTGTTTGCTACCATTGACAGTGCTTACATGGTCATCATTTTTAATTCCAGATTTTGTATTGAATTCAGATTTCGCCATCTGCCATGGTGGCAGATTGGAACCCACAGCCCCAGAGGATTCCCCTGGGTCCCAGCAGTTACTAGCCAAGCAGTAATACCACTTACGCCCATGCCTCCTTTACACTCCCTGAATGGAGCCAACGACAGGCCGTCTATTGGTTCATTTTGGATAGTGCCGGAGAGCTGCAGGTCCCAGTCGAAACTCCAGAGGCAGAATTCTCATAAGGGAACCATGTTTGGCTGGTTGAGGCTTTGGTTGAATTTAGGTGTGGACGGGCAGGCCTTTAGGGACCATTGCTAAGGCTGCCTTACCCACATTTTCCTGAATGCAGGTGGCCCAGTATTGGCTGTACGCGGGGAACCCACTTTTTGCAGCGGAGACCTCAAACAGATATTAGGCCCCCATGTGACACACGCCAAATGCCTAATGCATGCCTTTATTTTTTCCTCTTTCTTCATCAATATCGTGGATGGTGCTCCTCTTGCATGTAGTGACTGTTTTCCCAGCCTGACCTCTGGGGCGCTTCAAGAGCCATTTTGCACTGGAGACACGGGAACCTCGCATGTCCTAACGGCACTCGGCACAGGATTGGCGATTGGGTGGGTGTTTGAACAAACAATGAGGGGCTTGCTCTTTTTCCCCAGAGATGAAGTTCCAGTGTTTGAAACCGTTAAGGTGATGTGAAAATGAAAATGAAATGAAAATGGCTTATTGTCACGAGTAGGCTTCAATGAAGTTACTGTGAAAAGCCCCTAGTCGCCACATTCCGGCGCCTGTCCGGGGAGGCTGGTACGGGAATCGAACCGTGCTGCTGGCCTGCTTGGTCTGCTTTAAAAGCCAGTGATTTAGCCCAGTGAGCTAAATCAGCCCCGTTGAGGGATTTGAAGAGGAGCTCAGTAATAGCTTTGTCTCCAAGTTGCCAGTGGTGGTGAGTGCAGGTCGCCGTGGATGAGGGCAGGACTGCAGAGGAGGTAGAGTAGAGGGGGTCACGGAAAATATCTAAGGATGAGGAGTTGCAGAGAGGAGGCAAGGACATTTTGACGAAAGAAGTTGCAAAGAGACTTGGGAGGGCAGCGGGCGAGAAGGACTTTGAAGGAAAAATAGAAATGTTACCGAATGCGATACTCAAAGGAGGATGATACAGGATAGGACATGCCACAGCCTGATGCGTGACGACAAATGTTTCAGTACATCATGGGGCTGGATTCTCCGCCCCGCCACATCACTTTTCAGCCTCAACCCGCTGGCGGGATTCTCCGTTACGCCGGCCGGCCAATGGGGTTCCCCATTGTGGGGCAGCCCCCAGGCACCAGCAAAAACGGAGCATCCCGCCGGCGGAGAATCCCTATATGTCTGCATGAGATGGGGGGGGCGGGATTATCTCAGCCATGTTGTGTCGGGGGCGGCGCGGAGAAGGGAGCCACTGTGCATTCGCGCGTTAACGCCGGCCCCACTGCACTTGCCGCGTTGGCGCTGGTCCCACTGCGCATGCGCGGACCCCGCGGCACCCAGTTGACGCCGGCATCAGCAGTTGGAGCGGCGAGGGTCGCTCCAGTGCCGTGCTGGCCTCCTATAGGGGCCACAATTGCTGATAATGAGGCCATGTTGGCACCGTCAAGAAACGCCATCCCTGGTGTAAGGAATGAGGAGCTAACTACACCAATGGTTTGCATTCTATCACTGCAGTGAGGCAGTGTTCTTATGCTGCTTGTAGCTTGTCATGAGTTACCATAGTCACGCGAGGTCTCTGTGAGGCACTCCATGTGCTGCTGTGTGGCCCGTGCTGAAGTTTAAAAAGCCATTCCGCAACACGTGGCTCATTATAATGATTCCTTTCTTCCACCACTCGGGGAGAGATTTTTATTGAGTGCTGTGTTCAGTATAGTTCCAGTGCTGATTGAAATGTTTGTGCTGCATTCACACCAGTGAATTGTATACATTAAAAATTTTTTAACCTCAGAATATCTTATCTTGGTTAGCGATGTATAATTAATTGCGTCGATCTGATAACCTTTGTTCAAACATAGAAATGTTATTCAATAGCTGTAATGCACTCTGAGGGAGATCTGAGATCACAAAAGGTGCTCTACAAATGCTTTTTGTCCTTCATTCTTAGTGCTAGTTCCACAATGAAACTAGCTTCGCAATAGGGCAATGTGTCCCAAAGTCATTTCTTTTCCTCCTCCCCCCGCCCCCCCAACCCACATTTGGAAATCCATATGGGTGGTGGGTGGGTGGTGGAATTTCAGAATAAGTGCATTTGATGTACCGTTGGACGGCTGGCTGAACCTTTGGATTGACAGAGGTGTGTGAATGGAGCTTCCGGTCTCTTGTTTCAGGGAATGTTGGGAGAACAAGGAACGACATCAAATAACTTTGGGAAAGTGAGGTTCTTTTTCAGTATGGATGGGCCGAATTCTGCCTCTTGTTGCTGGGGCAACAACAAGATGGGAGCGATCGTGCATCATTTACCACCTCCATTCATGCTCACAGCAGCTGCCACTTCCTTCAGCCCCCCCTCCCCAGCAGCTGGATGGTCCAGAAACCCTCCCAGTTTCAGGTGGGATTCCAGTTGTCACATGCAAGGTGAGGTTCTACATTGGTTATGGGACCCTGATTGTTGAGGTGTTGTACATGGGCACAGTGTGCACTAAATTGGTGTTAGGAGCTGATTGACCTGATGGGGACTGCAGCAGGCCACTCCAGAATAGATGGTCATCTTCTCGATTGTTTAGAAAATGGTTATATAACACACAACAGTACAGCACAGAACAGGCCCTTTGGCCCACAATGCTGTGCCGACCACTTATCCTAATCTATGGGCCTAGATTCCACGGAACCCTTCCCGTACCTGAAGATAGCTGGAGTCAGAAGGAGGGTAGCACAGTGGTTAGCACTGTTGCTTCACAGCACCAGAGTCCCAGGTCCGATTCCCGGCTTGGGTCACTGTGCGGAATCTGCACATTCTCCCTTGTCTGCGTGGGTTTCCTACGGGTGCTCCGGTTTCCTCCCACAAGTCCCGAAAGACGTGCTGTTAGGTGAATTGGACATTCTGAATTCTCCCTCTGTGTACCCGAACAGGCGCCGGAATGTGGTGACCAGGGGCTTTTCACAGTAACTTCATTGCAGTCGTAACATAAGCCTGCTTGTGACAATAATAACGATTATTATTATTGTAAGAAGAGTAAAACTCTCAAAGCTCCACTTCAAGCGTGACATAAGGCCCTAAACATTGATTTTTCCATGTATGTGACACGAGCCAGCAACAGAGGGAAATGGCAACGTTACTTGTGGGCTTGCATGTGCCACCATGATGATCAGTGGCTACAGCAGTTAATGACAACTGGTGCCATTGCTGAAAATAGCAACCCCCAATGACACCTAATAACCACCAGTATCAGAACCAAGGCTCCTCGTGGATTGGCCTCTTCAGCCATCGGTCTAGGGGGTCATTTGAAACTATCCCCTGGCCAATGGATTTGTTGCATCCCCAGCACCTCATTGACTGAATCCGATGGCGTGTAACATCAGCCTGTTTGCCGCTCGCCGTGCTGGGGAATGCAACGTACCGAGTTCATTGACTGCAGCGTGATTTTCCTCTCGCTGCTCCGCGTGGCTCGCTGACCGAAGGAGCAGCGAGACCTTGTGGCGAGGCACATTCTCAGCGGTTACGTACTCGCCTGACACGAGCTGGAGACACGCCCATTAACATTCAACTGAAAGGCACTTTTCTAAAAAGCTTCCATAAATTTTTAAACATGCAAGTGTGGCACGTCCGCTCACCGAAGTTCGGCTGCCATTCTGAACCTGGGCCACTATTTTCAGCCACAACATCCGGGCCATTATTGTGATTGTGTATAAATGAATAAATATTGGAGTCTGGTGCGGGGAATGTTTGCCCTGCCTTTTCACACTGCCAGAACTCATTTAACCTCGAGCAACACCCCACATCTTCAGAC
Organism: Scyliorhinus canicula; assembly: GCF_902713615.1. Classification (NCBI taxonomy): domain Eukaryota; kingdom Metazoa; phylum Chordata; class Chondrichthyes; order Carcharhiniformes; family Scyliorhinidae; genus Scyliorhinus; species Scyliorhinus canicula. The sequence continues at coordinate 35,886,150 of NC_052151.1, read as the reverse complement.
CAGTTGCTGTCTTGGTGGAAATGGGTGCGCAGAGCGCATCTGATGTAGCGAGTTACTGACTTCTGTACCATCTATTATACCCTCAATATGCCCATTCATTGCAATGATTACAATTCTTTCTGCCGTCTGCCGGGTGAGTGTTGGGGTGTCTGTACTTGTTGGATTATAAATCCTGAACAAAATATTTTTTTGTTATGTCTCTCCTGCCACAACGTCCAATCGTTTAGATTTCCTCTGGGTTTTTTTAAACATTTCTCTTTGAACGTGATTGTTAAGTGATGTAAAATTTAATCGTTGATTTCAATGATTGTGTGTGTGTGTGTGTGTGTGTTTTTTTTAGGGGAAGGAATTAGGGAGGAATCAGTGGGGGAGTGTTGACAATCTGGGGGCCTACTCGGGCCAGAATTCAAATTTTAGGGGCCTCACGGTAGCATGGTGGTTAGCATCAATGCTTCACAGCTCCAGGGTCCCAGGTTCGATTCCCGGCTGGGTCACTGTCTGTGTGGAGTCTGCACGTCCTCCCCGTGTGTGCGTGGGTTTCCTCCGGGTGCTCCGGTTTCCTCCCACAGTCCAAAGATGTGCGGGTTAGGTGGATTGGCCATGCTAAATTGCCCGTAGTGTAAGGTTAATGGGGGGATTGTTGGGTTACGGGTATACGGGTTACGTGGGTTTAAGTGGGGTGATCATTGCTCGGCACAACATCGAGGGCCGAAGGGCCTGTTCTGTGCTGTACTGTTCTAAAAAAAAAAAAAAATTGCACAGGAATCTGGCAGGATTTTAGGGCAGGAGGAGGTTCTAAAGAGGAGGAGTGAGGAGGAGTGAGTGTTTTCGATGTATTTTCAGTTCAGAGAATGTGCAAGGTGAGAGGGTGCCCCAGAGAAGATTAGAATAATGGAGGGGTAACAAAGACAATATGGGTTATGGGTCTCGGCAATGGATGATGCAGGTCAGGTGAATTGGACGTGAAAAAATTGCCTCTTGTGTCCAGGGGATAGGGCGGGGGTAGCAGACCTAGATAGGGTGCTCTTTCAGAGAGTCGGTGCAGACTAGATGGGCCGAATGGCCTCCTTCCGCACTGTAGGGAATCTATGATTGTACGAGCTGATGCAGGATCAGACATGGGCAGAGTTATGGAGGTGGAAGTGGAAATCGGCAGCCTAATTGATGGGGCAGATTTGGATTTAGGAGCTCGGCTCTGGACCGGGAGCCCCTGCCAGCTTTGTGAGCAGTCTGGCTCAGCCGGACAAAATGGGTGAAGTTGGTGGCTCGGTGACTGAATCGTTGGTGGGGACTGAAGAGGGAGTCTCACCAACTCTGATCACCCAGTATGACTTGCCTCAGGAGGAAGATGGCCTTTCATTGCCTTGTTCGCTCTTTTCACCTGGATAATTTTGTATCAAATGGGAACTCATTTGGTTGAGTGAGGGGATTGGCATTGAAAAGTTTACCTCACTGTTCTGTGCCAGTTTGAAGCAATAAGCCACTATTCCAATGATCTGTTGAGAGCAACAGAGGCTCTTACTGGGGCAGGATTTCCAAGCCACGGGGAGAGGTTCAGGTCAGCAGAATGTTGGGGACTTTTCACTCCATGAACTATTCGTACATGGGACGTGGGCGACGCAGGCTGTGCCAGCATTTATTGCCCATCCCTACTTGCCCGTTTTAAAATCTTTATTGTCACAAGTAGGCTTGCATGAACACTGCAATGAAGTTACTGTGAAAATCCCCTAGTCACCATATTCCGGCGCCTGTTCGGGTACACAGAGGGGGAATTCAGAATATCCAATTCACCTAACAGCACGTCTTTCAGGACTTGTGGGAGGAAACGGGAGCACCCGGAGGAAACCCACGTAGACACGGGGAGAACGTGCAGACCCCGCACAATGACCCAGAGGGGATTCGACCCTGGGACCATGGTGCTGTGAAGCCATAGTGCTAACCACTTGTGCTACCGTGCCGCCCCGAGGCAGTTAAGAGTCGAACACATTGCAAGGTCCGGGGGTCACATGTAGGCCAGACCAGGCAAGGACGACAGATTTCTTTCCCAAAAGGACATTAGTGAACCAGATGGGTTTTTACGACAAGCGACAATGGTTTCAGGGTCATCGTTAGACTTTTAATTCCAGATTTTTATTTAAATCAAATTTCACAGTGGTGTCACAGTTGTCAAGTTTCAGTGGTGGGATTTGAACCCCGGTTCCCAGAGCATTGCTCTGGGTCTCTGGATTGCTAGTGCAGTGACAATGCCGCTGCGCCACCACCTCCATGTTTATTTATTTTTATAACCAGTTCCCTATCTTGGAAGCCAGCTGATGGGTGAGGTACTCTCTCCAGTAGGGACCTCAGCACAAGATTAGTTTTCTGCTTCTCAGGTTCGAGGTACCTGGCAATGAATACAGCATGGTTTGGAGTGGTGTGTGAGTGTGGGTGGGGGTGTGTGGGTGTGTGTGTGTGGTCATCGTGTCCAAGAGATTGGGGCAGAGAAGGGGACTAGGGAGGATGGTATAACCACAACATGTGCTTGGTGAGCAGGTTTGTTGGCCCTGGAGCATTGTGGGAAAGGTGTGTACCTCTTTGGCCAGAAGGTCCCACCCTTTGACCCTCTGGATCTTCATGCTTGTTGGATCCAGTCCAGGTAAATCCCTGCAGCACTTATCTTCACTGCGTCAAACATTGTTCACGGTGCAATAGCAAAGCCCTTTGTTGCTTTCAGGCAGATGGGCTGTCTTGTTGGACATCTTGTGTTCAAATACCAAATGGCAGCTTTAGGTTCAATCAGATGCTGCAGAGAATTGCAACTTTTAAAACATAGGGTGCAATTCTCTGGGAAAATTTCCAAGTGTTGTAGCGAGTGGGAATTGCCGCGAGCTTCCTGGCGTTGGCCCAGCGAGGCCGGCAACGCAATTCAACATTGATTGGTCCACTTAACGAGGCCTCACAGGCCTCACACCGCAAATGAAATCTCGCCAGCTGATTCTCCAGCACCGCGCTCGCCAGCACCGCGCTCGCCAGCACCGCGCTCGCCAGCACCGCGCTCGCCAGCACCGCGCTCGCCAGCACCGCGCTCGCCAGCACCGCGTTCGCCAGCACCGCGCTCGCCAGCACCGCGCTCACCAGCTGATTTGCCAGCACCGCGCTCACCAGCACCGCGCTCACCAGCACCGCGCTCACCAGCACCGCGCTCACCAGCACCGCGCTCACCAGCACCGCGCTCGCCAGTACCGCGCTCGCCAGCACCGCGCTCGCCAGCTGATTCTCCAGCACCGCGCTCGCCAGCACCGCGCTCGCCAGCACCGCGCTCGCCAGCACCGCGCTCGCCAGCACCGCGCTCGCCAGCACCGCGCTCGCCAGCACCGCGCTCGCCAGTACCGCGCTCGCCAGCTGATTTGCCAGCTCCGCGCTCGCCAGCACCGCGCTCGCCAGCTGATTTGCCAGCTCCGCGCTCGCCAGCACCGCGCTCGCCAGCACCGCGCTCGCCAGTACCGCGCTCGCCAGCTGATTTGCCAGCTCCGCGCTCGCCAGCACCGCGCTCGCCAGCACCGCGCTCGCCAGCACCGCGCTCGCCAGCTGATTTGCCAGCACCGCGCTCGCCAGTACCGCGCTCGCCAGCTGATTTGCCAGCACCGCGCTCGCCAGCACCGCGCTCGCCAGCACCGCGCTCGCCAGTACCGCGCTCGCCAGTACCGCGCTCGCCAGCACCGCGCTCGCCAGCCCCCCCCCCTGTTAATAAGGTCGAGCAGCACTTAAGCTGCACTTGTTCAGCACCTTGTAACAATGGCGCTGAGGAGACCGGACACTGACCTGGGGAGGCTGCTACAAGCTGTGGAGGCCAGGAGGGATGTCCTGTTCCGTACGAGTGTCCAGGAGGGTCAGCCGTAGGGCAGCCTGGGGCGAGGTGGCGACGGCAGTGAGCTCGGGGAGTGTGATCAGGAGGACGTGTCAGCGTGAGTGAGCAGACACCAACACCCCCCACCTCCCCCAACCATTCCGCCCCCACGGGAGACCTCTCTGTTAACATAGGGCACCCACAGATGGCTCGGTGAGCGAAGGGCGACATGCGTGGCATCTATTACCGCTGGACCTGGGGCACCCCGATAATGGCACAGAAACCTGTTGACCGGGTATTTTGTTGGGCTTGGGCCATGTCACAGATGATGTCGTATTCCGCCTGGGCAAACAGGGCATCTGTAAACTGTCTGATGCACCTGTGGGATGCCACATAGGTCCCCGCTCGAGCCCTGTAATGGCCCCAAGGGGTAAACGTTCAGGGCTGCCATGACCTTGATGGCCACTGGAACATGGTACAGGTGCTGCACCGTCTCCTTGTTGAGGTGGAACCTCCTGTGTCACGCACTGTCTGTCACGAACGACCAGCGATGCCTGTACACCCTGGGCCGGGTCCCTCCCTGGCCTGATGGGTGGCCGGGTCCTCAGTGTGTGGGGCAGGGTCCGGTACGGGGCCGTCTCCTTCAGCATCTGCTGACGCTGCTACTGCTGGCGTCCGGCTGCCCGGCCTAGCAACAAGACTAGGGCAACATCCCTGCCACAGCGTTCAATATCTATAAGGAATTGAGAGAGGGGTGATAGACTGACAAACAGCAGCGGTCCCATCCTGGGACCCTCCATTCCCCCATTGATCCCCGCACTCCTGGCTGCAACAGGCCCTCCCTCATCGGACTCCAGACCTTGTACTACAGACACCCGCTCGTAACGTCACTTGGACCGGGTGCTGGTCCCCTCCCCATGGCACCCGCTCACCCTCCGGTCGTGGGCATGTCTCCGGAGCTGTGTCCCATCCTCTGGGTGTATGGATGTTGGCTGCTGTGTGTGTAGTGTTCCCTCCCGCAGTGTCCAGGCATCACGGTTTAATTGGGATGCTAGGCAATGATTCCACATGCTCCATGGCCTGCCCACCCATGGGAAACCACTTGGGTTGTGTGAAGTGCTCACTTAACCATGATTGCCAATTTCCTGTTTGCGATAGCCTTCAGCCACACGGCCAGAGGCCTCGGCAGGCGGTGGGGGTTCGGGTGGTCCGTAGGCCAGATAGGCAGGAAGAAGGGTTGCCCCCCCCTGATAGGGTAAACACGATCCAGGGATTGGCATGGTGGTGCATGATCCCCACAAAGGCCCAGGGTGTACAGGGGTCGCTGGTTGTACGACCAGAAGATGGACAGCGCGTGACGCTGGAGGCTCCACCTCAACAAGATTTAATTTTATCATTGATGACATTTGTTAGTCTGGGAGGCTGAAGTCATAAATAACCTGGAGCTAGACCCTCCGCTCAAGCAACATTTGTTTTTATTCTGGGGATGTGGGTGATTGCCAAAGTTGCCAATTGTTGATCTTCGCGAGTTGCCCTGAGCGTCTGGTGGATTATCCCCTCTGACGTTCGTCTCCAGTGTCTTCGATTTGGGAGGTGGAAGGCTGCTGAGCCCCCACTGGGGACACTTTGGATCACCGTGGCGATTGACCTTGAGCTGGCATCTTGAGGGCCCTGCCTGTTGCCCATAATCCTAAACTTGTAATTATTTTTGGATGCTGCAGCAGACATTGCTGTTACTCTTGTTGCATTTTAGGATTTGTATTGGTGGGGTTGGCTAAATGAAGTGTGAAGATTCAGGAGATTCCAAATGTATCCTGGGTGGAAGTTAAAAAAAAAAAATGTGTTTCGGAATAACTGGAGTATAGTTGGAAGCTGCGTTGCTGTAATGAACTTTGGGTTTGGCCCACTTAAAAATTTAAACTAATGTCAGCTCTGGTTCAGCAGGAGCCCATCTGCCTCAGCTGAGATTGTGACCCAGCGACAGTGAAGGAACAGCGATATATTTCCAAGTCAGGATGGTGTGTGGCTTGGAGGGGAACCTCCAGGTGGTGGTTGTCATGATATGCAGGCGTGCACATAACTAGATACAGACAGGCAGCTAATGAACACAGAGAACAGGACATAACCAATTAGTAGGCAGAACACTTGGGGGTGGGATCTGACTATAAAAGGCACTCGGCACTCACACTCCGCCTCTTTCCACTGGGGACATCTACAAAGCGAGTCAGGGTGTATATATCACATAACACCTCCAGCACGTGGCTAAGAGCTAGTCTGGTTCAGTCAGACAGAGTAACCACACTTAGGTTAGCAGAGAGTCGAACTCACAGAGAACTGTGCTAACTGTGTGACAGGTTCAATAAACCTGATTGAACTAACTTCAAGATCTGGAGTATATTTCAGTTATAGCTGCATCCAGTTGCAGCCCGTGTTATCTCAGTGTGCTTAACACGACAGTGGTGTTCCCATGTATCCTCCAATCCCGGCCCCGGATCACTGTCCGTGTGGAGTTTGCACATTCTCCCCGTGTTTGCGTGGATCTCACCCCGACAACCCAAAGATGTGCAGGGTAGGTGGATTGGCCACGCTAAATTGCCCCTTTAATTGGGGGGAAAAGAATTGGTTACTTTAAATTTAATTTTTAAAAATCTGCTGCCCTTGTCCCTCTCAATCGATGGTAACGGTTGTGGGTTTTGTAAGATTTTAAGATGTCCTGAAATTCTGAAAGGGGTTATGGAAGGGCAGCACAGTGGTTAGCACTGTGGCCTCACAGCTCCAGGGTCCCAGGTTCAATTCCCGGCTTGGGTCACTGTCTGTGCGGAGTCTGCACGTTCTCCCCATGTATGCGTGGGTTTCCTCCGGGTGCTCCGGTTTCGTCCCACAAGTCCTGAAAGATGCCCTTGTTAGGTGAATTGGACATTCTGAATTCTCCCCAGTGTACCCAAACAGGCGCCGGAATGTGGCGACTCGGGGCTTTTCACAGTAACTTCATTGCAGTGTTAATGTAAGCCTACTTGTTACACTAAGATTATTATTATAGAAAACCATCTTGCAACATTAGCAATTTTTCTGTTAGTCCTTGATAAAAGCAGAAATGTTCTAAATAAACCTTCATACTTCACCCTTTCAACTTGTTTTGTCTTATTCAGATGATAAAAATGACGCATTCGTTTATTTTAACGAGAGATACTCAAGGTTATAAAGTAGAATTTAATTCTATTCATCAAGCTTGATGAGCGGCATTGCAAGGATCGTGACATCAATTGAATTTGGGCAGAACCTGATCTGTCGGGTCAGCATTGCCATTTTCCATTCTCTAGCTGAACCGTTCCTTTTAGTTCTCCCACAATGAGGAGTAAAGGTAATCCTGGCTGCTTTCAACTGTCTCGCCTGACTAATGACTCTTGGTTTTGAAGCAGCCAGTTTTACGAGTTGAAAAGATCTTTCTTACGAGGTTCCTTGCTGGCCTTTTGCTTTATGGCCTTCGCCTGGAAAGACTTCCGTGGACCATCGGGAGGAACTGCTGAAACGTTGACTGGAATGGTCGGAATGGATTGAGGATGTTGGCAGTTTTGTGCCTCCTCACTCACCACATGCGAACCTTCATCCCACTCGGGCCAGCTGAGCTGGATTTTTACACTTCAGTCCTTAAGTGTTCCCTTTCACCATTCAGTGGTTTGCAGTGCAGGTCACCTGGACTGTCCTCGGAGATGATGATATCTCCACCAATGAGTTTGCTTGGCTGCCATTCCTGAGGATTGCTGCCAGTTTTACAAGAGGGAACTTTCTCTGTGTCAAATCGCCCTGCTGGCTGAGCCTCACTTTGTTAATGCCTTCACTGTGCAAGCTGCATTCTGATGGTCCGTCGTTGGATTTTTAATCTTTCTGTGTAATCATCTTAGCAAACCCATTGGGAGTTAGATATTTTGTGATGCCAACTTCACTGTTTTGGTTTCACCTGTAATACACCCCTTCCAGAACACCCCCCCCCTCCCCCCCCCCAAACCCTCCCACCCTCGATAACTGTAAGGAGCACTGACCCGTCGAATGGCCAAAGTCTTTACGTTAATGTTCCTTCTGGAGCTTGGGAGTTTGTTTGTCAAACACTGACCCAATTTTTCTCGCCGAAATGTAATATCTCGCCCTTATGGTGAAGTTCCTTTCATAATTCCATACACATCCTGCAAGTTTATTACTGGACAGTGTTACTCAACACTAATTATACTCTAAACCCATGAATCAGGGTATTATTGTAAGTGGAGCTGGTGGAAAGTCGATGAGCACTAAAGTTCCAACTTGAGTTTTTACTGAAAAATTCTAAGTTAAATTGAATTCCGTTCAGGAATGATCAGGTCCTTGGAGGAACGGCATTACTTTTGGACGATGAGAATGGCCTTTGATTAAGTGAGGAACGAGAGCTTAAGATGATTGTAGTAAGGCAGTGCTTTGGTTAAGCGACCAGAACAAGTAAGCATGAGAGCATGTTCGAAAGCCGCCATGGCAGATGGACGTTTTGAACCCGGCTTTTAAACTATAAATAAATCTCGTCGGAGGAAAATGGCGCCATCACCAATATGCGGCCAGGATGGTCAGTGGCTGCAGCTGCTTGGCAGCAGGCGCCAACCCTGGACACTTTTGAGCACTTGGAAGCTGGAGTACCATGGCATTTCAGCACAGGAATGGTGCGTCCTTATCTACTCTGAAAATATTTGCAGTTGATTACTAGGAAATTCTACTAGTAGCATATGTTATAAATTATTAATCTGATGTCCCAATAGAGATGGAAAAACAAATACTGGCACTATTTATATGTGGAATTGGCCTTCCATGATAACTAATATTTGCCATTCTCCTGCATTCTAAAGCCATAGACTCTTTGCAACAATGTTTTGCAAATGTCTCCAATTGATGACCATGTTTTCTTTTCTTTGCTTCCCAAAGACTCTGTCTTCACTTTGTTTCTGGTTGAACAATCCTCTGTCTGTTTCTCGGGTGTGCTTTTGGTATGTTTGGGAATCTCAGCAATAATGCCAAGAGGTGTCGGAATGATTAAGATGAAAACAACCGCAGATCACCTGCTTGTCTCCTGTCTTTCACCCCCACCCTCCACTTGCCAAAATCATTTAGCTCAGTTTTACTTAGTGGAAGTAAATCGTCCCCGATCTTTGAATGAGTCATGAACTTGCCTGGACTTGAATATGGAAGTTAATATGGTGAAATCTTGTCAGACCTTTTGAAGTGTTTAATTGAAAGCCTTTCTGAAGTAACTTCCAGAAATCTAGAAAGCTGTTATTTGCACACGGTAAAATCAAAGATTATTTGCAAACTAACCACAGCATAAAGCTTGGACTTTGTTTACGCAAATGCATGTTTCCTTTGCTTGCACATACTGTTTGCATGTTTTCTAGATTATCAGCAAGTATCATTTCTGAAATGGGACAGCCACAAACATTCTGTTCAAAAGAACCTATTACCAGACGCCAATGAAATCTTGCACAGCAGAAGGTCGTGGCTCTTGTTTAGTCGGCACCTCATACCAAAATGTACCCTACATACTACACACCTCATGTAGCACCAATGCTCACTTGGGTTGGCAGATAACGGCCAGGGTGAGAGGCTCGTCTATTTTAAGTCCTGGGTGTCATAATATCCACTCATGTATATAATGAGATGCAGACAGGCAGTGATTGACACATGGGATAACCAATGAACACACAACACAGAATAACCAATCACCAGACAGGACACCACCACTATAAAGCCCACAGGGCATTAAGACTCCCGCTCTTTTTGGTACCCAGACACTGAGACAGTCAGTGTACACAAGTCAGTGGGCACAACTGCCATGTGGTAGCTAGTAAGTCTGGTCGAGCCAGTAAGAGGTCATCAGTAGAATTAGTAGAGTCAACCCACAGCTGAACAGGTACAGCCGTTCATAGTTAAATAAAACCGTGTTGGATCATCTCCGGTGTCAGACGTTTGTTTCTAACTTCCCTGCAGTCAACGTCGAACCAACCTGCTTAGCACATCACTGGGTGTGGTGTAAATTTGCCCAAAGCCAATGGGGGTGATGTTTTAAGCTGATGGGTGAGGCTGGGATTTTGGGAGGCAGGCGTCACCGCTGGGGATCCGAGGGACTGGTAGTTCATTGGGACGGAGGTTGGGATTGGGAATCCTTTGTGTTCGGAGAAGGGGTCATGGGGAGGATGGAGGTCCGTTGTGCTGGTGTGGGACGCCCTGATTAGCAAAGGCTCCAAGCTTTCCTCGTGGGGCCAGGAGGAACAGTCCTAGAAATCCGTTCAGAGTAAAATTGGAAGGTGTAAAACTGGCATCTCTGTTGATCCCGTCCATTGCTCACAGCGAATTAGATGACCCCTGTGTGTAAAAAAAAACTTGCCTTGCACATCTCCTCCAAACTTTGCCCCTCTCACCTTAAACCGATGTTCCCAAGTAATTGACCTTTCCACCCAGGGAAAAAGCTTCTGACTATCCACTCTAAACCACGGCACTCAGAATTTTATAAACCTCTATCAGGTCGCCCCTCCATCATTCCATCCATCATACCCATTGTCCTTTGATTCTGCATCATTTGTTAATCTTTCAGTGGTTAATCTCTCAACCATTTGGGCCTTTGTTCTCTGAAACTCCTTCAGTAAAACTCCGATTTTCACCGGTGCCTCCTGTCATCTCTAACCATCAATGCCCACACTCTTCATGTGAAGCTCCTTGACACAAAGGCAAGAAGTAAATCACAGGGTAATGAAGACGATTGCATTGAGCTTAATTGTCTTCGTTTCTGGGTTCTGCTGTAACCATTAATGTGTGCCCAAAATTTGATGGAATTGAATGGCCGGGAACATTTTGGGTGTCCTCATTGATGTCCGATATTGGGATGCTGGGAGATGGAAACAGTAGCAGCTACAAATAGGAAAACTTTACTTGCATTCTATGTGTTGTATTAAGCAATGTGTGTTCACTCTCTTTGCAGCATGGGTAGGTTCGCTGTCCATGGGAATGATTTTCTTCTGCTCTCCTATCGTGAGTGTTTTTACGGACCTGTTTGGATGCAGAAAAACTGCAACAGTTGGGGCTGCTGTAGCTTTCATTGGACTCATTGCAAGTTCATTTGTCAAGTGAGTTTTCAGCTGCATATTTCAACTATTTTGTAGTAATTTATAGTAACTTTTTCTCTGTCTCCGACAGTGTTCCTACCGTTACTTTTGTTGAACGTGCTTTGAGGAGCGTTTTTTAAAATGGGCTGCTCGCCCACGTACCACAAGTTGAACTAAAAAGTTTGTCAGGTAACAATTGGCAGAATCTTGTTGGGGTATGGGCTGGAGAGCTAGCGAGAGACCCATGCTGCCTCTTTTCGGGAAGGCCCAGGCTGGCCAGAAGTGGGATCCCCATCCCAGGGGAAGGTCCCCGGGTCAACCCTTTAACTCACAGTCCGAACCCGCCCAATCCCCCCCCGGACCCTTGGGGGAGCCCTTGACTGCAGCCTGACAGTGGCAGGGAACACATTAACAATGGGGTGACCCCTTTGACCCCCACTCTGGGTCCACTGCACCAGGGCTGTGCTTGGCCATACTTACACCAAAGCCCCCCTGGTGGATTTTCCAATGTGGGGGGGTTGGAGCAACATATGGGGGTCAGGTGGGGGCGGGGAATGGGTAATCCCGGCCAAGCTCTCTGCTCGATGGAGTTCTGATGAACTACCTGAAATGTTAACCCTATTTCTCTCACCAGATGCAGAGCGCTTCCAACGTTTTCTGTTTGGATTTCATATTTCCATCATTGCTTCTGTGTCACCATCTCTTTTCTGCCTTCTTGGGGCTCCTGAAGCACTGTTTGTCTTCATTGAGAAGTGAAAAGAAAAAGAAGTCAGGGTCATGGGTTCATCCACTCCAGCTCCCCCCTCCTCACAACATGAAATCAGTCCAACCCAAGTCCTAGATCATCCATTGTCAGTAACCATGATGGTGTATTATCGCTCCTCACCCCGTCTCGAGTATTCAACACAGTCAGCGGCAACACCTTTCTCCAATACCTCCCTGACATTGTCCAGTTCAGTGATCCAGCCTTCATGACCCGATCAAGTCCTGAAATCAGTTTCCAAGTGGAGGATCATCAGCTGCATTGAATTCATAGACCTGCTGAGTTACCTTTTTCCATGAGGAAAGAAAGCAAGAACAAGCGCCTTCCTTGCACTGCTGCCATAGCTCTGAGTAACTGAGTGTTTCCTAGGTCGATATTGTGGTGATATGCCTGTAGATAATATTACATGTACTCAGCAGTGTGACCTCCCACCAGCAGGTGGCGTCAGACATCAGTCAGGTGACATCCAGTGAGCAGAAGAAGGTTGTAAGGCGTACACAAGGATAGTCGTACATGAGGATAGTTCCAGGAGAGTCTAATGTAACTTTGTCTGTATAAGATTCTGATCGTCACCTTACCACGTGTACATTAATAAAGCAGCGTTCTGGCTAAGTCACCAGCAGTGCTGTAGAATTACTGCAAGACAAGATCACAGAACACAACATGGTACCAGAAGTGTTGAAGATTTGAGGGTAACATTGGAAAAGGTGAAGTTAAATCGGCTGAAGAGCCGTCCTGGTGAACTCCGACCAATGGTGACTCAACACCGTAAAAGAGACTGAAGTTCGAGACGGAAGGCTTGAAGCACCCCACCAGCTTTAAGTATCGGGTAACGTAGACAAAAACTGGCATGTCTTCAAACAGCAGTTAACCTCTATGTATGGACCCTTGGCCTGCAGGCACAGCCTGACAAAAGGCAAATTGTTTTGCTGCTCACAGTGGCGGGTCCACAAGCACCCCCCCCCCCCCCCCCCCAAAAGAATGAGACATTTGAGAGATACATTTTTCATACACGTACCCGGAAGACTGCTGAATCTTTCGACAGCTTTGTCACTGAGGCTGAAGGCCCAGTCCTGTAATTTCAATAGTCTGAAATCTTCAGTGATCCGCGAGAGGTTGCTGCGGGATGAAGATTTGATATTGGAACAAGCAATAAAGATTTGCCATTCGAGTGAGTTAACTGCGCAGCAAATCAGCACACTCAGCTTGAAGCATTCTGGTGTCAACAGAGGAAGACGCCAGTGCCATTAGCGCTGTGACGCACGCCATAAAGAAACGTGGTCTCAGTGCAGGTGGCCATTTTAAGTCGCTGTCAGGAGCCGCCATCTTGTGCCATAAATATGGCAATCGACATGGCCCAGGGCAACATCCAGCCTTTGGAAATCTGTTCCAGATGCGGCCGTGTTGGGCATTTTGCGAAAAGTGTTTTTCGCCTCCTACGATGGATCAAATGAGATCAGTCGGCCAGCTGGAGTCGATAAAGCAGTTAACGAGATGACCCTTGATGAGTTATTGTTCGTGGATTCAATCGCTACCAAAGACACGATGAGTCCCAAAATGGAAGAGGAAGATGTTTTGATAACCAATTGGAATGACCGTTCTAATCAGCTGATGCCGTTGAAAGCAGATGGACCATTCCAGTGATGTTAAACGACACACTGATAAAATACAAATTTGACACTGGAGCGAAGGCCAACCTCCTCAGTCTGGGTGATCTGCACGGCCTGTAAGTGCCGCCGAAAGTCGTCACCCGGCCAAGAATGCTGATCGACTACAGTAAACATGAGTTTCAGACGTTGGGCGAATGTGACCTAGAAACATGGGTTCACAACAGAAGACAATTCCGTTCTCCATTGTGGACATGAAACGAGAGTCTATCCTAGGGGCAGATGCATACGAGACGCTGAACCCAGTGGAGCAGTTGTTCATCCCAGTCAGCGAGCCGACAAACCGTTACACCGACGCGCAGCCTCATACAGTGGTGCAATTATCCAATGAGATACGAGCGATAGTGAAAGGGGAGGGTATTCAACCAGAGACTGCAATGGAGAACCCGAAAGACACGGCAGAGATCTGGTTATAGGTCTTTGAAAATGAGGACACAGCAGCATGATGAGCCCATTTTAAAGAAGCACGGAGCCCATTTTAAAGAAGCACGGAGCCCATTTTAAAGAGGCATGGAGCCCATTTTAAAGAGGCATGATGAGCCCATTTTAAAGAGGCATGGAGCCCATTTTAAAGAGGCATGATGAGCCCATTTTAAAGAGGCATGGAGCCCATTTTAAAGAGGCATGATGAGCCCATTTTAAAGAGGCATGGAGCCCATTTTAAAGAGGCATGGAGCCCATTTTAAAGAAGCACGGAGCCCATTTTAAAGAAGCATGGAGCCCATTTTAAAGAGGCATGATGAGCCCATTCTAAAGCATCTACAGGCCGTTGCAATAAACTTTTTGGATCCTGGACAGCCAATGAGCTTCATTCTGGAGTTCAGGTTTGGGTCGAATGAGTACATCACGAATGAAGTGCTCGTAAAAACACGTCGGATGGAGTCGCGGCCTGATGGGGCAGGCTTCTTCAAATTTACAATTACGGGGTGCACAGGCTGCAACATTGACTGGAAAAATGATAAAAATGTCACAAACCATTAAACTGAATCAGTCGCATGATACTCATAAAGCAGTCACAAAAACTATGCTAAATAACTCTTCACTCCCCCTGAGGTTCCAAAACATGGAGTGTTAGATGGAAGATCTGCAGCAAGACTTGCTGCTGGTTTAAAAAACAGGGGTCAAGTCCTGCATGAGCACACGCTCCACGAGCAGTGTTAAACTGCATGGAAGATGATGATGAAGAGTACGAGGATATTGATGAAAAGTACAAGGCTATCAACTCCGATGATGAGGACTATGACGACACATACGAAGAATATGAAGAAGAAAATGACGACTCCGAGAGTGAGTCAGCGGAGGGCAATGAGGTGATAGCGCTGGACATAATATCAGTCTTAGGGAAGCTTGTTCCACATGGTGAATCATCTTGGGTCTCTGAAATAGTTTGGATAGTCGACTCCCTGATCCTCAAGAATACTCCACCGGAAGATGAGTTTGAGGAGCTAATGACTCTATTGCTATGCAGCTCCATGGATCACACATACTAGAGCAAGACCAGGACGACCCATCACCTGGATCGTCAGGGCCAGAGATCGTTTGTATCGTGATCTCCAGTGATGATGAGCCATTGATCATTGTTCCGACAAGTCAAGAAGGGACGGCACCTGATGTTATAGATGTGACTTCCACCCAGGCACCAGAGAGTGAGCCTCCAACCTCCAGTTGAGGGCAGAGAATTAGGCGAGGCTGCACAATCCCTCGGAAGCACGCTGGTGCCAAAGGTCCCAACTGAGGATCCATAAACATCTATGTACCGGGTGCAGACCAGCACCAAAACAGGGATTGCCAAACCCAAACGCAAAAAGCAAAGCACTCACCAGATGATCATGAAAACAGGAAAAGAGGAAGAGGAGTGGGAGAGCGAGCACTTTCCCACTGATGAAAACAAAAGAGAAGATGTCAATATCGTGACTGACAAGTCAGAGATAGAGAACAGACAACAAAGCTGCAAACAGCGTCATGGGAGGAATCTGAAAAGGGAAAAAGCTGGTGACGCATGTGTGGCCATCAAGGATACAGGCCTTCAAAAGGCATCGTGTGGAAAGGATACAAAGCAAGAGACAGGCAGATAAACCCGTCTTCAAATAGGCTGGCAACAGCCCAAATGATCAGAGGGGCAACCCCATGAAGGAGGCACAATGAGCTGTGTGCAAGGGACATACACTGTACAGGCATATCATGATCATGTCTATGACCATAAGGGACATACACTGTACAGGCATATCATGGTCATGTCTATGACCATAAGGGACATACACTGTACAGGCATATCATGGTCATGTCTATGACCATAAGGGACTTACACTGTACAGGCATATCATGATCATGTCTATGACCATAAGGGACATACACTGTACAGGCATGTCATGATCATGTCTATGACCATAAGACAGAGGAGCAGTATTGGGCCACTCGGCCCATCGAGTCTGCTCCGCCATTCAATCATGGCTGATATTTTTCCCATCCCCATTCTCCTGCCTTCTCCCCATAACCCCTGATCCTCTGATTTGGCCTCCACAGATTTCTGCGGCAAAGAGTTCCACAGATTCAATACCCTCTGGTTGAAGAAATTCCTCTGCATCTCTGTTTTAAAGGATCATCCCTATAGTCTGAGATTGTGTCCTCTGCTTTTAGTTTTTCCTACAAGTGGAAACATTCTCTCCACGTCCACTCTATCCAGGCCTCGCAGTATCCTGTAAGTTTCAATAAGATCTCCTCTCATCCTTCTAAACTCCAACCAGTACAGACCCAGAGTCTTCAACCGTTCCTCATACGACAAGCTCTTCATTCCAGGGATCATTCCTGTGAACCTCCTCTGGACCCTTACCAAGGCCAGCACATCCTTCCTTAGATACAGGGCCCAAAACTGCTCACAATATTCCAAATGGGGTCTGGCCAGAGTCTTAAACATCCTCAGAAGTACATCCCTGGTCTTGTATTCTAGTCCTCTTGACATGAATGCTAACATTGCATTTGCCTTCCTAATTGCCGACTGAACCTAACCTTAAGAGAATTGTGAACAAGGGCTCCCAAGTCCCTCTGTGCTTCTGATTTCCTAAGTATGTCCCCATTTAGAAATTTGTCTATGCCTCCATTTCTCCTTCCAAAGTGCATAACCTCACACTTTTCCACATTGTATTTCATTTGCCACTTCTTTGCCCACTCTCCTAGCCTGTCCAAGTCCTTCTGCAGCCCCCTGCTTCCTCAATACTACCTGCCCCTCTACAGATCTTTGTATCATCTGCAAACTTAGCAACCGTGCCTTCAGTTCCTTCTTCCAGATCATTAATGTATATTGTGAAAAGTTGTGGTCTCTGAGACACACCACTAGTCACCGGCTGCCATCCTGAAAAAGACCCCTTTATCCCCACTCTCTGCCGTCTGGCAGTCAGCCAATCCTCTAACCATGCCAGGATCTTACCCTGAACACCATGGGCTCTTAACTTATTTAACAGTCTCCTATGCGGCACCTTGTGAAAATCTAAATAAATCACGTCCACTGGTTTTCCTTTGTCTAACTTCCTTGTTACCTCCTCAAAAAACTTTAACAGATTTGTCAGACATGACCTCCCTTTGACTAAGCCGTGCTGACTCAGTCCTATTTTATCATGCACTTCCAAGTACTCCTCGATTTCATCTTTAATAACGGACTCTAAAATCTTATCAATGACCGAAGTCAGGCTAACCGGCCTATAATTTCCCGTCTTCTGCCTCCCTCCCTTCTTAAACAGTGGTGTTACATTAGCCACCTTCCAGTCCTCTGGGACCCTTCCTGCCTCCAGTGATTCCTGAAAGATCACCACCAATGCCTCCACAATCTCCTCAGCTACCTCTTTTAGAACCCTGTGGCTGGTTTAGCACAGTGGGCTAAACAGCTGGCTTGTAATGCAGAACCAGGCCAGCAGCGTGGGTTCAATTCCCGTACCATCCTCCCTGAACAGGCACCGGAATGTGGCGACTAGGGGCTTTTCACTGTAACTTCATTGAAGCCTACTTGTGGCAATAAGTGATTATTATTGTAGTCCATCCGGTCCAGGTGACTTATCCACCTTCAGACCTTTCAGTTTCCCCAGAACCTTCTCCTTAGTAATGGTCACTGCCCCCTGGTTCTCCTGGAGCTCTGGCATCCCACTGGTGTCTTCCACCGTGAAGACTGGTGCAAAGTAACTATTCAGCTTGTCTGCCATTTCTTTGTTTCATATTATTACTTCTCCAGCCACATTTTCCAGTGGTCC
Source organism: Scyliorhinus canicula (assembly GCF_902713615.1). Classification (NCBI taxonomy): domain Eukaryota; kingdom Metazoa; phylum Chordata; class Chondrichthyes; order Carcharhiniformes; family Scyliorhinidae; genus Scyliorhinus; species Scyliorhinus canicula. The sequence continues at coordinate 35,868,544 of NC_052151.1, read as the reverse complement.
AATGTCTATTTTTGCCTCTCTCTTACCTTTTGTATATTGGAAAAATCTCTTCCTATCTTCTTTTATATTACTAGCTAGCTTGCACTCATATTTAATCTTCACCCCCCCCCCCCCCCCCCCCCCCCCCCCCCCCCACCACTGCTTTTTTAGTTGTCCTCTGCTCACTTTTAAAGGCTTTCCAATCCTCTGGCTTACCACTAATTCTCGCCAATTTGTAAGCTTTTTCTTTTGCTTTTATGCTGGCCTTGACTTTCCTCGTCAGCCATGGATGCCTCGTCCTCCCCTTAGCATGTTTCCTCCTCCTTGGGATGAATTTCTGTTGTGCCTCCCAAATAATCCCAAAAACTCCTGCCATTGCTGTTCCACTGTCTTCCCTGCTAGGCTCCTTCTCCAATCAACTCTGGCCAGCTCCTCCCTCATGTCTTTGTGTTACCCTTATTTAATTGTGATACCATTAACACTGATTGCAGCTTCTCCCTCTCAAACTGCAGGGTAAATTCTATCATATTGTGGTCACTGCTCCCTCAGGGTTCATTCACCTTAAGTTCCCTAATCAAATCTGCCTCATTGCACATCACTAAATCCAGAATTGCCTGTTCCCTAGTGGGCTCTACCACAAGCTGCTCCAACAAAACATCTCTTAGACATTACACAAATTCCCTTTCTTGGGATCCACTACCAACCTGATTTTCCCAGTCCACCTGCATATTGAAGTCTCCCATGATTATTGGAATATTGCCTTTTTTACATGCCTTTTCTATCCCTTGATTTATTTTCTGCCCCACATCCTGACTACTGCTAGGGGGCCTGTACATAACTCCCACCAGGGTCTTTTTACCTTTGCGATTCCTCAACTCTACCCACAGAGAGTCTATGCCTTCTGATCCTATATCGCTCCTTGCTATCGATTAACTTCATTCCTTACTAACAATGGAACCCACGCCCCCTCTGCCCATCTGCCTGTCCTTTCGATAGGACACATATTCTTGGATATTTAGATCCCAGCCCTGATCCCCTCGTAGCCACATCTCTGTGATGCCCAAAACATCGTACTGGCCAATTTCAATGTGCACAACAAGCGCATTTACATTGTTCCGTACACTGCGCGCATTTAGGTTCAACACACTCAATCCTGCATTGACCGCCTCCCTTCTCACACTTGTCACCGTTTTTGCTCTGCCTGAGGGTGATGTTGTTCTCTTATTTTGGTTCCCTCTTTCCCCTTCAGCTATTACACCTTCTAAGCTAATATTTTGGTTCCTACCATACTAGTTAAATTTACTTATATTGTTTATGCATATACCAAATGTGTAAAGTAAAGAAATTAATCATGTTTGTACATAAACATCTTCTGAGGAGGATGGATGTGGTGATATGCCTGTAGATAATATTACATGTACTCAGCAGTATGACCTCCCACCAGCAGGTGGCGGCAGAGATCAGTCAGGTGACATCCAGCTCCCGACAGAAGGTTATGAGGCGTGCACAAGGACAGTTGTACATAAGGGTAGTTCCATGAGAGTCTAATGTAACTTTATGATAACTTGGTCTGTATAAGATTCTGATCGTTACCGTACCACGTGTACATCAATAAATCACAGCATATATTAATGCTGCTGCACCAGGCCCTGTCTCTTAGCTGTAGGAAATGTATTTCTTCAAGCAAGATGAGAAGGGAGCAATGGAGCAAGAGTTGGAATTGGTGCAAGATCTCTCAAAAGTAATTGAGATTTATTTTGGAATGTCGGAGTTTTAACAATGTTTTTGTGCCCGGCTGATCATCTGATAGATTGGAGTCTGTTTTTTGAGCAAAAGCTGCACATGCATACGCCTGATATATTTTCTCTGATTTGCAAAGTTGTAGAAATGCCATGGTATATGCAATAGAATATAGTGCATTGTATACTGTGTAGTTTTGCTTGCAACTTCAAACTTAATACTGATGTTTCTTCTCCCCCCCCCCCCCCCCCCCCGCCCCATTTCACTTTGTGTCAAATGCAGGTCTCTCGAGCCCATGTATTTTACATATGGAATTGTATTTGGTTGTGGTTCTTCATTTGCCTATCAACCATCTCTCGTGATTCTGGGACATTATTTCAAACGTCGCTTGGGCCTGGTGAATGGTATAGTCACAGCGGGCAGCAGCGTCTTCACCATAGTCTTACCCTTGCTCTTGACAAAGTTGCTGCCAAAGATTGGACTCAGCCATACACTGCGTGTCCTCAGTGCCTTCATGTTTGTGCTGTTTCTGGCTGGATTTACTTATAAACCCCTCATCCCAGAGAACAGCCACTCTAAGTCCTCACGACGAAAACTGAATCTAAAAAAAATTTTCAACATAAAGATATGGAAATTCCTAGGATATCGAATCTGGGCTTTTGGAATCCCAACCGCACTCTTTGGATACTTTGTGCCTTATGTTCATCTTGTAAGTACTTACAGCACCAAAGATTAACATGCACTTTTATAATATCTGCTTTAACATTTGACAGGAGTGTGAGCAATCGCAATTTGACATGGATGAAGATAATTTGACATGGAAACAGGTTTGGTCAGAGAGACAGGTTCTGAAATGTGTCTTGAGAGGAGAGGAGAGGTGCAAATGTTTGGGGGGGGTGAGGAGAATCCCACACCGTGCAACCTAGGCAATTAAAGGCACGGCTGCCAATTATAGCATGAAGAAAATCAAAGATTATGGAATACAAGGAGGAAAATTAAAATTTGAAGCACTGCTGGACTGGGAACAAATGCTTGGATAGATAGCAAACGGTATTTTAAAAAAACCATGCGGCTTGGCAATTTCCTCACCTCGCCAGTAGAAAGCATAGAAAAGCAGAGTGTTTATTTTGATAAGGTGACTAGTTTGCACACAGCTATACAAGCTGAAGAGAGGGAACCAGACTTGGGAGGAATCCCTTCAGGTCACAGCTTCCATGCTGTCTGTCAAGATTCCAAATGGCAGGAAAGCTTCTGCATCCAGTCAAGATATTTGGGGAGACGCAAGTTTAGTGAAGACATTTATGCAAAACAAAATTAAAAGGCCCCTTATAGTAAAACCCGGTGAAGTATAATTTATCTCTCCTCACTGCAACCAGGCCCAACCGCATGGGCACTTACCCTGACCGTATCACAGGAAAGTGTTGGACTCTCTCTACCATCTGTTTCCTTTGCATGTTTATCTAGTGAACAGGTATCGGAGGGCAGTAATTGGTGATGTTAACAATATTCCTGGGGATTCGGGCATCTAAGGGAGAGATGAGAGTTGAGAAACGGAGAAGCTGAAAAGAAGTATTGTGACCATCTGAGGATCAAAGGCAAAACTTTTGGGGGTTGAAAATTAATAATAATAATAATAATAATAATCTTTATTGCCACAAGTAGGCTTACATTAACACTGCAATGAAGTTACTGTGAAAATCCTTAGTCGCCACATTCCGGCATCTGTTCGGGTACACAGAAGGAGAATTCAGAATGTCCAAAAAAAATGTTTAAATGTATTTTATTACGAACATGTATCAAAACAGGTTACAGCGAATAAACACCCCGGGAAACATACTTCCCAACAATCAACTATACAGTCTGTACAGATTTTTCTCCACACGGCCACAAACATCCCCCACTTTTCCTAAAACCCCCCTGAAGAGCCCCTTAACTCATACTTTATCTTCTCTGATCGCAGGAAATCGTACAGGTCACCCATCCAAGCCGCTCCCCGGTGGCGATGCCGACCGCCACTCCAGCAAAATTCGCCGCCGTGCAATCAGAGAGGCGAAGGCCAAGACATCGGCCTTCCTCCTCTCCATGAGCTCCGGCTTCTCTGAAACCCCAAATATCGCCACCAAAGGGTCCGGGTCCACTCCCTCCTCCACTATCCTGGCTAAGGCCACGAACACTCCCGCCCAGAATCTTCCCAATTTTTCACAACCCCAAAACATGTGCGTGTGATTCGCTGGCCCCAGCCCACATCTCTCACACTCATCTGCTACCCTCTGAAAGAACCCACTCGTTCTCACCTGAGTCATATGCACCCTGTGCACCACCTTAAACTGTATCAGGCTCATCCTTGCACAAGAAGAGGTCCCATTTACCCTACGCAGTGCCTCACTCCATACTCCCCAATTGATCTCTTCTCCAAACTATGCTTCCCATTTCTCCTTGATCTTCACCACCTGCTCGCCTCCCTCCTCCCCCAGCCATTTGTATATATCCCCAATTCTTCCCTCCCCTTCCACATCCAGAGCAGCAGTCGCTCCAGCAGGGTGTATCCCAGCAACCTAGGGAACCCCTTCCACACCAGCAGATACCTGAACTCACTCCCCCGCGGCAGCTCTACCCTCTCCCTTAGCTCCTCCAGACGGGCAAACCCTTCCTCCAAATACAGATCCCTCACCTTGGCCAGCCCCACTTCCCTCCACTTCCTGTATATACTATCCATCCCCCCAGGATTCTAGCACAGCAGCGTTAGCGTTAGCACCGACATTCCTTCCACCCTAAAATGCCTCCTCAGCTGATTCCATATCGTCACCGTGGACTGCACCACTGGGCTCCCTGAATACCTACTCAGAGCCATTGGTAATGCTGCTGTCACCATAGCCCTCAAACTAGACCCCTTACAATCCACTCTACCCCTTCTTCCCACCACCGCCACACCTTGTCCACATTCACCGCCCAATAATAATGGAGCAAGTTCGGCAAAGCCAACCCCCCCTGCTGCCTCTGCCTCTGTAGCAGGGTCTTCCCCACCCTGGGAACTGTCAGAAATGATCGTGCCCACTTTCCGAAAAAAGGCCTTTGATATAAAGATCGGGAGAGCTTGAAAGATAAACAAGAACCTCGGCAGAATATTCATTTTCACCACTTGGACCCTCCCTGCCAGCAGGGTAGTGCAGTGTATCCCACCTCTTAAGATTCTCCCTAGCCTCCTCCACCAGCTTCATTAAGTTCCACTTCTAGAGCCCCGTCCATTCCCTCGCTACCTGAATCCCCAAATACCTAAACCTATCCCTCGCTACCGTAAATGGCATTCCGCCTAAATCAGCCCGCTGTGCCAGCTTATCAGAATGTCCAAATTACCTAACAGCACGTCTTTTGGGACTCGTGGAAGGAAACCGGAGCACCCGGAGGAAACCCACGCAAACACGGAGAGAATGTGCAGACTCCACACAGACAGTGACCCAAGCTGGGAATCGAACCTGGGACACTGGAGCTGTGAAGCAACAGTGCTAACCACTGTGCTACCGTGCCACCCATTGGATTGTAAGTGACTGGCTGGTAGGGGGGTTGTGGGGGAGTTTCCCTGGGCTAGGGGCAGACTGAAATGGGTTGGTCAAACCTGTTCAACGGTAACTGATACCAGACTGATATTTCGAGCCGTAATGCAAACCCAGACACTTCCAGCGATGACCATATACTGCTTTCCTGGTGTTATTGGCCTGTCATGAGCTGTTAGTTGTGGTTTTCTCTGTGTTAATGGTACGACGAGGAACTCCGGAAAGTGGAGCAGTGAAAAGATTGGTGCTTGCTGAATAATTTTGTGGCTGAGTGCACAGGCATCACAGTGACTTAGTGCCAGATAAGACCAGGAGATGAAGGGATAAATGTTGGAAATTTTAAATAAAAACAAGCGATTGGTAGTCACAGCAGATCTGTCCGCATCTGATCAGAATTAAACATCTTTCCTTGATGATACCGGCTAATATTTCTGTACACCTCTAGGTTTTTGTAGCACTGAGCTCTTGGCATCCGAAATAAACTCTTTCCTCCTTAACCTATCTTGTTTGGCCCTTGACGTCCGGGGGAGAGCGCGAGGGTCTAGATTTGAGTATCCCATCCTTTTTCATTGCGATATCTGTGCCAAAGCCCTTTTCACTTCTGGTTGAGTGCCTCCCACTGCAAACAAGTGGTCATTTCCAGCCAATTGACCAATCTCATCACAGCTCAGTAAAATTGATGGGTGGCACGGTGGCGCAGTGGTTAGCACTGCTGCCTCACGGTGCCGAGGACCCGGGTTCGATCCCGGCCCCAGGTCACTGTCCATGTGCAGTTTGCAACTTCTTCTGTATCATGTTTTAAATAAAAGTTAGGCTACCCAATTATTTTTTTTCCCAATTAAGGGACAATTTAGCGTGGCCAATTCACCTACACTACACATCTATTGGGTTCCGGGGATGAGACCCACACAGACAAGGGGGGAATATGCAAACTCCACACAGACAGTGACCCGGGGCCAGGATCAAACCCTGGTCCTCAGCTCCGTGAGGCAGCAGTGTTAACCCTCCCCCCACCCCCAATCTGCGTGGGCCTCACCCCCACAATCCAAAGATCAGCAGCGTAGGTGGATTCCCCCTTCATTGAAAAAAATAGAATTGGGTCCTTAAATGTATTTAAAGAAAAACTAGCTCTTCCCTTGTTTAAAACTTTTATTCCAGGTCTACCAATATCCCTTTCTGTAATTATTCCAAACCGGACTGAATTATGATCGCTACCACTAAAATGCTCTCCCACTGAGACCACTGCCCCCTGCCCAGATCCCTTTCCTAAATCCGAGTCCGGAACTGCCCCGTCTCTTACTGACCTTCCCAAAAATCAACAAAAGGTGCCTCTGACTAAGTTCTAAAGAATTCTGCACCCTCTTTACCTTTTTCGACTGAATATTTCCCAGTTAATATTACGGTTCACATATTTGATCCTCTTTCTCTGTCTGACTGATCGGGAGTCCCTTTACATCGTCCTCATTGATTGTGCAAAGCAATGCTTCTTTGGAACTTTAACCACGTTTTAGATGTTTTTTTCCTGATCGGTACACAAAATAACAGTCACTGTTCGCCAGAGTTCATCTAATATTGTACGTGACTGAGTTCCCGCGTGCATTTGGCCACTTCTCAAAATGAAGTCTCAGTTTCACCTTTTTAACTGAAAACCTGTTTTAGTCGTCATTTCCATGGCTCCACTTCCCATCGTTGTTGTTTATTAACGGCAAGTTCCAGCACTGGCTTGTGCACAATGGATGCTGTTGCCCTTTAACACAGCTGTATGTGTACTTGGGTGAAAAGGTTCCTAGAATTCCTTTTCTTTGTCTTGGCAGGTACCAGATAGCCTGATGATTGAGGATGATTACTGCTGGGTATGAATTTGAAAGGGCAGGCTTGGGGGCTCTGCCTTCAGCCCGGAGACTGAACTTGGCAGAGATCGGATGTGGATCCTGTTCCACGCTCAGTGCCTGATTCTGGCAGGGCTGCGAAATTAAATCCGAGAATGCTCAGCAGGTCAGGGACAGAATCTGTGGAGACAGAAACAGAGTTATTTTTTTGAAATTTAAAGTACCCAATTCTTTCTTTCCAGTTAAGGGGCAATTTAGCATGGCCAATCCACCTTACCTGCACGCAAACACGGGGAGAATGTGCAAACTCTACACGGACTGTGACCCGGGGCCGGGATCGAACCCGGGTCCCGGTGCCATGAGCCACCGAGCCGCCCATGAGAGAGCTGACCTTAGGACAAAAATAATACTGTGTGTGTGCTGCCAAGACGAAACCTTTTCAGCATGCACATAGAAGACCAACTGTTTACTAGCACTTGTCAACCTTGATCGGCTGGTTCATAGATCATCAGAGAATTTACAGTGCAGAAGGAGGCCATTCGGCCCATCGAGTCTGCACTGGCCCTTACAAAGAGCACCCTATTGAAGCCCACATATCTACCCTATCCCTGTGACCCAGTAACCCCCACTTAACGATTTTTGGATACTAAGGGCAATTTATCATGGCCAATCCACGTAACCTGCACATCTTGGACTGTGGGAGGAAACCAGAGCACCTGGAGGAAACCCACAGAGACACAGTAGAACAGGGGTGGGCAAACTTTTCCGTGCAAGGGCCACATTCAGAAATTCACAATTCACAAAGGGCCGCATAGTATATTAAGTAAAATAATTACTTCACCCGGTTATGATTCTGGGCGCCTCATATAGAACATAGAACAGTACAGCACAGAACAGGCCCTTCGGCCCTCGACGTTGTGCTGAGCAATGATCACCCTACTCAAGTCAACGTATCCACCCTATACCAGTAAGTAACCCAACAGCCCCCCCCCCCCCCCCCCCATTAACCTTTAAAAAAAAAAAAATTTTTAAAAATTTTTTTTTTAATGACTTGGTGGGCCGCAGAAATACCTTTGGCGGGCCGCATGCGGCCCACGGGCCGTAGTTTGCCCACCCCTGCAGTAGAACGTGCAGACAGTGACCCAGTTGGGAATCGAACCTGGGACCCTGGAGCTGTGAAGCAACTGTGCTAACCACTGTGCTACCGTGCTGCCTTAACGGGGGTTTGGCAGCTTAGGAGCTGAGGAATTTACCTGTTCCCTTTATTGTTGCAACTTATCAGGAATAAAGCAGTAATCCAATTTTTGTTAAAATGGATTAAATCAATTTGTTAAATGTAGAAGCTGACGTAAAACCGTATGTGGAGTTTTGGAAAGAAAGAAACTCGTGTCAATTTTCATCCCCTCTCCCACAGCCCCTTGTAGGGACGAGGAAGATCACATCGTGGCTATTTCTGGTGCTTTGAGAATACGTACACTTCTGTTTGGCACAAGCCATCAGAATGACTTATGGTAGTCCTGATCTTTAATTCCCAAGGGTACAGTCAATCACACCCAGTACTTTGTGAATGCCTGGAGGAACATACAGTACTTGGCATGGGCTGACTGTTCTCTCTGTGTTAAGAGCAGCCGCTGAACCGTTGGGTCGCTACTTCTATGGCCATTGACCCTCTCCTTCCTTTTAAAAGCTCCTCTCCTCCAACCATACTTTCCGACCCACAGACACTTTCTTCCCTCTCACCCTGCCCTATTGTCCACTTGTAGCCTGGTACCTGTAAAACAGAAGCTTTTCTCGATCTGCAGAGGTGTGGGGCAATGAGAACACCATCCATCCAAAATATAGAAGGCTGAACAACAGGGCAGGAGGGGGGAGGAGGCACATGTGCCCCCCCCCCCCCCAGCCCCATACACACACACACACACACACCCACCTCTCACAGAAGCATTGTCAGCATGGAGCCAACCTGCCCCATGCCAGCCTGCCCCTCAGCCATTACATGCTGTGGACAGGTTAAACCAAGGTTCTGTGGGACTTCCCTCCTACCTGGGGAGGAAGCCGAGGCCGCTGGAGCCTCCAGCCAACCGGATCAGTCCCAGCAGCACCCTGAATGTGTTAGTGGCCAATGCTGTGACTGCAAGAGGAGGAGGAGGCAGGCCCAATGGATCTCTGGAACCAGATAAGTCCGGAGTCTTAAGTAGGGAAGGGGGTGGGCGGGGTGCTGGGGGGGGGGGGGGGGGGGGGGGGGAATTGGGTTTAAAGCTGTGGACCAGTTGGAAGAAAAGGGAAGGTTCCATCTGATGGGGGCTGCAATCCGATATGCAAAGGACAGCTCCAAAGATAGAACCTCCCCCTTTCTTCCCGCCCTTTGAAAAGAGGATGTAAAAACATTTGACAACTGGTTCCCGCCAGACAGTCCATGCCAAATATTTAATGGTGTTATTGGGATCAAAAAACAAAAATAGTATCTTACCTTTATGCAACCACACCTTCTCCTGCTTCCCCTGCCTTGTGACCTACACATCTTTGTTGCAAACTCACCCAGCATCCGCCAATCATCGACCTTGTCCTCTTGTTCAGCTGCTCTGCCCTCCTCGTTCGGACACAGTACAGAATCCATCACATTTCTCCCTCTCTTCATCCCTGAAGAAGAGTCCTGTAGGCCTGAAGCATGAACTCTATTTTCTCTCGCCACGCATGCTGCCAGACCTGCTGAGTTTTCCCATTTAAGATCCCAGCATTCCCAGTATTTTGCTTTTATTTTCAGGTCAATAGGCTTGTCAGTGAGTCTAATTGACCCTAGATTAACTATTTAAACATGGTGGGCGGTCTGCCAATTTCAGCACACCGCTGAGCGAGTGCAAATAAGATGCAGCCCAGAATCCGACCCGAATGCAAATGATCGCACCACCTTGAAATCTCCCAACGACACGGAAGGAGAGTAGAGGCAAAAACAACACCCCAACCCCCTTCTCCTCAACCCAAATGGAGCACTCACCGAGGCACTCTCCACATCTGTTGCTAACGTTTGATTTATCATTGCTTCCCCAATCACGTTAACCTACTTTCAACATCAAAACAAACTTGCACACTAGTGATCGTATATGCTACTGCTGCTGCTGCAAATTCAGCTCACTGGCTGCAGTTGCAACAAAGAAATACACGTTGGGAAATTCTCAAAAGCTTTGCATTTTTGTCTAGCTGATGAATAAATAATGAAACCTGCTTAGGGGCCTCACGGTAGCATGGTGGTTAGCATCAATGCTTCACAGCTCCAGGGTCCCAGGTTCGATTCCCGGCTGGGTCACTGTCTGTGTGGAGTCTGCACGTCCTCCCCGTGTGTGCGTGGGTTTCCTCCGGGTGCTCTGGCTTCCTCCCACAGTCCAAAGATGTGCGGGTTAGGTGGATTGGCCATGCTAAATTGCCCGTAGTGTAAGGTTAATGGGGGGATTGTTGGGTTATGGGTATGTGGGTTTAAGTAGGGTGATCATTGCTCGGCACAACATCGAGGGCTGAAGGGCCTGTTCTGTGCTGTACTGTTCTATATTCTATGCTTCTGCACTTGTAATAAACAGCCATCGGAGCTTTAAAGTATCAAAGTGTGATTGGCCAACATGCATTCATGCGTTCTGCCCTTTTGCAAATGTGGAGCTGGATCATTCACAGTTGAGTTTGACTCTATAGCCAACCACGCCAGTGCAGTATTTCATTCATTTTGGATTGAAATCGCAGGGAAAGGAAACACAACTTGTTGAAAACGGATTCCTCAGTTTGAGCATCTCGACCTGAGCATTTAATTTGAATGCCCACTGAGTAATGATCCCGATTGGCTGATGGGACCTTGCTTGTGGCCACTCCACAGATTGGCCACGGTTTGATCAGCTGATAGGTGGTGAGCTCCAGCTAAGCACACCCATTCTCATTCCCCTGTACAATCTATGATGTTTACCTTCAACCTCCATATGGTAGCCAGAAGCAATGAGGGGGTGGGGGCTGTGACAGGTAGCCAGAGTGGGGAGGGGTGTGTAGTGAGGTGTGTTGTTGGGGGGGGGTGTGGGGAGAAGGTGTCGGTGAGGGCAGGGGCTGCAGGTAGTTTATGGGCAAAGGCAGGGCAGAGGGGAGGGGGCAGCCATTTTGTGTGGAATTGGGCAAGAAATGGAAATATGGGCAGAGATGGTTTTGTGATGGGTTGGTATGGCAGATTCAAATGTCAGGAGTCAACCCCCAAGTGAGGATAGTGACTTGGAACGTGCAGGGGTTGAATGGGCCAGTGAAGCGACCTAGGGTGTTTGCACATTTCAGAAGTTTGAAGGCGGAGGTAGTGTTTCTTCAGGAGGAACACCTGCAAGTGAAAGACCAGGTGAGGTTACGAAAGGGGTGGGTGGAAGGCATTTCATTTGGGATTTGATTCCAAATCAAGAGAGGTTGCGATCTTATTTAACGGGCGGCACAGTGGTTAACTCTACGAGCTCACAATACCAGGGACCCGGGTTCGATTCCGGACTCGGGTGACTGTGTAGAGTTTTCACATTCTCCGTGTGTCTGGGTGGGTTTCCTCTGGGTGCTCTGGTTTCCTCCCACAGTCCTAAAATCTGCAGGTTAGCTGGATTGGCCATGATAAATTGCCCTTATTGACCAAAAGGTTGGGTGGGGTTACGGGGATAGGGCGGGAGATTGGGCCTAGGCAGGGTGCTCTTTCAAAGGATCAGTGCAGACTCGATGGGCCGAATGGGCTTCTCCAGCACTGTAAGGATTCTATGATTCTCTAATAACAAATAGGTTTACATTAACACTGCAGTGAAGTTACTGTGAAAATCTCCTAGTTGCCATATTCCGGCACCTGTTCGGGTACACAGAGGGAGAATTCAGAATGTCCAATTCACCTAACAGCACCTCTTTTGTGACTTGTGGGAGGAAACCAGAGCACCCGGAGGAAACCCACGCGGACAAGGGGAGAACGTGCAGACTCCGCACAGACAGCGACCCATGCCGGGAATCGAACCTGGGACTCTGGTGCTGTGACGCAACAGTGCTAACCACTGTGCTACCGTTTACTGCAACCCATCATGTGCAAGGAGTCCGAGGACTCTTGCCTGTGTGTCAGCGTGTTTAACTTTGTGTGGTAGTACAGTGGCCAGTGATTCAGAGGTACGAGTCCAAATCCATCATGCAGTTTGGGCATCATTCCTGTTTTTTAAGGATCTGGAAATGAAAGTAACTTTTTGTTCTATGACCATTTGGATTGTCATTTTTTAAAAAAAAAAGAAAAACCCAACTGTTTCATTAATGTCTTTTAGGAAAGAAACTCTCTTGTCCTTACTCGCTTTGCCCGACATGTTTTGAGATGCTCCACTCAAGCTGACTAATCTAAATAGAGGAATGCTGTTTGAGAACTCATTCCATTTGGTTACTCTCCTCACGTAAATGTCATGCAATACAATAGCGCCAAGCTGCTTGAAGCCCATTGGAAATTGCATTCTGATTAGTAAATTATAAGATCAACAATAGGATCATCTCTTCAATCCTTGCCATCACACAGCAATATGCAGGTGTACTTTTAACATATTTGTGTATTTGCTGATAAAGATGAAAACAAGAGTGGGCTAGTGTTTTTATTGGTTGTTCTGTATGCACTTTATGAGCTGAAAGGTATGTAACATGCTGCAACGGCAAGACTTTCGCAATGGAGAAAAAACAGCAACGTTGTATGGAGGCGAGAGCCTCAATTTGTAGTTGGATCATCCAACCGGTATAGCAGCTAGAGATCAGTAAAAGGAAGTAACCAAGACCAATAATGAACAGTTCCAGCAGGAACATCTCCAGCAGGGTGTGTCACAGCAAATTGGGGGTCTGGCGTTTTCAGTCACACAATCTCTAGAAATGCATTGTAGGAGTGAGTCCCACTCCCACCTACTGACCACTAATCCAGAAGCTGCTGCCAGGAATGCGATGTTTGATAAATGCATTTCAGAATTCCAAACTTTGGTAAAAGAGAATGAATGCAAAATGTCACGTTGAAAGGGCGCTAGATATTTCAGTAAATCTTCATCGGCAGTTTTCTCTTCGGTTGTATCTTTGAGTTTGCCACAAAGAATAAATTTACAGAGGGGCCCAGGCTCGAAATTCTTACAAATGTGATGAGAGAGATTTTATTCGGGATAGAATAGAATATAGAATAGAATAGAACAGTACAGCACAGAACAGGCCCTTCGGCCCTCGATGTTGTGCCGAGCAATGATCACCCTACTCAAACCCACGTATCCACCCTATACCCGTAACCCAACAACCCCCCCCCCCCCCCCCTAACCTTACTTTTTAGGACACTACGGGCAATTTATCATGGCCAGTCCACCTAACCCGCACATCTTTGGACTGTGGGAGGAAACCGGAGCACCCGGAGGAAACCCACGCACACACGGGGAGGACGTGCAGACCCTGCACAGACAGTGACCCAGCCGGGAATCGAACCTGGGACCCTGGAGCTGTGAAGCATTTATGCTTCATACAACAGGGATGTTGCTCTTACAATGTAAGATGGAGAACTGAAGCCCGCGCAATCGCGCCGATGTCGCTACAAATTACGTGCCTCTTCATCAGAAGGGATGTATTCTCTGATACATAATGTCCCCTCTCCTTCTTTAGTACAACATCAACTGCTGAACATCCATTCAACAGATCCATTTATGCATTCTCTCTCTATACATATGTATACAACTTGAATAAGAGAGTCGTTCAGGCGGACATTCATTCCTTTGAGGTTGTTTTCAACATTCTGGAACCTGACTACTCGAGACCTTGAAAGTGTCCCCTGTTCCTTTAGCAGATGGCACTTCCTGGGAAGCTGCTCTAGTGTCCATCACTATAGGCATTGGGAAGCTCTCCGAAACAGAATCTGAACTTCTCTCTGCGTCTGGCCTCAGTTCCATAGTATCGCTATCTAGATTTTCCAAGGGAAACATGTCTGGAGAAGTTTTTGCGATTTCATTTTGTGAAGCTAGTAGCGGGTCAGTATGACAATTTCCAAAGTCTTTCATCATCCATCTGTGCGGTGTTCGATATTCAACCAGAATTTGCTAAGATCACAGCATTTCTTATTGGTGGTCAAGCTTCCGGCTAGTACTCGCGCTCCTTGATTAGTAATAATAACTATGAATAAATAAGCAGCCAATATAGCTGGTTAACCTATCTAATTCCTAACCACCCCCACCCTTCAACTTATATACACACACACACACACACACAAGGCAGACACAAAGCGGAAAGAGGAATGTGAAGAAAAATAAAAAGGATGAAAGTCTGTTTCAAATGGTTGTCTTCCTGCTCAGGTTTCTTCAATCTAGTCCTTCAGTTGGAGGTTTTTGCTTCCAGTTTGTAATGGTTTTCATTGCAGATTCATAGAACATAGAACAGTACAGCACAGAACAGGCCCTTCGGCCCTCGATGTTGTGCCGAACAATGATCACCCTACTTTAAACCCACGTAACCCGTATACCCGTAACCCAACAATCCCCCCATTAACCTTACACTACGGGCACTTTAGCATGGCCAATCCACCTAACCCGCACAGCTTTGGACTGTGGGAGGAAACCGGAGCACCCGGAGGAAACCCACGCACACACAGGGAGGACGTGCAGACTCCACACAGACAGTGACCCAGCCGGGAATCGAACCTGGGACCCTGGAGCTGTGAAGCATTGATGCTAACCACCATGCTACCATGAGGCCCCTTTCATCCAGGTCCAAACCTTCCTGCAGGTTCCGAAAACAATGGGTGGGTAGCCTTTCTAGAGAGAGAGAGAGAGAGAGAAACAGCAGCACACAGCTTCTCCTCTCAACCCCCAGGACCCGACTGTCCTTTCCTGGGTTCTCTGAAAACCATTCTGCATGGATCGGACACAATCACCGCCTGTCACCAGGCAGCATACTGCCTTTGGCCAATTCATTGACCCACCAGCCAGCGCATTGAACCGATTCCCTCCGATCTCTCGGGTTCCAGAAAGTCTTGAGTTCTGCTTTTCGAAAGCTTAAATCTCCAATAGCACAGTGCACTGTTTTGCAACTTTGGAATTCCTCACTTCGTCTGCTTGACTTAAAGAAACGTGTCCATTAAATATCTATTGATCAAAACGATGACAACAAAGTATAAGAAATAAGGGAATCAGCAGGAACGGCCCTTACATACGTGCTGCATACTGATTCCTCTAAAGTAGTCCTTGAACCTCTTTGAAGTGAACTGAGTCCAATCTGCTCCAGTGTACCAAATCTTACAAATATTTCATCCCATTCCTCAATGGTTTGTTCGGTGGTGCTCCTAAGATTGCTGTCATATTCTTTGACTCCTAATTTCAGCCATCTTTGTCGATGAAGTGGCCCAGATAATTTCTGCATGTCTTGGAAAAAGTCACACTTTTCCTTTTTAACTAGGAGATCATGGTTTTGTTTCAGATTAGTTTCCAAGTTCTTTAAGTATTGCTGTTCACTTGAACCGTTGATGAGAATGACATCTAAATAACATTGCAGCCTGTTTCGCCCCCGCAGAATCTGGGTCTCTGAAAAAGAACAGGAGCAAATGTTATTCCAAAAGGAGGTTTTCTGTAATGAAATAGACCTTTGCGCTTCACGATAGTGAGTAGTGGTTACGATTTTGCAATCACATTAATTTGTAAATAGGCCTGTGAGAGATCAGTTTTACTGAATTTCTGAATTTCTGGGGCTGGTTGAGCACACTGGGCTAAATCGCTGGCTTTTAAAGCAGACCAAACAGGCCAGCAGGAGGGTTTGATTCCCGTACCAGCCTCCCCGGACAGGCGCCGGAATGTGGCGGCTAGGGGCTTTTCACAGTAACTTCATTGAAGCCTACTTGTGACAATACGATTTTCATTTTCATTTCATTCCTCCACAAAGTCCAGCAAATAAGTCTTCAATCAGAGGCAGTGGATAGTGATGTGGGCACAATACTGGGTTAATATTTGTTTTAAAATCTCCACATATTCTTATTGAGGCGTCATGTTTCAGTACAGGAATTATTGTTATGCCCAATCACTTGTAGCAATTGTTTCGATGGCTCCTGTTTGGACTAGTGTGGTGATATGAGTGGGAGCACTGCCATTGGTGCAGACCATTGGTTCCCCATTGGCTCTGGCTGGTCATGTGCCTCTCGTCTGATTGGCTGGGACTAGTCATGCGACTGCTCACCAATTGGTCGAGAGGCAAGTAGACCCCGCCTCTGAGGCAGGGTATAAGTACCCAGGTTTCCCGGCGGTCGGCCTTTCTCTGTAGTCGACCACCGGGCTAACAACTAGCTGATTAAAGCCACAATTTGGATCTTTGTCGTGTCTCGCATCCAATTGATGGTACATCAACTAGCCTGTCTAGTTCGGCTTCGACCTTTGGCCTGATGGTCCATTGTATGGTTTTAGCTTTGAGACAATTTTGTGTGATGTTTGGCTTGACCTTTAATTGTACTTCAACTCCAGGCATGGAGCCCAGTGAATCTTCAAACACCTTCTCTACTTCTCTAGGAGTTGGTTGTTCTCGGACGCTATCAGTTGATTTATTGCTCGCTAATTGAGTTCAAGCTTTGTCAACCATACTTTACCAAATAAAACTTCCACGGACAACGTGAAGAGGCAACTTTGCCATCTGTCCATTTGCTTCTATTTTCACCTCGGCGGTGAGCCTCTGCCTTCAGACCCTTCAGCGATATGTTTATGTTGAGATAGAGGTTGGAGTGAATATCCACAAAACAGATACCACAAGAAACAAGAGTACAACCACGTCACCGATATACACAGGTTGGACACTCAGCGACAGGAATGCTGGAGTAGAGAAAGTAAGTGCAAGAACTGTGCCATAAGGGCATATTGCCAAAGCATGCTGGGCCTGGAAAACCTCATCAATGCCAAGGATGCACAAGGAAAAGAAACATCTAACCGGACTAGTTGTGTCTATAAATTAGTAGGCGAAGGTCAAGCCCGCTCAGCTGTATGTGTGTGTGTGTGTGTGTGTGTGTGTGTGTGTGTGTGTGTGTGAGAGTGAGTGTAACAATGTGACAGTGTGACCCCGTGTCCGTGAGCGTCCAGTCCCGAGAATTGTCTCTGCTCTCAACGCCGTCTCCACCAATTTTGTTGACCAGTTTTCATTTGCTCGGCTATTCCATTTTCTTGCCTCAATGCTCGTGGGCAGTTTTCGCTTTTTGAGTTATAACAAAAGGTATGCGGGTGGCCACGCTCTGGATTCTTGCACACACGATGAGAGGGTTTTATTAGGGATGTTGCCCATGCAATCCGAGACGGGGAACTGAAGCCCACGCAAACACTCACTGCTGACGTCAGATCGCGTGATGCTTCACCAGCAGGGACGCTTCATTCTCTGATACCATCACAATACTGAAATACATTTATCTGTTCTGTTTGAGTGGATATGTGTTGCTGATGAAAATTATTGCTTATGATGTGCCATAGCCAGATCTGTGATCATTATTAGACATTATTGCTGTACAGGAGGATCAAGCATTTGTTTGTTAACCTGCCTTTTTGTTGACCTTTGTGGTTTCATTAGAGTTGTGAAATGGAAACTTATCGGGTAATCTTTGAGTCAACAAAAATAATCTGGATCAAAAGTACCAGACTGTACTCTTTTTTAAAAAAATAATAAATTTAGAGTACACAATTCATTTTTTCCAATTAAGGGGCAATTTAGCGTGGCCAAT
This sequence comes from Scyliorhinus canicula, assembly GCF_902713615.1. Classification (NCBI taxonomy): domain Eukaryota; kingdom Metazoa; phylum Chordata; class Chondrichthyes; order Carcharhiniformes; family Scyliorhinidae; genus Scyliorhinus; species Scyliorhinus canicula. The sequence goes on along the minus strand of NC_052151.1, from coordinate 35,850,737 downwards.
CCACCTAGCCTGCACACCTTTGGGTTGTGGGGGCAAAACCCATGCAAACACGGGGAGAATGTGCAAACTCCATAGGGACAGTGACCCAGAGCCGGGATCGAACCTGGGACCTCGGCGCAGTGAGACGCAGTGCTAACCACTGTGCCACCGTGCTGTCTCCCAAACTGTAATTGAAAGTATCCAATTCTTTATTTTCCCAATTAAGGGGCAATTTAGCGTGGCCAATTCACCGAGCCTGCACATCCTTTTGGGTTGTGGGGGTGAGACCCACACAAACGGGGAGAATGTGCAAACTCTACACGGACAGTGACCCGGGGTTGGGATCAAACCCAGGTCCTCGGCAGTGTGAGGCAGCAGTGCTAACCACTGTGCCACCTTGCTGCCCACCGCACACACAGTCAATCTAATACTGCTTCTACACAGTTGCCATTGAGAAATTATGCTTTCAGTCCTCACAGTTCATAAAACTCCTCCAGACCTTTCCAATCCAGTTAAAGTAAAAAAACAATATTCAGATTTTGTCATCTGTAACACGGTAGATTTGTGGTTAATATTCTCCAGGGTGGTTGGTATTTTGATGCCCAGTTGTGTTTTACAATTGTTTTATTTGTTCATGGGTTGTTGCCCGTCCCTAATTGCTCTTCAGGAGATGGTGGCGGTGAGTTGGCTGTTTGCACTGTTGCAGTCCTCGTGATTCAGATACACTGTTGGGGAAGGGGGCGGCAGGATCTTGGCACATTGACGGTGAAGGGACGGCGACCAAATTCCAAGTCGGGATGGTGTGTGACTTGGAGGGGGAAGTTTTGAGTTGACGTTATTCCCATGTGGCTGCCGCCTTTCTTCTTCCAGGCGGTAGATGGTGCAGGTTTGGAGTCCGAATGAAAGTCAAATTTGCTCCAATTTTTCAGAGCACAGCTGGTTGATTTTTCTTTTATCAGAATTAAACTTTGAAAAGTGATAAGAATCTAATTTTACCCAGCGACTAAATAACCCACTGTTAAAATGGCAGTGACATGTGGCTCTGAAAAAATTTATTTTAAAATTTAGAGTGCCCAATTCATTTTTTCCCCCAATTAATGGGCAACGGGGGCGGTGCACGCATCTGCACCACCATCTCCCACTGGCCTGGGACCCCGCGAGGAGACCGAGGAGATCCCGCCTGTCGATGATCCCGGTGGCAGGATCAAGGCAGCCCCTGGGTTGGTTGGTGGGCCCGTGTCACCCATCACCCTCAGTGTGGTGGAGGATTCGGGCCTGGAGGGTGACTGTCCGAAAGCTGCCAGCCGCCCAGTGTCGGGAGCGCAGGGTGCACGAGGCGCTCTGTAGCTGCGTGCGGGTCTCACTCGTGTCTGACACTGTGTCGCCCCTCACCCCCTCTGGGGACTCCCAGAATCTGGCACATCATAATTGAAGGTTCTTTTGGTTTTCTGCCTCCGTCGATATTCAGGCAGTGTCCAATTGCCTCCCTCCACCAACACCCCGACTCCCTCCCCACCACCCTCCTTTCCCCTCTTCCCCGCCCCCCCCCCCCCCCCCCCCCCCCGCCTTCCTTTCCCTTCTGTTGGTACAGAGACGAGGATATCTAATCGCTCCAGCTTAGTGCTTATGCCATTTGTTTTTTTTTTTGTGCAACTGTGTTGTGAACTGTTTTAATAATCAGAGTATCCTACCCCCCCCCCCCCCCCCCCCCGCCCTGTACGTTGGTACTGAGGGGAGGGTACACTGTTTCTCCAACACAATATTGGTCCTTGTACCGTCGGCCTTGTATATATTTTTACTGTTTTAATAAAAAGATATGGGGCGAGATTCTCCGCAAATGCGGAGAATCGTAAAGGCTGCAGTGGGACAGGCCGTGACCCACGGCAGCCTTCACGCCCACATCCGGGGTCGATTCTTCCCCCCGGGCGGGGCTAGGAACGCGGCCCCGTGCGTCAGGGCAGCGCGGCCTTGACGACGGTCGTCCAATCTGGTCCAGTTTGGACACCGCCAACCCGCGCATGCGCAGTTGCCGTCTTTTCCCTCAGCCGCCCTGCAAGACGTGGCGGCTTGATCTTGCGGGGCGGCGGAGGGGAAAGAGTGCGTCTCTGCCCCCCTTGGCACGGCCGTGGTGCTGCCGTGCCAATCGGGCCCCCAGATGACCCAAACGGGCATCTGGCGCCCGTTTCACGACAGCAGCAAGCAGGTATGTTTGCTGCCGTGTTGAAACGGGCGTGAAGGCCCGGCCGCTCGGCCCATCGGCCTCGGAGAATCGGGGGCGTGAAAAATGTCAGGAGGCCCTCCTGCTATTCTCCCATCCGGCGTGGGGGGCGGAGAATCGCGCCCATGGCCAATCCACCTAACCTGCACATCTTTGGGTTGTGGGGGTGAGACCCACGCAGACACGGGGAGAATGTGCAAACTCCACCCGGCAGTGACCCAGGGCTGGGATCGAAACTGGGACCTCGATGCCGTGAGGCAGCAGTGCTAACCACTGCGCCACCGTGCTGCCCCATGAGATTGGAATTAATACGTGATTAACTACAAATTAGGGGGCTTGACAGGGTAGAAGCTGAGAGGTTGAAGCTCAGACTCTGAGTGAGTCCAGGACCAGAGCTATAATCTGATTAAGGGGTCACCCATGTAAGTCAGAGTTGAGGAGGAATTTCTTCTGTGAGGGTGGTAAGTCTGTGGAATTCTTTACCGCATGGAGAGCTGTGGAGGCTGGGCCAGTAAGTCTGTTCAAGGCTGAGATAGACAGGTTTTTAACCAGGAAGAGAATCAATGTTTCTGGGAATAAGGCGGGAAAGTGGAGTTGAGGATTATATCTGATCAGCCTTGACCTCATTGAATGGCAGAGCAGCCCTCGAAGGGCCGAAGGGCTTGCTTCTGCTCCTCTATCTTGTGGTCTAAAATACCATTGGGCGTATTTTTCGGCATTCATTTGGGAGCCCCAGTAAATTACTGCAATCTTTCTGACAAATTTGTTACATTTCTGTAACTTTCTCAATGAACACCGTGCGATAGTTTGAATGTGCAACATTGTTGCAAAAAAAGTTAGGACATATCAATGTAGCAAACTCGAAGCTACTGTCTGCCTGAGTCCTTTTTTATGAAGGGGGATTTGACAGGGCAAAATGATGCTGCACGTGACAGAATATTCCAGAAGTCTTGGTCTGTGACTTGAGTCGCCAAATGGATGAGAAGTGCTGTGCTTCCAACCTAATTGCGGAATGGAACAGAAGACGAGTATGCATAAGCAGGGGATAGAGTAGATTAGATTCTCGCAACCCCACCTAACCTGAGCATCTTTTAACACTAAGGGGCAATTTTATCATGGCCAATCCACCTAACCTGCACATCTTTGGACTATGGAGGAAATCGAAGCACCCGGAAGAAACCCACACGCAGACACGGAGAGAATGTGCAAACTCCACACAGCCACCCAAGGCCGGATTTGAAGCTGGGTTCTGGCACTGTGTGGCAGCAGTGCTAACCACTGGTGATAGTGGCATGTGTGAAACTCCTGTCTTGCTGCAGAAAGTGATGTGGGGTATCGTGTCAGCAAGCTCCTTGAGCACAGACGAACATCCATTCTGCTCCTATCTACGTCTACAGATGTCACTGACCAAGAGAATACGGTGGTCAGGAGCGTTGTGTCTCTATCCTCAGGGATGTAAACTGTCATGTTAGGTACACTGGTAAAACACTGGCTGCAACTGGATGCAGCTTAGATCAAAAAGATACTCCAGACCTTGAAGTTAGTTCAATCAGGTTTATTGAACTAATAGCACAGTTAGCACAGTTCTCTGTGAGTTCGACTCTCAGCTAATTTAAGTGTGGTTACTCTGTCTGACTGAACCAGATTAGCTCTTAGCCACGTGGTGGAGGTGCGAGATTGTAACAACACCCTTGACTGACTCTCTAGATGTTCATCAGTGGAAAGAGGTGGAGTGTGAGTGCCTCGTGTCTTTTATAGTCCGATCCCACCCCTGCGTGTCCTGCCTGCTTATTGGTCATGTCCTGTTCTCTGTGTCCATTAGCTGTGTGTCTGCATATCATGACATTGCCCCTTTTTTTAATGTTTGGATGACATATCTGAACGTATTTACAAGAATAGGCCAATATTAACATATATACATGCAGTGGATGTGAACATACGTACATGTGAAAACAGCTGTCTAATGCGAGAACACAGAACATGGCAAACAGAACAAATGTTCGTAAGTCCAGTCTCTGTGGCTTGCGTCTGATCCTGGGCGACTGCCGGAGAGATGATAGTGGGGAGGACAGCGCCTTGGTGGGCGGGATTGAAGCCTGACTGGTAGCCTCGTGAGTCGAGGTGGCAAAACAACAGAAGGTAACGGAGAAGAATGTGGCTGCGGGCAGGCAACTTTGCGCAGTGCCCATCTGTTTCATTGCACAACAGAACCATCAGCCAGACGTACAACATTCGAGCGGGGGGGGGGGGGGGGGGGGGGGGGGGGGTGGGAGGGGGGCAGCCTGCAGCCTGCAGCCTGTCGAACAATGACAGCTGGAGCTAACCAGCCTCCATCATGGATCTTGACCCGAACAGTGACGGGGATAACACAGGCAAATTGGTGGCATCAGCATCAAAGCCCTGTTTTTGCCGGTCTCTGAGTTCCTGCACCTTCTGCAGCACCGGGAAGTGATCCAGGTTGGGCACGTGTATGGCTGGAAGTGTCGTCCGCATGTCCCTGTTCATCAGGAGTTGAGCCGCTGACATGCCAGTGGACAGTGGGGTCGCCCTGTACGCAAGCAGCACGAGGTAGATGTCAGAATCAGAATCCGCGGCCTTGCTGATGAGCTGCTTCACTATGTACACCCCTTTCTCAACCTTCCCATTGGACTGTGGATAGTGTGGGATGAAGTGACATGTTTGAAATGGTATGACTTGGCAAACAGAGATCATTCATGGCTGTTGAACCATGGGCCATTGTCACTCATGACAGTGACTGGGATACCATGCCTGGAGATTGTCTCCTTACAGAGCTTGAGGATGGTCCGAGATGTGAGGTCTGAGAGCTTCATGACTTCAGGGTAATTGGAAAATTGGTAATTGGATTAACACGTAATCATGACCATTTGCATGAAAGAGGTCGATTCCAACCTTGGACCACGAGGTTTTGATTTCATGCTGCTGAAGTGTCTCCTTACTCTGCGCTGGCTGGAAGCATTGACAGGTCGCACAGTTAAGGACCATCTTCGCGATGTCCTGGCTAATCCCGGTCCAGTAGACAGCCTGCCTGGCTCTGCGTCTGCACTTTTCCACACCCAAGTGGCCCTCATGGATTTGACGGAGCATAAAGCTCTGGAGACTGTGTGGAATTACAATCTGGTCCAGTTTGAGGAGGATACCATCAACCACCGTCAGGTCGTCCTTCACATTGAAAAATTGAGGGCATTGCCCTTTTTGCCAGCTGTTGGCAAGGTGTTGCATAACACGCTGCAAGAGGGGGTCTTTGCCTGTCTCCTCACGGATACAAATCACCTTCTCATCAGATGCTGGGAGGGCACAGCTGCACCTGTGACTCAATTTGCTGGATGATGTTCAGTGGTTCACTAGGCACGGTGAGGGAGCGAGACAGTGTATCGGCAATGGTGAGCTCCTTGCCAGGCGTGTAGACCAGGTCAAAGTTTGAGTTTGAGGAGGATGCGCTGCAACTGGGACGTCATGTCATTAAGGTCCTTGTGGATAATGTAGACCAGGGGCCTGTGATACGTCTCAACTGTGAATGTCGACAGGCCGTAGACATAGCCGTGAAACTTGAGAATGCCAGTGAGGAGGCTGAGGCAGTATTGCAGTGACACTGCCTGATGGGCTGCCTTCCACTCGAAGGTAGTGGACTTCTTCACTAGGTTTCGTAGGGCCGTGGTGTGTGAGGCCATGTTTGGGATGAACTTGCCCAAAAAATTGACCATGCCTGGGAAGCGCAATACCGCCTTCTTGTCTTCTGGGACCTTCATGGCTGTGATGGCCTTGACCTTGTCTGTGTCGGGGCACATGCCCTGCTGAGAGATCTGGTCTCCTAGGAACTTGAGTGTTGACATGCCGAAGCAATATTTGGCCCTGTTCAGCTTCAGGCCATTGGCATGGACATGGCGGAATATCTGCTGGAGACGGGAAACATGCTCCTCAGGGGTCGTGGACCATATGATGATGTCATCCACGTACACACGCACCCCTTCGATGCCCTCCATCGTTTGCTCCATGATGCGATGAAATATCTCCGATGCCGAGACGATGCCGAACGGCATACGGTTATAGCAGTACCTGCCAACCGGTGTGTTGAAGGTACAGAGCCTTCTGCTGAACTCATCCAGCTGGATTTGCCAAAATCCATGTGATGCATCTAACTTCATGAAAAACATTGCATGTGCCATCTCACTGGTGAGTTCCTCCTGCTTCAGGGTGGGGTAGTGTTCACGCATTATATCCTTATTGAGATCCTTGGGATCAATGCAGATGCGCAGGTCTCCAGACGGTTTTTTAACCACCACCATTGAGCTGACCCAGTCAGTCAGTAACCCTGGAAAAGATCCCCTGCTGCTGCAGATCCTTGGGCTGTTCCTTCAGGCGCTCCTTCAGTGGAGCCGGGACCCGGCGTGGTGCATGGACCACTGGCTTGGCATCAGGTCGCAGTAGGATCTTGTACCGATATGGCAACGTGCCCATCCCGTCAAACACAGCTGGATACTGAGCGAGGATGTCGTCAATGCCAGCCTGAAGGTCTACATTGGAGGATGTTGTTGAATATACCCGCTGCTCCAGGTTTAGCTTGTTGCAGGCATGCGCGCCCAGTCGGGATGCCCTGTCCAGCTTGACAATTTCAAACCTCAGCCGTGCATGGGTACTCCAGTTGGAGTAGATGGCAGGACCCCAGTGCCGTGATGGCATTACCGTTATAGTCCAGGAGCTGGCAGGTTGCTGGAAGGATCCTGGGGGGCTTCTTGATGCGTTGGAAGTCTGTCTGTGAGAGGGGGTTGGCAGAAGCACCTGTGTCCAGCTTGAACTGGATGGAGCAGCGGTTGACCTGCATACCGCACGCCATTCGTCCTCTGAATCCGCAGCGAGGATGGATTGAATGCAAGATGAGTTAGGTGTGGCATGTCCACGTATGTTAATGATGCTCACTTGGTCGGCGGACTACAGGCACTCGTCCTCTGGACCCGTTGTACTGCCAGGATCAGAATCCTGTAATCGGCGTTGCACATTCTGGATGCGCAGCCGTCGGAATTGGGAGCGCTGGCCTCTGACTGGTGGTGCAGACCTGCACAAGGCTGCAGTGTCCAGGCTTCCCGCCGTTTAAACATCGCCTTAAACATCGCCTGCCTCTTGCAGGACAGTGTCCCTTTAAGTGGGCGTTGCCACAGTTTGGGCACGTCATGACGTCAGTGACGTGACGCGGTGTAAGTCATCGCACATGCACAGTGCGGTTGGCAGGCGTCTGCACCTGTGCAGTGTGGGTGTCGGCCGCTTTGTTATCCCGTTCACATCGCACATGAGTGGGGCTCCGGGAAAAGCGTGCAAAATGGCCGCTGTCTTCAATGCTGAGGCGCTGCATCCGGGAGATGGCCTGCACACTCTCTGCCTCGTGGGAGGCAAGTTGCTCATTTTCAGCCGATTTCGAATTTGGAAATATTGTATTGGGAATACCAATTTTTTTTTTTTTGTGTGCTCATGTACTGTACATGTTTCAATCGCGACTGGCAGGGTCATATGCTTGATTTTTAAGAGCTGCTCAGAGGATCAGAGTGAACTCCAAACACGATTGGGTCTCTGATCATGGAGTCAGCAATATCACCAAAGTTGCAGGACAGCGCTAGCAGGTGGGGGCTAGTTAAGAAGGCATTGAAAGATTCATCTTTACCTTGAAGATGTTGTTTGAATGTGTAGCACTCAAAGATTTCATTGGTGTCCACTTCACATGACTGTCAAACTTGTCCAGGATGGTCTGAAACTTTGTCTCGTCCTGGCCTTCGGTGAAGTTAAACAAGTTGAAGAGTTTGATGGCTTGATCACCCGCTGTTGAGAGGAGAAGCACGATCTTCCTGGCATCAGGCACATCCTCGAGGTCTGAGGCTTCGATGTACAGCAGAAACGTTTGCTTGAATGTCCGCCAGTTGGCACTGAGATTGCCGGAGGTCCTGAGCTGGTGTGGAGCCTGAATCTTCTCCATGGTGCCGGGATACATTTGCTGGTCATCACGGAATGGACTGAGGTAAGCCACCTTAAATTAGTAGTCTTCTGGTATCATGTCGTGTTAGGTACACTGGTCTAACACTGGCTGCAATTGGATGCAGCTTAGATCAAAAAGATACTCCAGACATTGAAGTTAGTTCAATCAGGTTTATTGAACTAATAGCACAGTTCTCTGTGAGTTTGACTCTCTGCTAACTTAAATGTGGTTACTCTGTCTGACTGAACCAGATTAGCTCTTAGCCACGTGCTGGAGGTGTGAGATTGCAACAACATCCTTGACTGACTCTCTAGATGTTCATCAGTGGAAAGAGGTGGAGTGTGAGTGCCTCATGTCTTTTATAGTCAGATCCCACCCCTGAGTGTCCTGCCTGCTTATTGGTCATGTCCTGTTCTCTGTGTCCATTAGCTGCTTGTCTGTGCCTGCCTGTATATCATTGTGTGTGTCTGCATATCATGACAAACCATCCCTCCCTGAAATCTGCCCAATTAGTACAGGACTGTGTATTGAAAGAGGTCTTGTGTCATCGCACTAACTGCCTCAGCCAGCCAAGTTATGTCTATATTGTTAGTGTTACATTTCACCGTTACCCGAGCTGAGGCCAGCCTTGATGTGCTCATGTGATGTTGATGAGTTGTCTGCTGCCTGGAAATGATTACATCTGCTGTACTTGGATGATAAATGCATTAGCGTCTGTCTCTTCCGTACTTTTTATCCACTGTTTTCCACTTTAATCATCATAAATTAATAGAGAATCTACATATGGACAGCTAACAGATGAGTCGGCATCTCAAATTTCGACCTGTCAAACTGAAAACACGGCCCACAGCCAAGCCAATTGCCCCATGGGGGTGTCAACCCTCCAGGAGTCAGGACTGTTCTGGATTTCCAGAAACCTCCAGTGTTCTGCTGTGAACAATTCGGTAGGAAAAACCATAGAGCCATTTAATTAATTATTAGTTTAAAAAGTTTTCTATGTACACTCCTAATTATGAAAATATTGGAAGTGAGCGTGACAGCTGGTTTAACGGATAGTCGAGTGACCAGCCAGATGATAGAGTTTGTTTCTGCGCAGAAAGATGGTGTGGGGAGATGGATTTGTCAAACTCCCAATAGCAGAAACGTGGGCTGGCTGAGGGCGAGGCGTCATGTGATGAAACCTCCAGGAATACATTTGACCAGAGTTGGCAACCCTGCAGTACAGTAGCCTGCAGTTGATAATGGCCGTGAAAAATACCTTTTACTTTTCGCATTGGGCATAAATTAAATTACAGTTGGAAAGGAATGTTCAAGTTCAAGGGCTGGTTTACGTTTCAAGGGCTGGTTTAGCTCAGTGGGCTAGACAGCTGGTTTGTGATGCAGAACAAAGCCAGCAGCGCGGGTTCAATTCCTGTACCAGCTTACCCGAACCGGCGCCGGAATGTGGTGACTAGGGGCTTTTCACAGTAACTTCATACTTGTGACAATAAAAGGTTGTTATTTTATTATTATTATTATTAAGTTCAAAAGTGCCGTCAGCAGCAACCCTGTGGCCATTGGGTGTCAGCATTTATAGTTTGTGCAAAGAATTCAGGGTTCTGGTCATGTTCAGAAGAGTGACCATGAAATCACTTTGCGTTGTCCCTCCATGTCCTTGCGATCAAAATGAATGACTCCACATTTCTCTACATTGAATTCATCTGCCACCTGTCTGCCCATTCCGCCAACCTGTCTCTCTGTTCTTTTGAAGTTCTACACTGTCTTTCTCAGAGTTCACATTGATTCCAAACTTGTATCGCCCACAAATGTTGGAATTATTCCCTGAACACCACTGTCTTGGTCATGAATATATGTCAGAAACAGCTAGGGCGCCAACACTAAGCCCATGTGCTGTGAGGTGGCGGGGAGGTGGGGTGGGGGAGGGGGGAACTATATGACGAGCCTTCCTCCAACCTGAAAAAACATCCATTGACCATACTCTCCTTCCACTCAGCCAATTCCATTTCCACGTTGCTACTTTTCCTTTAGCTTTGCTCACAAGTCTGTTGTGTGGAACTGTGTCAGATGTGTTTTGGACCGCCATGTGCACCACATCAACAGCATTGCCCTCATCTACCCTCTCTGTCACCTCATCAAATGACTCCAGTGAGTTAGTTAATTGCCCGAAAGAAATCCATGCGGGCTTCCCTTAATTAACCCGCATTTGTCCAAGTGGCCATTTTGCCCCGAATTACTGTTTCCTAAAATTTCCCCAACAGAGTTAAACTGACTGGCCTGTTGTTGCTGGACTTCTCCCTCCCGCCCTCTTTTGAACACTTTTCCAGTCTGCAGGCATCGTCCTCGAGTCTAAGGAAGACTGCAAAAGTGTGGCCAGTGCCTCAGCGATTTTCACTCTCACTTCTTTCAGTATCCTCAGATGCTTCTCATCAGATCCTAGTGCCTCATCAACTTTTATCTACCGACAGCTTGTCCAATACCACCTCAATTTTAAACCTTGTTCCTGTGATTGAATTAGCCCCTCTTAAACCATGACCTGAGTTACATTTGTCTGCCTTGGTAAAGACAGGTGCAAAGTAATTGTTTAATACCTCCGCGATTGCCCTCCCTGTCTCCATGTGTAAATTCCCTTTTTGGTCCCTAATAACTCCTACTCCTTTTACTATTATATGCCACGCACAAACAGACTCAAAAACAGCTTCTTCCCCGCTGTTACTAGACTCCTAAATGACCCTCTTATGGACTGACCTCATTAACACTACACCCCTGTATGCTTCATCCGATGCTTATGTAGTTACATTGTATATCTTGTGTTGCCCTATTATGTATTTTCTTTTATTCCCTTTTCTTCCCATGTTCTTAATGATCTGTTGAGCTGCTCACAGAAAAATACTTTTCACTGTACCCCGGTACACGTGACAATAAACAAATCCAATCCAATCCAATCCAGAAAAATTTGGGAATCCCTTTAATGTTAGCTGCCGGTCTCTTTTCATACTCCCTCTTTGCTTCTCTTACTTTATTTGAAATATATCTAGTGGCACTTAACCCACATGGACCCCCACAGCATTTCCATGAGTTGTGCGTCTGACATCCTCCTCCGAGGGAGCGGGCGACACAGCTTCCAGAGGCACCAGGTTCTACTTTGAACAGTCAGGTAGGGCTCTGATGATGTCGTTGAGACCTGACAGACATTTTAAACACCAGACCTGTTCCTCCACTCGCCAACCTGGTGATAAGAGGAGCCAGAAGAATCTCAGAATATTTTTTCAAATAAATTTTGAGTACCCAATTCATTTTTTTCAATTAAGGGGCAATTTAGCGTGGCCAATTCACCTAATCTGCAAATCTTTGGGTTGTGGGGGCGAAACCCACGCCAACACGGGGCGAATGTGCAAACTCCGCATGGACAGTGACCCAGAGCCGGCATTCGAACCTGGGACCTCGGCGCCGTGAGGCAACAGGGCTAACCCACTGCGCCACCGTGCTGCCGGAATCTCCGAATATTAAGCGGATTGATTTCTTTTCGCTCTGGGCCCAACAAGAAAATAATTGGCCTCTCCCCTTACCAGAGTGTTCCAGGAATGGTTCCTCTTGCCGTCCATGATTTTGCTTCTGCCCACTGGTGAGCTGCTGCCTGCCTGGCACGGAGTTCGATCTGGTGATTGATGGGGCCTGTTCAAATTAGGAGGCCTGGACTGTTTCTCTGTCCACCTCAGCCTCTGCCCACACAGCTCCTGCTGGGTTTCAAAATCATCCGTCAGTCCTCGGCTGCCACTTCAATACAATGTTGGGGTTGCAATTCCAGGTGAGATATTCAGCTGAGTTCGGGTCGATGTAAAAGGTCCCGATGGTCCAGGCTAATGTTCGTCACTCAACCAACGCGATTGAAAACAGGTTAACTGGCTGAATGCTTTTGAGATCTTGCTGTGGGTGAATTGACTGTCACATTTACCTACAATCCAGGGAATGCACTTCAAAAGTAATTCTTTGGCTGGCTGGTCATCAAAAGTGCTATAAAATGCAAGTTCTTTCTTATTAGTCCAACAATTGTTCTTTAATATTACTGCTGTACAGTTTTGTACAAGCTTAAATGTCTTGGTGTCAAATGCTTCTGCTAGTTCAACAGAGGTAATAATCCAATAATAAACAGGTTCACTTCAGCATTTTCCAAAAATGCGAGCAGTGTAACCGCTATGTCTTAAAGGCCATAATAACATCATATAATTTTTGTTTCTTTCTCGCTTAACAGATGAAGTATGTTCAAGAAACTTTTCAATTGCAAAACGAAGAGGTTCTTCTGATGTGCATCGGGGTCTCATCAGGAATTGGCCGATTGGTTTTTGGCAGGGTTGCTGACTATTTACCTGGTACATACAAGGTTTTCCTTCAGGTAACGCAGATTGCTGTTACAAGGGGCAGGTGGCTACGGGGAAAGAGGTACGCTCTGTCACTGAGTAACCTGAGAGGTTGGGAGGATGGCAGTGACGGAGACTGTTTCATTGTGAGCAATCCTGTTTGCCAGAGCCTGCACAAGGATTTGAAGTAAGCTGTTGTTGATCAGCAAATTAATTGTACGATGCTGGACTGGGACATGCGATGGAAGCTCTGTCGCGTGCTGAACTGTCTTAATGGGCAGTGAGGAAGCACAGAGTCTGAGGATCAGAACTGCTGGAGCTGGGTATGAAAGCACATGCTCATTTGTGCAAGATATGGTGCTTGCTATGTTTGATTAGTGACTGGCTCCTGCCTGAAGCTCAGCACCTCCAATTAATGCAATTAGTTATTTGAATCAATGGGATTTGGGACAGAGGTTCTGTGGTTAGAGGGATGATGGTAATTCACTCGCACATCTTGAGGTGATCTTGTGCTGTTGGGATACTTTTGGTATCGATCGTCATTTATTTGATGGACAACCTGTGACTTATTTCACTGGTTAAGTGGAGAGGGGTAATTGCTCTGTGTGTCTGGGTAAGGGGTAATTGCTGTGTGTATCTGGGTAAGGGGTAATTGCTGTGTGTCTGGGTAAGGGGTAATTGCTCTGTGTGTCTGGGTAAGGGGTAATTGCTGTGTGTATCTGGGTAAGGGGTAATTGCTGTGTGTCTGGGTAAGGGGTAATTGCTCTGTGTGTCTGGGTAAGGGGTAATTGCTGTGTGTCTCTGGGTAAGGGGTAATTGCTGTGTGTCTGGGTAAGGGGTAATTGCTCTGTGTATCTGGGTAAGGGGTAATTGCTGTGTGTCTGGGTAAGGGGTAATTGCTGTGTGTCTGGGTAAGGGGTAATTGCTCTGTGTGTCTGGGTAAGGGGTAATTGCTGTATGTGTCTGGGTAAGGGGTAATTGCTGTGTGTCTGGGTAAGGGGTAATTGCTCTGTGTGTCTGGGTAAGGGGTAATTGCTGTGTGTCTGGGTAAGGGGTAATTGCTGTGTGTCTGGGTAAGGGGTAATTGCTGTGTGTGTCTGGGTAAGGGGTAATTGCTGTGTGTGTCTGGGTAAGGGGTAATTGCTGTGTGTCTGGGTAAGGGGTAATTGCTGTGTGTGTCTGGGTAAGGGGTAATTGCTGTGTGTCTGGGTAAGGGGTAATTGCTGTGTGTATCTGGGTAAGGGGTAATTGCTGTGTGTCTGGGTAAGGGGTAATTGCTCTGTGTGTCTGGGTAAGGGTAATTGCTCTGTGTGTCTCTGGGTAAGGGGTAATTGCTCTGTGTCTGGGTAAGGGGTAATTGCTCTGTGTCTCTGGGTAAGGGGTAATTGCTCTGTGTGTCTGGGTAAGGGGTAATTGCTCTGTGTGTCTGGGTAAGGTGGAAGGGGTAATTGTTTTTTGTGTGTGGTGATAGTGCCGCTGAAGGAATGTTGAAACCAATCTGCCCTCTTGTGTAGACTCAGTAATCCGATACTTGAACAAGAGATCTGACCAGCCTCCAGGGCCCCTGGCTTTTTCACAATTCCTACATGGGGATGTTAGCTGTGCTGGGCCAGCATTTATTGCCCATCCCTAACCCTTGGGCTGAGTATATAGAGTCAACCGCACTGCTGTGGGTCAGGGGTCACATGTAGACCAGAGCAGGTGCAGTAAGGACGATGGATTTCCTTCATCAGTGAACCAGATGTTGTTTCCATGGCAATCCAGAAGTTTTATTGAATTTAAATGTCACCATCTGCCATGGCAGGAATTGAACCCGGTTTCCTTCCAGTGACGATACCATTACCCCACTGCCTCCCCACTGAGGTTCAGATAGTCCTGTGCTGGCCACTGAGGCTTCCAATTTGTGCCAAGATATGGCCGGTTTTGCGGAGGAATTACTTTGAGTGAGATTAACCCATTACATTATTCCCAGTCCTTCAAATGGAGATTTTCTCATGATGTCCCTTTCAGTGGCACGTGCTAAGATATATATCTGTGCACCAGTTGCATTTAATCACAACTTAAGGCCACCAATATGAATTCTGACCTTGATGTCAGGAGACAGTAAAAAGGGAGAAGAGATTGGAGCAGGGATAGGCGATAATGACTCCCTTCAGATTGTTATGCCATTAAATCAGATCATTACTGACCTTTGACTCCACTTTCCCGCCCTACCCCCATATCCCTTGATTCCGTTATGGATTGGCAACAGAAGCAGAACCGAGAGGCTGCAGATTTCCCTGCACTCTTGATTAATGTTTCCATTGCCTCCAGTTATCTGAAGCATGTGCAATGCGGAATTTCCCGCATACATATTTACCTGCATGTCCACAGCTTCATTCACTGATCTCCGGTTGTTTGAACTATGGAATAGCTACTCCAAAAGTGGCACATTGAGTACTTCCCTGAGTTGTAAGGAGTCTGCTCTACATCAGCTAATAGTGGAATGTTAATACTGCACATTGCTGCAGTGTAGTGCATGAAAATATGCAACACCGATACCCCAATTATAATATAATTGGTGTATCTTATTACTGAGTTTAGTGGAGGTAGCCTACATTCTGAAAGCTACTGAATAATACTGCTAAATATTCAGACTTTTCTTGATATAAACAGGAGCAGGTGAAGAGGATTTGTTTTGTTGTTGTTGTCATTTTAGGTGGCATCATTCGTTGTCATTGGGCTAATGTCCATGATGATTCCACTTTGCCAAAACTTTGGAGGCCTCATTGCAGTCTGCCTTTTCATGGGTTTATTTGACGGATGCTTCATCTCGATCATGGCCCCCGTCGCGTTTGAGCTTGTGGGTTCGGAGAATGTATCGCAGGCTATAGGATTCCTTCTCGGATTGATGTCCATTCCAATGACAGCCGGTCCACCTATCGCAGGTATGGCGCATTGTTATCCAGTTGTCACTAAAACTGTGCTTCTAATACGGAAACTGGTGACTACGTAATAACTTTAACCATCTGAGTTTTGATATTTGAAAGTCAGACAATCAACATGTGATGGATAAGACATCATCAGAGACTTAGACCTGCGCTGCTGAACATGCAAATGGTGAAGAATAAATTGGAAAACCTCCACTTTACCAATTTAGGGACTGTTTGAGCAGATTAACAACAACTTGCATGTATATTGTGCCGTTAAATTAGCAACACTTCTTCTCCAGCTGCTTTTGTTTGTTTTCAAACACAATATGACACCAATCCCCTATCGCCCCCTGCTTGTTATCTTGAATGGCAGTGTCACATTTATGGCTTTTCAATCTGCTGGGACCTTTTCAGAATCTTGGGAATTTTAAAGATTACAATCCATTTTTCACCACCACTGTGGCCACTTTCCTTTCAGACCCCAGGATGCAGGTAATCAGATCCCGGGACTTGTCGGCTTTTGTCCCATCAGTTTTCCAATGCATTTTCCCTGGTGATTGCTGTTGTTTTCAGTTCCTCCCTCCCTTTTTCCTCTTGATTTTCTACAATTCCTGGGATGTTTTCTGTGTCCATTACTGTGAAGACAGGAAAAAAAAACTTGTTCAAAGTCTCTGCCATCTCCTTGTTTTCTATTAATAATTCCTAGTCTCACCCTAACACTTTAGCTACGCTTTTTCTTTTAATATACTTTTAGAAGCATTTCTTGTCTGTTCTATACCTCTTGCTAGTATTTTTCTTGTGCTCCAATTTTTCCTTGTCATTATCCTTTGCTGGTTTCTAAAATTTCCCAATATTCTGTGCTGCCACTTACTTTTGCAGCATTGTGCACTTTTCCTTCCCAATTGATACCACCCTTAACTTCATGAGTTAGCCACGACTGGTGCATCCTTCTTGTGGAATCTTTCTCACTCAATGGAACATATCTTTGCACTTGATGAAATATCCCCTTAAACACCTGCCGTCGCTTCCCTTCCCATTTCGCCTTTTAACCTATTTTCCCCACCTGGCCAACTCTGTCTTCATACGCTTGTACTGTTCGCAACTCTTGTTTAAGCTTTAAGACTCTTCTGATTATTGTTGAATCTGGAGAAGATTGGGTTCTCCTTCAGAGCAGCAAAGGGGGAGTTGATGAGAGGTATTTCAAATCATGAAGGGATTTAGATAGACTTAACGAGGAGAAACATTCTGATGGCCCAATGACGTTGGTTTAAAGTGCTCAGCAAAAGAACCCGAGATGGCGTGAGGTAAAACTTTTATTCTGCCTGAATCTAGAAACTGCCGGAACGCTGTTACCAGACCCGGCCCGGGGCTGTCTGGACCAAAGGTGTCACCGATAATTGATTGTAATCCTTCCTCCTCCAAGTCCCATGACGGGTGGACGTGTGGGAAGTTTAAGATAGAGGCTGGGCCCTCTCACCACGGCCATCTTGTTTTAAAATAAATTTAGCGTGCCCAATTAATTTTTTTCCAATGAAAGGACAATTTAATGTGTCCAATCCACCTGGCCTGCACATCTTTGGGTTGTGGGGGTGAAACCCACGCAGACACGGGGAGAATGTGCAAACTCCACACGGACAGTGACCGGGGACCTCGGCGCAGTGAGGCAGCAGTGCTAACCCACTGCGCCACCGCGCCGCCCTCGCCTCGGCCATCTTAACTCCCAGGGTTCAGGAAGCAAGCGAGGCTCTAGCCCCAAACAGTAAAAAGCTTCAACTAGTCAGAAGTCTGGATCTTGTTGGAACCAACAATTCTACGGACATGTGCTTGTAGGATTAGAATAGCGGTTTTAATATACTTACAACAGAGCCAGCCTGTTAGCCGTTGAACTTTCGGTGAACTGGCCGGCTGACCCTGTGGCACTGATCTTTATACAGCAGCTCCCGGGGGAGGAGTCCTGGGCGGAGCCAAGGGAGGAGCCCCGTACAACTCTCAAGCATTCCCAGAGCTGCTCCCCCTGGAGGTCAGATAGTGCAACTGCACTTACAATATACTTACAATATAGACACATGTATATACAGGTTATGATCCGGTGTGAATCACATTCACCACAGATCTGATGGCTGAGATTATAACAAAGAGGTGTCTTTCCTGGCCCAGAGAGCAAGGCCTTCTGATTGTGATCCCTGTCAGATCATTTAGCTTCCTTGTGGTGTACTTGCCTGACTGGGTGTGCCATTCCCCCAGCTGGGGGTGGTGCTCTAATATAGTGGCAATACCTCATCTACTCTGGAAATTCATTGTATCCTCCATGAATGCAGGAAATAAATAATTCATTCAATTTACATTTGTTACACCCCCTCGGTCACTTGATTTGTTATCTTTGGGATCCTTCAGTTGCCCCATCATTCCTTTTCCTCACCACAGGAAAATGGATTGCGCGTCCTTTACTAAACTAACTGCAGGCAGCAGAGTGAGGGATACGTCCGCTACTCTGGTGCCTGGAGCTCAATTTGTCCTGTTTGGTGGCTTAATTGAATCTGCAGGTTGTATTAACACTCCAGTGTATAAACAGCATCAGCGATAGCACTGCTGGACAAACTGATTGCACAGCACTGAGAGAGGGAAGAGGAAACCGGTTATCTGAGGCGGGGACCATAAATCACGGCCAGCAGCACATTATCAGAAGGAAATAGAGTCTGGAGTCGATAACTCTTATCAACAAAAAGGACAAATGTTAGGAGATTAATACCAGCTAAGTAAGGGAGACTGTGAGGAAATCTGATACCATATGCTGACACCGATGATCTGCTTTAATAATCTTTAATGTGGAGATGCCGGCGTTGGACTGGGGTGGGCACAGTAAGAAAAGCCTTTCAGCACCAGGTTAAAGTCCAACAGCTTTGATTTTTTAATAAATGTTTTTTATTGGATTTTTGAATAAAGTATATTTACAGTTATGTACACAGAATAATACATATAGAAGAGAAGACCACACACAAACAAAATAAAATAAAATAACTGGTAGGGTATTATGCACCAGCGCAACAACAGCAACTCTACAATTGGCAATATTATTTTTAATGCATAAGTAGGCATCTGTTTGTGTGTGTGTGTGGGGGGGGGGGGGGGGGGGGGGGGGGGGGGGGGGGGGGGGGGGGGAGACATATTGGTTATGTCCAATACAGGGAGGGCAATACAAGAATGGATCTGGTGTTGGTATTGTCACTTGCTTCTCCCGGACGGATTTCGCTGCCGTTGTCGTCTCGCGTTCACATCCGCTTCAGCTTTTCGTCCCGTCTTTCGCCCGGATTTTCCTTGCTCTCTGTTCCTCTAGATGCCAAGTTTGTTATCGTTTCCCGTTTCCTATGCCCTACTTCCCACTATCATTTCCCTGCCTACCCCCCCACCTCACTGGTTCCCCTCTGTTGTTCCCTGTCTCCTCACGTTTCCCCTCCCTCCCACCCCTTCAGCCCCCTTCGCCCCTACCCGTCTCCTGTGGTTCGCCTTTCTTTCCTCTTAGGTTTAGCTCCCCCCCCCCCGCCCCGGTCTATCCCTCCCTCTCATGCCTTGGCTACTTTTCCCTGATTCTTGGCTACCTGGCTATTCTTCTGCTTGTTAAAGACCAACAGGTTTGTTTGGAATCACTAGCTTTCAGAACACAGCCCCTTCATCAGGTGAGTGAAGAGGTAGGTTACACAAACACAGCATATATAGAAAAAGCCAATAATGCAAGTTGCTACTTTGAAGCGATTCTTTGCAGGTAATTAAGTCTTTACAGGTCCAGACAGTGTGACTGGTGACAGAGAGAATCACAGGTTAAAGAGGTGTGAATTGTCTCAAGCCAGGACAGTTGGTAGGATTTCGCAAGCCCAGGCCAGATGGTGGGGGGTGAATGTAGTGAGACATGAATATATCCAAGAGTCAGCTAGATTTAGCACTTGGGGAGAATGGGATCAAAGGCTATGGGGAGAAAGCAGGATTAGGCTATTGAGTTGGATGATCAGCCATGATCGTGATGAATGGCTGAGCAGGCTCGAAGGGCCAAAAGGCCTCCTCCTGCTCCTATCTTCTATCTATGGATGAATCCAAGGTCCCGGTTGAGCCTGTACCCGTGTGCGGAACTTGGCTACAAGTTTCTGCTCGGTGATTCTGCGTTGTTGTGCGTCCTTAATAATCTTTATTCGTGTCACAAATAGGCTTACTTTAACACTGCAATGAAGTTACTGTGAAAATGTATTTGTGTGTGTGTGTGTGTGTGTGTGTGTGATCAGATAGATGCAGTCAATAATACTGAGGTAAATTTATCAAATGGAAAGATTTAAAGGGATAAGGTGTGGGAGAAGTGGGTGTCTGCTTGATAGGTACTGATACCTGCACTAGGAAAAGTGGGGGGGCTGTAACATTGGGACAAACTTCACCTGAACCCTGCTGGAACTTATGAGATCCTGAGGGGTATTGGCAGGGTGGATGTGGAAAGGATGTTTCCTCTTATGGGAGAATCTAGTACTGAGGTCACTTTTTTAGAAATAAGGGTTTGCCCATTTAAGACTGAGATAGAGGGGGGAGGCAGAATCGCCGAAATCGCGATCGGTGCGGGGACGGAGAAAGGGTGTTGACGCTGAAAAATTGGCACGACACCGCCCCCGCAATTCTGCAGTCCCCGGAGAATCGCCGTGAATCACGTGCTTGCGGTCTACACGGCCCGGGTAGGGGCCATTGACAGAGGTCCCCGCAGCGATTCTCCGAGGGCAACTAGCCAAGTTCCAGACGGCATGGTTCTAACCGCGTTTTTCCTATCGGGAAAGGCTGGAGGCAGCTGCGGGGTCAGTCCGCGGCCGCCCTGGTGGGGAGCAGGCGGGTCCTTCGGGGGGGGGGGGGGGGGGGGGGGGGGGGGGGGGGGGGGGGGCGGCCTCGGGGACAGCCAGGCTAGTGATCGGGGGCCACCGATCCGCGGGTGCACGCGATCTCGGGGGGACCTATATTTTCGGAGGCCGCCGCCATGCGCACGCGCGGACTCCCAACCTGAAGTGCAGGGCCCCGTATCGGAAGTGCAGGGCCCCATATCCTTGCGTGGAGCACTCTGGGGCCCTGCTAGCCTCCTTCAGGTAGGCGAATCACATTTTGATGCTGGATTGGGAACATAGCCCCATTATTGGAGAATCCTGCCCGAGGAGTATTTCTGTTTTTGGAGGGTTGTGAGTCTTTGGAACTCTCTTCTTCAAAAGGCGGTGGAAGCAGAGCCTTTCAATATCTTTGGGGCAGAGATTCTTGATAAACAAAGGGGTGAAAGGTTATTGGGTTAGACGAGAATGTGGAGCTGAGGTTAAAATCTGATCAGCCACCATCTTATTGAATGGCGGAGCAGGCTCGAGGAGTCGAATGGCCTACTCATGCTCCTGATTTATATGATTGTAATGAGAGCATGATGGTTTGCAAAAGCCCAACATTAATGATACTACGTTAAATGCAGGCTATTGTCATCATCAGTCAGACAGATCTTTTGGTCGTTATTACCATTTGCTAACAGCAATAATCAGCTTTCAGCCCAAAAGGCCATTCATTATGATTAGGGTTAATCATCCAACTCAATAGCCTAATCCCCCCTCCCCCCCCCCCCCCCCCCCTCCCCCCCACCACTCCTCCCACATAACCTTTGATTCCCTTCGCCCCAAGTGCTCACCACTCTCTGGGCGAAGACATTTCTCCTCATCTCCGTCCTAAATGGTCTACTTGGTTTCCTCAGACTGTGACCCCTGGTTATGACACCCCCACCATCAGGAACAACATCCTTCTTGCATCTCCCCTGGGGTAGCACAGTGGTTAGCACAATCGCTTCAGAGCTCCAGGGTCCCAGGTTCGATCCCGGCTTGGGTCACTGTCTGTGCGGAGTCTGCACATCCTCCCCGTGTGTGCGTGGGTTTCCTCCGGGTGCTCCGGTTTCCTCCCACAGTCCAAAGATGTGCAGTTTAGGTGGATTGGCCATGATAAATTCCCCTTAGTGTCCAAAATTGCCCTTAGTGTTGGGTGGGGTTACTAGGTTATGGGGATAGGGTGGAGATGTTAACCTTGGGTAGGTTGCTCTTTCTGGGAGCCGGTGCAGACTCGATGGGCCGAATGGCCTCCTTCTGCACTGTAAATTCTATGTATGTAGTCCTGTTAGAATTTTATAGGTTTCTATGAGATTCCCCCCCGCCCCAGTCTTCTGAACTCCAGCAAATACAATTCTAATTGTTTCAATCTCACCTCATAAGTGAGTCCCGCAATCCCAGGTGTCAGTCTGGTAAATGTTCGCTGCGTTCCTTCTGGAGCAAGAACATCCTTCCCCAGATAAGGAGACCAAAACTGCACACAGTTATCCCAGGCTGACCACACCCAGGTCCTGTATAACTGCAGAAAGACATCCCTGCTCCTGTACTCGAATCCTCTCGCAGTGAAGGCCAGCAGACCATTTGCCTTCTTTACCTCCTGCTGTACCTGCATGCTTACCTTCACTGATTGCTGTACATTCCCCTCTCCTAATTTATGGCCATTCAGTTAATAGTCTGCCTTCCTGTTTTTGCTACCAAAGTTGATGACCTCACATTTCTCCAAATTATATTGAATTTGCCATTCATTTGCCCACTCACTCAACTTGCCCAAATCACACTGAAGGATCTCTGCATCCTCCTCACAGCTCACCCTCCCACCCAACTTGGTATCATCTGCTAAACTTTGTGATGTTATATTTTGTTCACTCATCCAAATCATTAATATATATCGTGAATAGCTGGGGTCACCGATCCCAGTGGCACCCCACTAGTTACTGCCTGCCAATTTGAAAAGGACCTATTAGTCCCTGCTCTTTGTTTCCTCTCTGCCAACCAGTTTTCTATCCACCTCAATACATTTCCCCCAATCCCATGCGCTTTAATTTTGCACAATAATCTCTTACGCGGGACTTTGTCAAACGCCTTCTGAAAGTCCCAATACACCACATCGGCTGGCTCCCCCTTGTCAACTCTACTAGTTACATCCTCGAAGAATTCCAGTAGATTTGTCAAGCATGATTTCCCCTTCATAAATCCATGCTGACTCACGGTGCCGAGGTCCCAGGTTCGATCCCGGCTCTGGATCACTGACTGTGTGGAGTTTGCACATTCTCCCCGTGTTTTCGTAGGTTTCGCCCCCCCAAACCCAAAGATTTACAGGGTAGGTGGATTGGCCATGCTAAATTACCCCTTAATTGGAAAAAGTTAATTGGGTACACTAAAAAAAATTTAAAATAATAAATAAATCCATGCTGACTCTGTCTGACCCTGCCACTATTTTCCACGTGCTCAGCCATAAAACCTTTGTTAATGGATTCTAGGATTTGCCCCACTACCAAAGTCAGGCTTACCGGTCTACAATTCTTTGTTTTGTCTCTACCTCCCTTTTTAAATAGTGGGGTTACATTAGCCACCCCCTAAACTGGAGGAACTGTTCCAGAGTCTGCAGCATCCTGGAAGATGACCACCAATGGATCTACTATTTCTGGAACCACTTCCTTCAGCACTCTGGGATGTATATTATCAGGCCCTGGGGATTTCTTTGTATGTAGGTGCTAATTGTACATTGGAAAGGCAATTGCTATAATGGTTGAGTTTAGTAGAAGTTGTGAGAGCTGTAAAACTGGCTGCTGTTTTTATGTCGCACATTGGACAAAGTTAAGGGGTGCACCAATAATTATTTATATATGAGGATGAACTCTGGGACACAGTGAAAGTGGAAAATCGGAGCAAAAACTGAGAGCAAAAATTCAAGATTAGTGCGAATGGAACTGAAACATTTTTGTGGGCTGGATTTTATCACTTCCCCATGGCTGTCTTTTCAGAAGGAGGCAAGTGAAATATTACAGCTGTGTGGGCAAGATGCCAACTCGCCCGCCTGCTCTTCTACTGTGGCCCTTCTGTGGCTAAGTCATGACCATTCAAAGACATGAATTTGCCTCCGCTGCCTTGATACACTGGGCAGTAGACTGCTGGCGAGCGTTTGAAGGCTGTTGGTGGAAGAGCGAGCTGGGGCAGGGGAGGGTGCCATCTGTTTTGGGGGTGGCACCCCTCCAGGTTAATACCCACCCATCTCTGTCTGGCCTCCAAAAACCCAATCCTTCGCCGCGTTCCAATGCCAGCCAAAAGGCTCAGGATTTAACTGGGTCTGGGGCGCCCATCTTCAATCTTGATGGGCCTCCTTTCGATCCCAGCCACTATCGAATTGTGATGCTGCTGGGACTGTGAGCAATACACTTTCCCGTATAGTTTAGCTCCACGTGTTTACTGCAGGTCTTGCCTCTCAGTTTATGGCCCTCTTTGTCATATTTTACTATCGGGATGCTCAATTTTCAGCTATGTATCTGATAAAATGTTTTCATTCAGTATATTGGTCTGTAATATCACCAAACACTTTGTGTGCAATGAATTGCTGTGGAAGACAAGTATTAGGCAGACAAACTGGGGCTGGTAATGTAATGTCCAGTGCCTGTTTCACTGACGCACATGAAGAACCTTCTTCATAAGATTTGATTTGAAAGGTTAGGTCAGTTTCTCTCCAGCGCCTTCTGTTTTTATTTCCTGTTTCTGAATTGTCGGGTGACAATAATGAGAGGGAGGGTGAGCATTCTCAGGGCGGAGAGCTCTCGCATTGGTGGAGGGGGTGAGCTGTGTTCGTCCGGGTGGGGAAACGAACTGAAAAGTTTGAGGGGCGCATCTTCATCATAAGAAAGGGGTCGTGACATTGCTTCAGTTGTCAGAAGTCGAAAGGCTCCAGGATAAAAGTTTAAACAAGACCAGCGATGCGCACTCAGCCGCTGGCTGGAGGATCTGGATGATTGAGCATAGAACATAGAACATAGAACAGTACAGCATAGAACAGGCCCTTTGGCCCTCGATATTGTGCCGAGCATTATCCGAAACCAAGATCAAGCTATCCCACTCCCTGTCATTCTGGTGTGCTCCATGTGCCTATCCAATAACCGCTTGAAAGTTCCTAAAGTGTCTGACTCCATTATCACAGTAGGCAGTCCATTCCACACCCTACCCACTCTCTGAGTAAAGAACCAACCTGGGATATCCCTCCTATATCTCCCCCTTGTAACAGCTCCATCCACCCAAGCATGTTTACAGATGTGACTAAATTCAGAAGCCTCATTATTTTTCCAGCCACTAAAATACCCTGGTGCAACGACATGGGATATTTTATTCATTGGATCAGAAAGTTTACAACCAAAAGAGAGACCATTTAGCTGAGGCTGCTTGTGCTGGCTCTCTGAAAGAACAGTCCATTTTATTTCACCCATTTTTACCAACCGGCCAACCTTAGGGACCCAACCCGGCCGATCTTTGCGACCCACGCCGACCGACGTTCGCGACCCACGCCGACCGACCTTCGCGACCCACGCCGGCCGACCTGCCACCATTTTCTCTTACCTTGTTTGCTGCTGACAAAAATGGAGGAAATGGTTTTTGGTCCCTTTGGCCCTCGTACACGCTCCTCCAATGGAACCTGTTGGATGAAGGTGAAGCCTTCCGGTGTCGGAAAGTATGGAGTCTCCATCTGTCCAAAGTTCTGCATTTTTTTTCCTGTAAAATTTTATCAAATAAAAACCCCCCAAACTTGTGAAAAAAATAAATAAATAAAATGAGGGAAAAAAATGAATAAAACCCCCCCTGAAATTATTGAAAAAAAATAATTGAATAAAATAAATGAAAAAAAAATAATTAAATGAATAAAATAAATGAATAGAAACCATTACAAAACTTGTAAAGCAAAAAACTGCAACTGTTTAAAAAAAATAGCAGCTGCACTGCGCATGCGTGCCCGATTTGCGCATGCGCACCAATCATCGTGAGCGCATGCGCAATGCGGCCGAATTTGATTTTTAACACGTTCCCGGCTGCTTGCAGTCGGCATTTTGAAAAGCCGGCTGCTCCGCAGGGATTTGCGCAATCGGGAGCGCCGCGAACAACGGCTCCGCAACCCTGCCGACAGCCGCCTGCGACCCACCCGCGGGTTGCACCCCCGACTTTGAAGAACACGGTGCTAAGGTATAACAGGCTGGGCGGAGTTGGGGTGGGGGGGGTGGCCTGGGTGGAAGTGCGCCGGAGTAGATAACAAGGAAAGTTGGCTAAACATTACCAGATGTGACCTGAGCAACGTGACGACATTGTAAGGGCAGGAAAGTTAAAACAGGAGGTAGTACTGTACAACCCATTATATCAGGCATGACACCTGCTGTGAAACTTAGAAAGAGACGAAAGCCAAGCTACCTCAGGTCTGGAGGACACACTCTGAATGTTTGAAAACAGGGAGGAAAAAAACAAGGGGCTGGATTCTCCAGTCACCGATGCCGAAATCATGTTCGGAGAATCAAAGTTCCCGACCAAATCGGGTGCAGTGCTGCTTTCGCGATGCTCCGTCCCGTCCAAAGCAGCGTATTCTAGGAGTACGCCGCGTCACGTATCGACGGCTTCAGGACATTGCCTGAGGCCCACTCCCTGATGCTCCGCCGCCGACTGGCCGAGTTCCCGACAGCGGCGCTCAGCGTGGTCTCATTCGTCGGGAACTCAGCGTAGCAGCTGTGGACTCAGTCCAGCGCCGCCACAGGTGGGGGAGGGCCGATCTGTGGGCGGGGGGGGGGACTTCATCAGGGGCTCGAGGGGGGGTGGTCTGGGGCGCGCGAGCCGGCCGGAGGGGGGGGGACTATTTTGCGTGCTGGGTCCGCAGGCCCCCACCGTGTGCATGTGCTGCCACGGACCCGGCAATTCTCCGGGCCGTATTGGTAGCTAGAGCCGGGTGCTCTATGCTGCCGGCAAGCTAGCCCCCAGCCAAACGGGGAATCGGCGGCCCTTTTACGCCATTTTTCCTGGTGTAAAATGTCACCGTTGCCACGCCGGCGTAGGGACATAGCCTCAAAATCAGAGAATCCCCAGCCCAAGATCGCAAGAAACGGGTGTTGAGACCCCAGAGTCGGATCCCAGAGTGGAACCCTGGCTGACTAGTTGTAACTTTTGTTTTTGTCTAGAGATATGGATTGACAGGGTTAATGCCCATTAACCTTTTTAAAAATATTTTTATTCAGTTTTTAACATTTTATACATAAAACAATAAACACAAAGAAGTACCCCCCCCCCCCCCACCCCAGTCTACCAACTAATACATATATGGCTCAAAAGAAAATCCACCCCTGCTCTCCCCCCTCCCACCCACTTTGAGCAGCTGATGGTGATAAACTCTATAAAGTGAAGAATAAACAGACTTCAACTCTTATTTAAAAAAAACAATCGTCGTCCCCCCCCCCCCCTCTCAAAGTGAATTTAACCTTCTCAAGATACAGGAACCGCCAGCAGGTCCCCCAGCCACACTGAGGCACTAGGGGGGGAGGGGGGGAAGCTGACCTCCACCCCAACACAACCCACCTGCGAGCAATCAGCGAGGCGAATGCTAACCCCCCCCCCCCCCCCCCCCCCCCCGCCCCCGTCGTCAGGTCCGATATCCCAAATCTGGCCCCAGAGGACAGGGCGCCAAACCAAGTCTCAGTGTAAGTTCGGCAACATGGTGCTGAAGACAGAACCCCCAAATTTCTCCAACTTCGGACAGGATCATAACGTGTGTCAATGGTTGGCCAGGTCCCTCCCACACCACTCGCAAGCGTTCTCCACCCCGTCAAACAGCCGGCACAACCTTGACCTCGTCAGGTGCACCCTATGCACCACCTTCAATTGTATTAACCCCAGTCTTGCTCCACGACACCTCCTCCAGTTCCACCCCTGGCTCCTCCTCCCACTTGGCCGTAACCCCCTCCAACGATGCCGTATCCTCCTCCACAATCCTCCCATACTTTGCCAAAATGATCCCCCCCCCCCCCCCCCCCCCCCCAACCTCGTCACTGACAAACCCCGTCCAACAACAAGGAGGTCGGTATCACTGGAAACGTCGGGAACACCTTCCTTGCAAATTCCCACACCTGCATATACCTGAAGGCCTCCTTCCGTGGAATCCCAAACCTCTGGGCTAACTCCTCCAAACTCGCAAACTGCCTTTCCAGGGATTGTCTCTATATCTTCAGTGTGGCCACCACTACCGGACTACCGGAATATGTCCCTGGGGCAAACAGGAGGGCACCAATGCCAGCTCCAGCAACCCCAACCCCCTACAAGGGCCTGCCTCCATCCTCACCCACATTGATTCCGGCTGCCTACCCCAACCCTGCACCACCTTGGCAGAGCCAACCCCCCCTGATTGTGGTCCTCTCTGAAGCACCGTTTTCTGAATCCGAGCTACCTTGTCTGCCCAGACAAAAGACAAAATCAGCCATTCCATCTGGGTTCAATTCCAGCCTTACATCACTGTCTGTGTGGAGTTTGCACGTTCTCCCCGTGTCTGCGTGGGTTTCCTCCGGGTGCTCCGGTTTTCTCCCACAGTCCAAAGATGTGTGGGTTATGTGGGTTGGCCATGGTGAATTGCCCTTAGTGTCTAGGGATGTGCAGATTAGGTAATGGGGATAGGACAGGGCGGATGGGCGAGTGGACATGGGTAGACTGCTCTTTCGAAGGGTCAGTGCACACCAAATGGGCCAAATGGCCTCCTTCTGCACTGTATAGATTCTATAAAGAATGCTTTTGGCAAGAAGACCAGTAAATACTGGAATAAAAATAAAAATCATGGCAAAACATTAATCTTTACCGACTGTCCCACCTCAACAAATCCGCCCTGACCCTGCCCACTGGGCCCAATCCCGAGCCATCTGCACCCCCAGATACCTGAAGGGAGTGATCGCCACACGAAACGGCAATCTCCCCCCCCCCCCCCCCCCCCACCCAGGCCAGCTCCCTTCTCCTACAGGGTGACCAAATATACACTCGCTCTTCTCTGAAATCAATTTGTATCCCGAAAACGCCGCTAATCGCTTGAGCAGCTCCATTATATCCCCCGCCATGGGAATCAGAATCAGGTTGGAAATGTACAATAAAAGGTCGTCGGTACACAGGGGCACCCTATGCTTCACACACACACACACACACACACACACACACCCCCCCCCCCCCGTCACTATTTCCCTCAACTTGCCCAAGCTCCTCAGTGCAATGGCAAGGGATCTATCGCCAGCGCAAACAAAAGGTGGGACATGGGGCACCCCTGTCTCGGACCCCTATGCCGTTGAAAATATCCCGTGTACCCCATTCGTATGAACAGTCACCTTCGGATCCCTTGTATAACAATTGGACCCATGCCTCAAACTTGGGCCCAATCCCTATACCACAAACAAATAACTGCACTCTTCCTGATCATATGCCTTTTCCACATCCAGCACCACCACCTGCCCCTTCCCCACCCACCCTCCCTTCTGATGGGGAGAGCACCGCGTTCAAGGACATCTCCCTACCCTTTACTAAGCCTGTCTGATCCTTCCCTACCACCTGCAGGAGGCACTTTGGCAAGAATCTTGGCATCCACATTTAACAGCGATATTGGCCGATATGACCCACACTCCACTGGGTCCTTATCTTTTTTTTAACAAAAATGAAATAGATGCCTGCCCCATCATCTCCAGAAGCAGCCCGTCAGCGTCCTCAAACATCTCCACCAACAGCGGTGCCAGCCTGTCTGAAAAATTCCATCGGAACCCATGCGGCCTCGGTGCTTTACCCGTTTTCATTTTCCCTATCGCTGTCCGAACCTCCTCAATCCCCATTGGCTCCTGAGACCATGCCCTCTCCTCCTCTTCCAATGTGGGACTCTCCAGCCCCTCCAATAACTCCCTCATATCTGACTCGTCTCCCAGGGGCTTTGACCTATACAACCGATCACAAAATGAAATGAAATGAAAATCGCTTATTGTCACGAGTAGGCTTCAAATGAAGTTACTGTGAAAAGCCCCTAGTCGCCACAATCCGGTGCCTGTTCGGGGCGGCTGGTACAGGAATTGAACCGTGCTGCGGGCCTGCCTTTGTCTGCTTTAAAAGCCAGCGATTTAGCCCTGATCATCTTGCCGTACTCGTACACCGCTCCTTTTGCCAACCTCAGTGCCCATTAACTTTTGAAGCATTTATTAAACAAGAAAAGATTAACTATAATACGGCCTTTTTAATATAAGCACTTTTGTCCCGCCTATATCTTTAAGTATATACACGATTAACACATTAGAAAATCCATCTTGTACTCTAATGTTCTCCGTAGGTACACAATCTAAAATGTAGAAAAAAGTGGGCAAAATGTGGTCAGACACACCAGACGCTGATGGGATTTTCCTGCAGCAGGATCATCCAATCCCACTGACATGAAACCACCTCTGCAGGTTTCCCGGCAGCAGAGGGTGTGAACAACAGGAAACACCATTGATAGCGATGGGACCATCAGGTGCGGCGTGTTGGAAATTCCTGCCCTCTAAAACCAAGAGGCAGGTGGCACCCAAAACAAGGTCTGTGGACTCCCGCTCGATGCTCATCACACTGTGAGCCCACTGTTCTCATGGGAACTCTGACTTCCACACCAGTGTTACTCAAACTTCACTCTTGAAAAAAATATGCCTTAGAATCATCTTGAGGTCGCCTTTGCCAAGGATCCATTTCCAGGATTTCAATCTCTCCTTTCAGTATTCCTCTGCCTTGCATTCATTGCCTTGTAGGGGCTGGTTAGCTCACTGGGCCAAATCGCTGGCTTTGAAAGCAGACCAAGCAGACCGGCAGCACGGTTCGTTTCCGTACCAGCCTCCCCGGACAGGCGCCGAAATGTGGCGACTAGGGGCTTTTCACAGTAACTTCATTTGAAGCCTACTGTGACAATAAGCGATTTTCATTTCATTTCATTTTGTACCCAACCACACCAAAAGAACTCCACTTCTTCCCAGGCTGTATTAAGATGCCACCAAACATTTGATTTATCTCCGATGTATAGCTGACTTTAAAATCCGGTTCTTGCAGCTGTCTCGTAAACTCCGAGCACTTTCTCTGCTTTTTACTTTGAATTCTCCTGAACAGGACCTTGTTCAGCTCCTTATTCTCTGTTCCTTTAATGTAACTCTCTTTCTGAGACATACTCCTGCCCCACCTCCCTGATTATGGACTTTTCTTTGTTCTATTGGAGAGCCTACTTTCTGCACCTGCTTTAGTCCTGCCCAGCCTCTCCTGGGTCCAGTATCAGGAATGCCTCCCTGCTGGTGAAGCATCACGTGATCTATAGTGACGTCAGCAGTGAGGGTTTGCGTGGGCTTCAGTTCTCCATCCTGGATTGTATGAGTAAAACATCCCTCATAAAACCTCTCATCATGTTTGTAAGAATCCAGAGCGTGGGCACTTCCTTTCTGTTTCTCTTTGCGGCAAACATAAAGATATAACAAAAGAGAAAACTCCAAAATTATTTCTGTCCTAGGGTGGCCCCTGGTTGCTGAGCAACAGCCTAGTTTTCCTTTAAGCCCTATTTGCTTTCACGTCGTAAATCCTCATTGCCTCACAGGCATCATGAGATCATTAACTCTTTAAAATACAAAATTGAACCTACTTAAAGCTATTCCCTACTTCTAATCCCCACAAATATAGATTATTTAAGACTGCCCCTGTTTCCTGACACTGCTGACTCCGTCATCGGGTCTGACCATCCAATACACCTGTGGAAATGAATAGGGTCTGTTCCTCATTACTTTCAGTTCCTTGTTATCCTCTTTTAAACTTGTTGGAGTGAACTTTCACTTTTACTGTTGGGGGCGAAAGCAGACTGTAAAGCCAACCAGCCATTTCACAGTGTTGTAACCTTCACGAGAGTCACGGAGTGTGGACTTTCAGATTCCCTGTGACCTCAGTAGAGTACCAGCTTCCCCGTTAAAAGGGAGGCGGGGCTTTCCCTTAACAAGAGTGGCGCAGTGGGTTAGCACTGCTGCCTCACGGCGCTGAGGTCCCAGGTTCGATCCCGGCTCTGGGTCACTGTCCGTGTGGAGTTTGCACATTCTCCCCGTGTTTGCGTGGGTTTCACCCCCACAAGCCAAAGATGTGCAGGCTAGGTGGATTAGCCACGCTAAATTGCCCCTTAATTGGAAAAAATATAATTGGGTACTCTAAATATATTAAAACCCAGGAAAGCTGACCGGAAATAACCCTGTCCTGGGGGGGGGGGGGGGGAAGAAGAAGAAAGACCCTTCGGGGAGTGGAATTGTATATTGTAGTTTATCGTGTGATTAAAACTTTCTTCATTGCTTCCTTGTGGTCACTCTGTGTGGATCTAACAAACCCCCTGCCTGATTTGTGTCTACCATCAACCTTGAAAATTGGATGATGTGTGAAATAGGCAGCTGGACTGCTGCTGTCCAGGGTAAAAACCAAAGCTGTTCGCACCTCCCACCACACTGTCCAGTGTCTTTAAATATGCTCTAACATTGGCATTGGAGAGCCAAGGCCAGCTACTAACTCCTGCTTCTAATCAACATCAATGTACTATTGCAGGATTCACTGAAATACGATTGCTACTGACTGTAACCATTGGTAACTGACCGACAACCTTGAACACTAATATGTAAGGTGCAGGAGAATCTCTCTTTTTGGGGGCGATTCTCCAATATGGAGCTCAAGTGTTCGCGCCATCGTAAACTCCATCGCATTTCACAACGGCGCGGACCGGGCCCGGGTACGCCCGATTCTGTCCCCCACAGGGGGCCAGCACGGTGCTGGAGCGGTTCACGCAGCTCCAGCCTCCTTTCCCAGCACCAAATGTGCGTCGCGCCAACTCGCGCATGCACGGGGGACTTCTTTAGCGTTCCGGCCCCGACTCAACATGGCGTCGGTGTTCGGGGGCCGGCTGTGCCAGAAAGTAGGCCCGGGAGGGGAGAGCCAGCCCACTGATCGGTGGGCCCCAATCGCGGGCCAGACCCCATCGGAGGCCCCCCCCCTCCGGCCCATCGCGGGCTGGAGAATTCGGGCGGTCCCGGCGCTCATTGAGTCATGCCGGACCCCGCCATTCTCCGAGGTGGGTGGCGCGACTCACAGCGGGCCCGTTTTTGGGGGGGTCGGGAAAATTGGGAGGACGGCGGGGCGGGATTCACACCGACCCCCGGCGATTCTCCCACCCAGCGGGGGGGTCAGAGAATCCAGGTCACTACGCTTTAGGAAGAATTGGGGAAGCAAAGCTGGGACTGTTCCCTTTGGAGGAGAGAAGATCAAGAGGAGATTGGACAGAGGTTTTCAAAGTTGAGGGATCCGGATTGGGGTCATTGGGGTAACTGTTCTGACTGGCGGAAGGGTGACCAATCCGAGAATGCTGATTTGAAGCGGTTGGCGGTTTAGGGTGGCAGGAATGAGACATGAGGACACCTTGTTAGGGCAGTGTTTGGTTAGACTTGGAGT
Organism: Scyliorhinus canicula; assembly: GCF_902713615.1. Lineage (NCBI taxonomy): Eukaryota > Metazoa > Chordata > Chondrichthyes > Carcharhiniformes > Scyliorhinidae > Scyliorhinus > Scyliorhinus canicula. The sequence goes on along the minus strand of NC_052151.1, from coordinate 35,817,948 downwards.
CCAGGAGCAGCGCGGTGGCACAGTGGTTAGGACTGCTGCCTCACGGCGCCGAAGACCTGGGTTAGATCCCGGCTCCGGGCCACTGTCCATGTGGAATTTGCACATTCTCCCCGTGTTTGCGTGGGTCTCACCCCCACAACCGAACAATGTGCAGGTGGATTGGCCACGCTAAATTGCCCCTTAATTGGAAAAAAAAAGGAATTGGGTACTCTAAATTTTAAAAAAAGAACCTGGAATCTAAGCTCTGCCTGAGAGTGCGGTGGAGTCAGTTTTAATCGAGGCTTCATAATGAGAATTGGAAGCGAAAAGGAATTTCAGGGCTTTGAGGAGAAGGTAGATGAGTGGGAGCAGCTGAGTTCATCCTGACAGCCGGCACCGCCATGATGGGCTGAATGGCGTCCTTCTGAGCTTGTGACCAGTTTATAATTCTATACAAGGACCGATATGTCTTAGCCGGGAGGAAGATCGAAGAAACCTGGGACATTCTGCCTGGAAATGAGGATCCCCAAGAGTACTTTTGCTTCGATTCATAAGAAAGTTGAAAGGATTGCTCCACAATATTATTTTGAATTAAACTGTGAGAGCGGGACAAGGAGGGGGGGGGGCACAAGGTCATTCGAATAAAATGCAAATCAGATGGGCGTCAGGAAGAATTTTTCTTCGCAGATTGGTCGATGCTTGGTTAGATGCCTGGGGAAAATAGTCCAGGCGGGAAAACCCTGGAATCAGTAAAGAAGCGATGGGAAGCTGTGGTACATGGCCCGTAGGGTCTCTCTGGAATGGATGAATGAACCAAGGTGGGCTTGAATGGCTTCCTTCATCTGTAATTATCCTGGGACGTTTGTAAGCAGAGTGACTCATACCACTCTCTCTTTTTTTTTTCCTTTCCCAGGTTTACTGCGTGACTCTCTGGGGACGTACGACCTCGCCTTCTACCTTGCCGGGGTACCCCCGCTGGTGGGCGGGGCCATTCTGTGCACCATCCCCTGGATCCAGTACAAGAAACTCAAGAAACAGCAGAAGCTGAAAGTGTCAGCGGGAGAAACGGCAACCAAGATTCTGGACGCCGATTCCAAGAATGTCCTCGTGCCCGGTAGTGGCGAGCCGCAGAAAGAATATGCATCCAGTATTTAATGTCAAAATTCCAGACTGCACAGACTGATGGCCATTCAGGTCTTACAAAATGAATCTATTTTATAAGTTAGTTTTTTTTTTGTCGCAATAAAACCACAGCAGTTAAGAATTCCCAAGGGAGGAAAAAAAATGAAGAAACTAATCAAACCTGCGAAACAAGTTGAGGGAGTCTCCCCAGAGAAGGTCTTTATAATCATGCTACATTAAGCCATTTAGTACTCCAGTTAGTTTTAGTTTATCTCTCTGAAATTGGATGTAGTTCTTTAATCCGAGTTTAATTTGTAATAATCCCACAACCGATCCAATTAAGCATGTCGCTTCGGAAATACCGGTAGTGGGGCAGCACGGTAGCATAGTGGTTAGCACAGCTGCTTCACAGCTCCAGGGTCCCAGGTTCGATTCCAGGCTTGGGTCACTGTCTGTGCGGAGTTTTCACGTTCTCCCCATGTCTGCGTGGGTTTCCTCCGGGTGCTCCGGTTTCCTCCCACAGTCCAAAGATGTGCCGGATACGCGGATTGTCCATGCTAAATTGCCCTTAGTGTCCAAAAAGGTTAAATGGGGGTTACAGGGATAGGGTAGAGACGTGGGCTTGAGTAGGGTGTTCATTGTAAGGGCCGGTCCAGACTCGATGGGCCGAATGGCCTCCTTCTGCACAGTAAATTCGACGAAAAGCGGTTGCAGTAACCATGACTTTCATTGACGATCTATTCTCTGCACTGCCACATCAGCCCAATCTCCATTTGAGGCGCTAATTTGATATGGGAGCTGTCAATAAGTTCTCAAAATAGCCTATTGCCATCGGGTAATGCCCGTGAAGGTGGTGTCCCACCCGTTTCGACTGTTAAATACGACCCGGGAAAACCAGCTGAACGATACAGAAGGCCAGAAACATCTCCTCCTTCCCAGTGCTCTTGGGAATAACTGAAAACTCTTGATTTGCTGTATTGTCCAATGCAAATCAATACTCTTCAAAAACTCATCCTGCCACAGCCACGGTGGTTCGCGTATCTATTGACGGTGATGCTGACCGGACTATAACAACGACAACTTTTAATTTTCTAAAGTGGTTTTAATATGATGAAACATTCCAAGCTGCTCTACAGGAGCCTTTTACACCGAGCCACCTGAGGAGATATTACAACAAAAACTTGATCAAAGAGGTACGTTCTTGAAGAGCCTCACAAAGGAGGAAGCATGGTTAGAGAGGCAGCGAGGAAAGTTCTCTCGTAATGGACCCAGTTTATTGTCATTTGGCTTGATTAGACAGTATTTGGCTTTGGGTTTTGTGTACAGCTTTTAACAGGCCAAGTAGTATTACTCTGGAAATAGGCCTGCTTCAAACCTCCTCTGTAACATGGGTGCTGAGGGAAGAGGTTTATTCTAGCACAGAAGGTTCGTTCAGTGCTTGCAGCTGTTGTTCCTGGCAGCCGGAAGGTTGATTCCGTGCGGTGCAGCGATCCTGACTTGGGACACTGTGAAGTACTTTCTAGAGTGTGGTGTTGGTAGTGCTGAGAGTGGTGCGCAGTAAAGTTGGGGTAGGCTGTGTAATCGCTTTGTTATATCGCGTGACTCCCTTGAGCGATTTACTTGTTCAGAGGAACGGAGGGGCAAACTATTGCTCCTTCCAGCAAATTAGGTCAGGGTTGCTAATGTCGAGGGGTACGCGCTGCATTGTCCGACTCGCGCCTCTCCCTCCGCCACTCCTATCGCCGCTTTAGCGAGCGGATGATGCATTTTGGGCCTACAAGTAGGTCTCACGTTATCGTGAACTTGTTGGTATAAGACGACCAATGACCCACTCAGTCCCCATAAAATACTCAATTTATAGACTACCTCATTTAATGTTGCAATGCTGCCAGAGCTGAAAGGAATTCACTGTACGTTTCAAAAATGATTGTCAGAAAACTTCTGATTTTGGTTTAGAATTTTAGATGGCAGGTGAGAGACCTGCCCAATTTTTTTTTTTTTTTCTTTTGACTGTGAAGAAGACATAAATGTACTTTCAGTTCAATATTAAAATAACCTACCATCCAGTGACCAAACACTTCCACCGCCCCCCCCCCCCCCCACCCCCCCCCCCCCCCCCCCCCCCCCCCCCCCCGCCCCCCCACCTCTTAACTGTGCAAAGAACATTTGAGCAGGGAAAGAATACAATGAGGTAAATAAATGGTGGTGATTGGAACTGACCCTGTGTAGAAAGTCAGTGAGGGAAACATTAGAATTTTACACATTTGACAGGGGGAGAAGCTGCATTTACAAATAATGATTTTGAAAGCACAAAATGTTGGGTTGAAGTGGGGAATCTGTTTGTCCGACTGAAATACTGCTCAGCATATGCACAGGGTATTTAACAAAACTGGGATTGATCCAGTTTTCCAGTTGCACCATTGGCATTGTAACAAACGGCGGTGTGCTGACATGGTCATTCCCTCCTGCTAAGGCGTTAACGATAAAACAGTGTTTCCCCTTTGCATCTTCTGCAACTGAACACGCACAACATTATCCTATTGAGTCACATACCAAAAGCGAAAGTCAGAATTCATGTTTTTCTCCGAACCTGCGCGGCCAGAAATAACTCGACATCAATGTGAAATGTTATCTCTTGCAGTGAAATATGTACACGGACGCAAGGAATAGAACCGGTCAAACAGCTTTCTTCAATACACTGACGTTTCGCTTCATTCTCCCAACACCGCTTTGATTTTGTCCCGGTTTTGATTTGTTTTAATTTAATTGTCCATATGTTAATGAAATCTTGCAACCTAAATTAGTATCGGCGGCACAGTGGTTAGCACCGCTGCCTCACTGCACCAGGGTCCCGGGTTCGATTCCAGCCTTGGTGACTGTCTGCGTGGAGTTTGTACATTCTCCCCGTGTCGGCGTGTGTCCCGGCTTCCCCCCCTCGGTGGGGATTCATGTGCAGAAGGAGGCCGTTTGGTCCATCGGGTTTGCACTGGCCCTCTGAAAGAGCACCCTACCCAGGCCCACTCCCCTGCCCTATTCCCCTAACCTCACCCTCAGAGGTAATTTAGCATGGCCAATCTACTTAACCTGCACATATTTGGTGGGAGGAAACCGTGCTGGCCCTATCTAACATTCTACCTAACATAGTTTGATACACAATTGCACCTATGGTTAGAGAATGGGTCGGGCATTTTATCCACGGCTGAAGTTTTCAACAGACGTGATCTGTAATGTTTTAGCTAATGTTTACAGTATCCATGGGGGTATTAATCATAGAATTTACAGTGCTGAAGGAGGCAATTTGGCCCATCGAGTCAACACCGGCCCTTGGATAGACCACCCCACTCAATCCCACACCTCCACACTAAAATCTGGTGTTTCAGTCAAGCGGAGCCTCCAGGTCCCAGTGAGAGGACCTTTGTCATTGGAAAGTAACTTTGAGGTAACTATCTTGTTACCTTTGTATCTTGTTTCATTCTTTGAGTTCTGTTGGCACTTTAGCTGCTGGTTACAGGACTCCGTTTCAGGCCTATTCTTGTTTGAATGGAGATTTCAGGTATTCCTATTTATCGACCCTCATCTGCTTTAAGGGTGAATTGAAAATCGCTTATTGTCACAAGTAGGCTTCAATGAAGTTACTGTGAAAAGCCCCTAGACGCCACATTCCGGCGCCTGTTCTGGGAGGCCGGTATGGGAATTGAACCCGCGCTGCTGGCCTTGTTCTGCATTACACGCCAGCTGTTTAGCCCACTGTGCTAAACCAGCCCCTTCTGTTAAATCAGGTGTAAGCATTGACAGAGATTCAATCCAGTGCTGCATGGTGGGGCTTGTGTTGGGTGTATTCAGGTGATAGTTCACACTGTAATTATTATTTATAGGTCTGGAAACTATTGGGCGTGATTACACGGGGGTGGGGGGGGAACAGTCCAGTTTCGAGCGCAAATAGCGGAGTGTTTCTCGGAGCTGGCGACACTGAGAACAACCCCCGCTATCAAACGGGACTTTTGTCCTGGGCCAGGAAGACGCCACCAAGGCCGCACGCACCTAATTTCCATGCACGGGAGATCAGGGCGGTATTTTAACAATCTCTGAACATCCCACCATGCCCTCTAGACCCCCCCCCCCCCACCACCAACCCTTCCCCTGAGGGGTCTTTGAGCCACTCCCTTCCCCACCTCTGAAGGGCAGAGCACCCCCAATCCCTAGCATGGGCAACCTGGCATCTGGGCACCATGGCACTGGCACCCTGGCAGTGCCCCTGGTAACCCAGCAGGCCAAGGTGCAAGAGTGGCACAGCCAAGGTGCCCCATTTGGCAGCAAGTGTGCCAGGGGACCACCCTGCCCGGTGTCCAACCACCCGGGGGGGCTCCGATAGCCTGGCCTGGGAGACTCCCGCAACTCCAGGTGCCGTCACACCTGGTCCACGGTTGTGGGGAACAGTGCTAATCGGTGGCGGGTCAAGGCCTTGCTGGCAGGCCGATCATTCCCGGGCGGTGGGATAATCCAGACATATTGAAATGAGCCTAATCTGGGTCCCCCCGAGATCCCGTTACATCTTGCGAGGTGTTCAGAGTGTCACAAATCTTGCCAGAGACCTCTTGAGAGATGTAACGGACTCCTCGCATCACCAAGTTGGGCACAATGAGGCTGTTCGATCGCGCCCACTGTCTCTCTTACCCCCCCGTGAGTCGTCAGACAGGCAGTTTTTCACCTGTTGTAAATAATGAAAAGTTGTGAGAATCAGCACCGAGACCAATTGAGGATTCACCAGGATTGAAGCACAAATTACTTTTACTTCTCTGAACAATTGCTCAAAAGTCATGATTGTTTATTCCTATTCCATTTTCATTTCTGTAGCTTTAATGATAAAACCTTGTTTGGAACACAACAGGGCGCAATTGCTTTCATGTCACGTACTCTTTGCAATGCTAAACACACTGTACTTGGCTACTGTGACCTGCATTCCAACTAGTCTGAAACACAATGTTCAAATATATCTTTTTTAAAAAACATATGGGGAGGGTGTGGCGTCTAAAACGCCTGTCTTGGCGTTTATGTGAATGGGCAGCATTGTGTGGGATTTTGCTTCCCACTCCCCGAAAGTCAGTCCTCGCCTAAGCCACTGTATCCTATCTGTGACTTTGACCTTTCTGCCATGTCATCCAGCTTCACCTCTACTTCTTCGAGACATGCCACAACCTTTACAATCACCTTTGTTACCTCGAGGCTCATTGTACATGCTGGTAGAATGCCTGCTATCTCTGTGGTGAAAGCATAAGTTGTAGTTTGCTGACTCGCTTTATTGCTGCTGCTGATGACGATGAAATCTGACTGTTAAGCTGTCGAAATGTATTAACACCCGAGGAAGGAGCTGCGCTCCGAAAGCTCGTGTTTGAAACAAACCTGTTGGACTTTAACCTGGTGTTGTTGTAAGACTGCTTACTGTGCTCACCCCAGTCCAACGCCGGCATTTCCACATCATGAAATGTATTAAAGCAGGCGTTTGCCTGCCAGTGGTGTGAAGCAACACAGACCACTTGCCAGCAATATTGCTTATGCCAATGCCAACCTCACACTTTTATACCAACCCTTTGCCACCAATCTGCAGCTCCAAAGATACCAGCTTGACACCAGCATTAAGTACAAGTGCCGTCTATAATGTTGGCACAAATGGCTGCAGGAGGTTATATATGCTGCAGGGCCATTTAATCTTCTCTGTTCAACTATAAAAGCACGGTCACGATCTGCTTTCCCCTGGTGTGAGTTTTATTTCCGTGAGCATTAATTTGAAATGCTTAGGGCGATTGCAAACGTTCCATGTGACTTTGTTTTCGTTTTCTGGAAGCAGTCAGCGGAGGAACAAGTCAGTTTCCAAATTTCATAGTCCACCAAATAACCCAGCATAGTTTCAAAGACCATGTGACGGACCTACCCGAGGGGTTAAAGGGACTGAAGACTGACGAGGTGCCTTACGCCCCATGGCTTATAGTCAATGCGACTGGAGATGACGTTTGGCACTAGCTATGGAAAGAATTATTGTTCATTGGTGTAGTTCCACAAGATTGCCAGCCTAGGGAACCTAGAGCATGTATTGGGGGGGGGGGGGGGGGGGGGGGGGGGAGGCAGGTCAGTAAGTGGTGCAAATGCTGGGAATTGTTGGAGGAGGCCTACCGACGATCAGAAGCAGTCAGCGTGAAATTCAGAGTGGGACGATCCTGGCAAATACATTTCTTCCACTTCAGAGGAAGTTGTAGATAGAACAACAGATCTTTTGTTGCATTGCTCCTGGTAGGTCAGAGAGCAGCTCTGTTTGACAACAACAAGGACATAATTGGCTGTGTATTAACATGAATAGTTCTGTTGCAAAGGCATTGCTGTGACTGCCTTAAGGTCTGATGGTGAAATGGCAACGGATTTCCATGTCCTGTGGTCAGTTAGTGAGCCATTTCTTTGTAGGCTAGCAGTCAGCAGCAGGCAAAGTCCTTAACAGTTTTAAACCTCTACCCAGTGCAAGTCTGAACTTTTATTTCTTTCCTTGCTGTTGTGTATTTGGAAAATGTCAGAAAATACGCTGAGCTTGACTGCTTGAGGCCCCTTTTTTTGTTTTCCAAATTTTAGATAATGCTGAAACCAATTATAGGGGCGGCACGGTGGCACAGGGGTTAGCACTGCTGCCTCACAGCTCCAGGGACCTGGGTTCAATTCCAGCCTCGGCTGACTGTGTGGTATTTGCACTTTCTCCCCATGTCTGCATGGGTTTCCTCTGGGTGCTCCGGTTTCCTCCCACAGTCCAAAGATGTGCAGGTGAGGTGGGTTGGCCATGCTAAATTGCCCCTTAGGGTCCAAAAAGGTTAGGTGGGGCTACTGGATTACGGGGATAGGGTGGAGTTGTGGCCTTAAGTAGGGTGCTCTTTCCAAGAGCTGGTGCAGAATCGATAGGCTGAATAGCCTCCTTCTGCGCTGTAAATTCTATGATAATGTTGGTCAATCAAACAAAGGAACAAACAGTAAAACAGAGAGGGCTTAGATTAATGCCTTAAGTCTTAATCGATGGAAGGGTTCAAATCTGTAATGCTATTTGGCAGGCAAACGCTGAATGAAATTTCAGTGAAAAATGAAGTGTGTTGCATAAATGGGAAAAACGTGCGACATATGTTTACAGGAATGAAATGGGTTTAGCTGAGGGAGACTCACAAACAGCTCCGAGATCAATGGCGCAACCACAATGGGCCAAGGTCTCTTTTTGTGCCGTAAGCGCACTTTGATTCTCTGAATAACACTAGAATCATCACTTTGAACGTCATTCTCTGGATGCTTGACTGACAAGAGTTAGGATGCTAGAGGGTCAAACCTCAATGAGCTACATTTCCCTGTCCTTGACATATCCTTGTGTTCCTTATACGTCCACTTGAAGCGATGTGATTGCACTAAATTAGAAGTGATGTTGGAACCAATGTTTGCGGCAGAATGATTGCACCTTGTTCACTGTGTTATTGTAGAATATCCATTATTCTGCCAAAGAGTATTTGCCGGATGATCTTATTTTGGGACCAGCTGTCACCAGAACGAATGCAGGATTCTATGCACCAAAAATAAAAACTGATTAATGCAAGGGATTATCTCCAAAAAATGGAGACACTCCTCGCTTACAGCAAAATAAATTCAGGTCAGATATTTCAGGGTCTGCATTGTAATATCATCAACCACCCACAAACGTTCAGGGCAAGACTACTATGACCAGGAGCAATACAAGTAACCCGGATGTTTTTCTCCCCACTTTCTGAGACGCTCTTTGGCCACCCGTTGCTAAGTGTGTAATTAGTCATTCTTCAAACACAAACTTTTTTTATTAAAGTCTTAATATCAAATGTGTTTTCCGTTTGTAAAATGTTGATTTTTGAAATGCTCTATCATGCCATTTGCAGCGGGATTGTTTACTTTTCAGTTGTCCACATCTTTTACTATGTGTCTGTTTACGATTCATGCTTTGTAATGTGAAGCCGCTTGGGACTTCCATCTCCAACATTTGACGTTTGCCTGCATACTGTGTCTACCTGCTAGTCAGCTACCATGGCGGATTGACTCCAACCTTCATTGGTGGCTTCTCTAGAATTGCACTGCAAAATGTTCCATTTTTCTGCCCTTGGAGCGAATCCAGTAGTTCGATGGATGATTTGCCGTTTGTTGACAAAGTATTTTGTTGATTGATTCTCCAAAGCGACAAAACTTGTTTTCAGTCAAACATAGTTCAAAAATGAGGTCAAACACCTTCTGGCTGCAATCTCTTCTTTGCTGTTCTCAAACATGTCGACTAAAACGCTGTATTCTTCGCATGAAGGAGCTGACTCATTTGTTGTCCATGCTGCTGATACACCTCTGCCTCCATGTTCCCAACACCGATAGCAAATTTGCCAACTGCTCCCGTTGTCTGCAAAGGCGGTTCATTTTTCAATATGCCCCAAAACTACCAGCAAAACGTTCACTGGGCTCAAGCTGTTTGGTGAATTCAATACACAGGAATCAGTTTGGGGTTCAATCTGCAGGGAAAATGCCTGCAAAAAAAAAAATGACTGAATGTATCACTCAATCATGTTTGCGTGCTAATTATTTCTACATAATGCAAAGCTAAAAATCTGCTAATGCAAATTTTAGGAAGAAATCTAAGAAATCCACTCGCCGGTGTAAATAAAAAATGAGTAGCAGGTTATTGATTGATTAGACTTTCTAAGTACTGGTGTAATCATGTTCCTAATCAGTGTTTCAGCATGTATTAGAATTTGCAGATAATTGTACTCCGACTTGTATCGTACATTGTTTACATCTTCATATCTGTGAATTTTTTGACTCTTCAACAATCCAGATTTGTGACAAACAATCTATTTAGGAGAAAATGGCATTCAAGGAATTTGTCAATAAATTTTTCCAGTTTTTAAAAGGACCAATGCTCACTTGTATTTAAGGATATGCAATAAAGATATTATTCCAAGTTGCGTGTATGTGTGTCGCGCTGATTTGTGGAGGTTGTGGAATAAACATTTGTGGAGGTTGTAGAATTAGGAGGTGTGAGTGCAAGTAACTGAGCCATGCCGGCAGTCTATGTTGTGGGATGTAGCCCTCAGGGAGTTGATGGATGCATACGATACACTGCCTTGCCCCTCAAAAACGAATCCCACTGCCCTCCCTTCCCCGAGTCCTGCTTCTCGCCATGTTCAGTCTCATTCTTTGCTCCTTAGATCCTGAAGCAGTCCGTGCCCGCTTGCAGCAATACCGAGACAACTGCGTGGGTTTCCTCCAGGTGCTCCGGTTTCCTCCCATAAGTCCCGAAAGACGTGCTGTTAGGTGAATTGGACATTCTGAATTCTCCCTCTTGTGTACCCGAACAGGTGCCGGAATGTGGCGACTAGGGATTTTCACAGTAACTTCATTGCTGTGTTAATGTAGGCCTACTTGTGACAATAATAAAGATTATTATTAATCAATATCCTTGGAGTTATTGACGAGAAACTGAACTGGTGAACTGGACTAGCCAGATAAATACTGTAACTACAAGAGTAGGTCAGAGATTAGGAATACTGTGGGAAGTAACTCGCACATTAAAAACAAACGAGAGGCAAAAGTAGACATTGGGCCGCTCCAAAATGACGCTGGTAATCTAGTGATGGGAGACAAGGAAATAGCTGAGGAACTTAATAAGTACTTTGCGTCAGTCTTCACAGTAGAAGACATGAGTAATATCCCAACAATTCAGGAAAGTCAGGGGGCAGAGTTGAATATGGTTGCCATCACAAAGGAGAAGGTGCTAGAGAAACTAAAAGGTCTGAAAATTGATAAATCTCCGGGCCCAGATGGGCTACATCCTAGAGTTCTAAAGGAGATAGCTGAAGAAATAGTGGAGGCGTTAGTTATGATCTTTCAAAAGTCACTGGAATCAGGGAAAGTCCCAGAGGATTGGAAAATCGCTGTTGTAACCCCCCTGTTCAAGAAGGGAACAAGAAAAAAGATGGAAAATTATAGGCCAATTAGCCTAACCTCGGTTGTTGGCAAAATTCTAGAATCCATCGTTAAGGATGAGATTTCTAAATTCTTGGAAGTGCAGGGTCGAATTAGGACAAGTCAGCATGGATTTAGTAAGGGGAGGTCGTGCCTGACAAACCTGTTAGAGTTCTTTGAAGAGATAACAAATAGGTTAGACCAAGGAGAGCCAATGGATGTTATCTATCTTGATTTCCAAAAGGCCTTTGACAAGGTGCCTCACGGGAGACTCCTGAGTAAAATAAGGGCCCATGGTATTCGAGGCAAGGTACTAACATGGATTGACGATTGGCTGTCAGACAGAAGGCAGAGAGTTGGGATAAAAGGTTCTTTTTCGGAATGGCAACCGGTGACAAGTGGTGTCCCGCAGGGTTCAGTGTTGGGGCCACAGCTGTTCTCTTTATATATTAACGATCTAGATGACGGGACTGGGGGCATTCTGGCCAAGTTTGCCGATGATACAAAGATAGGTGGAGGGGCAGGTAGTATTGAGGAGGTGGGGAGGCTGCAGAAAGATTTAGACAGTTTAGGAGAATGGTCCAAGAAGTGGCTGATGAAATTCAACGTGGGCAAGTGCGAGGTCTTGCACTTTGGAAAAAAGAATAGAGGCATGGACTATTTTCTAAACGGTGACAAAATTCATAATGCTAAAGTGCAAAGGGACTTGGGAGTCCTAGTCCAGGATTCTCTAAAGGTAAACTTGCAGGTTGAGTCCGTAATTAAGAAAGCAAATGTAATGTTGTCATTTATCTCAAGAGGCTTGGAATATAAAAGCAGGGATGTACTTCTGAGGCTTTATAAAGCACTAGTTAGGCCCCATTTAGAATACTGTGAGCAATTTTGGGCCCCATACCTCAGGAAGGACATACTGGCACTGGAGCGGGTCCAGCGGAGATTCACACGGATGATCCCAGGAATGGTAGGCCTAACATACGATGAACGTCTGAGGATCGTGGGATTATATTCATTGGAGTTTAGGAGGTTGAGGGGAGATCTAACACTCAGAAAACATGACACCTCATCCACCAGTATTAAATATTCACTCCCTACACGGGTAACACAGTGGGTGGCACTGCTGCATCAGAGCGCTAGTGACCCGGGTTCAAATCTGGCCTTGGGTGACTGTGTGGAGTCTGCATGTTATGCCTGCGTGGGTTTCCTCCGGGTGCTCTGGTTTCTTACCACAGTCCAAAGATGTGCAGGTTAGGTGGAGATGCAGGAATAGGGTGGGTGAGTGGGCCTAGGTAGGGTGCTCTTTCAGAGAGTCAGTGCAAACTCAATGGGCCGAATGACCTTCTCCACGGTAGGGATTCAATAGATTCACTCCTGATGTACAGGGGCAGCAATGGGTACCATCTACAAGACACTGCAGCAATTCACCAAGGATCCTTCAACCACATCTTCCAAACCTGTGACCTGTGAAGAACAAGGGCAGCAGATACATGGGAACACCACCACCTGCAAGTTCACCTACCCTGTACATCTTTGGGTTGTGGGGGTGAAACCCACGCAGACACGGGGAGAATGTGCAAACTCCTCACGGACAGTGACCCAGGGCCGGGATTCGAATCCGGGTCCTCAGCGCCATAGGCAGCAATGCTAACCACTGTGCCACCGGGCTGCCCATCCAGTTAAACCGATCCTCTCTCCACCGCACTCACAGGTAGTGCCTTACAGACCACAACCACATGCTGCGTGAAACAAAAATCTTAGTGTGCCCACTGCTTCTTCTGCCAATTCCCTTAAATCTTTACTCTCTTCTCCATCCTTCCACTAATGCCGACAGTTTTCCTCTTTCCCACTCTATCCAGACTCATGATCAACCTGGTAACATTAAAACTTGAACATTGTAGAACTGTAAGGAGGAACCCCCTTCACACTGCAGTTAACTTGAGGAATTAACTGCTGCCTAGTGCAGACTTGGCCACCCTTTCTGTTTGGGCGGGAACATTTCCATTTCTTTCTCCCTCGAGGGGCCGAAGAGCAAATTTTAGAAAAGTTGAGCCATTAAGAAAAACAACAATTGCTGAGCAAAAAGAAAGCACTGTCATAGCAATAAGTTCAGTTCAAATAGAGTAATTACTAAAATTGACCAGCGAGTGAGATGGTCAGGCCCACTCCCAGTCTCCGTGTGCCCGTTCATTCACGCTCGCTCACTGAGTGTGTGTGTGTGTGTGAGCGTGTGTGGTGGTCAGGGCGAGTGAGAGAGCAGTAAGGCAGACACACAATTGTACGCACTCTCACCCCCACACGCACATACACATTCCCCACCCCACACACACCGAGCACAATCTAACCGAATGGGAACAAGCACGTTTAGCCGGGTGTTCCCCGGCTCTTGCAGTGCCAAGAAACAGCAGGCTGTCTACCGGGAGTCTGGTTATATTTGGGCCCTCAATGGGGAACGCCCCGACAAGGCCGCACTTAGTCCCATTAGATTTTTACATGGCAGTCCAATCGTTCATCCCTCACCCAAATCCCCCACTCACCTGTAAGGGGTTTGCTCAGGCACTCCCAGGTCCAATCCCTGGCACCGTGGAAGTGCCCCTGCCATCCGGCTGTGCCACCGGGGTGCATGCAGGCTGGCACCCAGGTGGCAGTGCCAGGCTGGCATCCTGCCCAGGGGGCAAGCACCTGGGGGCCTCAGATCTCCTGGGAGACCCCACGTGCAATTCCGCCTGGACCCCATTTATGGAGACCAGCACTGAACGCCACTCCATGGCGAGGAGGGGATAGATCCCAGGCCTCGGGTATGTCATGGGAGAGCACATTAGAGTAAGACTAGCTGCCTTACTCTAATATACAGATTTGCAAAATAGTGACAAAGGTTCATCTGGACCCGAAACGTTAGCTCTTTTCTGTCCTTACAGATGCTGCCAGAGCTGCTGAGATTTTCCAGCATTTTCTCTTTGGTTTCAAATTCCAGCATCCGCAGTAATTTGCTTTTATGCTTTCCCTCTGGGCAGGGTGGAAGCCTGGCACTGCTGGTGCCACCCTGGCACTCCTAGCCTGGCACCCTAGCAGTGCCAAGCTGGCATTTTTCATGCGGAGGTGATCGGGCTATTTATAAATGGCGCCCCGATCTCTCGCTGCGCTGTGGAGTTCCGGCAAGCAGTAAAACGGGGCTCAGTGCGGCCTCGGGGGCACATTCCCCGCTGAGGCCCCGTATCTAACCAGGTGGGCATTAGATTGCGGGGTGTGTCACGGCACTAGGGCACTGGGAAACACGCAGCTAAGCATGCTCACTATGGGCCTCTGCTCCCATTTGGTCACATCCGGGCCCTGTTTCTCTCTCACATTTTCTGCTGAGAGGCTCGCTTAGTGACCGGCCTGTGATTGGAGGAGCAGTTCTTTCCGGAATCTTCCATTCCTGTTTGACCAGCATTTTGAAAACTGATTCCAGGGGTCAGTGGGCCATATCCCGGCCTGTGGACCATACGCTGGACAAGCCTGCTCTGGTATGATGTATGCACACATCATTGTAGCATCAAAAAATAATCCAAATGGATTAATCATTGACATATCTGTAGCATCTACAGCAAAGGAGGTCTGTGCCACAGTCGGTAGAGTCCCTGCCTCTGCGATAGAAACTCTGGGATCAAGTCCCACTTCAGGACTTGTTAGCCAAGGAAGGTCCTTTCGTAATACAGGCGAACAGCTGGGGTATCCCAGAATTGTTAAGGTGCAGAGGAAAAGGCTATTCAATCCATCAGCACCTACTCTGTGAATGAGCGTTTTACCTGGTGCCATTCCTCTGCTTCTCCCCATAACCCTGCATATTGCTTCTTTTCAAATAATCCTCCAATTCCCTCTTGAATGTCTAGTCTGAACCTGCGTCCACCACACTTCCAGGCTCTACCTTCCAGATCTGAAACTCTCATGTGAAATTTTATTTTCTCAGATCAGTTTTGCTTCTTTTCCCAATTACTTTAAATCTGTGTCCTTCCTTTCTCAATCCTTCTAGGAGTGGGAACAATTTCCCCAAGTTTACTCTGTCCGACCCCTTCATGTCCTGTACACAAGAAACAGAACAGATCCAACCCAGCTAATTCAGTCTACTCTCCATCATCAGCAAAGTGATGGAAGGGGTCATCGACAGCGCTATGAAGCAGCAGTTACTCAGCAATAACCTGCTCACCGACACTCAGTTTGGGTTCCGCCAGGTCACTCTGCTCCTGACCGCATTACAGCCTTGGTTCAAACATGGACAAAAGAACTGAATGCCAGAGGTGAAGTGAGAGTGACTGCCCTCGACATTTGACCGAGTATAGCATCAAGGAGCCCTAACTAAACTGGAGTCAATGGGAATCGGGGAAATCTCTCCGCTGGTTGGAGTCATACCTGCCATAAAGGAAGATGATTGTGGTGTTTGGCGGTCAATCATCTCAGTTCAGGACATCACCGCAGGAGTTCCTCAGGGTAGTGTCCCAGGCCCAACCATCTCCAGCTGCTTCATCAATGACCTCCCTTCCATCATAAGGTCAGATATGGGGATATTCACAATGTCCAGCACCATTCGCGACTCCTGAGAAAATGAAGCAATCCATGTCCAAATGCAGCAAAACCTGGACAATATCCAGGCTTGGGCTGACAAATGGCAAGTTACATTCGTGCCACACACATGCCAGACAATGACCATCTTCTACAACAGAGGATGTAACCAACGTCCCTTGACATTTAATGGCATTACCATTGCTGAATCCCCACAATCAACATCCTGGGGGTTACCAGTGACTTGAAACTGAACTGGACTAGCCATAAAAATAGTATAGCTACAAAAGTAGATCAGAGGCTAGGCATCGTACGCCAAGTAACTCACCTCCTGACTCTCCAAAGCCTGTCCACCATCTACAAGGCACAAGTCAGGAGTGTAATGGAATACTCTCCACTTGCCTGGATGAGTGCAGCTCCAACAACACTCAATAAGCTCATCCAGGACAAAGCAGCGGCTTGATTGCTTCCCCTCCCACAAACATTCAAACCCTCCACCAACGACGAACAATGGCAGCCGTGTGTACCATCTACAGTAACTCAGCAAGATTCCTTCGACAGAACCTTCCAAATCCATGACCGCTACCATCTAAAAGGACAAGAGCAGCAGATACCTGGGAACCCCACCACCTGGAGGTTCCCCTCCAAGTCACTCACCACCCTGACTTGGAAATGTATCGCCGTTCCTTCACTGTCGCTGGGTCGAAATCCTGGAACTCCCTCCCTAACAGCACAGTGGGTGTGCCTACACCACATGAACTGCAGCGGTTCAAGAAGGCAGCTCACCACCACCTTCTGAAGGGCATTTAGGGATGGGCAATAAATGCTGGCATAGCCAGCGACACCCACATGCTGTGAATAAATAAAACCAATTGGAGATTGGGAAATGTGATACCTGTTGCAAGAACAGGGTTTAAGGGCGTACCTAGTAACTCTAGGTTAGTGAATTTTACATCAATAAGGTTTTAGAAACAATAACAGGGGGGAAAAAATTAACATACACTTGGAGAGGATTGAGTTGATGAAGCAGAGCCAGTGCAGATTTGTAAAAGACGGATTGTGATTAATAAATCGAAATTTTTGCTGAAGTAACAAATAAGGTTGACAACAGAAATGAAATGGATGTCACCTTGAGAAAGTATCATATCAGAGAGCTGGTTAACACCGAGGCTCATGGAAACAGAGGGCCAGGGTCAAGTTGGATAGAAATTGACTGAAAAACAGAAACCACTGTAAATGGTTGTATTTTTAGCCTGGAGGCTGGTTCCCCAAGCATCAGTATTGGGACCACTGCTCTTTGATAAGTCAATAGTATAGAAGTATAGAATAAAATGTCAACATTTGCCATTGATACCAAGCTTGGAGGAAAGGCAAACGGTGAGGATAATATCAGTCAGACCTATCCTAAATAGACGAGCTGGACTGGCAAATATGTGAGGCGATGCGTTTTGAAAGAAAAGGTGAGGAGAGGCAATGGAGACTAAATGGCACAGTTCGAAAGAATATGTAGGGACAGAGGAAGCTGGGGGCTCACATGCTTAGATCTTTGAAGTGTTACGAACCCCCTGGACTAGGGCGCGGTCAATTCAAGCCCCACCTGACCCAGAGTCACAACATAATTGAAGGAACCAATAATTCTTCGAAACATACCTGACGTCTTTGGTCTTTGGCGGCCCAATAGTTACAGTCACCAGGTTTGTAAATTTATTTATTTATTTAAAATTTAGAGTACCCAATTCATTTTTTTTCCAATTAAGGGGAAATTTAGCGTGGCCAATCCATCTACCATAGCATTTTTGGTTTGTGGGGGCGAAACCCACGCAGACACGGGGAGAATGTGCAGACCCCACATGGACAGTGACCCGGGATCAAACCTGGGACCTTGGCGCTGTGAGGCAGCTGTGCTAACCACTGCGCCACCGTGTTGCTGTCCATCACTGGCTGTTTCTGGCTTGCTTCCTTCCTTCTGGTCTGGTCAGGGTCACCTCCCCCACCGAGTCTTTGCTACGAGTCTTCACTTTGCTTCTTCTGCTCCACTTTTCCAGGAGACTCATCCGGAGTGAGAAGCGAGCACTTTTCCAGGAGACTCATCCGGAGTGAGAGAAGCGAGCACTTTTCCAGGAGACTCATCCGGAGTGAGACTCATCCAGAGTGGGGGATTGAAACTTGGCAATTTGGTGCAGTGAGGTAAATCAGCAAAGGTAAGTGGAAAATCTAATTCTGCTGTTTTTCAGTTAAAAGTGCAGTGTGGAGCTTAGTGTCTGATTGGTTGAAGCTGCCCCCACCCTAATTGCTGAGAGGCAGTTATCTGTCAATCACCTGAGGCCTGTTTAGGGGCACATTGTATTCTTCTCTTTGAAGTTAAGGTATTTTTTGAGTCATCGGTTAGCTGAGGTCTGTATAAAAGACAGACAGACAGCGCATACAGTAAGCGAGCACTTTTCCAGGAGACTCATCCGGAGTGAGACTCATCCAGAGTGGGGGATTGAAACTTGGCAATTTGGTGCAGTGAGGTAATTCGGTGCAGAGTGTGAGGAGGTGCTTTTTAACCCTGGTAAGTGACTGGTAAGTAGTCTCTCTTTTTCTTTTCATTGTCTAATTTATTTATTTTTATTTTGAAATTCTAGTTGTTTAAGTTTACCAAGGGTTTAAGACATGGCAGGAGATCCCAGACCCGTGTCATGCTCCTCGTGTGCGATGTGGGAGCTCAGGGACACGTCCACTGTCCCTGGCTCCTTCACGTGCAAGAAATGTGTTCAGTTGCAGCTCTTGTTAGATCGCTTGACGGCTCTGGAGCTGCGGATGGACTGACTTTGGAGCATCCGCGATGCTGAGGAGGTCGTGGATAGCACGTTTAGCGAGTTGGTCACACCGCAGGTGAAGGTTACTGAGGGAGATAGAAAATGGGTGACCAAAAGAAAGAGCAAGAGTAGGAAGGCAGTGCAGGTGTCCCCTGCGGTCATCTCCCTGCAAAACAGATATACCGCTTTGGATACTGTTGAGGGAGATGGCTCACCAGGGGAAGGCAGCAGCAGCCAGGTTCATGGCACCGTGGCTGGCTCTGCTGCACAGCAGGGCAGGAAGAAAAATGGCAGGGCTATAGTGATAGGGGACTCGATCGTAAGGGGAATAGACAGGCGGTTCTGTGGACGCAATCGAGACTCCAGGATGGTATGTTGCCTCCCTGGTGCAAGGGTCAAGGATGTCTCGGAGCGGCTGCAGGATATTCTGGGGGGGAGGGTGAACAGCCAGCTGTCGTGGTGCACATAGGCACCAACGATATAGGTAAAAAACGGGATGAGGTCCTACAAGTGGAATTCAGGGAGTTAGGAGTTAAACTAAAAAGTAGGACCTCAAAGGTAGTAATCTCAGGATTGCTACCAGTGCCATGAGCTAGTCAGAGTAGGAATGTCAGGATAGATAGGATGAATGCGTGGCTCGAGAGATGGTGCAAGAGGGAGGGATTCAAATTCCTGGGGCATTGGGACCGGTTCTGGGGGAGGTGGGACCAGGAGGTGGGAGGTGGGATTTTAATCTACATGTCGGTTGGTTTAACCAGGTCGGTCAAGGCAACCTTGAGGAGGAGTTTATAGAATGTATCCGCGATAGTTTCCTAGAACTGTATGTAATGGAACTTACGAGGGAACAAGCGGTCCTAGATCTTGTCCTGTGTAATGAGACAGGATTGATTCATGATCTCATAGAGATCCTCTTGGAAGGAGCGATCACAATATGGTGGAATTTAAAATACAGATGGAGGGTGAGAAAGTAAAATCAAATACTAGTGTTTTGTGTTTGAACAAAGGAGATTACAAGGGGATGAGAGAAGAACTAGCTAAGGTAGACTGGGAGCTAAGACTTCATGGTGGAACAGTTGAGGAGCAGTGGAGAACCTTCCAAGCGATTTTTCACAGTGCTCAGCAAAGGTTTATACCAACAAAAAGGAAGGATGGAAGAAAGAGGGAAAATCGACCGTGGATGTCTAAGGAAATAAGGGAGAGTATCAAATTGAAGGAAAAAGCATATAAAGTGGCAAAGGTTACTGGGAGATTAGAGGACTGGGAAATCTTTAGGGGGCAACAGAAAGCTACTAAAAAAGCTATAAAGAAGAGTAAGATAGAGTATGAGAGTAAACTTGCTCAGAATATAAAAACAGACAGT
Organism: Scyliorhinus canicula; assembly: GCF_902713615.1. Taxonomy (NCBI): domain Eukaryota; kingdom Metazoa; phylum Chordata; class Chondrichthyes; order Carcharhiniformes; family Scyliorhinidae; genus Scyliorhinus; species Scyliorhinus canicula. The sequence goes on along the minus strand of NC_052151.1, from coordinate 35,798,166 downwards.
AAAAGTTTTTACAAATATATAAGACAAAAAAGAGTGGCTAAGGTAAATATTGGTCCTTTAGAGGATGAGAAGGGAGTTTTAATAATGGGAGATGAGGAAATGGCTGAGGAACTGAACACGTTTTTTGGGTCGGTCTTCACAGTGGAAGATACAAATAACATGCTAGTGACTGATAGAAATGAGGCTATGACAGGTGAGGACCTTGAGAGGATTGTTATCACTAAGGAGGGAGTGATGGGCAAGCTAATGGGGCTAAAGGTAGACGAGTCTCCTGGCCCTGATGGAATGCATCCCAGAGTGCTAAAAGAGATGGCTAGGGAAATTGCAGATGCACTAGTGATAATTTACCGAAATTCACTAGACTCTGGGGTGGTCCCGGTGGATTGGAAATTAGCAAACGTGACGCCACTGTTTAAAAAAGGAGGTAGGCAGAAAGCAGGAAATTATAGGCCAGAGAGCTTAACTTCGGTATTAGGGAAGATGCTGGAATCTATCATCAAGGAAGAAATTGCGAGGCATCTGGATAGAAATTGTCCCATTGGGCAGACGCAGCATGGGTTCGTAAAAGGCAGGTCATGCCTAACTAATTTAGTGGAATTTTTTGAGGACATTACCAGTGCAGTAGATAACGGGGAGCCGATGGATGTGGTATATCTGGATTTCCAGAAAGCCTTTGACAAGGTGCCACACAAAAGGTTGCTGCATAAGATAAAGATGCATGGCATTAAGGGTAAAGTAGTAGCATGGATAGAGGATTGGTTAATTAATAGAAAGCAAAGAGTTGGGATAAATGGGTGTTTCTCTGGTTGGCAATCAGTAGCTAGTGGTGTCCCTAGGGATCCGTGTTAGGCCCACAATTGTTCACAATTTACATAGATGATTTGGAGTTGGGGACCAAGGGCAATGTGTCCAAGTTTGCAGATGACACTAAGATGAGTGGTAAAGCGAAAAGTGCAGAGGATACTGGAAGTCTGCAGAGGGATTTAGATAGGTTAAGTGAATGGGCTAGGGTCTGGCAGATGGAATACAATGTTGACAAATGTGAGGTTATCCATTTTGGTAGGAATAACAGCAAACGGGATTATTATTTAAACTATAAAATATTAAAGCATGCCGCTGTTCAGAGAGACTTGGGTGTGCTAGTGCATGAGTCACAGAAGGTTGGTTTATAAGTGCAACAGGTGATTAAGAAGGCAAATGGAATTTTGTCCTTCATTGCTAGAGGGATGGAGTTTAAGACTAGGGAGGTTATGTTGCAATTGTATAAGGTGTTAGTGCGGCCACACCTGGAGTATTGTGTTCAGTTTTGGTCTCCTTACTTGAGAAAGGACGTACTGGCGCTGGAGGGTGTGCAGAGGAGATTCACTAGGTTAATCCCAGAGTTGAAGGGGTTGGATTATGAGGAGAGGTTGAGTAGACTGGGACTGTACTCGTTGGAATTTAGAAGGATGAGGGGGGATCTTATAGAAACATTTAAAATTATGAAGGGAATAGATAGGATAGATGCGGGCAGGTTGTTTCCACTGGCGGGTGACAACAGAACTAGGGGACATAGCCTCAAAATAAGGGGAAGTAGATTTAGGACTGAGTTTAGGAGGAACTTCTTCACCCAAAGGGTTGTGAATCTATGGAATTCCTTGCCCAGTGAAGCAGTTGAGGCTCCTTCATTACATGTTTTTAAGGTAAAGATAGATAGTTTTTTGAAGAATAAAGGGATTAAGGGTTATGGTGTTCGGGCCGGAAAGTGGAGCTGAGTCCACAAAAGATCAGCCATGATCTAATTGAATGGCGGAGCAGGCTCGAGGGGCCAGATGGCCTACTCCTGCTCCTAGTTCTTATGTTCTTATGTTCTTATGTTCTTATGTTCTTATGTTCTTATGTTCTTATGTTCTGCCTCCGGTGTCTCTGAGATGCCTACTTTTATCCCCGCCCACCCACTCGCTTTTCCAGAAACATCTCTGGCTTCCGGCCAATGGGGTCTGGGGAGGGGCGTCCCAGCAGTCAATGGTCCGGTTGATGACTGTTTGACAGGCCACCTCGGCCCGCCCCAAGGTGTCCCATCTCTGGTGGTCTGGGCTACACATGACCTGTTCCCATATAAGGCAACAGTAGACACACTGGGTGATGGACAGTCTGGCGCGAACAACAGACGTCCTGAGGTTTGACTGCAGTACAATTTTGAAAATGACCACACCCCCTCCAAGCGCCACAAAAACAGAAAATGGTCATTCTGGTTTTTGTTTCACATTCCAGCATCTGCAGTAATTTGCTTTTACCCCCACAAGCACCGTTCCGTCTGGTCCCCATTTGTGGGGCCCAGCACTGGGTGGTGGGCACCCGAGAGCGAATCCGTGGCAAAGAGGGCTCACTCTAATATGCAGATTTAGTGATCCTGCCCACAGTGGGAGGGATTCAGATCTTGCCGCCTCGCGAGATTGCGATAGATCCCGTCTGGTGAGGTGAGTCAGGTAGATGCCGGAAGAGGGATCTCCTGCCATCTACATGTTGTTCTGCACTGCCTTTGGGCTGCAATGTGGCCAGTAGATTGCCTCTCTTTACTTGACGACAATTGGTCCAGCATCAATTGCCATTTGCAGAAGAGTTCTAACGTTTACCACCCCTTGTGTGGAGAAGTGTTTCCTAATTTTGCCCAGAAAAGGTCTGTCTCTGATATTTAGACAATGTTCCTCTAACCCTAGACTCTCGTGCCAAGGGACACAGTTTCTCTAACTCTGACTGTTCCCCTTATTATCTTGAAAACTTCAATCATGTCATCATTTAACCGGCTAAATTCTAAGGAATACCCCGTCCCCTGCTGCAGTGTAAATCTGACCCTATTTCCACTTCTCTCTAGCTTTGACAGAGAGTCATCCAGAGTTGAAACATTAACTCCCTTCTCTCTCCACAGATGCTGTCAGACCTGCTGAGATTGTCCAGTATTTTCGGTTTTGGTTTCAGATTCCAGCATCCGCAGTAATTTGCTTTTATCCTAGTTTGGGTAAGTCTGCGTACCTTAAGTTCCTTACTTTTGTTAGCTTCTTGGTTCCGTTCTGTTTCTGACACGTCATGCGTGATTTCTACCGTGAAGACAGACACAAATATTTGTTTAACGTCTGCCATTTCCTCAGACAGTCAGACTTTTGATCTCTCTGGGATTTAGGGAGCTGGAGGAGTTATGTGGTCGACACCTGCTCGTATTTGTTATGCTCTCTCTTTGTAATTCAATCCTTGCAGCCCGGATTTACCTTCTGTTAAATGTGTGCTGCCCTCGCTCTCAGCCGAGACACCTTCCTGCTGAACTGCTCACAGGAGTCCAGGTGGGATCGAACCAGGGCTTTGTTCAGCTGAGGCATGATTTCTACCCCCTTTGTATTCTCGTCCTCTGATATAAATGCCAGTATTCTATTATCCTTTTTGATTATTTTTCTTTATCTATTCATGGCACTTTCCTGATCTATGTACCTGGACCCCAGGTCTCTTTGAACCATCACTGTTTCTAGATTTTCATTATTCAGAAGGTAGTTTATTTTCTCCTTTGAGGACCAAAGCGTTGACCTTACATTTGCCTGCATTGAAATCCATCACAGAAGGATGTGAGGCATCCCGCCTCTACCACCCTCTCAGGCAGTGCGTTCCAAACTGTCATCACTCTCTGGGTAAAAATGTTTTTCCTCAAATCCCCACTGAACCTCCTGTCCCTCACCTTGAACTTGTGTCTCCTCGTAACTGACCCTTCAACTAAGGGGAACAGTTGTTCCCTATCCACCATATCCATACCCCTCATAATCTTGTACACCTCGATCAGGTCGCCCCCAGTCTTCTCTGTTCCAGTGAAAACAACCCAAGCCTATCCAACCTCTCTTTATAACTTAAATGTTCCATCCCAGGCGACACCCTGGTGAAACGCCTCTGCTCCCCCTTCCTGTTCAATCACATCCTTCCTATAATGTGGTGACCAGAACTGCAGACAGTACTCCAGGTGTGGCCTCACCAAAGTTCTATCAAGCTCCATCATGACCTCCCTGCTTTTGAATCTATGCCCCTATTGATAAAAGCGGGTGCCCCATATACCTGTTTCCCCACCTTATTAACCTGCCCTTCTGCCTTCAGAGATCTATGGACAAACATGTCAAGTCCCTTTGTTCTTCGGAACTTCCCAGTGTCAGACCTTTCAGAGAATACTTCCTTGTTAAATTACTCCTTCCAAAGTGTATCACCTCACACTTTTGAGGGTTAAATTCCATCTACCACTTACCCGCCCATTTCACCACTTACCACTGTTTTGTCCACCCTTATTCTATCAGTACCTGTATCACTTTGTAATTATGCTTCTGTTATGGGCCAGGGTTTAGAGAACCCCAAAGTGTATCATGGAGTTCATCTGACCCACAACTTTTACTAGATTGTGGTGTGGGGAGCACACGGCCCACTCTACAGGTGTGGTACAGCAGAAATGCGTAGAATGGCCCGTGACGGGCGCCGTGCCAACCACGCCGGCACCAATGGTGCCGATTCTCCGCAGAGTGGAGGATTGTGTGCCGGTGTCAGGGTGGCAGGGCGCCGGTCGCCGGGATTCTCCGGCCCGGTGATGGGCTGAGAGAATCCCGCCCCTTATTCTTCTAAACTCCAAAGGGTACAAGCCCAACCTACTCAACCTCTCCTCATAAGAAAACCCGTCCATTATCCGGGATCAATTTAGCAAACCTTCTCTGGACTACCTCCCATGCCTGTCTGTCTTTCCTTAGAAAAGGGGACCAAAACTGTTCACAGAATTCCTGGGCCGGTCTAACTAGTGGCTTGTTCCCTATCCACCATATTCAAAAGATAATATTGTGGAGGAGAATGCTGAGACCCAGGCTATTAGAATAGATGGCATTGAGGTGCGTAGGGAAGAAGTGTTGGCAATTCTGGACAAGGTGAAAATAGATAAGTCCCCGGGGCCGGATGGGATTTATCCTAGGATTCTCTGGGAAGCCAGGGAAGAGATTGCTGAGCCTTTGGCTTTGATTTTTATGTCATCATTGGCTACAGGAATAGTGCCAGAGGACTGGAGGATAGCAAATGTGGTCCCTTTGTTCAAGAAGGGGAGTAGAGATAACCCCGGTAACTATAGGCCGGTGAGCCTAACGTCTGTGGTGGGTAAAGTCTTGGAGAGGATTATAAAAGATACGATTTATAATCATCTAGATAGGAATAATATGATTAGGAATAGTCAGCATGGTTTTGTGAAGGGTAGGTCATGCCTCACAAACCTTATCGAGTTCTTTGAGAAGGTGACTGAACAGGTAGACGAGACGTAGAGCAGTTGATGTGGTGTATATGGATTTCAGTAAAGCGTTTGATAAGGTTCCCCACGGTCGGCTATTGCAGAAAATACGGAGGCTGGGGATTGAGGGTGATTTAGAGATGTGGATCAGAAATTGGCTAGTTGAAAGAAGACAGAGAGTGGTAGTTGATGGGAAATGTTCAGAATGGAGGTCAGTTACGAGTGGCGTACCACAAGGATCTGTTCTGGGGCCGTTGCTGTTTGTCATTTTTATAAATGACCTAGAGGAGGGCGCAGAAGGATGGGTGAGTAAATTTGCAGACGACACTAAAGTCGGTGGAGTTGTAGACAGTGCGGAAGGATGTTGCAGGTTACAGAGGGACATAGATAAGCTGCAGAGCTGGGCTGAGAGGTGGCAAATGGAGTTTAATGTGGAGAAGTGTGAGGTGATTCACTTTGGAAAGAATAACAGGAATGCGGAATATTTGGCTAATGGTAAAATTCTTGGTAGTGTGGATGAGCAGAGGGATCTCGGTGTCCATGTACATAGATCCCTGAAAGTTGCCACCCAGGTTGATAGGGTTGTGAAGAAGGCCTATGGTGTGTTGGCCTTTATTGGTAGAGGGATTGAGTTCCAGAGCCATGAGGTCATGTTGCAGTTGTACAAAACTCTAGTACGGCCGCATTTGGAGTATTGCGTACAGTTCTGGTCGCCTCATTATAGGAAGGACGTGGAAGCTTTGGAACGGGTGCAGAGGAGATTTACCAGGATGTTGCCTGGTATGGAGGGAAAATCTTATGAGGAAAGGCTGATGGACTTGAGGTTGTTTTCGTTAGAGAGAAGAAGGTTAAGAGGTGACTTAATAGAGGCATACAAAATGATCATAGGGTTAGATAGGGTGGACAGCGAGAGCCTTCTCCCGCGGATGGGGGTGGCTAGCACGAGGGGACATAGCCTTAAATTGAGGGGTAATAGATATAGGACAGAGGTCAGAGGTGGGTTTTTTACGCAAAGAGTGGTGAGGCCGTGGAATGCCCTACCTGCAACAGTAGTGAACTCGCCAACATTGAGGGCATTTAAAAGTTTATTGGATAAGCATATGGATGATAAGGGCATAGTGTAGGTTAGATGGCCTTTAGTTTTTTTTTCCATGTCGGTGCAACATCGAGGGCCGAAGGGCCTGTACTGCGCTGTATCGTTCTATGTTCTATGTTCTTGTTAGAGGTAGGTTTTAAGGAGTCTCCGAAAGGTTGAGACCAAGGCGCTGAGGTGTAGGGAGGGAATTCCACAGCTTGGGGCACAGGAACTGATGGCACTGGCTGTATTGGAGCAATTAGAAATCAGGAATTAGGGCAGCACGGTAGCATGGTGGTTAGCATAAATGCTTCACAGCTCCAGGGTCCCAGGTTCGGTTCCCGGCTGGGTCACTGTCTGTGCGGAGTCTGCACATCCTCCCCGTGTGTGCGTGGGTTTCCTCCGGGTGCTCTGGTTTCCTCCCACAGTCCAAAGATGTGCGGGTTAGGTGGATTGGCCATGCTAAATTGCCCGTAGTGTCCTAAAAAAAGTAAGGTTATGGGGTGGGGGGTTGTTGGGTTACGGGTATAGGGTGGATACGTGGGTTTGAGTAGGGTGATCATTGCTCGGCACAACATCGAGGGCCGAAGGGCCTGTTCTGTGCTGTACTGTTCTATGTTCTATGTTCTAGGAATGTATATGTGGGCAGATTGAGAGAGTACAGATATCTCGGAGGGTAATCGGCCTGGAGGAGGTGACACAGGCAGGGAGAGGAAAGGCTAAAGAGGGGTTTAATCAAGGTTCTCATTGAATTTAAATTATCTTCTGTATTTTATGCTGTTTTATAATGCTTTGGGATGGAACATCACATTAAAGATGCTCAATAAATATAAGGGTGCGGTTCTCCGTTACTGAGATTAAGTGTTGTCGCCAACGCAGAATCCGTGGACTTTTACGACTGAAAAACTGGCGCTACATCTGGACCAATTTGGCTACTGCGCAGGGGCTAGAACCGGTGCAGTGTGGAACACAATCGATTCCAATGATAAACGTTGTGGGATTCGCTGGGTCCGTGATCAACACTCTGGAAGTGTGGTAGTCACCACTAGCTGTATTATATGTATTACAGTAAGGCCCGTATAGTAGAGGTACATTGGTAAATCCCTGCCTGCTGGCTCCGCCCAGTGGGCAGCATATAAATGTGTGTGCTCGCCGGTGCTGCAGCCATTCTGGTAGCAGCTACGGGAGGCCACACATCTTTGCTCAATAAAGCCTCGATTATTCCACTACTCTCGTCTTTGTGGTAATTGATAGTGCATCAATTTATTGAGCAAAGATTTTAAAACAATGAATCTTCGCATCAAGCCTGATCGCCTGCAGCTTGAGCCCTCAAGCAGCCAACGCTATGTCTGCTTTTGACCACTGGCTAGCCTGCTGCAAAAGCTACCTCCGAACATCCACTGCAGAACCCTCGGACGCACAGAAGCTCCAAGTCCTGTATTCACGGGTGAGCCCTGACATTTTTCCTCTCATCCAGGATGCGTCCACTTACTCTGAAGCAATGGAGCACCTGAAAGGACATTACGTTCGACCCTGGGGTCACCCGGTTCTTCCATTTCATCAAGGCCCACAACCTGTGCTACTCCATTGAGGAAGTCAGGACTGTCACCAGAGACTGCCAAGTCTGCGCAGAGTGCAAGCTGCACTTCTACTGGCCAGATAGAGCGCACCTGGTGAAGGCCTCCCACCCTTTGAGTGCCTCAGCATGGACTTCAAAGGGCCCCTCCCCTCTACCGACCGCAATAAGTACTTTCGGAACGTGGTCGATGAGTATTCCCGGTTCCCTTTCGCTATCCCATGCCTCGATATGACTTCTGCCACGGTCATTAAAGCCCTCCACAGTATATTCACTCTGTTCGGTTTCCCCACCTATATCCACAGTGATCGGGGATCCTCCTTCATGAGCGATGAGCTGCGTCAGTTCCTGCTCAGCAAGGGCATTGCCTCAAGCAGGATGGCCAGCTACAACCCCCGGGGAAACGGGCAGGTGGAGCAGGAGAATGGGACGGTCTGGAAGGCTGTACTGCTGGCCCTGCTGTCTAAAAATCTCCCGGTCTCCCGCTGGCAGGATGTCCTCCCCGACACGCTCCACTCCATCCGATCGCTCCTCTGCACCGCAATTAATGAGACCCCCCCATGAACGTCTCTTTGCCTTTCCCAGGAAGTCCACCTCCGGGGTCTCGCTCCCAACATGGCTGACAGTTCCTGGACCCGTCCTCCTTCGCAAACATGTGCGGACCCATAAGTCGGACCCCTTGGTCGAAATGGTCCACCTCCTACACGCGGACCCGCAGTACGCCTACGTGACGCACCCCGACGGGCGCCACGACACAGTCTCTCTCCGGGACCTGGCACCCGCTGGATCCCCACCCACGGCCCCTGACCTGATACCCCCCCAAACCCCTCTCCGGTTGCCTCATTCACCCCTGTGCCACGCACCCTCCCCCCAGCAAACCTCATCGCAGCCCCCGCCCCAGGAGGATCCGTCCTCCCACTGGTTCCACCCAGGGCTGACGAAGATGAGGACAACAGGCTCCCAGAGTCACAGGTGACCAAGTCGGCGCCCACATCACCACCAGGACTGAGGCGATCAAAGAGGAGGATCAAGGCCCCCGACAGACTGAACTTGTAAATTTTTTTCCACCACCCCGCCGGACTCTTTTTTAACAGGGGGTGAATGTGGTAGTCACCACTAGCTGTATTATATATTTTACGGTAAGACACATATACTAGAGGTACAGGGGTAAATCCCTGCCTGCTGGCTCCGCCCAGTAGGCGGCGTATAAATGTGTGTGCTCGCCGGTGCTGCAGCCATTCTGGTAGCAGCTACAGGAGGCACAACATCTTTGCTCAATAAAGCCGGGATTATTCCACTACTCTCGTCTTTGTGGTAATTGACAGTGCATCAGGAAGCTGACAATCTGCAGCCACAGATACACATTACACTCCCCACACACACTCATCCCAGCCAACAATATGGCACTGGTTGAGCTGGAATGTGCCCATACAGCTGATGGGTGGGCTGGGGCCAGAGGGCACCTTTAAGCCTAAGTTCAAAGCGAGCTGTTAGCAGTGTGCGCAGCTGCATGGCTGCCTTGCCGGCTGCGGCAATGGTGTTTCGTGCCCGTCCACCCCGACCCCATAGCCTACTTCCTGCCCCCCCCCCCCCCCCCCCCCCGCTACTCCCTCCGGCCCTGTCAGCAGCCCCCGGCCAGCTGTACCCCTTCTCTCTCCCTCAGCAGCCGCTGCGCCGATTTCATGACTTTTAAAAGCACCAGTGAGCCATGCCGTCGGGAACTCGGCCTATCGGAGGCGGAGCATCGAGGAAGAACTGGAGAATACCGGGTCGGGCCCACTTATGGTATGCAAACATTGTCTACTTTACGTGCGTTCCGGAAAGCACCGTCGAGGTGTAGCCACCGAAGTTGGCCACTTCCCGACATAAAATGGAGAATTGAAATGCATGCAGGGAAAACTGGACAATGTCAGAAAGACAAGCAGGCTGCAGAATCTCTCTGTGTATTCTGTCTGCAGAGAAACCAGACAGCACTGAAACTAACAAGTTTGCATACTAATTGAGCGATTCCCGGGCACAATGGACACAATCGAGAATAACAACGGTCAAGCCAGACTCTTCGGCGCCAGCAGGAGTCCCGGACAATAAGATACAAACAGCCCCAAGAACCGCCCAGTGATCGGGAAACAGCCCCAGTATTGGGGAATTCAAACCAATCGATTGGTATGAGGTCCAATCGATTGCAAGCAGGTATAGGGTCCGCCCAGATGGGCACGAAACCCCTGTGACCTATAAAAGGACAGATCCTAAGTCCAGCTCTCTCTCTTAGCCGGCCCTCCTAGCAGAACACCTTTGCAGCAGCTCTCTAAGAACTTGAACGTGAGAAGGAGAGGCCTGGCCAACAGCTACATAGACAAGTAAGTGTCCAACCAACGCACGCTACGAGAGTAGACACACCTGACCCCTTAGCCCATACCAACTGGGAAGCCTGCAGTCTCAGGACAGAACAAGAGGCCATTATTCCCTGATCCAGTGTGTTTCCTTATCGAAGATAAGTATTGGCTTATAGTGGTTGGAATAGTTTAGTCCGTTAGTATTAGTTGCATGAGTATCGATTTACTGTGTAATAATAAATGTGTTTGATTGAACCTTACTAACTGGTGTATTGAGTCATTGATCTGAACTTGAACTTGAACCTCGTGGCGGTATCATAAGGATACTTGGCGACTCTAGAGCTAAGGAATAAAACAGAGCCAACTGAGTGTTAAGCACACTCACCCAGAACGAACAACAGAGGTCATGGAGCATTGCGATTTGGTGTTAAATCGACAGCTGCCGCGGTTTCGGCGTCGGAATTGATTCTCCGCCCAATCGCCTTTCTCGATTTCGGCTTCGGCTAACGGAGATTCCCGCCCAAGATGTTATTATGTCGGCAGAGTGAAGGGATAGGAGGGCCTACGGCAAGGCCATCCCTTTTGCTCCTGTAGTAATGGGGCTGGATACTCACATCGCTGACCCCAAAATTGGGTTCGGCGATCAGCTGGAGAATACCCGTTTACGCCGGAATCGTGGGCAGCGCAGTTTTTGCGACGCTCCGCGCCCCCAATAACAGTGTACTCAGGGATTACACTGTCCGGACTACCTCAGGATGACACCTGAGGCCCTCCCACGAAGCTCTGCCTCGTGGGACACGGTCCTCAGAACTTTCGGACACCTCACGCGGCGGCTGCGGACTGTGTCCAGCACCGTCACAGTCGGGAGGGGGGGGGGCATTCTGCTGGCTGGGGCGTTTCTGGGGGGCTGGGGGGGGCTGGTGGGTGGATAGCAAGATTGGTTACAGGGGGGCAATGTTTGGCAGGGCGGGTCTGAGCATTGCTGGCGCAGGCCACCTGTGTACGCATGCGCAGCCACAGTCCCAGCCATTCTCAGGCTGTATCCGCAGGTAAAGCCGGGGCTACACTGCACGGCTGCTAGCCCCCCACTGCTAGCCCCCCACCGGGCGGATGATTGGCGCCGACAGTCTGGTCATAACAGATCCCGCGGACATAACCGCAGGATCGGAGAATCTAGCCCGTGGTCATTCTGGGACACCCAATTACAGTAAATAGGTTTGTAAAGTCAGCAATTCTTTACTTTTCCTCCGTTAAAAATCATTTTCTCACTCTCTCTCTCCTTTAAGACACTCCCTAAATCCTGCCTCTTTGACCAAGCCTTTCTTCACTAATATCTCTTCCTGTCGTTCAGTGTCGAGTTGTATCTGTGCGTTTGTGTGTGACACCTTAGACTCTTTGCCCGATTCTAAACACTAAATAAATGGAAGCAGTCATTAGCAGGTTCACTGTGGTTCTCAGTAAGCTCCAGTGGTATTGGGAAAGGCAATTAACGGATCTTACAAAGCACTTGGCAAAGGTCTGTGGAAGAAATACGGCCATTAATAAGCAACCTCACAGCTGGATATTATTAGGAAGCAGAAAAGTCCCTTTCTCCGTAACCTGTGACTCTGTGGGCTAATTGGTTGCCTCTTGACTGAGGTGAAGTATTTCTGCACAGCGGGCTCAGTGCAGGCTGAAGGGGCAATTGGACATTGCTCCAGTCATAATGGAGGTAAAGGCCATTTGGATGTGAGATTCCCATTTGGATTGTGAAACCCTGACACCTGTAGGTTACAATAGACGAAGGAGAGACAAGTGTTGTGAAAGACATATTTGGGAATGTGGGGCAGCACGGTAGCACCGTGGTTAGCACAGTCGCTTCACAGCTCCAGGGTCCCAGGTTCGATTCCCTGCTGGGTCACTGTGCGGAGTCTGCACGTTCTCCCAGTGTCTGAGTGGGTTTCCTCCGGGTGCTCCAGTTTCCTCCCACAGTCCAAAGATGTTAGGTGAACTGGCCATGATAAATTGCCTCTTACTGTCCAAAAAGGTTGGGTTGGGTTACAGGGATAGGGTGGAGTCGTGGGGTGCTCGTTGCAAGGTCCTGTGCAGACTCTATGGGCCGAATGGCCTCCTTCTGCACTGTAAATTCTATGATAAGATAAAACATTTTTTCTTGGCTCGTGGGAGGGGGGGGGGGGGGTTGTTCAAGGGTGAAGGGTGTTGGAGGAGGCAGGGTTTGGGGTGAGGATGAGTTGGGGGGGGGGCATTAGGGCCATGGGGGTAGAGGGGGGATGCTGGGTCTTGTTGCTTGTTATGCTTTCCCTTAATTTGCTCTGTTTTTGCTCAAGAGTTGCCAGGTATCTTTCTGATACCACCACAAGGTTTTAAGCCGAATACTGATCAATGATTCGATACACCAGTTAGTAAGTTTGAAATCAATACACATTTATTTACACACACAGTCAATTATTACTCTACTCGCTAAACTACAACTACTACTAAAAGCCTATACTTAGCTTCGAGTGGCCCAATCAGTCAGAGGAACAATGGCCATTGTCCGGTTCTGATACTGCTGGCTTCGAACTGGTATGGAATAGTAGCTAGGAGCGCCTTTCTCGTAGCGTGCGTTGACCTTAGACTTACTTGGCTGGTGCTTGGCGGGCCTCTCGTTGCTGAGAGCCAAAAGCCAAGGTGAAGGTGAAGTGATCTTCCACGAGCTTCCAAGAGGGCGAACTGACCTTGGGGACTCTGTTTTATAGCCCCCAGGGGTTCGTTTTGATTTTCTCCAATACCGGAGTTGTTCCCTGATCGTTGGGTGGGCCCTATGTAACCGTTGGCCTGCCTTTGTTTTAGCTCCCACTGGCGCCGGGAAGTCTGTCCTGGTACCGATTGTTTCAATGTTTCTATTTTGTCCCCGGAGATAGCTCATTACTATGCTAATGGCTATTGGTTTCAGTTCTGTCTGGGTTCTGCAGATCTTAATACACAGGAAACCTTGCACCTGCTTGTTTTCTCTAGTGCTGTCCATTTTTCCCTGCACTCTTTGCGAGTGTCCATTTGGAATCGGGACGTGGCCACCCCAGGTGGCTACAGTCTCCTCCTGGACAGGGGCCGCAGCAGCTCCGTGTTGTCTTGAGGCCTGTAGGCTGTGAATTGATTAGATTTTTCCAGCTTTTGTCAGGGCCACGAAGAATCCAGCACGTGTCTTCACGATACAAAGAGATATATATATATATATACAACTGCAGCAGCAACCTCCTTTGCTGCTCACTCCTCTCTCTCTGCTGGTTCCAAACTGGTCAGCTTTATTTATGCAGGGAGTCTGCTAATGATTTCTCCGCCCCCCCTCATTGGGGAAGCTCATACTCCCACAGGATTGTGGGATTGTCATTAGTCCCCAGCCAATGGTAAGCAGGTAGGTTATAACACCCCTCCCCCACATAGTCCAAGGAATCCACCGAAGACCTTGGCGAAGGAGGGCGTCGGACTCGTTTTGCCGCAGGCCGGACCCCATTTGCATGAGGCGCTGGATTGGGCGGCGTGTAACGAGATGGAGACCGGCGCTTCCGTGATGAACGACGTAACGGTTGTCCATCCACGACCCGTGGGCCCGAGGATTCCCCCTCTGAGGTGTCTTGTGTCTCCATCTCGGAGTCTGAGTCTGCTGCCTCCGTCATCTCGGCGTCTTTATCTCCACGCGGTTCTGTCACGACCTGCGCAGGCTTTGAGTGAGGCACCAGAGGAAGATTGTGAGGAATACTTTCCATTGTGTCTGGTCTCTACGGCTGTAGGAATGAGCTCCTGGGGCGGGGAACCTTTGGAAGGGATAGTCTTCTGGACCGAACATGGTCTACATGTTAGCGCTGGAGACAACCCTGGGCTTGTACCTGGTAAGAGATAGGGCCCGTTTGGCGAAAGATTACGCCAGGGACCCACTGGGCACCACCAGCAAAATTCCGAACGAACACTGGGTCACCGGGCGTAAACTGCCGAATTGGCCGATGCCGAGAAAAACCATGTCCCTGCCGTTCTTGTGTGCGGCGTACTGTTGCGCCAATGTCCGGTAAAACCATGCTACGGCGGGTGCGAAGTCTCCGGCCCATTAGGAGTTCTGCGGGAGCTGCCCCAGTCACCGCATGGGGGGTGGTCCTATAGGAAAACAAAAACCGAGCCAGTCTCGTGTCCATCGACCCGGGAGACTGCTTCTTGAGGCCTCGTTTGAATGTCTGCACTGCACGCTCCGCCAACCCATTTGAAGCCGGGTGGTAAGGGGCAGTGCGGATGTGGCGTGTGCCATTCATCTTCATGAACCTCGCAAACTCCTCACTTGTGAACGGAGTGCCGTTGTCCGTGACCAGCACCTCGGGGAGGCCATGTGTACTGAAAGACAAACGCATCTTCTCGATTGTTGCGCAGGACGTTGTGCCTCCCATCTTATGCACCTCGAGCCATTTAGACTGGGCGTCGATTAATAGCAGGAACATGGATCCTTGAAAAGGGCCGGCGAAATCCGCATGCAAGCGCGCCCAAGGCCGCCCTGGCCATTCCCAGTGATGTAGGGGCGCGGCTGGCGGAAGCTTCTGATGCTCCTGGCAAATGGAGCAGTTTTGGGCCACCTTCTCAATGTCGGTGTCGAGGCCTGGCCACCAGACATAACTCCGGGCCAACATTTTCATTATGGTCACACCTGGATGCCCATTGTGCAAGTCTCTCAGTATCAGCCCCTGTCCTTTTTCCGGGACAATCACATGCGTCCCCCACAAAAGGATGCCGTCTTCCACGCTGAATTCGGACAGCTTGGAGGAAAATGCCCGCAACTCGCCTGGGAGCTGTCTATGCTGCCCACCATACAGGACTATGTGCCGAACCTTTGACAGGACTGGTTCCGTCTGGGTCCACTCACGGATCTGTGATGCCGTGACAGGCAAGGTGTCCATAAAATTTAGGGTTGCAACCACCTCACCGGTCGTGGGGGTCGACATGGGGCCGGTCGATAAAGGCAATCGGCTCAGTGCGTCGGCATTCCCTATCTGGGTTCCTGGTTTGTGTTCCAGAGAATACTCGTATGCAGCGAGCAACAAAGCCCAGCGCTGGATCCGTGCGGAAGCAATGGGCGGTATTGGCTTATCCTCTCTGAAAAGTCCCAGGAGAGGCTTATGATCAGTCACGATAGTGAAGTGGCGGCCATATACGTACTGGTGGTAACGTTTCACCGCAAAGACCACTGCCAGGCCCTCCTTCTCGATCTGCGCGTACTTTTTTTCCGCTGCAGTCAGTGTGTGGGAGGCGAAAGCTATCGGCCGCTCGGCCCCGTTCTCCATCTTGTGGGACAGGACGGCCCCAATACCATACAGGATGCATCACATGTGATGAGCAAAGGCTTTCCAGGATCATAGTGGGTTAGTAACCCAGACGACGACAATTGTTGTTTTACCCGCCGGAAAGCGGTGTCTTGCGGCTGACCCCAAACCCAGGTGTGATTCTTCTTTAGCAGAAGGTGCAACGGGGCCAGCGTAGTTGCCAGATTGGGGAGGAACTTTCCGTAATAGTTTACGAGGCTGAGAAACGAACGAAGATCCGAAGTGTCAGTCGGGGCGGGGGCCTGTTGAATCGCGCGCACCTTCTCTGCGACGGGGTGCAAACCTTCGCTGTCCACCCGATAACCCAGGTAGACTACTACCTTCGCCTGAAAGACGCACTTTGTGCGACGTAAACGAACTTCAGCCTCCGAAAAACATCGAAGGACAGCCTCCAGATTTTCCAGATGTTCCTCCTCCGACGTCCCTGTGATCAAAACGTCATCTAAGTAAACAGCAACACGCGGTAAACCTCTCAAAATTCCCTCCATAACACGTTGAAAAATAGCGCAGGCAGAGGATACTCCAAAGGGCAAACGTGTATATTCATACAGGCCCCGGTGTGTATTAATCGTTACATATGGCCGGGAAGCAGGGTCCAGCTCCAACTGCAGGTAGGCGTGACTCATATCTAATTTTGTGAATGAGAGTCCGCCTGCAAGCTTCGCATAGAGATCCTCTATGCGAGGCATTGAGTATCGGTCGAGTCGGGAAGCCGTATTCACTGTAAGTTTATAGTCGCCGCACAAGCAAACTGTGGCATCTGGCTTCATTACAGGTACAATTGGTGCTGCCCAGTCAGCGAAACGGACGGGCTTGATGATACCCAAAGTCTCCAAATGAGTGAGCTTCCATTCTACCTTCTCGAGCAAGGCGTAAGACACCGGGCGCGCCCGGAAATAGCGCGGCGTGGCTCCTGGTTTGACTTGGATACGGGCTACAGCCCCTTTTATTTTCCCCAAACCGGGCTGGAATACATCTGGGTATCGTCCTAGCACCTCAGTCAACCCTCCAGAAACTGTTTGGATGATGTGCTGCCAATGCAGCCGCAAATGGCGCAACCAGTCCTGACCCAACAGGCTGGGCCCATGGCCGCGCACCACGATAAGTGGGAAACGCTCTTCCTGGCATCCATAAACAACAGGGGTCATCGTAGTTCCTGCAATGTCCAATGGTTCCCCCGTATAGGTGGCCAACCTGGCCTGAGTGTCAGTTAATGAAAGGGTCTGTATACCCTGCTTGATGCGGTCGAATGTCCTCTGGGCGATCACGGAGACCACTGCGCCAGTGTCCAACTCCATCTCAAGCGGGTGACCATTGACCCGTACTGTCACTTTAATGGGGGCCACACGGGGAGCTGCCACACAATGCAGCTGCAGGCAGTCATCCTCCGTCTCCACGTCCTCGGTGAGGGGGGGAGCAGGGGAGCGGGCAGGGGAGGGGGGCAGGGGAGGAGACAGGACAGTGAGGGGGGGAGGGGAGGAGGTAGGGGAGGAGGCAGGACAGTGAGGGGGAGGGGATGAGGTTGGGGAGGAGGCAGGACGGTCAGGGTGGGCAGGGGAGGGGGGCAGGGGAGTGGGCAGGGGAGGGGGCTTGGGAGTGAGGGGGCAGGGAGGGGCAGGGCAGTGAGGGGGCAGGGATGGGGCAGGGGAGGGGGCTGGAGAGGAGGCAGGGCAGTGAGAGGGGCAGGAGAGGAGGGTGGGCAGTGAGAGGGGCAGGAGAGGAGGGTGGGCAGTGAGGGGGCAGGAGAGGAGGGGGCAGTGAGGGGGCAGGGGAGGAGGCAGGACGGTGAGGGAGGGGAGGGGGCAGGGCAGTGAGAGGGGCAGGAGAGGAGGGTGGGCAGTGAGAGGGGCAGGAGAGGAGGGTGGGCAGTGAGGGGGCAGGAGAGGAGGGGGCAGTGAGAGGGCAGGGGAGGAGGCAGGACAGTGAGGGGGGCAGGGGAGGGGGCAGGGCAGTGAGGGGGCAGGGGAGGGGGGCAGGGGGCAGGGCAGTGAGGGGGTAGGAGAGGAGGGGCGGCAGTGAGAGGGCAGGGGAGGAGGCAGGATGGTGAGGGGGGCAGGGGAGGGGGCAGGACTGTGAGGGGGCAGGGGAGGGGGCAGGGGAGAGGGCAGGACAGTGAGGGGGGAGTGGAGGAGGGGGACAGTGAGGGGGGGCAGGGGAGGGGGGGGACAGTGAGGGGGGCAGGGGAGGAAGGGGACGGTGGGGGGGGGGCAGGGCAGTGAGGGGGCAGGGGAGAGGGCAGGACAGTGAGGGGGGAGTGGAGGAGGGGGACAGTGAGGGAGCAGGGGAGGGGGCAGGACTGTGAGGGGGAGGGGAGGGGGGAGGGGAAGGGAGGGGCCAGGACAGTGAGGAGGGGGCAGGGGAGGGGGGGGACAGTGAGGGGGGGGCAGGGGAGGGGGGGACAGTGAGGGGGGGCAGGGGAGGAGGGGGACGGTGGGGGGGGGGCAGGGGGAGGGGGCAGGGCAGTGAGGGGGAGGGGAGGAGGGGGACAGTGAGGGGGGCAGGGGAGGGGCAGGACTGTGAGGGGGAGGGGAGGGGCCAGGACAGTGAGGAGGGGGCAGGGGAGGGGGGGGACAGTGAGGGGGGGGCAGGGGAGGGGGGGGCAGTGAGGGGGGCAGTGGAGGAGGTGGACGGTGGGGGTGGGCAGGGGAGGGGGCAGGGCAGTGAGGGGGGCAGGGGAGGGGGCAGGGGAGAGGGCAGGACAGTGAGGGGGGAGGGGAGGAGGGGGACAGTGAGGGGGGAAGGGAGGAGGGGGACAGTGAGGGGGCAGGGGAGGGGCCAGGACAGTGAGGGGGGAGGGAGGAGGGGGACAGAGGGGGGGCAGGGGAGCGGGGTAGGGGAGGAGGGGGACAGTGAGGGGGGCAGGGGAGGGGCCAGGACAGTGAGGGGGGGAGGGGAGGAGGGGGGCAGTGAGGGGGGCAGGGGAGGGGGCGTGGAGGGGCCAAGACAGTGAGGGGGGGTTACGTTCTTGTACAGAGACATTACTGAGTCAGATTACGAAAGAGCATCTAGTTCAAGATTGGTTGGATTTATTATCGTAAAATAAACTGTAAGTAGGAAACGAATGCTAACAAACTGGAACTAACACAACTAACCGTGATGGATTCTCCTTCAGGCTCCCCCAGGTTACAGTGTCACATGCTGCTACTTGCCTGACACCTACTTGTCGGATGTTATACATATTTACATCTACACTTTGTGGTGAATGTAACTCTGTAATTCACACTGTGATATATATACGTGTCTCGTGAATTGATGGTCTCATCAATTTAATCTACTTAAGAAACAGTCAGGATCCATCATGGAATCAGCCCTCAAGCCTGAGCGACTGGAACTCGACCCACAGGATGCAGAGGCAAATAAATGTTTTCTCATTGGCTGCGGTGTTTTAAAGCCTACCTGGCGGAAGCAAGCACAGCCGAAACAACAGAGGAGCAGAAACTGAGCCTGCTGCACGCGAGGGTGAGCCACAGAATCTCTACTCAACTAAACTGTGCCGGTTCATATACTGAAACCCTAGCGCGACTCGACAAAATGTATGTGAGGCCTGTTAGTGAGGTCTATGCACGACATGTGTTCACTACTCGCCACCAGCGGCCTACGGAATCGCTCGCAGAATTCCTGAGAGAGCTTAAAACTTTATCTAGTGACTGTAATTACCAGGAGGTTACCGCGGCAGAACATAGAGAACTTGCTGTACGCGATGCCTTAGGTCAAATTACATGCGCCAGCGACTGCTGGAAAAGGGAGCCCTAAATCTTGAAGCGACTGTTGAACTTGCTACCACTATGGAGGTCTCCTTCCGCAGCCTCACCTCGTTCCCCGCGGACCCCGCGACCCCATCATGGGCCCCCGACCAGCGACTCCCCCAGGCCTGCGCCGTGCAGCCGCCCAGCCACAATGCTGCCCCAGCCTGCCACTTTTGCGGCCAGAATCAGCACTTGCGGCAGCACTGCCCAGCCCGCAACGCAACCTGCAGCAGCTGCGGGCGAAAAGGACACTATGCCAGAGTGTGTCTGGCGAAGAAAACCCCAGCCTCTAACCCTCCCACCGCTCAAAGCACTCGTTCCGCCCTAGCCTCTAACCCTCCCACGGCTCAAAGCACTCGTTCCCTGAATTCACAGGCCCGCAGGCCCCGAAATGCTGCAGCCTGTATGCCGACTCCGCCCCCATCCGACATGTGCGACTCATGGAGGCAGCCATCTTGGCGATCCTCCTCCACGCGGCCGACCATGTGTGACTCATGGGGGCGGCCATCTTGGGATCTATCCCTTTCAAACTCTGAAACTCACCTCGACGACAACGAACTCAGGGAGCAGTCATCATGGGGCCACTCCAGCACAGCTGATCGAGCCGCCGGCTACCCGCAACTCAGCGCAGTCACTCTGGACCAATCGCGCCCGAAGCATCTGCGAAACTCGATGGCGACGGTCCAAATTAACGGGTACAGCACGCCGTGCCTTTTCGACTCCGGGAGCACTGAGAGCTTCGTACACCCAGATATGGTAAGACGCTGTTCGCTCCACGTTTTCCCTGCGCAGCAAACTATCTCCTTCGCTTCGGGCTCCCACTCTGTCCAGATCCAAGGGCGCACCGCCGCGATGCTCACAATCCAAGGTGCTAGCTATGCCAAATTCCAGCTCTACGTCCTGCCCGAACTCTGCATCCCACTCTTATTAGGCCTTGATTTTCAGTGTAACCTCAAGAGTCTCACCCTCAGTTTCGGCGGGCCCCTACCCCCACTCACTATCTGCAGCCTAGCCACGCTGCAAATCTCCCCCCCTCCTCTCTTTGCCAACCTCACCCCGGACTGTAAACCCGTAGCCACTCGCAGCAGGCGGTACAGCCTGCAGGATAGGGTGTTCATCCCGATCGGAGGTCCGAAGGCTCCTCAGTGAGGGGATCATAGAGGCCAGCAACAGCCTCTGGAGAGCTCAGGTGGTGGTCGTCAAGAACGGAGAAAAATTCCACATAGTCATAGACTATAGTCAGGCTATTAATAGGTTTACGCTCCTCGACACATACCCCCTCCCCAGGATTGCAGACATGGTAAATCAGATCGCCCAGTATCGGCTCTTTTCCACGGTGGATCTGAAGTCTGCATACCACCAGCTCCCAATCCGCCCGGAGGACCGCCACTACACGGCGTTCGAGGCCATTGGCCGCCTCTTCCATTTCCTCCGGGTTCCCTTCAGCGTCACTAATGGGGTTTCGGTGTTCCAACGAGAGCAATGGACCGAATGGTGGACCAGTACGGGCTGCGGACCACGTTCCCGTACTTGGATAACGTTACCATCTGCGGCTATGACCAGCAGGACCATGACCCCAACCTCTACCGTTTTCTCCAGACGGCTCAGAAACTAAATCTAACCTATAACAAGGGGAAATGCGTTTTCCGCACAACCAGACTAGCCATCCTCGGCTATGTCGTGGAAAACGGAGTCCTGGGCCCCGACCCAGACCTTTGAAAAATGAAAACCGCTTATTGTCACGAGTAGGCTTCAATGAAGTTACTGTGAAAAGCCCCTAGTCGCCACATTCCGGCGCCTGTCTGGGGAGGCTGGTACGGGAATCGAACCGTGCTGCTGGCCTGCTTTAAAAGCCAGCGATTTAGCCTGGTGAGCTAAACCAGCCCCCTCTTAGAACTCCCTCTCCCTCATTGTCCCAAGGCCCTCAAACGGTGCCTGGGATTCTTTTCGTATTACGCCCAGTGGGTCCCTCAATATGCGGACAAAGCCCGCCCACTCTTTAAGGCCACATTATTTCCCCTGTCAGCTGAGGCGCGCCAGGCCTTCAACTGCATCAAGGAGGACATCGCCAATCCACCCCCTTTCAGGTAGAGAGCGACGCCTCAGAGGTAGCTCTTGCAGCCACATTAAATCAGGCAGGGAGACCAGTCGCATTCTTCTCCCAAACTCCCTCCGCTTCAGAACTCCGACACTCAGCAGTCGAAAAGGAAGCACAAGCCATTGTGGAGGCTATTCGTCACTGGAGGCACTACCTCGCAGGTAGGAGGTTCACCCTCATCACCGACCAAAGATCGGTTGCCTTCATGTTTGACAACTCGCAAAGGGGCAAAATTAAAAACGATAGAATTCTGCGGTGGAGGATCGAACTCTCCACCTATAGCTACGATATTAAGTATCGACCGGGAAAGCTCAACGAGCCCCCAGATGCCCTATCCCGCGGGACGTGCGCCAGCGCGCAGAACGACCGCCTGAAAGTCATCCACAACGACCTCTGCCACCCAGGGGTCACCCGGCTCGCCCACTACATCAGGGCCCGAAACCTGCCTTTCTCCAGCGAGGAGGTAAAAGCTGTCACCGAGGATTGCCCGATCTGTGCGGAGTGCAAACCGCACTTCTATAGACCAGACAGGACCCACCTGGTCAAGGCATCTAGGCCCTTTGAACGCCCCACGATCGATTTCAAAGGGCCGCTCCCCTCAACTAACAGGAACGTTTACTTCCTAAACGTCATAGACGAGTTTTCCCGCTTCCCCTTTGCTATCCCGTGCCCCGATATGACCTCCCACACAGTCATTAGGGCCCTGCATAGTATCTTCACCCTGTTTGGTTTCCTCAGCTACATACACAGCGACGAGCTGCGTCAGTACCTGCTCGACAAGGGCATCGCCTCGAGCAGGACTACCAGCTATAACCCCAGGGGGAACGGGCAGGTGTAGAGGGAGAATGCGACGGTCTGGAAGACCGTCCTACTGACCCTCCGGTCCAGGAATCTCCCAGTCTCCCATTGGCAGGATGTCCTCCCAGACGCGCTCCATGCTATTAGGTCCCTCTTATGCACCGCGACCAACCAGACCCCTCACGAGCGGCTCTTTAGTTTTTCCAGGGGCACTACCCCGGGGGTCTCACTCCCGGCATGGCTGAAGACACCGGGCCCTGTACTCCTCAGGAAGCAGGTCAGGGCTCACAAAGCTGACCCCCTTGTAGAGAAGGTGAGCCTGCTTCACTCAAACCCCCAGTACGCCTTCGTAGAATTCCCTGACGGCCGTCAGGACACCGTATCCCTCCGGGACCAAGCACCCGCTGGATCCAGCACCCCCACTATCACTGCAGAGGTACCCCTCACTCTACACCCCACCCAGCCGCCCCCTCGCGCTCCTGAGCCCACTAGCTCACTACAATTGTTTCACACACCCACACCGGCTAACCCCCAGCGCCCCCAGTCCCAGTCGAACCAGACAGGTACGGAGCTCGGACGCAATCTCCCCCGGAGTCCGCCATCGTACCCCAACCCACAACACCCATCCAGCCACCACAAGAGGCTGCAACCCCGGTGCTCCGCAGATCGCAGCGGACGACTCGACCACCGGACAGACTCAACCTGTGAACCATCATCCCCGCCGGACTTGATTTTTTTGTAGGGGGTGAATGTGGTGAATGTAACTCTGTAATTCACGCTGTGATATATATATGAGACCGTGCGATTGTAAGCGCAGTTGCGTTGCCCGACCACTAGGGGGAGTAGCTCTGGGAATGCTTAGGAGTTTATACAGGGCTCCACCCTTGGCTCCGCCCATGGCTCCTCCCCCTGGACTGCTGTATAAATATCGATGCCCAGAGCCAGCCGACCAGTTCATCGAGAGTTCAACGTGTAACAGGCTGGCTCTGCAGTAAGTAGATTAAAACCACTGTTCATATCTCAAAGCACGTGTCTATGCACTTGCTTATGCCAATCACTACAAGGGGAACGGGGAAGAAGGCAGGGAGGTGGGGTGTTGGGGGGGGGGGTGCTGTGGAGGAAGGCAGGATGATGGACAGCCTTGTTTTGGGGGGGGGGGGTGCTGTGGAGGAAGGCAGGATGATGGACAGCCTTGTTTGGAGGGGGAGCTGTGGAGGAAGGCAGGATGATGGACAGCCTTGTTTGGAGGGCGGGGGGAGCTGTGGAGGAAGGCAGGATGATGGACAGCCTTGTTTGGAGGGGGGGAGCTGTGGAGGAAGGCAGGATGATGGACAGCCTTGTTTGGAGGGGGGGAGCTGTGGAGGAAGGCAGGATGATGGACAGCCTTGTTTGGGGGGGGGTGCTGTGGA
The DNA here is from genome assembly GCF_902713615.1 of Scyliorhinus canicula. Classification (NCBI taxonomy): domain Eukaryota; kingdom Metazoa; phylum Chordata; class Chondrichthyes; order Carcharhiniformes; family Scyliorhinidae; genus Scyliorhinus; species Scyliorhinus canicula. Next base: position 35,774,526 of record NC_052151.1, on the reverse strand, counting down.
GGAAGGCAGGATGATGGACAGCCTTGTTTGGAGGGGGGGGAGCTGTGGAGGAAGGCAGGATGATGGACAGCCTTGTTTGGAGGGGGGGGGGGGGGCTGAGCATTGAGGAATCATGGTGCTGACAGCAGTGGAATCTCGGGATGAAGCAGCCTGAATAGGAATGGTGCTTATTAGCCTCTGATTCACAGAGTAATTGTGCCCTCGACCATCCCTGAGACTCATACTTGTCAAACTAATTGGTCATCATGAGTTAAAACATAGAACATACAGTGCAGAATAAGGCCATTCAGCCCATCAAGTCTGCACCGACCCACTTAAGCCTTCACTTCCACCCTATCCCCATAAACCAATAATGTCTCTTAACCTTTTTTGGTCACTAAGGGCAATTTAACATGGCCAATCCACCTAACCTGCACGTATTTAGACTGTGGGAATAAACCGGAGCGCCCGAAGGAAACCCACACAGACAGGGGGGCGGAATTCTCCGCTCCCGTGAAAAATCGGGAGGGTCGTCGTGAACTCGGCCGGGTTTCACAACGGCCTCGGAGGCCGCTCCTCTCTCCTTATTCACCCCCACCTGGGGGGCTAGGAGCGGTGCTCCGTAACTCTCGGCCGCCGGGCCTTGATGTTTGTGTCAAGGCGGCGCGCCGAGAATGACGCGACGGCGGCGCCTAAGTGACGTCAGCCGCGCATGCGCAGGTTAGATGGCTCCAACCCGCGCATGCACGGCTGAAGTCACGACGGCTGACGGCTCCAACCCACACATGCGCGGTTGCCGTCTTCCCCTCCGCTGCCCCGCAAGACGTGGCGGCTTGATCTTGTGGGGCGGCGGAGGGGAAAGAGTGCGTCGCTTTGAGACGCCGGCCTGACGATTGGTGGGCACCGATCGCGGGCCAGTCCCCTCCCGAGCACGGCCGTGGTGCTCACTCCCGTCTCCACCCCCCACAAGCTTCAAACCAGCTTTTGGCGCCATGTTCACGACGGCAGCGACCAGGTGTGGTTGCCGCCGTTGTGAAACGGTCGCAACGGCAGGCCACTCGGCCCATCCGGGCTGGAGAATCGCCAGTCGGCGTGAAGAACAGCGAGCGGCGATTCTTCCGAGCGGGGTGTGGGAGAATCGCGGGGGGCGCCAGGGGGGCGTGTTGTGAGGCGCCCGGCCCTCCCGCGATTCTCCCACCCTGCGTGGGGAGCGGAGAATCGCGCCCGGGGAGAACGTGCAGACTCCGCACAGACAGTGACCCTGTCGAACCTGGGACCCTGGCACTGTGAAGCCACAGTACTAGCCACTAAACAGTAGTCCCGAATGGGTTATGACAGGACTAGAGGTCACAGGATAGGAGGTGAGCTGTGGAAAGGGATTGTAGGGAAGGTGGTGTAGCGAAGGTGGGGGAGTGGGGAAGGGGTGAGGGGGTAGGGAAGGGGGGGAAGAAAGGTGGGGGGTGTGGAGGGAGGCCAGGGTGGGGGTAGGCAGGCCAGGGCTGGGGTTAGGGAGGTCGGAGCGGGTGTGGGGAGGTGTTGGGTTTGTAGCCCAACATTATTTGTCTGTTGTTACAGCTCTGTGCTGTTTGATGTTGAATTTACTGAGACTTATGACCTCTGATTTTCTTTCTCACATCTCTCTTTACCCCTCTGATGAAACTTTACCATTTTCTGTATATTTTTCTATTCCTCCCAGGGAGCTCCTTCACCTTCCTCTCTGCAGGATTTGTAAAGATTATTTTTCCTGTTTGGAGCAGTTTTCATTTATTCATTAAGCTATTTTGGGTCTGGTATGAGGGGATTAGTTCTGGCTCTGTGTTAGCTGAGCTCAGATTGCTGTATTCTGGCTCCAGATTGTAAAATTACAATTCCATTTTTCAGATTCTGGTTGTGAACTGCTAATGGAGGCATCAAAGGGTTAACCTTCAGGCAGAGTGAGTCCTGAAAGTGAAACTAACTTTGCCACTCTGTGTACGGAGTCTTTATACTGATTTCACTTCCTGCCCTTGTCTCAGTCTCTCCGGTGCTGTATGGAAACTACTTTCAGGATCTGTAAGAATGCAGGCTGGAGATTTTGAGGATGAATTAACCTGTTGTGGTGAATTCATACTGTATTGTAATTCACACTGTATTACATTGCATTGTATTATGTCCTTGTGGGCTCTGCCTGTGAGCCGTTGCGCGGCTCTGCCCATAGGGGGAGATGAGGAGCTTGTACAGGGCTCCACCCGTAACTCCGCCCATGGCTCCGCCCACTACCAGAAGTATAAAGTGCTGCAGCCGTGAGCCTGCTCCCAGTTCCTCTGGTCGCAGGCAGGCTCAGTTGTAAGACTATTAAAACCACAGTGTACTTCCAATCGAGTCTCTAGTGAATTGATGGTCACATCAATTTAATAGTCTTAGAAAACTTGAAGAAAACTACTATGGAATCAGCCCTCAAACCTGATTGACTAGAACTCGACCCGCAGGCTGCAGAGGCGAAGGAAATCTTCCTACACTGGCTTCGATGTTTCATGGCCTACCTCGCTGAATCAAGCACATCTGAGACTACAGAGGAGCAGAAACTCAGCCTACTGCACGCACGGGTGAGCCATCGTATCTCTACGCAACTCAATTGTACCACCTCATATACTGAGGCCCTGGCTATGCTTGACCGATTGTAGGTGCGGCTGATTAACGAGGTCTACGTGCGGCACATTTTCACTACCCGCCGCCAGCGCCCCGCAGAGTCGCTAGAGGACTTTCCGCGCGATTTAAAAGCTCTTGCTTGGGACTGCAAGTTTCAGGCTGTAGCAGCCTCCCAGCATATGGAACTCGCTGTACGTGATGTATACGTTGCAGGGCTCAGGTCTAACTATGTGCGCCAGCGATTACTTGAGAAAGGGGCCCAGAACTTGGAGGACACGGTAAAGTTAGCTACGACTATGGAGGTCGCATTCCACAGTTTGAACTCGTTCCCCACGGACCAAGCGACCCCATCGTGGGCCCCCGACCAGCGACTGCCCCGCAGTCCAGAGCACTCGCATCCCAAACTCACAGGCCCGCAGACCCCGTAATGCTGCAGAGTGTCTGCCGACTCCGCCTCCACCCGACATGTGCGACTCATGGGGGCCGCCATCTTGGTAACCCTCCTCCACGCGGCCGGCAACGTGCGATCAACGGGGGCCGCCATCTTGGCCATCAACCAATCTTCACCTCGACGACTACGACCTCAGCGGACAGTCATCACGGGGCCACTCCAGCACAGCTGATCGAGCGCCGACTACCCGCAACTCAACACGGTCACGTTGGACCAGTCGCGTCCGAAGCACCTCAGGAGCTCGATGACGTCCGTTAAAATCAATGAATTTAAAATCAACGGGTACAGGACGCCGTGCCTCTTCAACTCCGGGAGCACCGAGAGCTTTGTACATCCTGACCTGGTAAGACACTGTTCACTCCCTATCTTCCCTGCGCGGCAAACTATCTCCCTCGCCTCGGGCTCACGCTCAGTCCACATACAAGGGCGCACCGTCGCAACGGCCCTAACGATTCAGGGCGCCAGCTACTCTAATTTCCAGCTGTACGTACTCCCAGACCTCTGCGCCCCACTCTTACTCGGGCTCGATTTCCAATGTAATCTCTAGAGCCTCACACTCAGCTTCGGCGGACCCCGACCTCCACTCACTATCAGCAGTCTAGCGACACTAAAAATCGACCCCCCTCCACTCTTCGCTAATCTCACTGCTAACTGCAAACCCGTAGCCACTCGCAGCAGGCGGTATAGCCTGCAGGACAGGGTATTTATTAGAGCCGAAGTCCAGCGGCTCCTACGTGAGGGAGTCATAGAGGCCAGTAACAGCCCTTGGAGAGCTCAGGTGGTGGTCGTCAGGACCTGGGAAAAGTTCCGAATGGTGGTTGATTATAGCCAAACCATTAACCAGATCACGCACCTCGATGCGTACCCTCTCCCCAGAATTGCAGACATGGTTAATCAGATCGCCCAGTACCGCATATTCTCCACAGTGGATCTGAAGTCTGCATACCACCAGCTCCCAATCCGCCCGGAGGACCGCCACTACACGGCGTTTGAGGCCGATGGCCGCCTCTTCCATTTCCTCCAGGTCCCCTTTGGCGTCACGAATGGGGTCTTGGTGTTCCAACGAATGGTGGACCAGTACGGGCTGCGGGCCACGTTTCCGTACTTGGACAATGTCACCATCTGCGGCCATGACCAGCAGGACCACGACACCAACCTCCACCGATTTCTCCAAACCGCCCAGAAACTCAACCTCACCTACAATACGGAGAAATGCGTTTTCCACACTACCAGACTAGCCATCCTCGGCTATGTCGTGGAAAACGGAGTCCTGGGCCCCGACCCGGACCGTATGTGCCCCCACTTACAACTCCCTCTCCCTCATTGTCCCAGGGCCCTCAAGAGGTGCCTGGGATTTTTCTCCTATTACGCCCAGTGGGTCCCCCAGTATGCGGACAAAGCCCCCTCACTATTTAAGACCACACTCTTCCCACTGTCAGCAGAGGCCCGCCAGGCCTTCAACTGCATCAAGGAGGACATCGCCAAAGCCGCCATGCGGGCGGTGGATGAATCTGTCCCCTTTCAGGTGGAGAGCGACGCCTCAGAGGTCGCTCTCGCCGCCACTCTGAACCAGGCAGGGAGACCAGTCGCCTTTTTCTCCCGAACCCTCTCTGCTTCGGAACTTCGACACTCCTCAGTCGAAAAAGAAGCCCAAGCCATTGTGGAAGCCGTACAGCACTGGAGGCACTACCTCGCAGGTAGGAGGTTTACCCTCATCACCGACCAAAGATCGGTTGCCTTCATGTTCGACAACTCGCAAAGGGGCAAAATTAAAAATGATAAAATCTTGAGGTGGAGGATCGAACTCTCCACCTATAATTACGATATCATATATCGGCCGGGGTAGCTCAACGAGCCCCCAGATGTCCTGTCCCACGGCACATGCGCCAGCGCGCAAGACGACTGCCTGAAGGCTATCCACAATGACCTCTGCCACCCGGGGGTCACCCAGCTCGCCCACTACGTCAAAGCCCGAAATCTGCCTTTCTCCACCGAGGAGGTCAAAGCCATCACCAGGGATTGCCCGATCTGCGCGGATTGCAAACCGCACTTCTATAGACCAGACAAGGCCCACCTGGTAAAGGCATCCCGGCCCTTTGAACGCCTGAGCATCGATTTCAAAGGGCCACTTCCCTCGACCAATCGAAATGTGTACTTTCTGAACGTCATCGATGAATTCTCCCGCTTCCCCTTTGCCATCCCGTGCACGGCCTCCCATTCAGTCATCAGGGCCCTGCACAGTGTCTTCACCCTGTTCGGCTTCCCCAGCTATGTACACAGTGACAGGGGTTTGTCCTTCATGAGCGACGAGCTGCGTCAGTACCTGCTCGACAAGGGCATCGCCTCGAGCAGGACTACCAGCTAAAACCCCAGGGGGAATGGGCAGATGGAGAGGGAGAACGCGACGGTCTGGAAGACCGTCCTACTGACCCTACGGTCCAGGAATCTCCCGACCTCCCACTGGCAGGAGGTCCTCCCCGACACGCTCCATGCTATTAGGTCCCTCCTGTGCACTGCCACTAACCAGACCCCTCACGAACGACTATTTGTTTTCTCTAGGGGCACTACCACGGGAGCTTCGCTCCCATCTTGGTTGAGGACACCGGGCCCGGTTCTCCTCCGGAAGCACATCCGGACACATAAAACGGACCCACTAGTAGAGACAGTGCTACTGCTTCACTCGAACCCCCAATACGCCTTTATTGAATACCCCGACGGCTGTCAGGACACCGTTTCCCTCCGGGAACTGGCGCCTGCAGGATCCAACACCACCACCACCGCCGAGGTACCCCTCACACTACACCCCACCCAACCCCCCACACCCTGCGCCCCCGCGCCTATAGGTTTCCTGCCCACGCTCGGCGCCCCCACGCCTCTAGGTTCCCTGCCCATGCCCTGCGCCTATAGGTTCCCTGCCCATGCTCGGCGCCCCCACGCCTCTAGGTTCCCTGCCCATGCCCTGCGCCTATAGGTTCCCTGCCCACGCTCGGCGCCCCCGCGCCTATAGGTTCCCTGCCCACGCTCGGCGCCCCCACGCCTCTAGGTTCCCTGCCCATGCCCTGCGCCTATAGGTTCCCTGCCCACGCTCGGCGCCCCCGCGCCTATAGGTTCCCTGCCCACGCTCGGAGCCCCCACGCCTATAGGTTCCCTGCCCACGCCCTGTGCCCCCATGCCTATAGGTTCCTTGCCCACGCCCTGTGCCCCCACGCCTATAGGTTCCCTGCCCACGCTCGGCGCCCCCTGCGCCTATGGTTGTCCTGCGCCCCCCGTCGCCCGTCACACCGGTCAGGAATGAAGCTCGGACCGAAACACCGCCGGAGTCCATCCTCATACCCACACTTATCGTCACCACCCAGCCACTCGAAGAGGCTGCAACCCCGGTGTTCCGCCGATCCCAAAGGATGACTCGGGCACCGGACCGGCTCAACTTGTAGACCTGTCACCCCCGCCGGACTTGATTCTTTTTACAGGGGGTGAATGTGGTGAATTCATACTGTATTGTAATTCACACTGTATTGCACTGCATTATATTATGACCTTGTGGGCTCTGTCTGTGAGCCGTTGTGCGGCTCTGCCCATAGGGGGAGATGAGGAGCTTGTACAGGGCTCCACCCTTGGCTCCGCCCATGGCTCCGCCCATGGCCCCCCCCCCCACTACCGGAAGTATAAAGTGCTGCAGCCGTGAGCCTGCTCTCAGTTCCTCTGGTCGCAGGCAGGCTCAGTTGTAAGACTATTAAAACCACAGTTTATTTCCATCGTGTCTCTAGTGAATTGATGGTCATCATCATCATGCTGGTATAAAATAAGTATTTCAACACAGGAAACTGGGCAAAGTTTCACTTCTCTATAGAATTGGAAATAAACCGCATGCACATTTACCCGGTGTATTTCAAAACCCATTTGCAGCACACAATGGATTGTAGATTGACTGGAGACGGACAATGTTTACAGTTACCTAATACACTACCTGTCTATAAATTTACCCAGTTGCTATTATTTTTCTTTTATGAATCTTTTTATTGTCATTTTCCATATTTATAAGCAGTTGTACATATACATATCACATTTTTCTCGCCCACGCTAATTTACTTTATTATACAGAGAGGTTTAGTTTGTGCTTTGTTTAACTGACCCTATGTGCATTTCGTTGCCCTCTGGATCGGTCTGTGGTTCCCTCCCCCTTCCCCGTTGTCCCCCCCCCCCCCCCCCCCCCCCCCCCCCACCACCCCCGGCTTGGGCTGCGATTTTCTTTTATTTTCTGGACAGAGTGGTGAAAAAAAAGAAAAAAGGGGGGAGTAGCCCCTACCCTCACCTCTCGTGGTTTCCCCACCTTCCTTCCGCCTCCGCCTCCCCCTTCCCCCGCCCTGCCCGGGTTGCGCAATCATTTGGTACCTCATCTATCTTGGTGTTTTAAAAAAAACTCTTATTAGCTTACTCCTCGTTGTTGGCCTCGAACAGGTTTTGGATCAGGCCGACAAACTGCCCCCAAGTATCCAGGAAGCCTTCCTCTGACCCTCGGGTGGCGTACTTAATCTTCTCCAGGTGGAGAAATTCCCAAAGGTCAGCGAGCCAGTCTGCAGCTTTGGGTGGTGCCAGCCGAGCAGGATTCTCCGGCGTGCCATTGGGGAAGTGAAAGCGAGGGTGTTGGCCCCCTTCCCCATGTGTAACTCTGGCTGCTCCGATACCCTGAAGATTCCCACTATTGGGCCCCAGTTGCTATTATAATCATTATTATTCTAAAGGTGCAATTTTTACACACTAGGTTCCCAAATTCAATTAAGCCCATTCAACTTGTTCATTCTGTTGTTCATTCTGTATGTGCTTGGAGAATGGGAGTCCCACCATTTCAATCTCATAAAGACTCCAGGCAGCTCATAGCCGCCATCTAGTGGTGAAAATGTTTCTAGGATTTTGACAGTCGGCTGAATTTCCCTGGCCCCCGTAGAAATGCTCTTGGTGGAGCACGCGGGGCTGTTGCGAAAGAAAATAGGTGGAAACCGCGTCGGGAAAGTTCCAAACCAGTGCCATGGGACTTTCCTGGTGATGGACAGTCAATTACGCTGGTCGAGGCCCTGCTATGGGACGATTGCGCAGCTAATTGTTGGCATTCTGCCTGCGATGAAGAGGCCCCTTCCCACACGCCGACGCTGCCCCTTCAATGCATGTTCCGGCTGAGTGTGGGCTGGGACCTGCATTTGATCCTGACACCGAGCAGCCAAAGCCAGCGGGAAAATCCAGGGCAATGTTTTAAGTAGCTCCATCAAGAGCTAAAGAGCAATTAATGCCTGTTAACTTTAGGATAGCATGGCGGTGCAGTGGTTTGCACTGCTGCCTCATGCCGCCGAGGACCCGGGTTCAATCCCACGTCACTGTCCATGTGGAGTTTGCACATTCTCCCCGTGTTTGCATGGGACTTGCCCCAAAAAGATGTGCAGGGTGTGGGGATATGCCTGTAGATAATGTTACATGTATCCAGCCGTGTGACCTCCCACCAGTAGATGGCGTCAAATATCAGTCAGGTGACATCCGGCGAGCAGAGGGAGGTTGTAAGACGTACACGAGGACAGTCGCACATAAGTGTAGTTCCAGGAGAGTCTAACTCTGTGATAACTTGGTCTGTATAAGATTCTGATCGTGACCTTACCACGTGTACATTAATAAAGCAGCGTTCTGGCTAAGTCACCAGCAGTGCTGTAGAATTACTGCAAGACAAGATTACAGAACACAACATGGTACCAGAAGTGTTGAAGATTTGAGGGTAACAGTGGAAAAGGTGAAGTTAAATTGGTAAACTGCGACCATTGGAAGGTGAGCAAATAAAGACGAATATGGAATATTTGTAAACATATTTCGCAGCAGTAATGACGAGCTCGATGAAGGGGCCCGAGGAGTGCTGCTCTGGTGGTCTGGCAGGAATGACGAGGTGGTTACAAGGGATGCCCAGACCGCGCAGAACACCAAGGCGTGCGAGAGCTCTGAGATGACGCACTCCGAAAGAAGAACTGCTCTCGACTAAGCTGGTAACAAAAGACATTGTGCCAATCTTGGAGAAACTGGCTCCAGAGGCGCATGGTCAATCGTCTCGGGTCCCTTAAGTGGTTCCGATAGTCGACTCCCTGCTCCTTGAGGCTACTCCACCTGGAAGACGAATTAGAGAAGCTGATGACTCTTTTGTTACTTTACCGTAGTGTGTGTTGTAGCACTACTGTGAATAACATACGTTACTCAATCCAGTTGCTGATTAGGTTTTCTGTATCTTGATGAAAAAAACTCAAAGTCGTCCAGAGGTATTGAAAGGTTTATTGAGTAACTAAGTTTTTGTTTAAAAATAATTTTTTTTGGAATTTTTTACAGAAAATATAAAATATAACAACAAACAATGAAATGCAACAAAGTAACCCATAACAACTGTAACACCCCCCAAACCGTATCAACGCATGTATCATATTCCCCCCCCCCCCCAACCCCAACAAGAGAACTTAAAAATGAATTAAAATTAATTAAACAAACATAGTCATCCCCACCCCCCCCCCCCCCCCTTTTCCCTCCCTCTCCCCCCCACTCCCCCCCCGGGTTGCTGCTGCTACTGTCCCAGTACCCTATCGTTGAGCCAGAAAGTCGAGGAAAGGTTGCCACCGCCTAAAGAACCCTTGTACCGATCCTCTCAGAGCGAATTTGACCTTCTCTAGCTTAATAAAACCCGCCATGTCATTGATCCAGGTCTCCACGCTTGGGGGCCTCGCATCCTTCCATTGTAGCGAAATCCTTCGCCGGGCTACTAGGGACGCAAAGGCCAGCACACCGGCCTCTTTCGCCTCCTGCACTCCCGGCTCCACCCCAACCCCAAACATTGCGAGTCCCCAGCCTGGCTTGACCCTGGATCCTACCACCCTTGACACAGTCCTCGCCACCCCCTTCCAGAACTCCTCCAGTGCCGGGCATGCCCAGAACATATGGGCATGGTTCGCTGGACTCCCCGAGCACCTGACACACCTGTCTTCACCCCCAAAGAACCTACTCATCCTTGTCCCAGTCATGTGGGCCCTATACAGCACCTTGAATTGGATGAGGCTAAGCCGCGCACACGAGGAGGAAGAATTAACCCTCTCCAGGGCATCAGCCCATGTCCCGTCTTCGATCTGTTCCCCCAGTTCCCCCTCCCACTTAGCTTTCAGCTCCTCTACTGACGCCTCCTCCGCCTCCTGCATAACCTTGTAGATATCAGATATCTTCCCCTCTCCGACCCAGACCCCCGAAAGCACCCTGTCACTCACCCCCCTCGCGGGAAGCGAAGGGAATCCCTCCACCTGCCGTCTAGCAAACGCCTTTACCTGCAGATACCTGAACATGTTCCCCGGGGGGAGCCCAAATTTCTCCTCCAACTCCCCCAGGCTCGCAAACCTCCCATCAATAAACAGGTCCCTCAGCTGTCTGATGCCCGCTCTGTACCAACCCTGAAATTCCCCCATCCATGTTCCCCGGGACGAACCTATGGTTCCCCCTTAACGGAGCCTCCATCGAGCCCCCCACTTCTCCCCTATGTCGCCTCCACTGCCCCCAAATCTTGAGGGTAGCTGCCACCACCGGACTCGTGGTATACCTCGTGGGAGGGAGCGGCCACGGTGCCGTTACCAGGGCCCCCAGGCTTGTATCTCCACAGGACGCCCTCTCCATCCGTTTCCATGCTGCCCCCTCCCCCTCCATCACCCACTTGCGCACCATCGACACATTGGCCGCCCAGTAGTACCCCGAGAGATTGGGTAGCGCCAGCCCCCCCCTCCCCTGCCCCCCCCATCTCTACCCCGCTCCAAGAAGACCCTCTTCACCCTCGGGGTCCCATGCGCCCAGACAGAGCTCATGATGCTGCTGGTCACCCTTCTAAAAAAGGCCCTAGGGATAAAGATGGGCAAACACTGGAAGAGGAACAATAACCTCGGGAGAACCGTCATTTTGACGGACTGCACTCTACCCGCCAACGATAGCGGCACCATGTCCCACCTTTTAAATTCCTCCTCCATCTGTTCCACCAGCCTGGTAAAATTAAGCTTATGGAGAGTCCCCCAACTCCTGGCCATCTGCACCCCAGGTATCTGAAACTCTTCACTGCCCTCTTAAACGGGAGCCTCCCAATTCCCTCCTCCTGATCTCCCGGGTGTACTACAAATACCTCACTCTTGCCTAAATTTAACTTATAGCCCCCAAATTCCGCTAACAGCTCCATTACCCCCGGCATTCCCCCTCTGGGTCCGCCACATATAACAGCAGGTCGTCCGCATACAGCAATACCCGATGTTCCTCCCCACCCCGCACCTGACCCCTCCATCTCCCTGACTCCCTCAACGCCATAGCCAGAGGTTCAATCGCCAATGCAAAGAGCAAGGGGGACAGGGGGCACCCCTGCCTGGTCCCACGGTAGAGCCTAAAGTACTCCGATCTCCTTCCATTTGTGACTACACTCGCCATCGGAGCCGTGTAGAGCAGCCTCACCCATTTGATGAATCCCTCCCCAAATCCGAACCGCTCCAGCACCTCCCACAGGTACCCCCACTCAACTCTATCAAACGCTTTCTCTGCGTCCAGCGCCACCACTATCTCCGTCTCCCCCTCCACTGCCGGCATCATGATAACATTGAGCAGTCTCCGCACATTCGTGTTGAGCTGCTGTCCCTTGACAAATCCTGTCTGATCTTCGTGTATCACCCCTGGCACACAATTCTCTATCCTGGTGGCCAGGATCTTCGCCAGCAACTTGGCGTTAACATTGAGGAGCGAGATAGGCCTGTATGATCCACACTGCAAGGGGTCCTTATCCCGCTTTAGGATCAGAGAGATCAGCGCCTGCGACATCATCGGGGGCAAAGCCCCCCCCCCTCCCATGCCTCATTGAAGGCTCGCACCAACAGGGGGCCCACCAGATCCGCATACTTTTTATAAAATTCCACCGGGAACCCGTCCGGCCCCGGGGCCTTACCTGACTGCATTTGTCCAATCCCCCTGACTAGCTCCTCCAGCTCTACCGCGCCCTGCACTCCTTTCCCTATGGGCCCGGATGGAGATCAGCTCCCCCCGGATCACTGCTTTCAGAGCCTCCCAGACCATCCCCACCCGGACCTCCCCCGTGTCATTGGTATCAAGATACCCCCCTATGCTTCCCCGGACTCTCCTACACACCTCCTCATCAGCCAGCATCCCCACATCCAGGCGCCAGAGCGGGCGCTGGTCCCGCGCCTCCCCCATCTCCAGATCAACCCAGTGCGGAGCATGGTCTGAAATCGCTATGGCCGAATACTCGGCATCCTCCACCCTCGGGATCAATCCCCTGCTCAGGACGAAAAAATCTATTCGGGAATAAACCCTATGGACATGAGAGAAAAAGGAATACTCCCGCGCCCTTGACCTCCCAAACCTCCAGGGATCTACCCCTCCCATCTGGTCCATAAACCCCCTCAGCACCTTGGCCGCCGCCGGCCTCCTACCCGTCCTTGAACTGGACCGGTCCAGTGGGGGATCTAGCACTGTGTTAAAGTCTGCCCCCATGATCAGGCCCCCTGCCTCCAGGTCCGGAATGTGGCCCAACAAGCGCCTCATGAAGCCAGCATCATCCCAATTCGGGGCATATACATTAACCAGCACCACCTTCTCTCCCTGCAGCCTACCCTTCACCATAACAAACCTGCCCTCCTTGTCCGCCACCACCTCAGAAGCCTCGAACGCCACCCTCTTCCCCACCAGGATCGCCACCCCCCGGTCCTTCGCGTCCAATCCTGAGTGAAAAACCTGCCCCACCCACCCCTTCCTCAGACAAACCTGGTCCGCCACCTTCAAGTGGGTCTCCTGGAGCATAGCCACGTCCGCCTTCAGCCCCTTCAAATGAGAAAATACCCTGGTTCTCTTAACCGGCCCATTCATCCCCCGCACGTTCCAGGTAATCAGCCGGATCAGAGGGCAACCCGCCCCCCTCCCCCGCCGGCTAGCCATAGCTTATCGACAGCTCGCCCCAGGTCAGCTCGCCCCGCCCGACCCGTTCCCCATGGCAATAACGCCTCTCCTCTACCCCCCCGGCCCACACCAGCTCCTTCCTGGCCATTCCAGCAGCAACCTGGTATCCGCCCCCCCCCCCCCCCCCCCCCCCCCCCGGCTAGGACCCCTCCTAGCCGCGACGCACCCTCCATGGTACTTCCGTGAGTCAGCTGACTTCTGCTGACCCCGGCAGCTCCCGCCAAAACCCATCCCCTCCCGGCATGGGGTCATCCCCCTCTTGCCACACCTCCTTGGCACTGCTTCAGCGCGGGAAAGAAAACCAGTAGAGGCCACGCCCCCACTGCCAGCTCCACCCCCCCGCCCCGCAGCGCGGGAAACCAGAGGAAAGCCCGCGCTTTCACACTGCCACACCCCACCCTTCTGACGCAGCTCCCCAAAATCCAGTTTCACCCCAACCCCCAGCCACGTACAGAAGAGAACATATAAAACACAAACCCCCAACATTCCCCACATAACCCACAACCATACCCAACAGACAGACCCACCCGGAAACAGAGCAAAAAGAAAACCAGCATAAAAAACACACGTGTCAAAATTGAAGAACAGCAACAGCGAAAACAGCAACGGCCATAGCGTGTCCCCAGGCCCTAGTTCGAGTCCAGCTTCTCCGCCTGTACAAAGGCCCATGCCTCCTCCGGGGACTCGAAGTAATGGTGCCGGTCCTTATATGTCACCCACAGACGCGCAGGCTGCAGCATTCCAAATCTGACCTGCTTGGCATGCAGCACCGCCTTCGTCCGGTTGAACCCGGCCCGCCGCTTAGCCACCTCCGCACTCCAGTCCTGGTAGATTCTCACTACCGAATTCTCCCACTTGCTGCTCCTCTCTTTCTTGGCCCAGCGCAGCACACACTCCCGGTCACTGAATCGATGGAACCGCACCAGCACCGCCCGCGGGGGCTCATTTGCCTTGGGCCTCCTGGCCAGCACTCTGTGAGCTCCCTCAAGCTCCAGCGGCAAATGGAAGGGCCTCGCTCCCATCAACGAGCTCAACATCGTGGTCACATACGCCGGGAGATCCGACCCCTCTAGCCCCTCCGCCAGGCCCAGGATCCTCAAATTCTTTCGCCTCGTGCGAACGTCCAGCTCCTCCAAGCAGGCTTCCCACTTTTTGTGAAGTGCCTCGTGCAACTCCGCCTTCCCCACGAGGACCACAGCCTCCTCCTCCCGCTCAGCGGCCTGCTGCTGCAACTCCCGAATGGACGCCTCCTGGGTCTCAAGCAGCTTGTTGGTAGTCGCATTCAGGGAGTCCAGCAGCTCAGCCTTCAGCTCCGCAAAACAGCGCAGAAGAGAGGCCTGCTGCTCCTGCGCCCATTTCCACCAGTCCTCGGGTGTTCCGCCGGCCGCCATTTTGTCCTTCTTCCCCCGCTTTTCTTGGGGAGCTGCTGCAGCTTTTTCCTTTGCCCCACTCCGGGTGAGCACCATAAATTATGGGGAATGCTCCTCTAGATACCTTCCCCCACCGGGATTCGTCGAGACAGCGCCGTTTGGGGCCCTCAAATCGGCCCAAAAGTCCTTAAGTAGCGGGAGCTGCCGAACGTGCGGCTTAGCTCCGCATAGCCGCAACCGGAAGCCATTGAGTAACTAAGTTAACAATTGCGTGAGTTCTTTACTTTAAGATCAATACCAGTAGAAAGGTTACAAAGTGTATATACGGTAGCTATGTCTGACCACACTAATCACTCTGAGCTTAGTTTATGCTTCTGCTCTCGTCACAGTCTAATCATCGAGAGAGGGCTGCTTGTGTCTGACTTTTATACCCGCCAGTGCTGCCCCCTAGTGATCTTCCAATTGCCCATTAACCCCTTATGTACATGCACATACAAAGATCACTACAATGACTCTATTGCTATGCAGCTCCATGGATCACACATACTCGAGCAAGACCAGGACGACCCATCACCTGGATCGTCAGGGCCAGAGAACGTTTGTATCGTGATCTCCAGTGATGAGCCATTGATCATTGTTCCGACAAGTCAAGAAGGGACGGCACCTGATGTTATAGATGTGACTTCCACCCAGGCACCAGAGCGTGAGCCTCTCCAACCCCCAGTTGAGGGCAGAGAATTAGGCGAGGCTGCACAATCCCTCGGAAGCACGCTGGTGACAAAGGTCCCAACTGAGGATCCGCAAACATCTATGTACCGGGTGCAGACCAGCACCAAAACAGGGATTGCCAAACCCAAACGCAAAAAGCAAAGCACTCACCAGATGATCATGAAAACAGGAAAAGAGGAAGAGGAGTGGGAGAGCGAGCACTTTCCCACTGATGAAAACAAAAGAGAAAATGTCAATATCGTGACTGACGAGTCAGAGACAGAGAACAGACAACAAAGCTGCAAACAGCGTCGTGGGAGGAATCTGAAAAGGGAAAAAGCTGGTGACGCATGTGTGGCCATCAAGGATACAGGCCTTCAAAAGGCATCGTGTGGAAAGGATACAAAGCAAGAGACAGGCAGATAAACCCGTCTTCAAATAGGCTGGCAACAGCCCAAATGATCAGAGGGGCAACCCCATGAAGGAGGCACAATGAGCTGTGTGCAAGGGACATACACTGTACAGGCATATCATGATCATGTCTATGACCATAAGGGACATACACTGTACAGGCATATTAATAATAATAATCTTTATTGTCACAAGTTGGCTTACATTAACACTTCAATGAATTACTGTGAAAACCCCTAGTCACCACATTCCGGCACCTGTTCGGGTACAGAGAGGGAGAATTCAGAATGCCAAATTCACCTAGCAGCACGTCTTTCGGGACTTGTGGGAGGAAACCGGAGCACCCGGAGGAAACCCACACAGACACAGGGGGGAACATGTAGACTCCACACAGATAGTGACCCCCCCCCCCAAGCCAGGAATCGAACCCGGGACCCTACCGCTGTGAAGCAACAGTGCTAACCCCATTCACCTGCTCCGGGTCCATCACTACCTGACTAGCACGTGTGGCTAGGGCTGTGGCTTCACAGCGCCGAGGACCCAGGTTCGCTTCTGGCTCTGGGTCACTGTCCGTGTGGAGTTTGCACATTCTCCCCTGTTTGTGTGGGTTTCGCCCCCACAACCCAAAGCTGTGCAGGCTAGCTGGATTGGCCATGCTAAATTGCCCCTTAATTGGAAAACAAACATAAAAAAATTGGGTACACTAAATTTCTTTTTTTTTTAAATAATAAATTGCACTTAGTGACCAAAAAGGTTCGGAGGGGTTATTGGGTTACAGGGATAGGGTGGAAGTATGCGCTTAAGTGGGTCGGTGCAGACTTGATGGGCTGAATGGCCTCCTTCTGCACTGAATGTTCTATGTTCTGTGTTCAATCACCTTTTTCACCTCCTGCTTCCTCAACCGATGGGCCAGCAGCTTACTTGTCTTCTTCCCAGTCCTCATACACTGCCAATTTACCAATTTCCCTAGCCGCATCTCGCCTGCGGAGCTGATGAGCCAACATTCTGCTCACCTTCTCCCCATACTCATATACCGCGCCCTGCGCCCTCCTCCACTGTGTCTCCGCCTTTCTGGTGGTCAACAAGTCGAACTTGGCCTGCAAACTACGCCGTTCCCCCAGCAACCCCTCATCCGGGGCCTCCGCGTACCTCCTATCCACGTCCAGGAGCTCCCCCACCAGTCTCTCCCTCTCCCTCCTCTCCCTCCTTTCCCTATGGGCCCGGATGGAAATCAGCTCCCCCCGGATCACTGCTTTCAGAGCCTCCCAGACCATCCCCACCCGGAGCCTCCCCCGTGTCGTTGGTCTCAAGATACCCCTCAATACTTCCCCGGACCCTCCTACACACCTCCTCATCAGCCACATCCCCACATCCAGGCGCCACAGCGGGCGCTGGTCCCGTGCCTCCCCCATCTCCAGATCAACCCAGTGCGGAGCATGGTCTGAAATTGCTATGGCCGAATACTCTGCATCCTGCACCTTCGGGATCAATCCCCTGCTCAGGACGAAAAAATCTATTCGGGAATAATCCCTATGGACATGGGAGAAAAAGGTATACTCCCGCGCCCTCGACCTCCCAAACCTCCAGGGATCCACCCCTCCCATCTGGTCTATAAACCCCCTCAGCACCTTGGCCGCCGCCGGCCTCCTACCCGTCCTTGAACTGGACCGGTCCAGTGGGGGATCCAGCACTGTGTTAAAGTCTGCCCCCATGATCAGGCCCCCTGCCTCCAGGTCCGGAATGCGGCCCAACAAGCACCTCATAAAGCCAGCATCATCCCAATTCGGGGCATACACATTAACCAGCACCACCTTCTCTCCCTGCAGCCTACCCTTCACTATAATATATCTGCCCTCCTTGTCCGACACCACCTCAGCCGCCTCGAATGCCATCCTCTTCCCCACAAGAATCGCCAACCCCGGTTCTTCGCGTCTAATCCTGAATGGAAAACCTGCCCCACCCACCCCTTCCTCAGACGAACCTGGTCCGCCACCTTCAGGTGGGTCTCCTGGAGCATAGCCACGTCCGCCTTCAGCCCCTTCAAATGAGAAAATACCCTAGCCCTCTTAACCGGCCCATTCAGCCCCCTCACGTTCCAGGTGATCAGCCGGATCAGAGGGCACCCCGCCCCCCTCCCCCGCCGACTAGCCATAGCTCATCGACTGCTCGCCCCAGGCCAGCACGCCCCGCCCGACCCGTTCCCCATGACGATAGCGCCTCTCCTCCACCCCCCGGCCCACATCAGCTCTCTCCTGGCCCTTCCAGCAGCAACCCGGTATTTCCCCCCCCCCCCCCCCCACCCTCCCCCCCCCCCCCCCCCCCCCCCCCCCCAGGCTAGGACCCCTCCTAGCCGCGACGCACCCTCCATGGTACTTCCGTGAGTCAGCTGACTCCTGCTGACCCCGGCAACTCCCGCCAAAACCCGGCCCCTCCCGACATGGGGTCATCCCCCCCTCCTGCCACTCCTCCTTGGCACCGCTCCAGCGCGGGAAAAAACCAGTAGAGGCCATGCCCCCACCGCCAGCTCCACCCCCCCGCCCCGCAGCGCGGGAAACCAGAGGAAAGCCCGCGCTTTCACACTGCCCCACCCCACCCTTCTGACGCAGCTCCCCAAATTCCAGCTCCACCCCATCCCCCAGCCCCGTACAGAAGAGAAAATAAAAAACAAACCCCCAACATTCCCCACATAACACAAAACCATACCCAACAGACAAACCCACCCGGAAACAGAGCAAAAAACCAGCATAGAAAACACATGTCAAAATTACACAAAAAAGCAACAGCAAAAACAGCAGCGACCATAGTGCACCAGACCCCGCAGCCCCCAGACCCTAGTTCGAGACCAGCTTCTCCGCCTGTACAAAGGCCCACGCCTCCTCCGTGGACTCGAAGTAGTAATGCCGGTCCTTATATGTCACCCACAGAGGCGCAGGCTGCAGCATTCCAAATTTAACCTGCTTCTTATGCAGCACCGCCTTCGTCCGGTTAAACCCGGCCCGCCGCTTAGCCACCTCCGCACTCCAGTCCTGGTAGATTCACACTACCAAGTTCTCCCACTTGCTGCTCCTCTCTTTCTTGGCCCAGCGCAGCACACACTCCCGGTCACTGAATCGATGGAACCGCACCAGCACCGCCCGCGGGGGTTCATTTGACTTGGGCCTCCTGGCCATCACTCTGTAGGCTCCCTCAAGCTCCAGGGGCAGATGGAAGGACCCCGCTCCCATCAACGAGCTCAGCATCGTGGTCACATAAGAAGGAAGATCCGACCCCTCCAGCCCCTCCGCAAGGCCCAGGATCCTCAAATTCTTTCGCCTCGTGCGAAAGTCCAGCTCCTCCAAGCGGTCTTGCCACTTTTTGTGAAGTGCCTCGTGCAACTCTACCTTCCCCACGAGGACCACGGCCTCCTCCTCCCGATCAGCGGCCTGCTGCTGCAACTCCTGTATGGCCGCCCCCCTGGGCTGTCTGGGTCTCAAGCAGCTTGTTGGTTGTCGCATTCAGGGAGTCCAGCAACTCAGCCTTCAGCTCCGCAAAACAGCGCAGAAGAGCAGCTTGCTGCTCCTTCGCCCACTGCCACCAGTCCTCGGGTGCTCCGCCGGCCGCCATTTTGTCCTCCTTCCCCCGCTTTTCCTAGGGAGCTGCTGCAGCTTTTTCCTTTGCCCCACTCCGGGTAAGCACCATAAATTATGGGGAATGTTCCTTCAAACACCTTCCCCCACCGGGAATTGTCAAAACAGCGCCGTTTGGGGCCCTAAAATAGGCCCGAAAGTCCTTTAATAGCGGGAGCTGCCGAACGTGCGGCCTAGCTCCGCATCACCGCAACCGGAAGTCAGGAATTGAATTTTTAAACTCCCCCAAAAGTATAATTTCTCCGAGAGGTTCATACGTTTGATCTATTTTCAAAGCCCTATCCACCAATCAAAATTACTCTGTTTGAGCCTTTCAAACTCCATGTGTGTTTGACCAAATTCTTTCCTTAAATTTCTAAACCTTTGTCTGTAAGCTTCAGGCACCAGCTCGTATGCACTTAAGATGGATTTCTTCACCTCCTCATACGTCCCAGATACCTCCTCCGGTAGTGATGCAAACACTTCACTAGCCCTACCTACCAGCTTTGTTTGAATTAGTAATACCCACATGTCCTGTGGCCATTTCATTTGTTTAGCTACCTTCTCAAATGAAATGAAAAAGGCTTCCACTTCCTTCTCGTCAAACTTTGGCAATGCTTGGACATATTTAAATAGAACCCCACCAAGCCTTCGACTATGACGCATCTTCTCATTATCCTCATCACTATCATCCAACTGTACCTTTCCGTTTGTGTCTACCAATTTTAATTGACTTTCATGTTTCATGGCCATTTTCTGAAGTTCAAACTCCCTCTCTTTATCTTTTTCCCTAGTCTGTATCTCCCTTTCTTTTTCTTTTTGTTCTGCTAGGGCTAGTCTTTCTTTTCTCCTTTCTTCTCTCTCCTTTTCTTTTTCCTCTCTCTCTCTCTCTCGCTTTCTTTTTCCTCTCTCTCTCTCTCTTTCTTTTTCCCCTCTCTCTCTGTCTTTCGTATTCAAGCCGCTTTAATTCTTTCTCATATTCCATTTGTTTAATTTGCAACTGAATTTTTGCCATTTCCAATGAGTCAGACTCTATCACAGGCAGCTTTAAATGCTTAGCCACCATAATTACCTCATCTTTTTGCATTTTGTCAGGTAATGTTAACTGCAATGTTTTTCCCAAATCTAACAGTCCGCTTTTCATCTCTGTCCGTAAGGTACTGCGTGTGACATTCTCCACCACCCAAAAACTTCTGAGCCTCTGAAAGAGCCATTGTTCACAACACTCTCCCCACTTAAACTAAAATACCACACCGGAAAAGCAACAATCCTTCACTGTCTGTAAGTTCAAAAAAGTCAATCCAATAGATAGACTTGTATCCCGGACGAGCCCCCAATTGTTATGGGAGCGGCGTTTTCAGAACCCCAAAATGTATCATGGAGTTCAACCAACCTCTCCCTTTAATGTATTGTTGCTTTTGAAGCACACGGCTTGGTCTCCAGGTGTGGTACTACAATTATGGACACGTGGGTTTTTAACCACAAAACAATGTTTATTCCATGAATTCAACTTAACCGTTTTAAATAAACATTGGATCCCTTAACACCACTTATTTCAAAGATAACCCCAAAAATAATACAACACTAAATAATCCCTCAAAATGTTCCTTCAAACCTCCAAAAGACTTAACAGCTTTAAACAGAAACACATCAGGTTAAAGACATTACTATTATGAGTTTAAATCACCCAAATGATTCAGAGATAGTCTGTCATGGCAGCGATCATCGCAGATCCAGCTCACTGCAAACACAGACACACCCAAGCTCTTTTTCTTCATGCAGCCCTCAGCAAACCAGCCAGGCACTTTTCAGCTGCTCTCTCAAACTGGAACTAAAAGCAGAAGTGAGCTCAGCTCCCCCCACCCTCTGACATCACTTCAGTAATATCAACTGCTTCATTTCTTAAAGGTACATTGCTTAAACATCCATTTCTTAAAGGTACTCTTACATGACAACCCCATCCCCCTTTCATATCCCCTCTTCCCCTATCCCCCTTCCCCATTCCCCCCTTCCCCATCCCCTTCCTCATCTCCCTTCCCCATCCTCCCTTTCCCCAACCCCCCTTCCCCATCCCCCCTTCCCCATCCCCCTCCCCCATCCCCCTCCCCATCCCCCTTCCCATCCTCCCTTTCCCCATCCCCCTACTCGATCCGCCCTTCCCCATTCCCCCCTTCCCCAGTTTCCCCCATCACCCCTTCCCTTTATCCCCCCCTTCCTCCATATCCCTCCTTGCTCAATCCCCTTCCCCATCCCCCATCCCGCCTTCCCTCTCCCCCCTTCCCCATCCCCATTCCGCCTTCCCCTTCCCCATCACCCCTTCCCCATCCCCCATATCCTTTCCCCATATCCCCCCCTTTCCCCCATCCCCCATCCCCCCCATCCCATGGGGCAGGTTGGCTCCACACTGAGGGGTGTGGTGGTGGGGGGGGGGTGGGGGAGGGAGACATGTGCTTCCTCCCCCCCTCCTGCCCTGTTGTTCAGCCTTCTATATTTTGGACGGATGGTGTTCTCATTGCCCCACACCTCTGCAGATCGAGAAAAGCTTCTGTTTTACAGGTACCAGGCTACAAGTGGACAATAGGGCAGGGTGAGAGGGAAGAAAGTGTCTGTGGGTAGGAAAGTATGGTTGGAGGAGAGGAGCTTTTAAAAGGAAGGAGAGGGTCAATGGCCATAGAAGTAGCGACCCAACGGTTCAGCGGCTGCTCTTAACACAGAGAGAACAGTCAGCCCATGCCAAGTACTGTATGTTCCTCCAGGCATTCATAAAGTACTGGGTGTGATTGACTGTACCCTTGGGAATTATAGATCAGGACTACCATAAGTCATTCTGATGGCTTCTGCCAAACAGAAGTGTACGTATTCTCAAAGCACCAGAAATAGCCACGATGTGATCTTCCTCGTCCCTACAAGGGGCTGTGGGAGAGGGGATGAAAATTGACACGAGTTTCTTTCTTTCCAAAACTCCACATACGGTTTTACGTCAGCTTCTACATTTAACGAATTGATTTAACCCATTTTTACAAAAATTGGATTACTGCTTTGTTCATATCCCTGATACGTTGCAACAATAAAGGATGTGTAAATTCCTCAGCTCCTGGCAGCACGGTAGCACAGTGGTTAGCAAAGTTGCTTCACAGCTCCAGGGTCCCAGGTTCGATTCCCCGCTGGGTCACTGTCTGTGTGGAGTCAGCACGTTCTACTGTGTCTCTGTGGGTTTCCGGTTTCCTCCCACAGTCCAAAGACGTGCAGGTTAGGTGGATTGGCCATGATAAATTGCCCTTAGTGTCCAAAAAACGTTAAGTGGGGGTTACTGGGTCACAGGGATAGGGTAGATACGTGGGCTTCAATAGGGTGCTCTTTGTAAGGGCCAGTGCAGACTCGATGGGCCGAATGGCCTCCTTCTGCACTGTAAATTCTCTGATGACCTATGAACCAGCCGATCAAGGTTGACAAGTGCTAGTAAACAGTTGGTCTTCTATGTGCATGCTGAAAAGGTTTTGTCTTGGCAGCACACACACAGTATTATTTTTGTCCTAAGGTCATCTCTCTCATGGGCGGCTCTGGTGGCTCATGGCACCGGGACCCGGGTTCGATCCCGGCCCCGGGTCACAGTCCGTGTGGAGTTTGCACATTCTCCCCGTGTTTGCGTGCAGGTAAGGTGGATTGGCCATGCTAAATTGCCCCTTAATTGGAAAGAAAGAATTGGGTACTTTAAATTTCAAAAAAATAACTCTGTTTCTGTCTCCACAGATTCTGTCCCTGACCTGCTGAGCATTCTCGGATTTAATTTTGCAGCCCTGCCAGAATCAGGCACTGAGCGTGAAACAGGATCCACATCCGATCTCTGCCAAATTCAGTCTCCGGGCTGAAGGCAGAGCCCCCAAGCCTGCCCTTTCAAATTCATACCCAGCAGTAATCATCCTCAATCATCAGGCTATCTGGTACCTGCCAAGACAAAGAAAAGGAATTCTAGGAACCTTTTCACCCAAGTACACATACAGCTGTGTTAAAGGGCAACAGCATCCATTGTGCACAAGCCAGTGCTGGAACTTGCCGTTAATAAACAACAACGATGGGAAGTAGAGCCATGGAAATGACGACTAAAACAGGTTTTCAGTTAAAAAGGTGAAACTGAGACTTCATTTTGAGAAGTGGCCAAATGCACGCGGGAACTCAGTCACGTACAATATTAGATGAACTCTGGCGAACAGTGACTGTTATTTTGTGTACCGATCAGGAAAAAAACATCTAAAACATGGTTAAAGTTCCAAAGAAGCATTGCTTTGCACAATCAACGAGGAGGAAGTAAAGGGAGTCCCGATCAGTCAGACAGAGAAAGAGGATCAAATATGTGAACCGTAATATTAACTGGGAAACATTCAGTCGAAAAAGGTAAAGAGGGTGCAGAATTCTTTAGAACTTAGTCAGAGGCATCTTTTGTTGATTTTTGGGAAGGTCAGTAAGAGACAGGGCAGTTCCGGACTCGGATTTAGGAAAGGGATCTGGGCAGGGGGCAGTGGTCTCAGTGGGAGAGCATTTTAGTGGTAGCGATCATAATTCAGTCCGGTTTGGAATAATTACAGAAAGGGATATTGGTAGACCTGGAATAAAAGTTTTAAACAAGGGAAGAGCTAGTTTTTCTTTAAATACATTTAAGGACCCAATTCTATTTTTTTCAATGAAGGGGGAATCCACCTACGCTGCTGATCTTTGGATTGTGGGGGTGAGGCCCACGCAGATTGGGGGTGGGGGGAGGGTTAACACTGCTGCCTCACGGAGCTGAGGACCAGGGTTCGATCCTGGCCCCGGGTCACTGTCTGTGTGGAGTTTGCACATTCACCCCGTGTCTGTGTGGGTCTCACCCCCGGACCCCAATAGATGTGTAGTGTAGGTGAATTGGCCACGCTAAATTGTCCCTTAATTGGGAAAAAAAATAATTGGGTAGCCTAACTTTTATTTAAAACATGATACAGAAGACGGTGCAAACTGCACATGGACAGTGACCCGGGGCCGGGATCGAACCCGGGTCCTCGGCGCCGTGAGGCAGCAGTGCTAACCACTGCGCCACCGTGCCACCCATCAGTTTTACTGAGCTGTGATGAGATTGGTCAATTGGCTGGAAATGACCACTTGTTTGCAGTGGGAGGCACTCAACCAGAAGTGAAAAGGGCTTTGGCACAGATATCGCAATGAAAAAGGATGGGACACTCAAATCTAGACCCTCGCGCTCTCCCCCGGACGTCAAGGGCCAAACAAGGTAGGTTAAGGAGGAAAGAGTTTATTTCGGATACCAAGAGCTCAGTGCTACAAAAACCTAGAGGTGTACAGAAATATTAGCCGGTATCATCAAAGAAAGATGTTTAATTCTGATCAGTGTTAAGGGCCAGGGTTTAGAGAACCCCCTAAGTATATCATGGAGTTCACCTGACCCACAACTTTTACTAGATTGTGGTATGGGGAGCACACGGCCCACTCTACAGGTGTGGCACAGCAGAAAATGGAAAAGTTTTTTTTTTAAAGCAAAACGATGTTTATTCTATGAATTCAAGCTAACCTTTTTAAAACATACAGTGAACATCTTAGCAACCATCAATTCAAATACACCCCCCCCAAAGAATACAACACTAAGTAATGCTGATGCTGTCCTTTTGACATCCAGAAGACTTACAAAAGAAACACCTTTTAACAGAAGCACATTAGATTTACTTTCACTACTGAGAACATTTATAATTCTACATAGACATAGAACAGTACAGCACAGAACAGGCCCTTCGGCCCTCAATGTTGTGCCGAGCCACGATCACCCTACTCAAACCCACATATCCACCCTATACCCGTAACCCAACAACCCCCCCCTTAACCTTACTTTTATTAGGACACTACGGGCAATTTAGCATGGCCAATCCACCTAACCCGCACATCTTTGGACTGTGGGAGGAAACCGGAGCACCCGGAGGAAACCCACGCACACAGGGGTAGGACGTGCAGACTCCACACAGACAGTGACCCAGCCGGGAATCGAACCTGGGACCCTGGAGCTGTGAAGCATTTATGCTAACCACCATGCTACCCTGCTGCCCCTAATTCTGAATTCACTAAATGATCAAGAGATAGTCTTTTCATGGCAGAGAGATCAACAGTACACCTGCTCTGTCTGGCTTCAGCTCCAACACTGAAAACGAAACTAAAACGCAGCCTGCAGCCTGCTCAAAAACGAAAGTAAAAAGCGGACAGACAGCCCAGCTCCACCCACTCTCTGACATCACTGCAGTAGTAAACACCCATTTCTTAAACGTACTCTCAATACGGATATTTATATACACACCCTTTTATAAACACCCATTTCTAAAAGGTACTCTCACATGACATCAGATGCTGACAGATCTGCTGAAATGAAAATGAAAATCGCTTATTGTCACGAGTAGGCTTCAATGAAGTTACTGTGAAAAGCACCTAGTCGCCACATTCCGGCGCCTGTTCGGGGAGGCTGTAACTACCAATCGCTTGTTTTTATTTAAAATTTCCAACATTTATCCCTTCATCTCCTGGTCTTATCTGGCACTAAGTCACTGCGATGCCTGTGCACTCAGCCACAAAATTATTCAGCAAGCACCAATCTTTTCACTGCTCCACTTTCCGGAGTTCCTCGTCGTACCATTAACACAGAGAAAACCACAACTAACAGCTCATGACAGGCCAATAACCCCAGGAAAGCAGTATATGGTCATCGCTGGAAGTGTCTGGGTTTGCATTACGACTCGAAATATCAGTCTGGTATCAGTTACCGTTGAACAGGTTTGACCAACCCATTTCAGTCTGCCCCTAGCCCAGGGAAACTCCCCCACAACCCCCCTACCAGCCAGTCACTTACAATCCAATGGGTGGCACGGTAGCACAGTGGTTAGCACTGTTGCTTCACAGCTCCAGTGTCCCAGGTTCGATTCCCAGCTTGGGTCACTGTCTGTGTGGAGTCTGCACATTCTCTCCGTGTTTGCGTGGGTTTCCTCCGGGTGCTCTGGTTTCCTTCCACGAGTCCCAAAAGACGTGCTGTTAGGTAATTTGGACATTCTGATAAGCTGGCACAGCGGGCTGATTTAGGCGGAATGCCATTTACGGTAGCGAGGGATAGGTTTAGGTATTTGGGGATTCAGGTAGCGAGGGAATGGACGGGGCTCTAGAAGTGGAACTTAATGAAGCTGGTGGAGGAGGCTAAGGAGAATCTTAAGAGGTGGGATACACTGCACTACCCTGCTGGCAGGGAGGGTCCAAGTGGTGAAAATGAATATTCTGCCGAGGTTCTTGTTTATCTTTCAAGCTCTCCCGATCTTTATACCAAAGGCCTTTTTTCGGAAAGTGGGCACGATCATTTCTGACTTTGTGTGGACAGGGACAGTTCCCAGGGTGGGGAAGACCCTGCTACAGAGGCAGAGTTGGAGTTGCCGAACTTGCTTCATTATTATTGGGCGGCGAACATGGACAAGGTGCGGCGGTGGTGGGAAGGAGAAGGGGTAGAGTGGGTTAGGATAGAGGAGGAATCTTGTAAGGGGTCTAGTTTGAGGGCTATGGTGAGAGCAGCATTACCAATGGCTCCGAGTAGGTATTCAGGGAGCCCAGTGGTGCAGTCCACGGTGAAGATATGGAATCAACTGAGGAGGCATTTTAGGGTGGAAGGGATGTTGGTGCTAACGCCGCTGTGCGAGAATCATCGGTTTGTGTTGGGGGGGGGGGGGGGGGGGGGGAATGGATAATGTATACAGGAGGTGGAGGGAAGTGGGGCTGGTCAAGGTGAGGGATCTGTATTTGGAGGAAGGGTTTACCAGTCTGGAGGAGCTGAGGGAGAGGGTGGAGCTGCCGAGGGGGAGTGAGTTCAGGTATCTGCAGGTGAGGGACTTTGTACGAAAGGTCTGGAAGGGGTTCCCTAGATTGCGATATTTGGGGTTTCAGAGAAGCCGGAGCTCATGGAGAGGAGGAAGGCCGATGTCATGGCCTTCGTCTCTCTGATTGCACGGCGGTGAATTTTGCTGGAGTGGCGGTCGGCATTGCCACCGGGGGAAGTGGCTTGGTTGGGTGACCTGTACGACTTCCTGCGATTAGAGAAGATAAAGTATGAGTTAAGGGGCTCTTCAGGGGGGTTTTAGGAAAAGTGGGGGATGTTTGTGACCATGTTTGAGGGACTGTTCGTCACGGGGGGGAGCGGTAAAAAAGGGGAAAAATCTGTACAGACTGTATAGTTGATTGTTGGGAAGTATGTTCCCCGGGGTGTTTATCGCTGTAACCTGTTTTGATACATGTTTGTAATAAAATACATTTTAAAAATAATTTGGACATTCTGAATTCTGTGTACCCGAACAGACGCCGGAATGTGGCGACTAGGGGATTTTCACAGTAACTTGATTGCAGTGTTAATGTAAGCCTACTTGTGGCAATAAAGATTATTATTAATTTTCAACCCCCAAAAGTTTTGCCTTTGATCCTCAGATGGTCACAATACTTCTTTTCAGCTTCTCCGTTTCTCAACTCTCATCTCTCCCTTAGATGCCCGAATCCCCAGGAATATTGTTAACATCACCAATTACTGCCCTCCGATACCCTGTTCACTAGATAAACATGCAAAGGAAACAGATGGTAGAGAGAGTCCAACACTTTCCTGTGATACGGTCAGGGTAAGTGCCCATGCGGTTGGGCCTGGTTGCAGTGAGAAGAGAGATAAATTATACTTCACCGGGTTTTACTATAAGGGGCCTTTTATTTTTGTTTTGCATAAATGTCTTCACTAAACTTGCGTCTCCCCAAATATCTTGACTGGATGCAGAAGCTTTCCTGCCATTTGGAATCTTGACAGACAGCGTGGAAGCTGTGACCTGAAGGGATTCCTCCCAAGTCTGGTTCCCTCTCTTCAGCTTGTATAGCTGTGTGCAAACTAGTCACCGTATCAAAATAAACACTCTGCTTTTTTTTAAATAATATTTTTATTGAGGTACTTGAAAATTGTTATAACATTAACATAAACAATGACCAGGAGACTGGGGGACCTGTTCATAGACGGGAAGTTTGCGAGCCTGGGTGAGGTGGAAGGGTAGTTCAGGCTCCCCCCGGGGAACACCTTCAGGTACATGGAAGTAAGGCCGTTTGTCAGGCGGCATGTGGCGGGGTTCCCCCTGCTGCCGCCACTTGGGGTTCAGGACAGGGTGCTCTCGGGGGTGTGGGTTGGAGAGGGGAGGATCTCGGAAGTGTACCAGGTGATGCAGGAGGTAGACGAGGCCTCGGTGGAGGAGCTGAAAGATAAATGGGAGGAGGAGCTGGGTGAGGAGATTGAGGAGGGGACGTGGGCGGATGCCCCAGAAAGGGTGAACTCCTCCTCTTCGTGTGTGAGGCTTAGCCTCATACAGTTTAAGGTGCTGCATAGGGCTCATATGACCGGGACAAGGATGAGCCAGTTTTTTGGGACCGAGGACAGGTGTATTAGGTGCTCAGGGAGCCCAGCAAACCATGTCCACATGTTCTGGGCATGCCCAGCGCTGGGGGAATTTTGGACGGGTGTAGCAAGGACAGTAGAACATAGAACATAGAACAGTACAGCACAGAACAGGCCCTTCGGCCCTCGATGTTGTGCCGAGCAATGATCACCCTACTCAAACCCACGTATCCACCCTATACCCGTAACCCAACAACCCCCCCCCTTAACCTTACTTTTTAGGACACTACGGGCAATTTAGCATGGCCAATCCACCTAACCCGCACATCTTTGGACTGTGGGAGGAAACCGGAGCACCCGGAGGAAACCCACGCACACACGGGGAGGACGTGCAGACTCCACACAGACAGTGACCCAGCCGGGAATCGAACCTGGGACCCTGGAGCTGTGAAGCATTTATGCTAACCACCATGCTACCGTGCTGCCCTCGACAGTATCGAGGGTGGTAGGATCCAGGGTCAATCCAGGCTGGGGACTCGCAATATTTGGGGTTGCAGTGGAGCTGGGAGTGCAGGAGGTGAAAGAGACCGGTGTTCTGGCCTTTGCGTCCCTAGTAGCCCGGCGGAGGATTCTTCTTCAGTGGAAGGATGCGAGGCCCCCAAGCGTGTGTGTTGTTCCTCGTGTCTTAATAAAGCTCGCAGTCTCAAGTGTGGAGAAGATGCTTTATTGTGGGTTCGTTCAGTTTCCAGAGCTCGACCTAGAACTACCTTCCAGTGCTAACTACCAGCTTTGCTTGCTGTGTGTCCTGCTTACCAGCCCCCCTGCTGTGAAGAGTGTGTCCTCACTTCCTGTCCTGATCTATTTATATGGCTCTCCCGTGCTCCCTCTAGTGGTCGCTCAGTTGTGTTGCATCTGGTTAACTTGTGATCACCACATCCCCCTTTTTCTCTTAACATATTTTCTGAACATCGTTAAAGAAAATTGTACATCCTGTCCCAGTGTATTTATAGCTCTCCCGCTCGTGTTTGCTCTGTTGTTTTTGTATCTGGTCAATCTACGATCACCACATCCCCCTCTTTCTCATTACATAGTTTCTGTACATCATTAAGGAAAATTATACAAAACAGTAACTTATGATATGCGTATCTATACAAGTGATGATGCTATTGCCTTGGTTAACAAAGCCAATGTATTTATATGTCCAAACTTAATAAACACATTTATGAGTCCAAACTTGATGAATTTGTTCAGAGCTTTTTTTTTTTTTGTTGATGACGTGGTGATATTGATATTGCAAGTCCGCTGTGAATGTTGTTGGTGTTCCTTGTTATCTTAAGTACCCAATGCGTCATCCCGAGGTGTTTGCATGGTCACATCACTGATGTTGACTGGCATGGACTTTTTTTTTTTTTTTTTTTGCTTGTGGTGTTGATTTATTGTCTCATCCGCCTTGGATGCTGGTGTGCTTGCTTGTTCTGGAGCAGACGTGAGTTTGTGCGATTCGTTGTCATCCCATGACATGTTTGTAGTCTTGTTATCGTTTTGCAGTGTGCTGTGGCATCGTCCATCATGTGCCAAGTAGTGCCATTGTGTACAAGTCGTTGTTTCATTGCTGTTGTTTCTGTCGTTCCTGTTTTTGTTGTTTCCGTTGCCGTACTTGTCGCTGTTTTTGTCGTTTCCGTCTTTGTTGTTGTCGCTATCTTTGCTCCTGACTTTGTTGTGTTTGTTGCCCTTCTTGTTGTTTCTGCCTCTGTCGTTGTCGTTTCTGCTGTGCTTCTTGCTATTGTTGTTTGTCTTGTCGCGCTTCATGTTGCTTTTCTTCTTGCTGTTGTCGTTCTCGTTTCTGCTGTGCTTCTTGCTATTGTTGTTGGTCTTGTCGCGCTTCATGTTGTTTTTGTTCTTGCTGTGTTTCTTTTGACTTTTGTTTTTCTTGTTATACTCTATGAGTGTCCCGAGTGGATAATTTGAGTCATTGAGCATTCCGTCTCGCGAGTGGTGCGAATGATCTGATGTTGCATCGGTGCAGGTGACATCAATCAGTTGTGGAGAATTGGATTCCGCATCTTTGCTTTCTTGGTGCTCGTCTTCCGGAGTCAAAGTCTTCTTGATTACATTTGACGCGGTGTCTGTGGACTCTCGGCGCTCCTCTTCTGGAGTCCAAATCTGCATGATTTCAGTTGACGTGGTTTCTCTAGACTCTTGGTGCTCCGCTTCTGGAGTTAAAATCTTCATGATTTCTGTTGATGTTATCTCACTGGACTCCAGGTGCTCCTCTTCTGGAGTCAAAATCTGCATGGTTTCTTTTTGTTTGATGTCTCTGGACTCCAGGTGCTCCTCTTCTGGAGTCAGAATCTGCATGGTTTCTTTCGGCATTGTCTCTGTGGACTCCAGGTGCTCCTCTTCTGGAGTCAAAATCTGCATGTTTTCTTTTGGCGTTGTCTCTCTGGGCTCCAGGTGCTCCTCTTCTGGAGTCAAAATCTGCATGTTTTCTTTCGGCATCGTCTCTCTGGACTGTTGGGTGGCCCGACTCTGTGCTTCTGTACAGACAAGCTGAGAACTGTCAGTCTCACTGTGATCCTGTACGTCGAGTGCGAGCACCTTGTCACTGTTTTCGCTCTGTGCTTCGGTACAGACAAGCTGAGAACTGTCAGTCTCACTGTGATCCTGTACGTTGAGTGTGATCACCTTGTCACTGTCTTCGCATGCAGTGGGCAGAGGTGCATTGTCTTCTTCTTGTTCCTGTGAGCGTGTTGGACTTTCATAGTCCGCTCTTTCTTCTTGTTCCTGTGAGCGTGTTGGACTTTCATAGTCTGCTCTTGCTTCTTGTTCCTGTGAGCGTGTTGGACTTTCATAGTCCGCTCTTTCTTCTTGTTCCTGTGAGCTTGGTAGACTTTCATAGTCTGCTTGCGGTTGCTCAGGTACAGCGGGTTTACCTTCATGGTCTTGTTCATGCTTGGTGTCCGCCCGGGAGTGTTTGCTTGCATCCCTGTTGGCGTCTTTCATCACTCGCACTGTGGAGCCTGTCATCGCTCGCTCCGTGGAGTCTTCCTGTGCTCTCTGTGTGGCGTCGTCTTCGTCTTGGGTATTGCTGTCATCCAATGTATCGACGAGCTGCCATGGCACCATGGTGTTGGATTCATCCACCATGAGTAGAGTCGTGTTGAGCTTTGCAACGGTGTCGCTGATGCTGTGATCAGCATGTCCAAATAACTCCTCCATGTCTGAGTAGTATTCTTTGAAACCCATTTCATCTTCGTTGGCTTCTTCTACCACGAGTTGATTCGTGTTGAACTTTGCGACCGTGTCGCTGATGCTGTGATAAGCATATCCGACTGACTCAGCTGTGTCTGAGTAGTATTCTCCGAAAACCAAATCATCCTGGTTGGATTCTTCTACCACGAATTGATTCGTGTTGAACTTTGCGACCGTGTCGCTGATGCTGTGATAAGCATATCCGACTGACTCAGCCATGTCTGAGTAGTATTCTTTGAAAACCAAATCATCTTGGTTGGATTCATCTACCACGAGTTGGTTCGTGTTGTGCTTTCTGTATCTGCAGCTGAGTTGTCCTGTCGTAAGCGTCCTGAAATCACTGCTGGTACCATGTGTTGTTCCTCGTGTCTTAATAAAGCTCGCAGTCTCAAGTGTGGAGAAGATGCTTTATTGTGGGTTCGTTCAGTTTCCAGAGCTCGACCTAGAACTACCTTCCAGTGCTAACTACCAGCTTTGCTTGCTGTGTGTCCTGCTTACCAGCCCCCCTGCTGTGAAGAGTGTGTCCTCACTTCCTGTCCTGATCTATTTATATGGCTCTCCCGTGCTCCCTCTAGTGGTCGCTCAGTTGTGTTGCATCTGGTTAACTTGTGATCACCACAGCGTGGAGGCCTGGATCAACGATATGGCGGGGTTTATTAAATTGGAGAGGGTGAAATTTGCCCTAAAGGGGTCAGTGCAGGGGTTTTTCAGGAGGTGGCAACCATTCCTAGATCTCCTGGCAGAACGGTAGAGAAAGGTCAGCAGCAGCAGCAACCCTGGGGGAGGGGGGGGGGGGGGGGGGAGGTCTCTTTGTTTTTGTTTTGGGTTGAATATCTGTTTTTTGCCAATGATGGACGTTAATTTATTGTTTCTCTTTTGTATTTACGGGGGGGGGGGGGGGGGGGGGGGTTCTGTGTTTTTTTTGTTCTTAGAATTTTCTGTTATTGTTTTCTTTTTTGTGAAAATGTGAAAATTTGAATAAAAATTATTATTTTTTAAACATAAACAATGACATCAACATGGCAAAATGAACATTTCCCCCCCCAGCCCCCAGCCGAATCCCCCCCCCCCCCCCCCTTGGAATTCTGCTTCTGCTGACATTTTAATTTTCCTGAGAAAGTTGACGAACGGCTGCCACCTCCGGGTGAACCCTAACATCGACCCTCTTAAGGCAAACCTTATTTTCTCGAGACTGAGAAACCCAGCCATGTCACTAACCCAGGTCTCTACACTCGGGGGCTTCGAGTCCCTCCACATTAATAAGATCCGTCTCCAGGCTACCAGGGAGGCAAAGGCCAGGACGTCGGCCTCTTTCGCCCCCTGAACTCCCGGATCTTCCGACACTTCAAAGATTGCCACCTCCAAACTCGACACCACCCGTGTTTTTAGAACCATGGACATTGCCTCAGCAAAACCCAAAACCCTCTGAGCTTCAGGCATGCCCAAAACATGTGGACATGATTTGCTGGGCTTCCCGCTCACCTCGCACACCTACCCTCTACCCTGAAAATCTTGCTCATCCTGGCCACTGTCATGTGTGCCCGGTGGGCTACCTTAAATTGTATCAGGCTAAGCCTGGCACAAGGGGCTGGTTTAGCACACTGGGCTAAATCGCTGGCTTTTAAAGCAGACCAAGGTAGGCCAGCAGCACGGTTCGATTCCCGTACCAGCCTCCCCGAACAGGCGCCGGAATGTGGCGACTAGGGGCTTTTCACAGTAACTTCATTGAAGCCTACTCGTGACAATAAGCGATTTTCATTTTCATTTTCATGAGGATGTATTAACCCTGCTTAGGGCATCCGCCCATAGACCGGCCTCTATCTCTCATCCTAGCTCGTCCTCCCACTTGCCCGTAAGCTCCTCCACCGGAGTTTCCTCTGCCACCAAAAATTCCTGGTAAATATCCGATACCTACCCCTCTCCCACCCAGGTACTGGAGACTACTCTATCCTGTATCCTGCGGCAGCAGCGGAAAGGCCGGCACCTGTTTTCTCAGGAAGTCGCGCACCTGCAGATACCTAAACTCTGCTGGCAATTCAAATTTATCCTCCAAAGCTTTCAAGCTGGGAAAGCTCCTATCTATGAATAGATCCCCATCCTTCTGATTCCTGGCCCCTGTCACCTCCGGAACCCACCATCTAGCCTACCCGGTACAAACCTGCGGTTGTTATAAATCGGGGTCCAAATCGATGCTCCCTTCACTTTCTTATATCACCTCCACTGTCCCCAGATCCCCAGATCCGCCACTACCACCGGACTTGTGGAGTATCGGGCCGGCGAGAACGGCAGAGGTGCCGTTACCAATGCTCCCAGACTGATGTCTTTACATGACGCCTCCTCCATCTGCTCCCACACCGACCCCTCCCTCACTTCCTAATCATGGCTCTATTAGCTGCCCAGTAGTAATTGCAGAAGTTCGGCAGCGCCAACCCACCCTTTCCCGACTGCGCTCCAGCAACACTTTCTTCACTCGCGGGGTTTTACCCACCCACACAAAGCCCAAAATAACCTTATTCACCCGCTTGAAAAAGCCTTTGGGATGAAGATGGGGAGGCACTGAAAGACAAACAGAAATCTGGGGAGGACCGTCATTTTCACAGTCTGTACCCTCCCCGTCAGTGACAGCGGGAGCATGTCCCACCTCTTAAAGTCCCCTTCCATTTGTTCTATCAACCGGGATAGGCTTAACTTGTGCAGTGCCTCCCATTCCCAGGCCACCTGGATTCCCAGATATCGAAAGCTCTTCCCTACCATTCTAAGCAGCAGCTCTCCCAGTCTCTTCTCCTGTCCTCTAGCCTGGATCACAAACATCTTGCTTTTCTCCAAGTTCAATTTATGCCCTGAAAAATTGCCAAATTCCTCCAAGATTCGCATGACTTCCCCCAACCCCTCCAACGGTCATCTGATAAGAGCGAGACCCGGTGCTCCACGCCCCCCTCCCGAACCAGCCCTTTCCAGTTCCTAAAGGCTCTTAACGCCATGGGCAAAGGCTCTATGGCCAGAGCAAACAGTAATGGGGTGAGGGGGCACCCTTGCCTCGTCCCTCGGTGTAGTTTAAAATACCCCGACCTCAGCCAGTTCATACGCACACTCGCTACTTGTGCCTAATAGAGCAACCGCACCCAGTTAATGTCACCAAACCCAAACCTTCCCAGTGCCTCCCACAGGTAATCCCACTCCACCTGATCATAAGCCTTCTCCGCATCCATCGCGACCACCACCTCCACCTCCTCTCCTTCTGAGAGCATCATAATAACATTTAGAAGCCTTCGAACATTGACCTTGAGTTGCCTGCCCTTTACAAACCCCGTCTGGTCTTCCCCTATCACCCCCGGGACACAATCCTCCATCCTTGTGGCCAGTATCTTAGCCAGCATTTTGGCATCCACATTCAGGAGAGAAATTGGCCTGAATGACCCGCATTGCTCCGGATCCTTCTCCCGATTCAGGATCAATGAAATCGAGGCCTGTGACATTGTTGGGGAGAGGACTCCTTTCTCTCTTGCTTCGTTAAATGTCCTCACCAGCAGGGGGCTCAATATCTCTGAAAACATCTTATAGAATTCCACCGGGTAGCCGTCAGGCCCCGGGGCCTTGCCCGACTGCATGCCATCCAGCCCGTTGATTATTTCCTCAATCTCAATTGGGTCCTCCAGCCCCTCCACCAGGTCCTCCTCCACCCTCGGGAACCTCAACTGGCCCAAATACTACCTCATCCCCTCCACCCCTGCCGCGGGTTTCGACTTATACAATTGACTGAAAATCCTTAAATACCTCGTTCACCCCCGCTGAGTCCAGGACCGTATTACTGTCTCTACTCTTTCATCTCCCTACCTCCCTGGCCGCTCCCTTTTTCTGAGCTGGTGCGCTAACATTCTGCTTGCCTTTTCCCCGTACACGTAGATCGCCCCCACTTGCCTTCCTCAACTGTTCCACCGCTTTCCCTGTGGTCAACAGCCCAAACTCCGCCTGTAACCTCCGCCGCTCCCTCAGTAGCCCCACGTCCGGGGCCTCCGAGTATCTCCTGTCCACCTGGAGTATCTCCTCAACTAACCTATCCCTCTCAGCCCGTTCCGCCTTTTCTCTCTGGGCCCGTATCGAGATTAATTCCCCTCTGATCACTGCCTTCAAAGCTTCCCAAACCATTGCTGCAGAGACCTCCCTCGTATCATTTGTTTCCAGGCAGCTCTGGATGGACTTATTAACCCGCCCACAAATCGCCTTGTCCGCTAGCAACCCCACATCCCGTCTCCATAGCGGGTGTTGTCCTCTCTCCATACTAACCCGTGGATCCACCCAGTGCGGGGCATGGTCCGACACTGCGATTGCCGAGTACTCGGTATCCACCATCCCCAGTATTAGCGTCCTGCTCAGAACAAAAAAGTCGATGCGAGAGTAAACCTTGTGGACATGGGAGAAAAAGGAAAACTCCTTCGTCCTCGGCCGTGCAAACCTCCATGTGTCTACTCCCCCTATCTGTTCCATAAACCCCTTCAATTCCTTTGCCGCAGCCGGCCTCCTTCCTATCTGGATATTGATTGTTGTGTTATGCTTCTTCATGTAGTCTAAGCTGCTTCCTTAATGTATATGTTATAACCTGCCTGCTTACCATTGACTGGGGACTAATGACAATCCCACAATCCTGTGGGAGTTTGAGCTTCCCCAATGAGGGGGGCGGAGAAATCATTAGCAGATTCCCTACATAAATAGAGCTGGCCAGCTTGGAACCAGCAGAGAGAGAGGAGTGAGCAGCAAGGGAAGTTGCTGCTGCTGCTGTTGTTGTATATATATGTTATTGTAAATAAATGTTATTTCTTTGTATCCTGAAAACTCG
Source organism: Scyliorhinus canicula (assembly GCF_902713615.1). Lineage (NCBI taxonomy): Eukaryota > Metazoa > Chordata > Chondrichthyes > Carcharhiniformes > Scyliorhinidae > Scyliorhinus > Scyliorhinus canicula. The sequence goes on along the minus strand of NC_052151.1, from coordinate 35,737,874 downwards.
TGCTGGATTCTTTGTGGCCCTCACAAAACTGGCGACGAGGATGGGATGAAGCCAGATGCCACAGTTCGCTTGTGCGGCGACTATAAACTTACAGTGAATACGGCTTCCCGGTTCGACCGATACCCAATGCCTCGCATAGAGGACCTCTATGCGAAGCTTGCAGGCGGACTCTCGTTCACAAAATTAGATATGAGTCACGCCTACCTGCAGTTGGAGCTGGACCCTGCCTCCCGGCCATATGTAACTATTAATACACACCGGGGCCTGTATGAATATACACGTTTGCCCTTTGGAGTATCCTCTGCCTGCGCTATTTTTCAACGTGTTATGGAGGGCATTTTGAGAGGTTTACCGCGTGTTGCTGTCTACTTAGATGACGTTTTGATCACAGGGACGTCGGAGGAGGAACATCTGGAAAATTTGGAGGCTGTCCTTAGATGCTTTTCGGAGGCTGGAGTCCGTTTACGTCGCACAAAGTGCATTTTGCAGGCGAAGGTAGTAGTCTACCTGGGTTATCGGGTGGACCGCGAAGGTTTGCCCCCCGTCGCAGAGAAGGTGCGCGCGATTCAACAGGCCCCCGCCCCGACTGACACTTCGCATCTTTGTTCATTTCTCGGCCTCGTAAACTATTACGGAAAGTTCCTCCCCAATCTGGCAACTACGCTGGCCCCGTTGCACCTTCTGCTAAAGAAGAATCACACCTGGGTTTGGGGTCAGCCGCAAGAAACCGCTTTCCGGCGGGTAAAACAACAATTGTCGTCGTCTGGGTTACTAACCCACTATGATCCTGGAAAGCCTTTGCTTGTCACATGTGATGCATCCCCATATGGTATTGGGGCCGTCCTGTCCCACAAGATGGAGAACGGGGCCGAGCGGCCGATAGCTTTCGCCTCCCGCACATTGACTGCAGCGGAAAAAAAGTACGCGCAGGTCGAGAAGGAGGGCCTGGCAGTGGTCTTTGCGGTGAAACGTTTCCACCAGTACGTATATGGCCGCCACTTCACTATCGTGACTGATCATAAGCCTCTGCTGGGACTTTTCAGAGAGTATAAGCCAATACCGCCCATTGCTTCCGCACGGATCCAGCGCTGGGCTTTGTTGCTCGCTGCATACAAGTATTCTCTGGAGCACAAACCAGGAACCCAGATAGGGAATGCCGACGCTCTGAGCTGATTGCCTTTATCGACCGGCCCCATGTCGACCCCCACGACCGGTGAGGTGGTTGCAACCCTAAATTTTATGGACACCTTGCCTGTCACGGCATCACAGATCCGTGAGTGGACCCAGACGGAACCAATCCTGTCAAAGGTTCGGCATATAGTCCTGTATGGTGGGCAGCATAGACAGCTCCCAGGCGAGTTGCGGGCATTTTCCTCCAAGCTGTCCGAATTCAGCGTGGAAGACGGCATCCTTTTGTGGGGGACGCATGTGATTGTCCCGGAAAAAGGACAGGGGCTGATACTGAGAGACTTGCACAATGGGCATCCAGGTGTGACCAAAATGAAAATGTTGGCCCGGAGTTATGCCTGGTGGCCAGGCCTCGACACCGACATTGAGAAGGTGGCCCAAAACTGCTCCATTTGCCAGGAGCATCAGAAGCTTCCGCCGGCCGCGCCCCTGTATCACTGGGAATGGCCAGTTTGGCTAAAGATTACGCCAGGGACCCACTGGGAACCACCAGCAAAATTCCGAACGAACACTGGGTCACCGGGCGTAAACTGCCGAATCGGCCGATGCCGAGAAAAACCATGTCCCTGCCGTTCTTGTGTGCGGCGTACTGGGCGCGCTTGCAGGCGGATTTCGCCGGCCCTTTTCAAGGATCCATGGGCGAAATTCTCCGCCCCCCACGACGGGTGGGAGAATAGCGGGAGGGCCTTCCCGACATTTTTGCCGCCCTCCCGCTATTCTCCCGCCCCCCCGCCGAAGTCCCGACCCGAATCGCTGCCGCCGTTTTTTTCGGCCGGCAGCGATTCTCAGCTGTTAGATGGGCCGAAGTCCCAGCCCTTTCCGCCGTTTTTACGAACGGCAAACACACCTGGTCTTGCCGTTCGTAAAAACGGCGTCACAAACTCGCTATTAATAACCATGGCACCGATTGGCACGGCCGTACCAAGGGTGCCATGGGCCCGCGATCGGTGGGCACCGATCGCGGGCAGCGGGCCCGATGCCCGCGCACTACTTGTCCTTCCGCCGCCCCGCAGTATCCATTCGCGGGGCGGCTGAGGGGCAACCCGGCCCGCGCATGCGCGGGTTTCGCGCAAAAACGCGATGACGTCACCCGCGCATGCGCGGGTTTGAGTCTTCCAAACTGCGCATGCGCGGCTGACGTCATATGACGCGTCAGCCGGCGCTAACTCCGGCAAGCGGGCTTAACGATTTTCGTTAAGCCCGTCTTGCCGGAGCCTACGGCGTCGGGCTGCTAGCCCCGACCGGGGACCAGAATCGGTCCCCCGTCGGGAAGGGGCGCGCTGCCGTAAAACCCGCCCGGGTTTTACGGCAGCTTTATGATTTCTCCCGTTTTGGGAGAATCTCGCCCCATGTTCCTTCTATTAATCGACGCCCAGTCTAAATGGCTCGAGGAGCATAAGATGGAAGGCACAACATCCTGCGCAACAATCAAGGAGATGCGTTTGTCTTTCAGTACGCATGGCTCCCCGAGGTGCTGGTCACGGACAAAGGCACTCCGTTCACAAGTGAGGAGTTTGCGAGGTTCATGAAGATGAACGGCATACGCCATATCCGCACCGCTCCATACCACCCGGCTTCAAATGGGTTGGCGGAGCGTGCAGTGCAGACATTCAAACGAGGCCTAAAGAAGCAGTCTCCCGGGTCGATAGACACGAGACTGGCTCGGTTTTTGTTTTCCTATAGGACCACCCCCCATGCGGTGACTGGGGTAGCTCCCGCAGAACTCCTAATGGGCCGGAGACTTTGCATCCGCCTTAGCGTGGTTTTACCGGACATTGGCGCAACAGTACGCCGCACATAAGAACGGCAGGGACATGGTTTTTCTCGGCATCGGCCGATTCGGCAGTTTACGCCCGGTGACCCAGTGTTCGTTCGGAATTTTGCTGGTGGTGCCCAGTGGGTCCCTGGCGTAATCTTTCACCAAACGGGCCCTATCTCTTACCAGGTACAAGCCCAGGGTTGTCTCCAGCGCTAACATGTAGACCATGTTCGGTCCAGAAGACTATCCCTGCCAAAGATTCCCCGCCCCAGGAGCTCATTCCTACAGCCACAGAGACCAGACACAATGGAAAGTATTCCTCACAATCTTCCTCTGGTGCCTCACTCAAAGCCTGCGCAGGTCGTGACAGAACCGCGTGGAGATAAAGACGCCGAGATGACGGAGGCAGCAGACTCAGACTCCGAGATGGAGACACAAGACACCTCAGAGGGGGAATCCTCGGGCCCACGGGCCGTGGATGGACAACCATTACGCCGTTCATCACGGAAGCGCCGGTCTCCATCTCGTTACACGCCGCCCAATCCAGCGCCTTGTGCAAATGGTGTCCGGCCTGCGGCAAAACGTGTCCGACGCCCTCCTTCGCCAGGGTCTTCGGTGGATTCCTTGGACTTTGGGGGGGAGGGATGTTATAACCTGCCTGCTTACCACTGGCTGGGGACTAATGACAATCCCACAATCCTGTGGGAGTATGAGCTTCCCCAATGAGGGGGGGGGGCGGAGAAATCATTAGCAAACTCCCTGCATAAATAGAGCTGGCCAGTTTGCAACCAGCAGAGAGAGCAGAGTGAGCAGCAAGGGAAGTTGCCGTTGCCGTTGCCGTTGCCGTTGCCGTTGCCGTTGCCGTTGCCGTTGCCGTTGCCGTTGCCGTTGCCGCTGCTGGTTATTTCTTTGTATCCTGAAACTCGTGCTGGATTCTTTGTGGCCCTCACAAAAGTATGCTCTGACAAAGGAAGGTTCAGATTTGGAGATAGGTTTAACACATTTATTCAACAGTTAACAATTCTCCTACTTGAGTTCGACTCTCCTACTGATCTTGCTATACCAACTCAGTCTAACTAACCAGTCTGTTCTAAGCCATGCGGTGGGTGTGATGCTTCTGATCTGCCCCTGTCTCTCTGAGTGTCGCCTATGGAAAGAGAAAGAGCATGTGTGCCCTGTCCTTTTATATGGGTTGTGTAATGCCCCCTTGTGGTAGTGTCACCTCTCGGTGTCTTGACTGCCCATTGGTTGTGTCCTATTCTATGTGTTCATTAGCTGTATGGCTGCATGTCATGACATCTCTGGTGCTCCCTCTAGTGTTTACTTAGTCCCAGTGTATCTACATTAACCCCTTGTGTATTTACAGTGATGCATATCATCACATTGACCGGTCCAATTCCAGATCAATGACTGTGTTGAAGTCCCCTCCCATGATCAGGTTATGTGACTCTAAGTCTGGGATCTTACCTGACACCCGCCTCATAAATTCCACATTATCTCAATTCGGAGCATATATGTTCACGAGTACCACCCGCACCCTCTCCAGCTTCCCACTCACCATTATGTACCTACCTCCATTGTCTAACACGATTCTCCCTGCCTCGAATACCACTCGGTTGCTCAAGATCGCTACCCCCCTGGTCTTTGAGTCCAGTCCTGAGTGGAACACTTGGCGAGCCCACCCCTTCCTCAATCTCGTCGGGTCTGTAACCTTTAGGTGCGTCTCTTGTAGCATTGCCACATCCGCCTTCAGTTCCCTCAAATGCGCAAACACGCGAGCCCTCTTGACCGGCCCACTCAGTCCTCTCACATTCCATGTGATCAGCCTGGACGAGGGGCTTCCAACCCCCCCCCCCCCCCCCCCCCCCCCCCCCCCCCGCAACCCTGCCGACCAGCCATCACCCTTTTTAGGCCAACCTCGAGCTCGCTTTCTCAGGCTGTCGCCGTTCCCGACCTCCCATTTGTCCCCTAATAACAGTTCCTCCCCTGTCAGCAAAGCAGCTTCCCCCTCCCTCCCCCCTTGCAACAACACTAAAAACCCAATCCCCCAAGTCAAGTTCCAGCTTAACACCTGTCCACCCCCCCACTGCGCTTCTGAGAGTCAGCTGACCCATGCTGACTTGATAGTGCCCGCCCCGGCACCAAGCAGTCTGTCTCCCTATTGTTCACTCCTCTCTCCCCGCCCCCCAACATGAATACACATTTTAACAGCATCACATTTCTCAGTAAACATACAACAGAAAAAAAACAGTGAAGAAACAAACACTTTAGAAAAATAGTGACCCAAAAAGCAGAACTAAATTCAAAGCCCATCCCCCCTCAAACAAGATCTCTGCAAGACAAAACAACCTTTAACCATCCACAAATAGTGACCCAAAAAGCCCATTATTTCACACTGAACTACTTACATTTTTACAACCCAGCACAACAAATCGCCGCCACATTACTTCTCCAAGGCTTCAGTGTCTTTTAATTCGCTTCCAGCTTCTTTTCTTTAATCAAAGTCCATACTTTGTCTGGTGTTTCGAAGAAGAAGTCCTGTTCCTCATGTGTGCCCCACAGACGGGCTGGGTACAGCATCCCAAACTTCACTTCCTTCTTAAAGAGGGTCGTTTTTGCCCAATTTAACCCAGCTCGCCTCTTGGCCAAATCCGCGCCCAGATCCTGATAAATACACAATTCTCAGTTCTCCCACTTGCTGCTCCGTTCTTTCTTGACCCACCGCAGAACGTGTTCCTTGTCCATAAAACGGTGAAAACGTATCACCATGGCCCTCGGCGGTTCATTCGCTCGGGGCCTCTTCGCGAGGGCTCTGTCCGCTTCCAGAGGCCGAGGTAACGCCTCTGCCCCCATCAACTTCTCCAACATGTCCATCACATAAGCCCTCGCATCCGATCCCTCACTACCTTCAGGGAGGCCGACAATTCTGAGGCTCTGCCTCCTGGACCTGTTCTCCAGGTCCTCCAGCTTCTCCTGCATTCTTTTCTGGCGGTCGTTCATCATCCCCACCTTGCTTTCCAGCACGGTTATGTACTCCTCGTGCTCGGACACCTTTTGTTCGACCTCCTAGATCGCTCTCCCGTGGGTTTCTTGATTCTGAACCACTTGATCAATCGAAGCCTTAATCGGGTCCAGTGTGTCCTTCTTCAGCTTGGCGAAGCAATCTTCAAAAAACTTCACCAGCTGCTCCGTCGACCACTGTGCCGTCTCCCCACGGCCCTTGCTCTCCGCCATGCTGTCCCATGTTACCAGCTCTGCTTGCATCTCCCTTATAGGACTCTGTCTTCTCACATGGTCACTTAGAACATAGAACATAGAACAGTACAGCACAGAACAGGCCCTTCGGCCCTCAATGTTGTGCCGAGCCATGATCACCCTACTCAAACCTACGTATCCACCCTATACCCGTAACCCAACAACTCCCCCCCTTAACCTTACTTTTATTAGGACACTACGGGCAATTTAGCATGGCCAATCCACCTAACCCGCACATCTTTGGACTGTGGGAGGAACCGGAGCACCCGGAGGAAACCCACGCACACAGGGGGAGGACGTGCAGACTCCACACAGACAGTGACCCAGCCGGGAATCGAACCTGGGACCCTGGAGCTGTGAAGCATTTATGCTAACCACCATGCTACCCTGCTGCCCCTCTGGTCCAATTCTCCATATACCGGAGGGGGATTTCTCCTCACTGTCTCTCTCTTCACCGATTCATCCCATAAAATCTGGAAAGAACTGGGGGAAAAAGTCCAAAAGTCCGTTACAGGCGGGAGCTATCAAATGTGCGACCTGCTCCCCCATTGGCTGACAGCGGAAGTCCAAGGGGCAGGATTTTTTTTTTTTTATAAATTTAGATTACCCAATTATTTTTTCTATTAAGGGGCAATTTAGCGTGGCCAATCCACCTACTCTGCACATTTTTGGGTTGTGGGGGCGAAACCCACGCAGACACGGGGAGAATGTGCAAACTCCACACGGACAGTGACCCAGAGCCGGGATCGAACCTGGGACCTCAGCGCCGTGAGGCGGTTGTGCTAACCGCTAGGCCACCGTGCTGCCCTAGGGGCAGGATTTTTGAGGGAACTGGCGGAGTTCGGCTTGTTAACCACAGGGAAGGCGGTGGAGCAGCTGAGAGAGGCGAGGGGGGCGATCTATGAGCATGGAGAGAAGTCCAGCAGAATGCTTGCACAGCAGCTTAGAAAGAGGGAGGCAGCCAGGGAGATAGGTAAAGTAAATGACGGAGATGGGAACCTGGTTTGAGATTCAGCAGGAGTAAATAAGGCGTTTCGGGAATTTTACAGTAGGCTGTACAGGTCGGAACCCCCAATGGGGCCGGAGGGGATGAGGCACTTCTTAGGGGGGCTGAATTTCCCAAAGGTGGACGGGGAGCTGGTAGAAGGGCTGGGGGCCCTGATCGGGTTGGACGAGACAGTGGAGGGTCTGAAGGCCATGGGACCGTTATTGATGAGGATGTTCAATGAGGCAAGGGAAAGAGGGGTGCTGCCCCAAAGATGTGTTGGCAATTCTGGACAAGGTGAAAATAGATAAGTCCCCGGGGCCGGATGGGATTTATCCTAGGATTCTCTGGGAAGCCAGGGAAGAGATTGCTGAGCCTTTGGCTTTGATTTTTAGGTCATCATTGGCTACAGGAATAGTGCCAGAGGACTGGAGGATAGCAAATGTGGTCCCTTTGTTCAAGAAGGGGAGTAGAGATAACCCCGGTAACTATAGGCCGGTGAGCCTCACGTCTGTGGTGGGTAAAGTCTTGGAGAGGATTATAAAAGATACGATTTATAATCATCTAGATAGGAATAATATGATTAGGGATAGTCAGCATGGTTTTGTGAAGGGTAGGTCATGCCTCACAAACCTTATCGAGTTCTTTGAGAAGGTGACTGAACAGGTAGACGAGGGTAGAGCAGTTGATGTGGTGTATATGGATTTCAGTAAAGCGTTTGATAAGGTTCCCCACGGTCGGCTATTGCAGAAAATACGGAGGCTGGGGATTGAGGGTGATTTAGAGATGTGGATCAGAAATTGGCTAGTTGAAAGAAGACAGAGAGTGGTAGTTGATGGGAAATGTTCAGAATGGAGTTCAGTTACGAGTGGTGTACCACAAGGATCTGTTCTGGGGCCGTTGCTGTTTGTCATTTTTATAAATGACCTAGAGGAGGGCGCAGAAGGATGGGTGAGTAAATTTGCAGACGACACTAAAGTCGGTGGAGTTGTAGACAGTGCGGAAGGATGTTGCAGGTTACAGAGGGACATAGATAAGCTGCAGAGCTGGGCTGAGAGGTGGCAAATGGAGTTTAATGTGGAGAAGTGTGAGGTGATTCACTTTGGAAAGAATAACAGGAATGCGGAATATTTGGCTAATGGTAAAATTCTTGGTAGTGTGGATGAGCAGAGGGATCTCGGTGTCCATGTACATAGATCCCTGAAAGTTGCCACCCAGGTTGATAGGGTTGTGAAGAAGGCCTATGGTGTGTTGGCCTTTATTGGTAGAGGGATTGAGTTCCGGAGCCATGAGGTCATGATGCAGCTGTACCAAACTCTGGTACGGCCGCATTTGGAGTTGCAACAGTAGTGAACTCGCCAACATTGAGGGCATTTAAAAATTTATTGGATAAGCATATGGATGATAAGGGCATAGTGTAGGTTAGATGGCCTTTAGTTTTTTTTTTCTCCATGTCGGTGCAACATCGAGGGCCGAAGGGCCTGTACTGCGCTGTATCGTTCTATGTCACAGGCCATGATTTCGCTGATCCTGAAGTGGGACAAGAACCCAGAGCTGTGTGGGTCCTACCGGCCGATATCCCTGTTGAATGTGGATGCCAAACTGCTGGCCAAAATTTTGTCCTCCAGGATTGAGGATTGTGTTCTGGACGTTATTGGGGAGGACCAGACGAGGTTTGTTAAGGGTAGGCAGTTGGTGGCCAATGTAAGAAGGTTGTTAAACGTGATCATGATGCCCTCGGAAGGTAGGGAGGTGGAGTTAGTGATCGCAATGGACGCAGAGAAGGCTTTTGATCGGATAGAATGGGACTATCTGTGGGAGGTGCTGGGACGGTTCAGATTTGGGCGGGGCTTTATTGACTGGGTCAGGTTCCTGTATCAGGCTCCTGTGGCAAGCGTACGGACAAGTAGGACAACATTGGACTACTTTAGACTGCACCGGGGGACGAGACATGGATGCCCCTTCTCCCCACTGTTGTTCGCGCTGGCTATAGAGCCGCTGGCAATTGCTCTGAGACCCTCGGGGCTGGGGAAGGGGCTGGTTCGGGAGGTGGGGGAGTGGAGCACAGGGTCTCGCTCTATGCAGACAACCTGCTTCTGTATGTATCGGACCCAATAGAGGGGATGGAAGAAATCATGAGGATTCTGGGGAAATTTGGCCGTTTTTTGGGATATAAGCTAAATATGGGGATAAGTGAGATTTTTGCGGTCCAGGTTAGGGGACAGGAGAGGTGATTGGGGGAGCTGCCATTTAGATTAGTAGGGGGAAGCTTTAGATATCTAGGCATTCAAGTGGCGCGGGAATGGTACCAGCTGCATAAATTAAATCTGGTTCGGCTAGTAGACCAAATGAAGGACGATTTTCGGAGATGGGACGCTGTCATTAGCTGGGGGGGTGCAGACGGTGAAGATGACGGTCCTCCTGAGATTCCTGTTCGTGTTTCAATGTCTCCCCATTTTTATTCCACGGTCCTTTTTTAAACGGGTCAACAAAGTGATCTCTGGCTTTGTTTGGGTGGGGAAGACCCCGCGGCTAAGGAAGGTAATGCTTGAGCGGAGCCGGGGAGAGGGCGGGCTGGCGCTGCCAAATTTTAGTAACTACTACTGGGCGGCGAATATAGCCATGATCAGGAAGTGGGTGGTGGGGAAGGGGTCAGCATGGGAGCGTATGGAGGCGGCTTCATGCAAGGGCACCAGTCTGGGGGCGTTGGTAACTGCACCTCTGCCATTCCTGCCGGCATGGTACTCCTCCAGCCCCGTAGTGGTGGCAGCCCTGAGAGTCTGGGGGCAATGGAGGAAACATGTGGGAGCAGAGGGAGCATCGGTCTGATCCCCAATCTGTAATAATCACCGGTTTGCCCCGGGAAGTATGGATGGGGGGTTCCAGATATGGCAGAGAGCAGGGATTGAGAGGATGGGGGATATGTTTATGGAGGGGAGCTTTTCGAGTATGAAGGCGCTGGAGGAGAAGTTTGAGTTGGTGAGGGGAAAGAAATTCAGGTACCTGCAGGTGCGGGACTTACTACACAGGCAGGTGTCAACCTTCCCACTCATACTGCCAAGGGGGATTCAGGACAGGGGGCAGGGGGATGGGAACCGATGCAGCAAGTTGGAAGGTAGTAAAACAGGGACAGAAGCAAAAGGAAGTAAGGGGGAAAGTGCAAGACAGAGAAGACATAGTCAAAAATCAAAAAGGGCGACAGGACAAGGTACAGTGACTGAGGGGAGCTCAGTGAATAGGCCCAGTAATACTAAAAGGAGTAAAACTGGAGATGTTAAGATTCAAAACAGAGGTAAAAAAACCAACAGAAGTGTCCTTTACCTGAATGCTCGTAGTATTCGGAATAAGGTAAATGAGTTGATGGCGCAAATCATCGTGAATGACTATGATTTAGTGGTCATTACTGAAACATGGTTAAAGGATGGTCACGACTGGGAGTTAAATATCCGAGGGTATCAAACTATTCGGAAGGACAGAGTGGATGGTAAGGCAGGTGGTGTTGCTCTGTTATTTAAGGATGACATCCGGGCAATAGTTAGGGATAATATCAGTGCTATGGAGGATAAGGTTGAATCCATTTGGGTGGAAATCAGGAATAGTAAGGCGAAAAAGTCACTGATAGGAGTAGTCTATCGGCCACCAAATAGTAACGTTATGGTGGGGCAGGCAATAAACAAAGAGATAACTGATGCATGTAGAAATGGTACAGCAGTTATCATGGGGGATTTTAATCTACATGTCGATTGGTTTAACCAGGTCGGTCAAGGCAACCTTGAGGAGGAGTTTATAGAATGTATCCGAGCAGGGCCGGTTTTAAGCCTATTTGACCAATTTAATCAAATTGGGCCCCGCACCTTAAGGGGGCCCCACGCCAGCGGCGACAGAGTTACCGATTGAAGCCTTTTCTGTATTCTAAGAAGAACTATAGGGTAGTTTTTACTTTTGGGGAACGCACCGCATTACCGTCGACAAATCCTTCAGCCCTGCGCTGCCAAATCCTTCCGCCCGGGTAAGTAAGTTTCAAAATTTTAGTATATCAAGCATTTAATGGTTTTTTTGGGTTAAAGACGAGCATGCTACACGAAATATAAACATACATAAATTTTTACTTTTGTAGAGTAGGGGCCCCGCCATCACATTTCTAATTGGGCCCGCAATTCCTAGCACCGGCCCTGTATCCGCGATAGTTTCCTAGAACAGTATGTAATGGAACCTACGAGGGAACAAGCGGTCCTAGATCTTGTCCTGTGTAACGAGACAGGATTGATTCATGATCTCACAGTTAGGGATCCTCTTGGAAGGAGCGATCACAATATGGTGGAATTTAAAACACAGATGGAGGGTGAGAAGATAAAATCAAATACTAGTGTTTTGTGCTTAAACAAAGGAGATTACAATGGGATGAGAGAAGAACTAGCTAAGGTAGACTGGGAGCAAAGACTTTATGGTGGAACAGTTGAGGAACAGTGGAGAACCTTCCAAGCGATTTTTCACAGTGCTCAGCAAAGGTTTATACCCACAAAAAGGAAAAACGGTAGAAAGAGGGAAAATCGACCGTGGATATCTAAGGAAATAAGGGAGAGTATCAAATTGAAGGAAAGAGCATACAAAGTGGCAAAGATTGGTGGGAGACTAGAGGACCGGGAAAAATTTAAGGGGCAACAGAAAGCTACTAAAAAAGCTATAAAGAAGAGTAAGATAGAGTATGAGAGTAAACTTGCTCAGGATATAAAAGCAGACAGCAAATGTTTTTACAAATATATAAAGCAAAAAAGAGTGGCTGAGGTAAATATTGGTCCTTTAGAGGATGAGAAGGGAGTTTTAATAATGGGAGATGAGGAAATGGCTGAGGAACTGAACAGGTTTTTTGCGTCGGTCTTCACAGTGGAAGACACAAATAACATTCTAGTGACTGATAGAAATGAGGCTATGACAGGTGATGACCTTGAGAGGATTGTTATCACTAAGGAGGTAGTGATGGGCAAGCTAATGGGGCTAAAGGTAGACAAGTCTCCTGGCCCTGATGGAATGCATCCCAGAGATGGCTAGGGAAATTGCAGGAAATTGTAGGAAAAACGGTAGAAAGAGGGTGAGGATGATTTACTAAAATTCACTAGACTCTGGGGTGGTCCCGGTGGATTGGAAATTAGCAAACGTGACACCACTGTTTAAAAAATGAGGTCGGCAGAGAGCATGAAATTATAGGCCAGTGAGCTTAACGTCGGTAGTAGGGAAGATGCTGGAATCTATCATCAAGGAAGAAATGGCGAGGCATCTGGATAGAAATTGTCCCACTGGGCAGACGTAGCATGGGTTCATAAAGGGCAGGTCGTGCCTAACTAATTTAGTGGAATTTTTTGAGGACATTACCAGTACAGTGGATAACGGGGAGCCAATGGATGTGGTATATCTGGATTTCCAGAAAGCTTTTGACAAGGTGCCACACAAAAGGCTGCTGCATAAGATAAAGATGCATGGCATTAAGGGTAAAGTAGTAGCATGGATAGAGGATTGGTTAATTAATAGAAAGCAAAGAGTGGGGATTAATGGGTGTTTCTCTGGTTGGCAATCAGTAGCTAGTGTGTCCCTCAGGGATCCGTGTTGGGCCCTCAATTGTTCACAATCTACATAGATGATTTGGAGTTGGGGACCAAGGGCAATGTGTCCAGGTTTGCAGATGACACTAAGATGAGTGGTAAAGCGAAAAGTGCAGAGGATACTGGAAGTCTGCAGAGGGATTTGGATAGGTTAAGTGAATGGGCTAGGGTCTGGCAAATGGAATACAATGTTGACAAATGTGAGGTTATCCATTTTGGTAGGAATAACAGCAAACGGGATTATTATTTAAACAATAAAATATTAAAGCATGCCGCTGTGCAGAGAGACCTGGGTGTGCTAGTGCACGAGTCACAGAAAGTTGGTTTACAGGTGCAACAGGTGATTAAGAAGGCAAATGGAATTTTGTCCTTCATTGCTAGAGGGATGGAGTTTAAGACTAGGGAGGTTAGTCTAGGGAGGAAAAGCTCGCACTTTTCAAGGACACACATTCTGAGTGAGACTCATCCAGAGTGGGGGATTGCAACTTGGTAATTTGGTGCAGTGAGGTAAATCAGGGAAGGTAAGTGGAAAATCTAATTCTGCTGTTTTTCAGTTAAAGGTGCAGTGTGTAGCTTAGTGTCTGATTAGTTGAAGCTGCCTCCACCCTAATTGCTGAGAGGCAGTTATCTGTCAGTCACCTGAGGCCTGTTTAGGGCCACATTGTATTCTTCTCTTTGAAGTTAAGGTATGTTTTGAGTCATCGATTAGCTGCGGTCTGCATAAAAGACAGATAGAGAGCGCACTCAGTAAGCTCGCACTTTTCCAGGAGACTCATCCAGAGTGGGATTGCAACTTGGTAATTTGGTGCAGTGAGGTAATTCGGTGCAGAGTGGAAGGAGGTGCTTTTTAACCCTGGTATGTGACTGGTAAGTAGTTTTTCTTTTCATTGTCTAATTTATTTATTTTTATTTTGAAATTGTTGTTGTATAAGTTTACCTAAGGTTTAAGACATGGCAGGAGATCCCAGACCCGTGTTATGCTCCTCGTGTGGAAGCTCAGGGACACGTCCACTGTCCCTGGCTCTTTCACGTGCAAGAAGTGTGTTCAGTTGCAGCTCTTGTTAGACCGCTTGACGGCTCTGGAGCTGCGGATGGACTCACTTTGGAGCATCCGCGATGCTGAGGAGGTCGTGGATAGCACGTTTAGCGAGTTGGTCACACCGCAGGTGAAAGTTACTGAGGGAGATAGCAAATGGGTGACCAAAAGAAAGAGCAAGAGTAGGAAGGCAGTGCAGGTGTCCCCTGCGGTCATCTCCCTCCAAAACAGATATACCGCTTTGGATACTGTTGAGGGAGATGGCTCACCAGGGGAAGGCAGCAGCAGCCAGGTTCATGGCACCGTGGCTGGCTCTGCTGCACAGCAGGGCAGGAAGAAAAATGGCAGGGCTATAGTGATAGGGGACTCGATCGTAAGGGGAATAGACAGGCGGTTCTGTGGACGCAATCGAGACTCCAGGATGGTATGTTGCCTCCCTGGTGCAAGGGTCAAGGATGTCTCAGAGCGGCTGCAGGACATTCTGGGGGGGGAGGGTGAACAGCCAGCTGTCGTGGTGCACATAGGCACCAACGATATAGGTAAAAAACGGGATGAGGTCCTACAAGCGGAATTCAGGGAGTTAGGAGTTAAACTAAAAAGTAGGACCTCAAAGTTAGTAATCTCAGGATTGCTACCAGTGCCACAAGCTAGCCAGAGTAGGAATGTCAGGATAGATAGGATGAAAGCGTGGCTCGAGAGATGGTGCAAGAGGGAGGGATTCAAATTCCTGGGGCATTGGGACCGGTTCTGGGGGAGGTGGGACCAGTACAAACCGGACGGTCTGCACCTGGGCAGGACTGGAACCGATGTCCTGGGGGGGTGTTTTCTAGAGCTGTTAGGGAGGGTTTAAACTAATGTGGCAGGGGGATGGGAACCGATGCAGGAAGTTGGAAGGTAGTAAAACAGGGACAGAAGCAAAAGGAAGTAAGGGGAAAAGTGCAAGGCAGAGAAGACATAGTCAAAAATCTAAAAGGGCGACAGTACAAGGTACAGTGACTGAGGGGAGCTCAGTGAATAGGCCCAGTAATAACAAAAGGAATAAAACTGGAGATGTTAAGATTCAAAACAGAGGTACAAAAACCAACAGAAGTGTCCTTTACCTGAATGCTCGTAGTATTCGGAATAAAGTAAATGAGTTGATGGCACAAATCATCGTAAATGACTATGATTTCGTGGTCATTACTGAAACATGGTTAAAGGATGGTAACGACTGGGAGTTAAATATCCGAGGGTATCAAACTATCCGGAAGGACAGAGTGGATGGTAAGGGAGGTGGTGTTGCTCTGTTATTTAAGGATGACATCCGGGCAATAGTAAGGGATGGCATCGGTGCTATGGAGGATAAGGTTGAATCCATTTGGGTGGAAATCAGGAATAGTAAGGCGTAAAAGTCACTGATAGGAGTAGTCTATCGGCCACCAAATAGTAACGTTATGGTGGGGCAGGCAATAAACAAAGAAATAACTGATGCATGTAGAAATGTTACAGCAGTTATCATGGGGGATTTTAATCTACATGTCGATTGGTTTAACCAGGTCGGTCAAGGCAACCTTGAGGAGGAGTTTATAGAATGTATCCGCGATAGTTTCCTAGAACAGTATGTAATGGAACCTATGAGGGAACAAGCGGTCCTAGATCTTGTCCTGTGTAATGAGACAGGATTGATTCATGATCTCATAGTTAGGGATCCTCTCGGAAGGAGCGATCACAATATGGTGGAATTTAAAATACAGATGGAGGGTGAGAAAGTAAAATCAAATACTAGTGTTGTGTGTTTAAACAAAGGAGATTACAAGGGGATGAGAGAAGAACTAGCTAAGGTAGACTGGGAGCTAAGACTTTATGGTGGAACAGTTGAGGAGCAGTGGAGAACCTTCCAAGCGATTTTTCACAGTGGTCAGCAAAGGTTTATACCAACAAAAAGGAATGACGGTAGAAAGAGGGAAAATCGACCATGGATATCTAAGGAAATAAGGGAGAGTATCAAATTGAAGGAAAAAGCATATAAAGTGGCAAAGATTGCTGGGAGATTAGAGGACTGGGAAATCTTTAGGGGGCAACAGAAAGCTACTAAAAAAGCTATAAAGAAGAGTAAGATAGAGTATGAGAGTAAACTTGCTCAGAATATAAAAACAGACAGTAAAAGTTTTTACAAATATATAAAACAAAAAAGAGTGGCTAAGGTAAATATTGGTCCTTTAGAGGATGAGAAGGGAGTTTTAATAATGGGAAATGAGGAAATGGCTGAGGAACTGAACAGGTTTTTTGGGGTCGGTCTTCACAGTGGAAGACACAAATAACATGCCAGCGACTGATAGAAATGAGGCTATGACAGGTGAGGACCTTGAGAGGATTGTTATCACTAAGGAGGTAGTGATGGGCAAGCTAATGGGGCTAAAGGTAGACAAGTCTCCTGGCCCTGATGGAATGCATCCCAGAGTGCTAAAAGAGATGGCTAGGGAAATTGCAGATGCACTAGTGATAATTTACCGAAATTCACTAGACTCTGGGGTGGTCCCGGTGGATTGGAAATTAGCAAACGTGACACCACTGTTTAAAAAAGGAAGTAGGCAGAAAGCAGGAAATTATAAGCCAGTGATCTTAACTTCGGTAGTAGGGAAGATGCTGGAATCTATCATCAAGGAAGAAATAGCGAGGCATCTGGACAGAAATTGTCCCATTGGGCAGACGCAGCATGGGTTCATAAAGGCAGGTCATGCCTAACTAATTTAGTGGAATTTTTTGAGGACATTACCAGTGCAGTAGTTAATGGGGGGCCGATGGATGTGGTATATCTGGATTTCCAGAAAGCCTTTGACAAGGTGCCACACAAAAGGTTGCTGCATAAGATAAAGATGCATGGCATTAAGGGTAAAGTAGTAGCATGGATAGAGGATTGGTTAATTAATAGAAAGCAAAGAGTGGGGATTAATGGGTGTTTCTCTGGTTGGCAATCAGTAGCTAGTGGTGTCCCTCAGGGATCCGTGTTGGGCCCACAATTGTTCACAATCTACATAGATGATTTGGAGTTGGGGACCAAGGGCAATGTGTCCAAGTTTGCAGATGACACTAAGATGAGTGGTAAAGCGAAAAGTGCAGAGGATACTGGAAGTCTGCAGAGGGATTTGGATAGGTTAAGTGAATGGGCTAGGGTCTGGCAGATGGAATACAATGTTGACAAATGTGAGGTTATCCATTTTGGTAGGAATAACAGCAAACGGGATTATTATTTAAACGATAAAATATTAAAGCATGCCGCTGTGCAGAGAGACTTGGGTGTGCTAGTGCATGAGTCACAGAAAGTTGGTTTACAGGTGCAACAGGTGATTAAGAAGGCAAATGGAATTTTGTCCTTCATTGCTAGAGGGATGGAGTTTAAGACTAGGGAGGTTATGTTGCAATTGTATAAGGTGTTAGTGAGGCCACACCTGGAGTATTGTGTTCAGTTTTGGTCTCCTTACTTGAGAAAGGACGTACTGGCACTGGAAGGTGTGCAGAGGAGATTCACTAGGTTAATCCCAGAGCTGAAGGGGTTGGATTATGAGGAGAGGTTGAGTAGACTGGGACTGTACTCATTGGAATTTAGAAGGATGAGGGGGGATCTTATAGAAACATTTAAAATTATGAAGGGAATAGATAGGATAGATGCGGGCAGGTTGTTTCCACTGGCGGGTGAAAGCAGAACTAGGGGACATAGCCTCAAAATAAGGGGAAGTAGATTTAGGACTGAGTTTAGGAGGAACTTCACCCAAAGGGTTGTGAATCTATGGAATTCCTTGCCCAGTGAAGCAGTTGAGGCTCCTTCATTACATGTTTTTAAGGTAAAGATAGATCGTTTTTTGAAGAATAAAGGGATTAAGTGTTATGGTGTTCGGGCCGGAAAGTGGAGCTGAGTCCACAAAAGATCAGCCATGATCTAATTGAATGGCGGAGCAGGCTCGAGGGGCCAGACGGCCTACTCCTGCTCCTAGTTCTTATGTTCTTATGTTAGGACAGGGTAGTTTCCAAAGGGAGAGTGGGAGAGGGGAGCATCTCTGACATTTATAAGGAACTTATGGCAGAAATGGGAAGAGGAGTTAAGAGGAGAGATAGAGGAGGGTCTGTGGGCGGACGCGTTGAGTAGAGTCAACGCGTCCACAACATGTGCCAGGCTCAGCCTGATACAATTCAAGATCGTTCATCGGGAGTTGGGGTGGGGGTGTGGGGGTTGGATGAGAGGGTGGGGCTGGGGTCGGGGAAGGGTCGAGTCCAGTTGCAGGGATGGTGTCTGGTTGGGGGAATGAGGGTTGGGTTGAGTTGGGATGTAGGGGTCAGGTCGGGGGGGGGGGGGGGGGGGGGTGCCTAGTTGGAGAGGGTAGGGGGTTGGGGTCAGGATTTGAATTCACTTGAGTGATGGTCGGATAGTGGGGTGGAGGTTAAGTCGTGGGGGTGGGGGTCGTGTCGAGGGAGTGATGGCCGGATAGGGTGGCGGAGGCCGTGTTGGGGGAAATGGGGGTTGGATAGGGGGTCAGGTCATAGGGGTGGGGGGTCATGTCAGGGTGAATGTGGGTGTTTTCTTGTGTGGATTCTGTCTGGGTGTTTAAAATAATTATGTTGAACTTTGAAGAGGTTTAATTTTTTCTCTCTCTAATGTTTTAAAAATTTTAAAATTAAATTTAAATTAGGAGGGCAGCACGGTGGCACAGTGGTTAGCATTGCTGGCCTGCAGCACCGAGGACCCGGGTTCGAATCCCGGTCCTGGGTCACTGTCCGTGTGGAGTTTGCACATTCTCCCCGTGTCTGCGTGGGTTTCACCCCCACAACCCAAAGATGTGCAGGCTAGGTGGATTGGCCACGCTAAATTGCCCCTTAATTGGAAAAAAAAATAATTGGGTACTCTAAATTTTTTTTAAAAAATGTTTTTAATTAAGGGCAATTTAGCGTGGCCAATTCACCGAGCCTGCACATCTTTTTGGGTTGTGGGGGTGAGACCCACACAGAAACGGGGAGAATGTGCAAACTCCACACTGTTGTTTTTGGTGTTCGATGTCTAACAAGGAATCTACCAAACGACTTGAGACTTGTCCAAACCAGGATCCTTATTAAATCACACGTGGTAAGAAAGTTTCTCCTCTGGAATGACACCGAGTGCGACTGTTCACTTGTACGCCTTATAACCATCTCCTGGTGACCGGATGTGCCAGCACTGATATCTGAGGGCCTTGTCACATGACCACTGTCTTGAGATCACATGGTGCGTCAGTACCGCCACCTGCTGGTTGGAGGTCGCACCACCAGCCATCTATGGTATTGCTGACAGGCATATCATCACACACACAGACAGTGACCGGGGCTGGGATTGAACCCGGGTCCTTGGCGCCGTGAGGCAGTAGTGCGAACCACTGCGCCACCGAGTCGCCCATCTTCTCACTCTAATTGTAGTGATCTCATGTGTTAATGCATGGTCAAGATCAGAGTGCAATGTATTATTACAATTGTTAACTTAATATAAACTTACTTATTTGTTTTACTAGTTTAGTACTGATGTGAAAGAACTCACTAGTTTATTATATATTACTCAGTAAACATTTTTGTAATCATCTGGAATACTTTGATTATTCCCCATCAGAATACAACACAGCTCAGCAAGACAAAAAGAGTAATATTCATATTACAAAATAGTCATCTAACACTAATGAAACACTGGGCGAACCATCTGAAGTTAGTGATTTAAATCATTTGGTAGGATGGCTCCCAGCTCAGTGAAGTTGTCCAACTTATTGTTATTGTTGTTTTGCAGTGATATTACTGTGTTGCCAAATTATTACTGTCTTATTGCTATGTATTACAATGTTGTACTGCTTAATTACAGTATTGTTGCTAGTGTGTGTTATTGGAGCAGAAGACTATAAGATATCGGAGCAAAATTAGCCAATTTGGCCCATCGTGTCTGCTCCGCCATTCAATCATGGCTGATGCATTTCTCATGCCCATTCTCCAGCCTTTTCACCGTAATCCCTGATCACTTTATTAATCACAAAGGACATAGTAGCAGGGGTGGGTGGTGTTGAGTCGAGGGAGGCAGAAGACAGGAAATGATAGGCCAGTTAGCCTGACTTCGGTCATTGGTAAGATTTTAGAGTCCATTATTAAAGATGAAATCGCGGAGTACTTGGAAGTGCATGATAAAATAGGAGTGAGTCAGCACGGCTTAGTCAAGGGGAGGTCATGTCTGACAAATCTGTTAGAGTTCTTTGAAGAGGTAAGAAGATAGTTAGACAAAGGAGAAACAGTGGACGTGATTTATTTAGATTTCCAGAAGGCCATTGACAAAGTGCCACATAGGAGATTGTAAAATAAGTTCAGAGCTCATGGTGTTCAGGGTAAGATCCTGGCATGGATAGAGGATTGGCTGACTGGCAGAAGGCAGAGAGTGGGGATAAAGGGGTCTTTTTCAGGATGGCAGCCGATGACTAATGGTGTGCCTCAGGGGTCTGTGCTAGGACCACAACCTTTCACAATATACATTAATGATCTGGAAGAAGGGACTGAAGGCACTGTTGCTAAGTTTGCAGATGATACAAAGATCTGCAGAGGGACAGGTAGTATTGAGGAAGCAAGGGGGCTGCAGAAAGACTTGGACAGGCTAGGTGAGTGGGCAAAGAAGTGGCATATGGAATACAACGTGGAAAATTGTGAGGTTATGCATTTTGGATAACACAGTGTCTGTGGTGTATATCTCAGGCAGTGTGTGTGGTGTATATCTCAGACAGTGTGTGTGGTGTATATCTCAGGCAGTGTGTGTGGGGTATATCTCAGGCAGTGTGTGTGGTGTATATCTCAGGCAGTGTGTGTGGTGTATATCTCAGGCAGTGTGTGTGGTGTATATCTCAGACAGTGTGTTTGGTGTATATCTCAGGCAGTGTGTTTGGTGTATATCTCAGGCAGTGTGTGTGGTGTATATCTCAGGCAGTGTGTGTGGTGTATATCTCAGGCAGTGTGTGTGGTGTATATCTCAGGCAGTGTGTGTGGTGTACATCTCAGGCAGTGTGTGTGGTGTACATCTCAGGCAGTGTGTGTGGTGTATATCTCAGGCAGTGTGTGTGGTATATATTTCAGGCAGTGTGTGTGGTGTATATCTCAGGCAGTGTGTGTGGTGTATATCTCAGGTAGTGTGTTTGGTGTATATCTCAGGCAGTGTGTGTGGTGTATATCTCAGGCAGTGTGTGTGGTGTATATCTCAGGCAGTGTGTTTGGTGTATATCGTAGGCAGTGTGTGGTGTATATCTCAGGCAGTGTGTGTGGTGTATATCTCAGGCAGTGTGTGTGGTGTATATCTCAGGCAGTGTGTGTGGTGTATATCTCAGGCAGTGTGTGTGGTGTATATCTCAGGCAGTGTGTGTGGTGTATATCTCAGGCAGTGTGTGTGGTGTATATCTCAGGCAGTATGAGTGGTGTATATCTCAGGCAGTGTGTTTGGTGTATATCTCAGGCAGTGTGTGTGGTGTATATCTCAGGCAGTGTGTTTGGTGTATATCTCAGGCAGTGTGTGTGGTGTATATCTCAGGCAGTGTGTGTGGTGTATATCTCAGGCAGTGTGTTTGGTGTATATCTCAGGCAGTGTGTGTGGTGTATATCTCAGGCAGTGTGTGTGGTGTATATCTCAGGCAGTGTGTGTGGTGTATATCTCAGACAGTGTGTGTGGTGTATATCTCAGGCAGTGTGTGTGGTGTATATCTCAGGCAGTGTGTGTGGTGTATATCTCAGGCAGTGTGTGTGGTGTATATCTCAGGCAGTGTGTGTGGTGTATATCTCAGGCAGTGTGTTTGGTGTATATCTCAGGCAGTGTGTTTGGTGTATATCTCAGACAGCGTGTTTGGTATATATCTCAGACAGCGTGTTTGGTGTATATCTCAGGCAGTGTGTTTGGTGTATATCTCAGGCAGTGTGTGTGGTGTATATCTCAGGCAGTGTGTGTGGTGTATATCTCAGACAGTGTGTGTGGTGTATATCTCAGACAGTGTGTGTGGTGTATATCTCAGGCAGTGTGTGTGGTGTATATCTCAGGCAGTGTGGGTGGTGTATATCTCAGGCAGTGTGTTTGGTGTATATCTCAGACAGTGTGTGTGGTGTATATCTCAGGCAGTGTGTGTGGTGTATATCTCAGGCAGTGTGTGTGGTGTATATCTCAGGCAGTGTGTGTGGTGTATATCTCAGGAAGTGTGTTTGGTGTATATCTCAGACAGTGTGTTTGGTGTATATCTCAGGCAGTGTGTTTGGTGTATACTGTATCTCAGACAGTGTGTGTGGTGTATATCTCAGACAGTGTGTGTGGTGTATATCTCAGGCAGTGTGTGTGGTGTATATCTCAGGCAGTGTGTGTGGTGTATATCTCAGGCAGTGTGTTTGGTGTATATCTCAGACAGTGTGTGTGGTGTATATCTCAGGCAGTGTGTGTGGTGTATATCTCAGGCAGTGTGTGTGGTGTATATCTCAGGCAGTGTGTGTGGTGTATATCTCAGGCAGTGTGTTTGGTGTATATCTCAGACAGTGTGTTTGGTGTATATCTCAGGCAGTGTGTTTGGTGTATACTGTATCTCAGACAGTGTGTGTGGTGTATATCTCAGACAGTGTGTGTGGTGTATATCTCAGGCAGTGTGTGTGGTGTATATCTCAGGCAGTGTGTGTGGTGTATATCTCAGGCAGTGTGTTTGGTATATATCTCAGGCAGTGTGTTTGGTGTATATCTCAGGCAGTGTGTGTGGTATATATTTCAGGCAGTGTGTGTGGTGTATATCTCAGGCAGTGTGTGTGGTGTATATCTCAGGTAGTGTGTTTGGTGTATATCTCAGGCAGTGTGTGTGGTGTATATCTCAGGCAGTGTGTGTGGTGTATATCTCAGGCAGTGTGTTTGGTGTATATCGTAGGCAGTGTGTGGTGTATATCTCAGGCAGTGTGTGTGGTGTATATCTCAGGCAGTGTGTGTGGTGTATATCTCAGGCAGTGTGTGTGGTGTATATCTCAGGCAGTGTGTGTGGTGTATATCTCAGGCAGTGTGTGTGGTGTATATCTCAGGCAGTGTGTGTGGTGTATATCTCAGGCAGTATGAGTGGTGTATATCTCAGGCAGTGTGTTTGGTGTATATCTCAGGCAGTGTGTGTGGTGTATATCTCAGGCAGTGTGTTTGGTGTATATCTCAGGCAGTGTGTGTGGTGTATATCTCAGGCAGTGTGTGTGGTGTATATCTCAGGCAGTGTGTTTGGTGTATATCTCAGGCAGTGTGTGTGGTGTATATCTCAGGCAGTGTGTGTGGTGTATATCTCAGGCAGTGTGTGTGGTGTATATCTCAGACAGTGTGTGTGGTGTATATCTCAGGCAGTGTGTGTGGTGTATATCTCAGGCAGTGTGTGTGGTGTATATCTCAGGCAGTGTGTGTGGTGTATATCTCAGGCAGTGTGTGTGGTGTATATCTCAGGCAGTGTGTTTGGTGTATATCTCAGGCAGTGTGTTTGGTGTATATCTCAGACAGCGTGTTTGGTATATATCTCAGACAGCGTGTTTGGTGTATATCTCAGGCAGTGTGTTTGGTGTATATCTCAGGCAGTGTGTGTGGTGTATATCTCAGGCAGTGTGTGTGGTGTATATCTCAGACAGTGTGTGTGGTGTATATCTCAGACAGTGTGTGTGGTGTATATCTCAGGCAGTGTGTGTGGTGTATATCTCAGGCAGTGTGGGTGGTGTATATCTCAGGCAGTGTGTTTGGTGTATATCTCAGACAGTGTGTGTGGTGTATATCTCAGGCAGTGTGTGTGGTGTATATCTCAGGCAGTGTGTGTGGTGTATATCTCAGGCAGTGTGTGTGGTGTATATCTCAGGAAGTGTGTTTGGTGTATATCTCAGACAGTGTGTTTGGTGTATATCTCAGGCAGTGTGTTTGGTGTATACTGTATCTCAGACAGTGTGTGTGGTGTATATCTCAGACAGTGTGTGTGGTGTATATCTCAGGCAGTGTGTGTGGTGTATATCTCAGGCAGTGTGTGTGGTGTATATCTCAGGCAGTGTGTTTGGTGTATATCTCAGACAGTGTGTGTGGTGTATATCTCAGGCAGTGTGTGTGGTGTATATCTCAGGCAGTGTGTGTGGTGTATATCTCAGGCAGTGTGTGTGGTGTATATCTCAGGCAGTGTGTTTGGTGTATATCTCAGACAGTGTGTTTGGTGTATATCTCAGGCAGTGTGTTTGGTGTATACTGTATCTCAGACAGTGTGTGTGGTGTATATCTCAGACAGTGTGTGTGGTGTATATCTCAGGCAGTGTGTGTGGTGTATATCTCAGGCAGTGTGTGTGGTGTATATCTCAGGCAGTGTGTTTGGTATATATCTCAGGCAGTGTGTTTGGTGTATATCTCAGGCAGTGTGTGTGGTGTATATCTCAGGCAGTGTGTGTGGTGTATATCTCAGGCAGTGTGTGTGGTGTATATCTCAGGCAGTGTGTGTGGTGTATATCTCAGACAGTGTGTGTGGTGTATATCTCAGACAGTGTGTTTGGTGTATATCTCAGGCAGTGTGTGTGGTGTATATCTCAGGCAGTGTGTGTGGTGTATATCTCAGGCAGTGTGTGTGGTGTATATCTCAGGCAGTGTGTTTGGTGTATATCTCAGGCAGTGTGTTTGGTGTATATCTCAGACAGTGTGTTTGGTGTATATCTCAGACAGTGTGTGTGGTGTATATCTCAGACAGTGTGTTTTGTGTATATCTCAGACAGTGTGTTTGGTGTATATCTCAGTGTGTGTGGTGTATATCTCAGGCAGTGTGTTTGGTGTATATCTCAGGCAGTGTGTTTGGTGTATATCTCAGGCAGTGTGTGTGGTGTATATCTCAGGCAGTGTGTTTGGTGTATATCTCAGGCAGTGTGTTTGGTGTATATCTCAGGCAGTGTGTGTGGTGTATATCTCAGGCAGTGTGTTTGGTGTATATCTCAGACAGTGTGTTTGGTGTATATCTCAGGCAGTGTGTGTGGTGTATATCTCAGGCAGTGTGTTTGGTGTATATCTCAGACAGTGTGTGTGGTGTATATCTCAGACAGTGTGTGTGGTGTATATCTCAGGCAGTGTGTGTGGTGTATATCTCAGGCAGTGTGTGTGGTGTATATCTCAGACAGTGTGTTTGGTGTATATCTCAGACAGTGTGTGGTGTATATCTCAGGCAGTGTGTTTGGTGTATATCTCAGGCAGTGTGTGTGGTGTATATCTCAGGCAGTGTGTTTGGTGTATATCTCAGGCAGTGTGTTTGGTGTATATCTCAGGCAGTGTGTTTGGTGTATATCTCAGGCAGTGTGTTTGGTGTATATCTCAGGCAGTGTGTTTGGTGTATATCTCAGGCAGTGTGTGTGGTGTATATCTCAGGCAGTGTGTGTGGTGTATATCTCAGGCAGTGTGTTTGGTGTATATCTCAGACAGTGTGTGTGGTGTATATCTCAGACAGTGTGTGTGGTGTATATCTCAGGCAGTGTGTGTGGTGTATATCTCAGACAGTGTGTGTGGTGTATATCTCAGACAGTGTGTTTGGTGTATATCTCAGGCAGTGTGTTTGGTGTATATCTCAGGCAGTGTGTTTGGTGTATATCTCAGGCAGTGTGTGTGGTGTATATCTCAGACAGTGTGTTTGGTGTATATCTCAGGCAGTGTGTTTGGTGTATATCTCAGGCAGTGTGTGTGGTGTATATCTCAGACAGTGTGTGTGGTGTATATCTCAGGCAGTGTGTGTGGTGTATATCTCAGGCAGTGTGTTTGGTGTATATCTCAGACAGTGTGTGTGGTGTATATCTCAGGCAGTGTGTGTGGTGTATATCTCAGACAGTGTGTGTGGTGTATATCTCAGACAGTGTGTGTGGTGTATATCTCAGACAGTGTGTGTGGTGTATATCTCAGGCAGTGTGTGTGGTGTATATCTCAGACAGTGTGTGTGGTGTATATCTCAGACAGTGTGTGTGGTGTATATCTCAGACAGTGTGTGTGGTGTATATCTCAGGCAGTGTGTGTGGTGTATATCTCAGACAGTGTGTTTGGTGTATATCTCAGGCAGTGTGTGTGGTGTATATCTCAGACAGTGTGTTTGGTGTATATCTCAGACAGTGTGTGGTGTATATCTCAGGCAGTGTGTTTGGTGTATATCTCAGGCAGTGTGTTTGATGTATATCTCAGGCAGTGTGTTTGGTGTATATCTCAGGCAGTGTGTTTGGTGTATATCTCAGGCAGTGTGTTTGGTGTATATCTCAGGCAGTGTGTTTGGTGTATATCTCAGGCAGTGTGTTTGGTGTATATCTCAGGCAGTGTGTGTGGTGTATATCTCAGGCAGTGTGTGTGGTGTATATCTCAGGCAGTGTGTTTGGTGTATATCTCAGACAGTGTGTGTGGTGTATATCTCAGACAGTGTGTGTGGTGTATATCTCAGGCAGTGTGTGTGGTGTATATCTCAGACAGTGTGTGTGGTGTATATCTCAGACAGTGTGTTTGGTGTATATCTCAGGCAGTGTGTTTGGTGTATATCTCAGGCAGTGTGTTTGGTGTATATCTCAGGCAGTGTGTGTGGTGTATATCTCAGACAGTGTGTTTGGTGTATATCTCAGGCAGTGTGTTTGGTGTATATCTCAGGCAGTGTGTGTGGTGTATATCTCAGACAGTGTGTGTGGTGTATATCTCAGGCAGTGTGTGTGGTGTATATCTCAGGCAGTGTGTTTGGTGTATATCTCAGACAGTGTGTGTGGTGTATATCTCAGGCAGTGTGTGTGGTGTATATCTCAGACAGTGTGTGTGGTGTATATCTCAGACAGTGTGTGTGGTGTATATCTCAGACAGTGTGTGTGGTGTATATCTCAGGCAGTGTGTGTGGTGTATATCTCAGACAGTGTGTGTGGTGTATATCTCAGACAGTGTGTGTGGTGTATATCTCAGACAGTGTGTGTGGTGTATATCTCAGGCAGTGTGTTTGGTGTATATCTCAGGCAGTGTGTGTGGTGTATATCTCAGGCAGTGTGTGTGGTGTATATCTCAGACAGTGTGTGTGGTGTATATCTCAGGCAGTGTGTGTGGTGTATATCTCAGGCAGTGTGTTTGGTGTATATCTCAGACAGTGTGTGTGGTGTATATCTCAGGCAGTGTGTGTGGTGTATATCTCAGACAGTGTGTGTGGTGTATATCTCAGACAGTGTGTGTGGTGTATATCTCAGACAGTGTGTGTGGTGTATATCTCAGGCAGTGTGTGTGGTGTATATCTCAGACAGTGTGTGTGGTGTATATCTCAGACAGTGTGTGTGGTGTATATCTCAGACAGTGTGTGTGGTGTATATCTCAGACAGTGTGTGTGGTGTATATCTCAGGCAGTGTGTGTGGTGTATATCTCAGGCAGTGTGTGTGGTGTATATCTCAGGCAGTGTGTGTGGTGTATATCTCAGACAGTGTGTGTGGTGTATATCTCAGACAGTGTGTTTGGTGTATATCTCAGGCAGTGTGTGTGGTGTATATCTCAGGCAGTGTGTTTGGTGTATATCTCAGACAGTGTGTGTGGTGTATATCTCAGACAGTGTGTGTGGTGTATATCTCAGACAGTGTGTGTGGTGTATATCTCAGACAGTGTGTTTGGTGTATATCTCAGGCAGTGTGTGTGGTGTATATGTATATCTCAGGCAGTGTGTGTGGTGTATATCTCAGGCAGTGTGTGTGGTGTATATCTCAGACAGTGTGTGTGGTGTATATCTCAGACAGTGTGTTTGGTGTATATCTCAGACAGTGTGTGTGGTGTATATCTCAGACAGTGTGTTTGGTGTATATCTCAGACAGTGTGTGGTGTATATCTCAGGCAGTGTGTGTGGTGTATATCTCAGACAGTGTGTTTGGTGTATATCTCAGGCAGTGTGTGTGGTGTATATCTCAGACAGTGTGTGGTGTATATCTCAGGCAGTGTGTGTGGTGTATATCTCAGACAGTGTGTGTGGTGTATATCTCAGACAGTGTGTGTGGTGTATATCTCAGACAGTGTGTTTGGTGTATATCTCAGACAGTGTGTTTGGTGTATATCTCAGACAGTGTGTGTGGTGTATATCTCAGGCAGTGTGTTTGGTGTATATCTCAGACAGTGTGTTTGGTGTATATCTCAGGCAGTGTGTGTGGTGTATATCTCAGACAGTGTGTGTGGTGTATATCTCAGGCAGTGTGTGTGGTGTATATCTCAGACAGTGTGTGTGGTGTATATCTCAGACAGTGTGTGTGGTGTATATCTCAGACAGTGTGTTTGGTGTATATCTCAGACAGTGTGTTTGGTGTATATCTCAGACAGTGTGTGTGGTGTATATCTCAGGCAGTGTGTTTGGTGTATATCTCAGACAGTGTGTTTGGTGTATATCTCAGGCAGTGTGTGTGGTGTATATCTCAGACAGTGTGTGTGGTGTATATCTCAGGCAGTGTGTGTGGTGTATATCTCAGACAGTGTGTGTGGTGTATATCTCAGACAGTGTGTGTGGTGTATATCTCAGGCAGTGTGTTTGGTGTATATCTCAGACAGTGTGTTTGGTGTATATCTCAGACAGTGTGTTTGGTGTATATCTCAGGCAGTGTGTGTGGTGTTTATCTCAGGCAGTGTGTGTGGTGTATATCTCAGGCAGTGTGTTTGGTGTATACTGTATCTCAGGCAGTGTGTTTGGTGTATATCTCAGACAGTGTGTTTGGTGTATATCTCAGGCAGTGTGTGTGGTGTATATCTCAGGCAGTGTGTTTGGTGTATACTGTATCTCAGGCAGTGTGTTTGGTGTATATCTCAGACAGTGTGTTTGGTGTATATCTCAGACAGTGTGTTTGGTGTATATCTCAGTGCGTGTGGTGTATATCTCAGGCAGTGTGTGTGGTGTATATCTCAGGCAGTGTGTTTGGTGTATATCTCAGGCAGTGTGTTTGGTGTATATCTCAGACAGTGTGTGTGGTGTATATCTCAGACAGTGTGTGTGGTGTATATCTGGGTTGTATTTGCTGTGTTTTCCCCGCTGAGTGTCGCTCCCAGCCCTTCCCCCCGACACTTGCTGAGCTG
This sequence comes from Scyliorhinus canicula, assembly GCF_902713615.1. Classification (NCBI taxonomy): domain Eukaryota; kingdom Metazoa; phylum Chordata; class Chondrichthyes; order Carcharhiniformes; family Scyliorhinidae; genus Scyliorhinus; species Scyliorhinus canicula. Next base: position 35,708,998 of record NC_052151.1, on the reverse strand, counting down.
GAGCCGGGCCTCGGGAGCCGGGCTGCGGGGAGACGGGCCTCGGGGAGCCGGTGATGCCGGCCCGGGCGGGAGGCCCCTCGGCCGCGGGGAGGAAGCAGGTGCGGTTCGCGCGGCCGCTGCAGCAGCTGCTGGCGGCGGAGGAGGAGCAGGAGGAGGAGACGCTGTTCGAGGCAGGTCTGGGCCCGGAGCGGGAGGCCGGGGTGAGGCTTCGCCCGGCCCGGGGACAGAGCGGCCGCTGTGTGGACACCTTCCTGGTGTGCTGGGCCTTCCTGGGGCTGGTGAGTGAGCTGGGGGTAGGGGAGCCTGTACAGCTGCGCAATCCTGCACCAAGTGTGTGTGGGATTTATTCTGACAGCTGCTGCCTGTTTTATGTTTTCGTGTTTAAAGAGAATTGACATAATTTCCGATCATGCCACCTGAACAGTGTGATCTGCCCTTTCAGAGTATTAATGCAGCCCCCCACCCACCAATTTGTGACCCTGACACTGTGGACCCATGGAAAAGGGAAATGGGGTCTGTTTGAACCCACATTTCAGATGGTCCAGCTGCTGTTGGCATTCCACTTGAGATTGGGAACCGTGCCCCTTCCTCCTGCTGACAGTGGGACCTGCAGTAAAAATAGGTACATATTTATCCAGTATACAACTAGGTACATATTTATTCAGTATATAACTAGGTACATATTTATCCAGTATACAACTAGGTACATATTTATCCAGTATACAACTAGGTACATATTTATCCAGTATACAACTAGGTACATATTTATCCAGTATACAACTAGGTACATATTTATCCAGTATACAACTAGGTACATATTTATCCAGTATACAACTAGGTACATATTTATCCAGTATACAACTAGGTACATATTTATCCAGTATACAACTAGGTACATATTTATCCCATATACAACTAGGTACATATTTATTCAGTATATAACTAGGTACATATTGTTTGAGGTGAGGGACGCCGTCAGTGTCCCTGCTGATTTCATCTGTGGGAAGTGCACCCAACTCCAGCTCCTCAAAAACCGTGTTAGGGACCTGGAGCTTGAGCTGGATGAACTTCGGATCATTCGGGAGGCAGAGGGGGTCATAGATAGGAGCTTCAGGGAAGTAGTTACACCAAAGACTGGAGATAGATGGGTAACTGTAAGAGGGACTGGGAAGAAGCAGTCAGTGCAGGGACCCCCTGCGGTCGTTCCCCTGAGTAACAAGTATACCGTTTTGGATACTTGTGGGGGGGACGACTTACCAGGGGTAAGCCATGGGGTACGGGCCTCTGGCACGGAGTCTGTCCCTGTTGCTCAGAAGGGAAGGGGGGAAAGGAGTAGAACATTAGTAATTGGGGACTCAATAGTCAGGGGCACAGATAGGAGATTTTGTGGGAGCGAGAGAGACTCACGTTTGGTATGTTGCCTCCCAGGTGCAAGGGTAAGTGATGTCTCGGATCGTGTTTTCCGGGTCCTTAAGGGGGAGGGGGAGCAGCCCCAAGTTGTAGTCCACATTGGCACTAACGACATAGGTAGGAAAGGGGACAAGGATGTCAGGCAGGCCTTTAGGGAGCTAGGATGGAAGCTCAGAGCGAGAACAAACAGAGTTGTTATCTCTGGGTTGTTGCCCGTGCCACGTGATAGTGAGATGAGGAATAGGGAGAGAGAGCAATTAAACACGTGGCTACAGGGATGGTGCAGGCGGGAGGGATTCAGATTTCTGGATAACTGGGGCTCTTTCTGGGGAAGGTGGGACCTCTATAGACAGGATGGTCTACATCTGAACCTGAGGGGCACCAATATCCTGGGGGGGAGATTTGTTAGTGCTCTTTGGGGGGGTTTAAACTAATTCAGCAGGGGCATGGGAACCTGAATTGTAGTTTTGGGGTACGGGAGATTGAGAGTATAGAGGTCAGGAGCACAGATTTGACTTCGCAGGAGGGTGCCAGTGTTCAGGTAGGTGGTTTGAAGTGTGTCTACTTCAATGCCAGGAGTATACGAAATAAGGTAGGGGAACTGGCAGCATGGGTTGGTACCTGGGACTTCGACGTTGTGGCCATTTCAGAGACATGGATAGAGCAAGGACAGGAATGGTTGTTGCAGGTTCCGGGGTTTAGGTGTTTTAGTAAGCTCAGAGAAGGGGGCAAAAGAGGGGGAGGTGTGGCGCTGCTAGTCAAGGACAGTATTACGGTGGTGGAAAGGATGCTAGATGGGGACTCTTCTTCTGAGGTAGTATGGGCTGAGGTTAGAAACAGGAAAGGAGAGGTCACCCTGTTGGGAGTTTTCTATAGGCCACCTAATAGTTCTAGGGATGTAGAGGAAAGGATGGCGAAGATGATTCTGGAAAAGAGCGAAAGTAACAGGGTAGTTGTTATGGGAGACTTTAACTTTCCAAATATTGACTGGAAAAGATATAGTTCGAGTACATTAGATGGGACGTTCTTTGTACAATGTGTGCAGGAGGGTTTCCTGACACAATATGTTGACAGGCCAACAAGAGGCGAGGCCACATTGGATTTGGTTTTGGGTAATGAACCAGGCCAGGTGTTAGATCTGGAGGTAGGTGAGCACTTTGGAAACAGTGACCACAATTCGGTGACCTTTACGTTAGTGATGGAAAGGGATAAGTATACCCCGCAGGGCAAGAGTTATAGCTGGGGGAAGGGCAATTATGATGCCATTAGACATGACTTAGGATGTGTTGGTTGGAGAAGTAGGCTGCAAGGGTTGGGCACACTGGATATGTGGAGCTTGTTCAAGGAACAGCTATTGCATGTTCTTGATAAGTACGTACCAGTCAGGCAGGGAGGAAGGGGTCGAGCGAGGGAACCGTGGTTTACCAAAGAAGTGGAATCTCTTGTTAAGAGGAAGAAGGAGGCCTATGTGAAGATGAGGCATGAAGTTTCAGTTGGGGCGCTTGATAGTTACAAGGAAGCGAGGAAGGATCTAAAGAGAGAGCTGAGACGAGCAAGGAGGGGACATGAGAAGTCTTTGGCAGGTAGGATCAAGGAAAACCCAAAAGCTTTCTATAGGTATGTCAGGAATAAAAGAATGACTAGGGTAAGAATAGGGCCAGTCAAGGACAGTGGTGGGAAGTTGTGTGTGGAGGCTGAGGAGATAAGCGAGATACTAAATGAATACTTTTCGTCAGTATTCACTCAAGAAAAAGATAATATTGTGGAGGAGAATGCTGAGACCCAGGCTATTAGAATAGATGGCATTGAGGTGCGTAGGGAAGAAGTGTTGGCAATTCTGGACAAGGTGAAAATAGATAAGTCCCCGGGGCCGGATGGGATTTATCCTAGGATTCTCTGGGAAGCCAGGGAAGAGATTGCTGAGCCTTTGGCTTTGATTTTTAGGTCATCATTGGCTACAGGAATAGTGCCAGAGGACTGGAGGATAGCAAATGTGGTCCCTTTGTTCAAGAAGGGGAGTAGAGATAACCCCGGTAACTATAGGCCGGTGAGCCTAACGTCTGTGGTGGGTAAGGTCTTGGAGAGGATTATAAAAGACACGATTTATAATCATCTAGATAGGAATAATATGATTAGGGATAGTCAGCATGGTTTTGTGAAGGGTAGGTCATGCCTCACAAACCTTATCGAGTTCTTTGAGAAGGTGACTGAACAGGTAGACGAGGGTAGAGCAGTTGATGTGGTGTATATGGATTTCAGTAAAGCGTTTGATAAGGTTCCCCACGGTCGGCTATTGCAGAAAATACGGAGGCTGGGGATTGAGGGTGATTTAGAGATGTGGATCAGAAATTGGCTAGTTGAAAGAAGACAGAGAGTGGTAGTTTTTTTTTTGTTTTTTTTTATAAATTTAGAGTACCCATTATTTTTTTCCAATTAAGGGGCAATGTAGCATGGCCAATCCACCTAACCTGCACATCTTTGGGTTGTGGGGGTGAAACCCACGCAGACATGGGGAGAATGCGCAAACTCCACACGGACAGTGACCCAGGGCCGGGATTAGAGAGTGGTAGTTGATGGGAAATGTTCAGAATGGAGTTCAGTTACGAGTGGCGTACCACAAGGATCTGTTCTGGGGCCGTTGCTGTTTGTCATTTTTATAAATGACCTAGAGGAGGGCGCAGAAGGATGGGCGAGTAAATTTGCAGACGACACTAAAGTCGGTGGAGTTGTAGACAGTGCGGAAGGATGTTGCAGGTTACAGAGGGACATAGATAAGCTGCAGAGCTGGGCTGAGAGGTGGCAAATGGAGTTTAATGTGGAGAAGTGTGAGGTGATTCACTTTGGAAAGAATAACAGGAATGCGGAATATTTGGCTAATGGTAAAATTCTTGATAGTGTGGATGAGCAGAGGGATCTCGGTGTCCATGTACATAGATCCCTGAAAGTTGCCACCCAGGTTGATAGGGTTGTGAAGAAGGCCTATGGTGTGTTGGCCTTTATTGGTAGAGGGATTGAGTTCCAGAGCCATGAGGTCATGTTGCAGTTGTACAAAACTCTAGTACGGCCGCATTTGGAGTATTGCGTACAGTTCTGGTCGCCTCATTATAGGAAGGACGTGGAAGCTTTGGAACGGGTGCAGAGGAGATTTACCAGGATGTTGCCTGGTATGGAGGGAAAATCTTATGAGGAAAGGCTGATGGACTTGAGGTTGTTTTCGTTAGAGAGAAGAAGGTTAAGAGGTGACTTAATAGAGGCATACAAAATGATCAGAGGGTTAGATAGGGTGGACAGCGAGAGCCTTCTCCCGTGGATGGAGGTGGCTAGCACGAGGGGACATAGCCTTAAATTGAGGGGTAATAGATATAGGACAGAGGTCAGAGGTGGGTTTTTTACGCAAAGAGTGGTGAGGCCGTGGAATGCCCTACCTGCAACAGTAGTGAACTCGCCAACATTGAGGGCATTAAAAAATTTATTGGATAAGCATATGGATGATAAGGGCATAGTATAGGTTGGATGGCCTTTAGTTTTTTTTTTCCATGTCGGTGCAACATCGAGGGCCGAAGGGCCTGTACTGCGCTGTATCGTTCTATGTTCTATGTTCTAGGTACATATTTATCCAGTATACAACTAGGTACATATTTATCCCATATACAACTAGGTACATATTTATCCCATATACAACTAGGTACATATTTATCCAGTATACAACTAGGTACATATTTATCCAGTATACAACTAGGTATATATTTATCCCGTATACAACTAGGTACATATTTATCCCGTATACAACTAGGTACATATTTATCCCGTATACAACTAGGTACATATTCATTCCTTATACAACCAGGTACATATTTATCCAGTATACAACCATGTACATATTCATCCCGTATACAACTAGGTACATATTTATCCCGTATACAACTAGGTACATATTTATCCAGTATACAACTAGGTACATATTTATCCAGTATACAACTAGGTACATATTTATCCCGTATACAACTAGGTACATATTTATCCAGTATACAACTAGGTACATATTTATCCCGTATACAACTAGGTACATATTTATCCCGTATACAACTAGGTACATATTTATCCAGTATACAACTAGGTACATATTTATCCCGCATACAACTAGGTACATATTTATCCAGTATACAATGAGGTACATATTTATCCAGTATACAACGAGGTGCATATTTATCCCGTATACAACTAGGTACATATTTATCCAGTGTACAACTAGGTACATATTTATCCCGTGTACAACTAAGTACATATTTATCCCGTGTACAACTCGGTACATATTTATCCCGTCTACAACTCGGTACGTATTTATCCCGTGTACAACTAGGTACACATTTATCCCGTGTACAACTAGGTACACATTTATCCCGTGTACAACTAGGTACACATTTATCCCGTGTAGAGAGAACAGAGAACAGTACAGCACAGAACAGGCCCTTCGGCCCTTAATGTTGTTCCGAGCATTGTCCGAAACCAAGATCAAGCTATCCCACTCCCTGTCATTCTGGTGTGCTCCATGTGCCTATCCAATAACCGCTTGAAAGTTCCTACAGTGTCTGACTCCACTATCACAACAGGCAGACCATTCCACACCCTAACCACTCTCTGAGTAAAGAATCTACCTTGGATATTCCTCCTATATTATCCAGTATACAACTAGGTACATATTTATCCAGTATAAAACTAGACCCTCCCCACTGTGTTTAAAGGCCTTTGGAGTCAGCCCAGCTCCCTCTCCCCCGGACCCGCGTACACAGGGAAATAATTTCAAAATGTGCAGATGACTTGGGCTTGGAAGTACTGTGAACTTCCAAGGCAGCACGGTGGCACAAGTGATTAGCACGGTGGCTTCACAGCGCCAGGATCCGTGGTTCGATTCCCGGCTTGGGTCACTGTCTGTGCAGAGTCTGCACGTTCTCCCCGTGTCTGCGTGGGTTTCCCATGCTCCATTTTCCTCCCACAGTCCAAAGACGTGCAGGTTAGGTGGATTGGCCATGATAAATTGCCCTTAGTGTCCAAAAAAGGTTAGGAGGGGTTATTGGGTTACGGGGATAGAGCTTAAGTGGGTTCGGTGCAGACTCGTTGGGCCGAATGGCCTCCTTTCTGCACTGTATGTTTTATGTTCTTCTATGTTCTAAACTTTGTGATTGTTAAGGGCCAGGGTTTAGAAACCCCAAAGTGTATCATGGAGTTCACCTGACCCACAACTTTTAATAGATTGTGGTATGGGAAGCACACGGCCCACTCTACAGATCTGGTACAGCACAAATGGAAAAGTATTTTTTAAAGCAAAACAACGTTTATTATATGAACTCAAGTTAACCTTTTTAAAACATACAGTGAACATCTTAGCAACCATTAATTCAAATACAGCCCCCAAAAACTACAACACTAAGTAATCCTTTAAGCTTTCCTTTCTATACGACTTAAAAACAAAACTTTTATCAGAAGCACATCAGGTTAAAGTCACTACTGTTATTAGTTTTAAATCACCAGGATCGATTACAGTCTTTAGATTACAGAGAAAGATTCATACACCTTCTGGCTGTGACTGCAGCTATCCAGCTCTGAAAATGAAACTAAAACACACCCTGCAGCAAACAGCCTAAAACGAAAGTAAAAAGCTGACAGACAGCCCAGCTCCACCCACTCTCTGACATCACTGCAGTAGTAAACACCCATTTCTTGAAGGTACACTCACTACAGATATTTATATACATACCCATTTATAAACACCCATATCGTAAAGGTACCTCCCACGTGACAATGATGACATCGGCTGGTGGTTCAATGGATGGAGAAGCAGAGGGTGTTGATGTAAAGTGACGTTAAGGCGACACGGGTAACATCTTTTACGCAGCGAGTGTGTTCGGATCTGGAATGCACAGGCTGAGAGCATGGTTCAAACTGATGCAATTGGGGCTTTCGAAAGGGAACAGCCATAAGCTCCTCAAGGGGAAAAAGAATAGAGAGCTTTGAAGAATGGGTCGGGGGTGTGGGGCTAGCTAAATGACTCTTGCAGAGAGCCATGATGGGCTGAGTGGCCTCCTCTGCTGTAACCAGTCTCCACACTCAAACGCAAAAGCCAAGAGTTCTGTTCCCTGTAAAGTTTTACTCAGTCTGGTCACCCATGTGCGTTGCATTCTATGGCACCCTACCTGCCGGATGACGAGCTCTTAACCAGCGAAGAATGATTTAACTCTATGATGGTGTGCCATGGTCCAAAGTTTGTCCTTTTACTTCAAAAATGGAAGGGCGAGTTACCTGGAAGTTGTTTTTGTGAATGACCTCCCCCGCCCCCGCCAAACCCTCCTGCCCAATGTAGGAATTATTTGGAAGACAGAGATAGGCATGGATTTGTGAATCAGAAAGAGGTTTGCAGGCAATGGAATAATTTTTGTGAAGTTCCCGACGTGCAGTCACAGCTGCAATGTAACCAGTTTGCTTACAATACAGCACGCTGTAAAAAATAAACAATGGGATTGCGTCAAATAACCTCTCCAGTCACCTGAGGAAGGAGCAGTGCTCCGAAAGCTCGTGTTTGAAACAAACCTATTGGACTTTAACCTGGTGTTGTAAGACTTCTTACTGCACTATATTTTTGGAGTGAGGTTAATGAGCAAGGACCAACAGTCCCTTTGCATGGTGCCTGTTCTGGTCCTCGGGGAGACTGTTCCTCCCAGTTTGTATTAGAGATACTGGGACAATGCACTCTACCTTGACAGTGAGGAGTTTACTTAAGGTAGGTGATATTGTTGTAACTAAATCAGTTAGGCAGAATGGTTCGGAAGGGTACTATCTCCATTAAAATATCTTTGAGAATCCTTTGACATTTGCAGTTGATGATGTGAATTGCATTGGGAGACTCTGTAGCACATTGCTGCTCCTCTTGCCCTGTCTGTTTGGTTACAGGATAAAGGATTTGTACATCTTCAGGCAGATAGTCCATCTCTATTTAACAGTGATTTTGAGTTTCTGCAATTCTGAGCTCACATTTTGTAGGAAGCTGCCCTGAGGGGAGCTGGAAGTGGGGGATGAGGAACATCCCCCCCGTTCCCTCAGTGATCCACCATGTGCCTAACCTTCCTACCTCTGCCGCTGCATCTAGGTGTGCCCCCAGGCTGCACATTAGAGGTGGAGGCAGCTGGCTGCTTACCACATCCCGTGGCCTTCGATGCCCCTGGAGGGAGCTGCACGCTAGATAGCGACAGCCACGTCAGCCTGATACTGGGCCACGTTCCCCCATCGAGTCAGACAGACCCTCAGCCTTAGCCTTCACTGACTCCACCACGCCTTGGACCCCTCCACTAATGCTGCTGACGCCATGCACCAGGCTCTTCACAGCCCTCGCTAACCTGAGCAGTGTTGGCCTCGGTGCCAAGCATTGCCGGCGACATCTCCTGCACCTGTAGCCTCTGGGACTCCTCCAATCAGCTTTCTGCAACTGTGAGGTGCTCCCCAGAATGTGCCCCAGAAGCCTGTCCACTAACGTTGCCGATCGAGGTATGTGACTCTGCGCAGGTGGAGGATGGGAGTGACCGTTGTGAGGTGTGGATAGTGGCATCCACAGAGCTCTCCCCGAGGTGGTCTCACGCAGAGCCGGGGAAACAATCCGGGATGGAGGACCTGCAGGAGAATGAACATGTGGTCAGTGGGAGCGATGAGTCAGTCTGTAAGGCAATAATAACAATGGTGTGACAGTCCATCTGGGTGGGGTCCGGTGGATCCTCCCCCCTGCCGCATGTGCCGATCTTCATGTTGGTGACCGTTCAGTCCTCGGCTACTCCCGTAACCTCCAGGGCCCGTTCCCCAAAGGCGAGGATTCCCCGCTGCAAGTCTGGGTTCCCTCCCGACGATGTGGGTCAGATTCCCCCGCGGAGACACAGAGGGCGATTCTGAGGGGGCGTGGTTGGAGGGGATTGGGATGGGGGGGGGGGGGGGGATGGAGCTGGGGGGGGATGGAGCTGGGAGGGGGGGTAGATGGAGCTGGGAGGGGGCGTTGCCAGGTGCAGATTCGTTGGGGTGGGTGGGCCAATGCCAACTCATCTGTGCGGCCGGTGTAGCTTGCCCTCACAGCACAGGGTGATGATCCTCCTGCTCACCGAGCATCTTCATCCCAGGAGGGACTGGCTCACCCTCCGGGACCCCCGGGGGAACAGGACATCCCTCCTGGCCTCGGCCGCCGCTAGGAGCCTCCTCAGGTCTGCACTCCCGAATCATGGGGCGGGTGGTTCTGGCGTCATGCCTGCGAGCTGAGTGGGGTGGCTGTGTAAGTACTGTTTAAGTGTTGCTCGACCTTGTAAGCGGGGGGGGGGGGGGGGGCTGACGAGTGTGCAAAACGGCTGGCGAGCCACGATTTGTGGCGTGAAGGCTGTGGGGGCTCCTTAAGTGGACCAATAAATGTTGCAGCGAGGATGTTGCCGGGTCGAGTGCCCGTGGAAGCCCGTGGCAGTTCCCACTCGCTACCACACTGAGACACCTTTAGGAAGAATCGCACCCATAGAAAAAGGGATTGATTAATACTGGTGAAGCCTTCTTTTGTCATCAGACTGTTGTACTATGACCTTTTATATAGTGCTTCAATGCTCTGAATTTCAGCTGAACCATTGTGCTGAGTCAGGTCAAATTTAATTTCCTCTCCCCCTGTTTTTATTTAAGGGTGTCTAATGCAAATATTAGCAAGCAGCTGGTGCCATCGAACTGGTTTCCCATGTTTGGCCTGCCCCGAAGCATGTCAATGTCACATCTTTCTCAATGATTTGCAAGCTTTAGTGAATAAATAATATGTTGGGTGTTGTCCTTGATGAATTCTTGCTGATAAAGGCTCAGGAGATCTTCTAGTTTACACTAACTGACCCACAGTATTTGTGTTTATCTGTTCTGTCAACTGACCCTTACTTTCAAATCATACCAAGTTTTCTATCCCCTCTGACCCCTGACCCAAAGCCCCATCCTCTTGGTGGCAGCAGCTACTGTAGCGGCACTTGCTAGGCAACCTGCTCACTGACGCTCAGCTTGGGAGCTGCCAGGGTCACTCCGCTCCCCACCTTAATACAGCTTTGGTTCAAACATGGATAAAAGAGCTGAACTCCAGGGGTGAGGTGAGAGTAACTGCCTTTGACATCAAGGCTACATTTTACCAGGTTTGGTATCAAGGAGCCCGAGCTCAACTGGAGTCAATGGGAATCAGGGGAAAACTCTCCGCTGGTTGGAGTCATACCTGGCACAAAGGAAGATGGTTGAGGTGGTTGGAGGTCAATCATCTCAGCTCCAGGACATCACTGCAGGAGTTCCTCAGGGTAGTGTCCCAACCATCTTCAACTGCTTCATCAATGACCTCCCTTCCATCATAAAGTCAGAAGTGGGGATATTAGGGCAGCACGGTGGCGCAGTGGTTAGCACAGCGGCCTCACGGCGCTGAGGTCCCAGGTTCGATCCCGGCTCTGGGTCACTGTCCGTGTGGAGTTTGCACATTCTCCCTGTGTTTGCGTGGGTTTCGCCCCCACAACCCAAAAATGTGCAGGGTAGGTGGATTGGCCACGCTAAATTGCCCCTTAATTGGAAAAAATGAATTGGGTACTCTAAATTTATTTTTTAAAAAGAAGTGGGGATATTTGCGGATGACTGCACAATGTTCAGCACCATTCACAACTCTTCAGATAATGAGGCAGTCCATGTCCAAATGCAGCCAGTTCTGGATAATATCCAGGCTTGGGTTGACAAGTGGCAAGTTATATTCGCACCACACAAGTGCCAGCCAATGACCATCTCCTATGCGAGGGAATCTAACCACTGCCCCTTGACATTCAGTGTCATTACCATCGCTGAATCCCCCACAATCAACATCCTGGGGTTACCATTGATCAGAAACTGAACTGGACTAACCACATTAATACTGTGGCTGCCAGAGCAGGTTAGAGGCTAGGAATCCTACGGCGAGTAACTCACCTCCTGACCCCCAGATCCTGTCCACCATCTACAAGGCACAAGTCAGGAGTGTAATGGAATACTCTCCACTTGCCTGGATGAGTGAAGCTCTAACAACGCTCGAGAAGCTCGACACCAGCCGGCTTGATTGGCATCCCTTCCACCACTTGAAGGTTCCCCTCCAAGTCACTCATCATTCTGACTTGGAAATATATCGCCATTCCTTCACAGTCACTGGATCAAATCCCTCCCTAACAGCACAGTGGGGGTACCTACACCTCAGGGACTGCAACAGTTCAAGAATGCAGCTCACCACCATCTTCTCAAGGGCAACTAGGGATGAGCAATAAATGCTGACCTAACCAGCAACACCCACATCCCAAGAATGAGTAATAGATAAAAGTAATCCCCTCTGCCCCTGACCTCTGCTGACACCCAGCTCCTGAAAGCGCTCTGGAAGCTGGGTGTCAGCAGGCTGCAAGCACATACTGTGCTCCAGTCCAGTGTCTGGGTGGGGCTCTTATCAATCTGTGCTTCTTCCGGAAAGGAGTCCACACTGAGCCAAACAGGTTGAGTCAAAGGAAAAATATTTAATGCAGCAGAACAAGAGTACAGAGCGGTTACTCTAATACAGGGGCCAGCTCACAGTTCATGGGCCTCGGGTTTTATACAGGATGCAGAAAGGGGTGACGCACCCCTCAGTGGGGGAGTGTGCATTCCCTCCTTTGGGAATATCAATCCCCCAGTCTCATAAATGTCCCATGACCGGCTTAACCCCGGGTAATGACAATTTTCTCTGGCTCTCTGAGTGGGTCAAAGCGCTTCATACTCCTACATAGTGTAGCACAAAGACATACAGACCAGAAGGAGCTTGGTCGAGTCACTGCTGAATTAATCTCTGCTGGGCCATCAACTGGCCAGTTTGACGATTTCTTCAGTGTTAATGTGAGGCAGCAGGGATACAGGGCAATGCTGTTGTGCATGGCTTGATTTCACTTAACTTCACTCCATAAAATAAAGGAGTAGAATTAGGCCATTCGCCCCATCAAGTCTGCCCCACCATTCAACCATGGCTGATGTGTTTCTCATCCCCATTCTCCTGCCTTCTCCCCATAACCCCTGGTCCCCTTATTCATCAAGAACACCAGATTTGTGCTCGAGGTGCTGTTACCTTCAGGGCTACAGACTACGAGCTAGAAGGTGGAATTAGACAGCATAGTTATTTCTTAGAACATCAGGACTAGGGGCAGGAGTTGGCAATTTAGCCTCGCAAGCCTGCTGCACCATTCAATATGCTCATGGCTGATCTCATCATGATTCCCATACCAGCCTCCCCGAACAGGCGCCGGAATGTGGCGACTAGGGGCTTTTCACAGTAACTTCATTTGAAGCCTACTTGTGACAATAAGCGATTTTCATTTCATTCATCTCATCACCCGTTCTGCCATCTTGTGACTTCCAAAGCAGATTTACGTTTAGATTGAAATAATGGCTGAATTAGGCCATGCTGCATTTAATTGGCAGATCATACGGGCAATTTCTGGAAACCCTTGCCCAAATAATTGTAACTGGTTGGGTATGTATTACAATCCGGCACAAATGAAGTGCTAACTATGTAGGGAATCTGATCAATGACGTTTTTTTAGTATGTTCCCCAACACTTGCTGTTCCCGTACCGACCATCTAGGAGCTATGCACATGGCAAGTATCAGATCTGTGTTCTCTACCAAATGTGCATAATGCCAACAGAGATTAATGTCACCTATTGGGTACCCTGCCTGTGGAATTCGCTCCCTCTATCTCTTTGTTAGTGTCTCGTTGTGCAGAGTAGGTAAGAGAGAGGATTTTCATTCAGGCAGGAGTGTTGGGGAATACACAAGGCCCTGTGAACGCTCTGGGGTTACTTCTTAGGGCTGGTTTAGCACACTGGGCTAAATCGCTGGCTTTTAAAGCAGACCAAGGCAGGCCAGCAGCACGGTTCGATTCCCGTACCAGCCTCCCCGAACAGGGGCCGGAATGTGGCGACTAGGGGCTTTTCACAGTAACTTAACTGAAGCCTACTTGTGACAATCAGCGATTTTCATTTCATTTCATTTCTTGAGAGAGACATTTTGGGCGCCCTGTTTGGTGTGTGCCGTTTTTCCAACTTGCATGTCGGCAAGGTTTAGCGGATATACTGATGAGCAGTCTTGACAGTGAAGCTGGTCATCGGAACCCAAGAGAATATATTACGCCCCTGCGCATTGTTATTTGCAGATTCCCAAATTTGAGGCTCATTATTTGAATCTCCTGTGGATGCTCTTCCGATGCTCTTTCAACTCTGCCATTTGACAGGAGGCACTGCCTTTTGTAAACGAAGAATCACTTTATGAAGGAACTATGTTAAACATTTTTAAAAATATATTTTTATTCAGGTGTTTGATATTTTAACATTTTGAACACACACCATAGCAAAGAAAACCAAGACAAACCGCGAATTAAATTTTTCCAGGTACAAAATCTCCCATTAGAACCCCCGGCCACACCGAGGCACAGCGTGTAAAGCTGACCTCCACCGAACAGGTGAGCAATCAGCGAGGTGAAGGCTAAAACATCTGTCTCCCCCCCCCCCCCCCCCCCACCTGTCTGCAACTCCAGCAAGTCCGATACCCTGAATGTGGGCCCCAGTGGACTGGGTTCTAAATCCTAATACAAGATCACCCTCATGCTGCTGAAGAACGATTTCCAAAATGTCTCCAACTTCAGGCAGGACCAGAACATCCTCCACGCCTTCAAACAACCCGCTCATCCTCGACTTTGTCAGGTGCGCCCTGTGTACCACCTTTAGCTGTATAAACCCCAGCCTTGCACACGAGGTTGAGGCACAGCGCGGGGGGGGGGCGGAGAATCCAATTTCACGCCGAAATCGGGCCCGGCGCCAGCCTGCCGATTCTCTGGGACACGAGAATCGGCTCATTTGCGGAGTACTCCGCGTGGCTGGGGAGGCCCGCCTAGTGATCCTCCGCTCCCGACCGGCCGAGTTCCCGACGTGGTTCTAACCACCTGTCGCTGGTCGGGATGCTCGCGTGGCGGCTGCAGATTCAGTCTGCAGCCGCCCTGGTGGGGGGCGGGGGAATTGGACATTGGGGCGGGGGGGGGGGGGGGGGGGGGGGGGGGGGCGCTTATAGGCGGCCGAGGGACAGATTGGGGCGGTCGGATCTTCGGACGCATGGCCGATCGGGGGGCTACATTTTTCATCTGCCTCCGCAGTCCAGGTCCACCATGGTGCTCGGTATGACCGCTGGAGACTGCCGCAGTGCGCATGCGAGGACAGAAAACCGGAAGTGCAGGGGTCTGTATCCGCAGCTAAAGCTGTGTGAAATACTCTGGGTCCCTGCTAGCCTCCTGCAGGTCAGTGAATCGGCTCCACTTTTTCACAGGAATCTTCAGAGTGAAACGTCAGTTTACAGAGAAAAAATATGCTCCATGTCCCCCCCCCCACTCCTCCCACTATCATCTTCCACTTATCTGAGTCCCTCAGCGCAATGGCCAAGGGCTCCATCGCCAGTGCAAACAGGAGGAGGGACATGGGGAACCTCGGCCTCGTTCCCCTATGTAACGGAGAGTTCACCTCATTCGTCCGCACACTCAGCTTCGGTTCCTCATACAGCAATTTAACCCAGGCCTCAACCCTGGGCCCAATCCCAAATCTCTCCAACACCACAATAAATAGCTCAACTCCACACGCTCAAACGCCTTCTCCACATCCAGCGCCAACAGCACCACCGGCACCCTCTCTTCTGCCTGAGAAAGTACCACATTCAGCAGACGCTGCACGTTCAATGTCAGATGCCTGCCTTTATGAACTCCGTCTAACCCCAATCATCTTTAGGAGGCACTCCTCCAACCTAAGCACCAGCTTTCCTCCGGGTGCTCCGGTTTCCTCACACAAGTCCCTTCGGTGAATTGGACATTCTGAATTCTCCCTCTGTGTACCCGAACAGGCGCTGGAGTGCGGCGACGGGGGGATTTTCACAGTAACGTCTTTCAGTGTTAATGTAAGCCTACTTGTGATACTAATAAAGATTATAAAGATTATTATAAAGCACCTTAGCCAAAGTCTTGGCATCCACATTCAGCAGAGATATTGGCCTATATGACCCACACTCCACCGGGTCCTTATCCTTTTTTAGCAGCAATGAAATGGATGCCTGTCCCATTGTCTCTGGCTGCCCCCCCCCCCTTAATCACCGCATCCTCAAACATCTCCACCAACAGCGGCACCAGCTCATCCAAAGACTTTTCATACAACTCTACAGGGAAACCATCCAGCCCTGATGCCTTACCCGTCTGCATCCTCCCTAGTGCCACCCACTCCTCTTCCTTCCCCACTGGCTCCTCCAACCCTGCCCTCTCCTACTTTAGGACACTCCAACCGCCCCAAAATCTCCCTCATGTCTGACTCGCCGTCCGGAGGCTCTGACCTTTTACAACTTTCTATGAAACTTCTCGAATGCCTTGTTCACCTTCTCCGGTGCCACCACCAACTCCCCTTACCCGAACAATCTCTCTCTTGAGCTGCCTGCCAGCAGAGCGGGCCCACCAGCACGCGGCTGGCCTGCTTCCCCCATACTACTACACAGCCTCCTTCGCCCCCCTCAAACTGCCGAACCCCCTTTCCTCCTGTGGACAGAAGGTCAAAGATTGCCTGTTTCTCCTCACTTTCCATCACTTCCAGAATGTCCACTACCAGCCGCTGCTGTTCCTCCCTGTCCACCTGGGCCTTAAACAAGATGATCTACTGCCGTCAACACTTAGAAACGATGTGAAAAGAGACAGCTGGTTCCTAGACTGGCACGTACTGTAAGTGAAATGATTAACGGGGAAAAAGAAAGTTGAATGCTGTTCTTGCTTAGGTTAGGTTTGAGGAATAACAGATGGATTTTAATGTTGACTAATGTAGAGTGATGTTTGTCAGATCAAGGCACGTGTACATGAAATCATAGATTCCCTACAATGCAGAAGGAGGCCATTCAGCCCAAGTCCCCACCCTATCTCCGTAACTCCGCCTAATCTTTTGGACACTAAGAGGCAATTTATCATGGCCAATCCACCTAACCTGCACATCTTTGGACTGTGGGAGGAAACCGGAGCACCCGGAGGAAACCCACGCACACACGGGGAGAACGTGCAGACTCCACACAGACACCCAAGGCCGGAATTGAACCCGGGTCTCTGGTGCTGTGAGGCAGCAGTGCTAACCACTGTGCCACCGTGCCGCCCATGTTGAAGAGATGGATTACTAGGAAAATTGGGTTGATTTGTGACTGTGCACTGCAGATTTCCAGTCCACATGAAGCTGTTGTCAAGTCTCGTTGAGTAACAGAGTGGATTCTTTGACTAGAATTCAATCCAGTCTTGTAGTATACGTCTAGAGTTGGGACTATATGGGACCATTGTGCCTCCTGAAGGACATTGGTGCGTTCTGAAAGGTTCAGGGAACAATGGTGATGTTGGTCTCGTTGGAGCTGAGCGAGCGAGTGTTCACTGATTGAACAAATATTGTGGTTGAGGGAAGGCAGATTTAAAATCCAAATAATCCTCCCACTGCTTCCCACCGAGTAGTGTTGGTGTGCAACAGAGTGCAGAGAAGGCGGAGTTGAATGGAATTGGAAACGATAAAAAAAAACCCAGGGCCAGACTGAGAGGATGTAATAATAATAATCGCTTATTGCCACAAGTAGGCTTCGATGTGAAAGTTACTGTGGAAAGCCCCTAGTCGCCACCTTCCGCCGCCTGTTCGGGGAGGCTGGTATGGGAATTGAACCTGCGCTGCTGGCATTGTTCGGCATTACAAGCCAGCTGTTTAGCCCACTGTGCTAAACCAGCCCCTAATGTAATGCATTAGGTAGACCACTGGAGCTTTGGGTGAGATGGTTGGGGTCTTGGAAGGTCACCGGGCCAGGATTGTCCTGGGGGCTGGGGGCTATTATTGGCAAGGTGATGATGGGGGAGAGGTTATGATGACAGAATCCAGATGGACATTTCTTCTTCCCTGCAAGTCCTATCAGGGCATCGAGAAATACAAATGTAGACTTACACTGAGTCGATTTGGATTCTAATCCATTGCTTTTCCAGTCAATTATCAGAGCCTATTTCAGCCACAGGGTGCTGATGTGATTGTTTTTCGAACTGTCTTCAGGTGGGAGAATTGTGCTGGGAGGCCACATAGGTACAGCATCAACATTAAACCTGTTCCACCCCCTCAACAGAGAAACACAAAGGTCGCCTGTTAAAGCTAAATGAGGAGAACCCGAGTTATATTGACACCCAGGTTCTGGTGCTCACAATAGTCCGTGACTGCAGAGTGAATTATCTCTGCCAGCCTGACGCCTTGCCTTTCAGTTTACAGTTCAATCTGATTAAACCTGATAATCCTCATTTGGATAAATTCCAAAATTGTGCTTCTAATCTGAAGGAAAGCAATTTCTCTGATGAAGTGGGACTGAATGTGTTGGTGCCGAGTCCATTAGTTCAAAAAATGTTTTAATTGAGGTTTTATCATTTTAGACAAATCGTAGCACATACAATAACCATAGCAACACAAAAACAAAGTAGAACAATATCTCTCACCCCCCTCCCCCCCCACTAACCATTAACAGTGACCAACTCCTTAAAAGTACCAAATAAATGCCCACCGCCTACGATAGAACCCATGGATTGACCGCTTGTCTGTGAACTTGACTCTCTCAAGGTACAAGAACGCCATCAAATCACCGAGCCAGGCTCTGGCAGTGGGTGGTGCCGCCTGCCTCCAACTTGGCAAAATCCTTCACCAGGCCGGCAACGAGGCGAGTGGCAGTGCATCCGCCCCGACCCCTGTCCTTGGCTCTGTCTGGTCCGACACCCAAAATACAGCTACTAACGGGCATGGTTCTAGATTCACATTCAGGTTTTCCGATATGGTGCTAAATCAAAGACCTCCAAAAACCCACCAGCTTCGGGCAGGACCAGAACATATCTGTGTGGTGAGCAGGCTCTCTCTCTCGAGCACCACTCTCACTTATCCTCAACCCCTTCAAAAAATCGACTCACCCTGGCCTCGGTGAGGTACGCCCGAAACACCACCTTTAACTGAATCAGACTCGATCTTGTGCAGGATCACATCGCATCCACCCTGCGGATAGACTCACTCCACACCTCCTCCTCCTCCCACCTGGCCCTCACTACCTCCACCAAAACCTGCACCTGAAAATGCTTGAACGCTTCCAACCTCCCCCAAAGCCCTGCTTTCTCCTTCAACTCTTCCCAGCTGGCAACCCGCCCCTCCAGAAATAAGTCCCTCACCCTCTCCTGCCCTTTGCCTGTCCATCCCCCAAATGTAGCGTTTAATTTCGCCTGTAGATAGGCGCCCACCTTGACATCGTCCTCAACTTAAAATGCGGACGGAGTTGCCGTTACATTTTTAACATGGAGATTACCACCGGGTTCAAAGACTATTTCACCAGACCAATTGCCATCACCAACGCCTCGAAGCCCGTCCCTTTGCAAGACCCCGACTTCATCCTCACCCAAATAACTTCCTGATCCCCAAACCACCCCAACACCTTCTCCGCATTAGCCGCCCAATAATAATACATCAGATTTGACAGTGCCAACCTCTTTAATATTCCCAATATATCCCCCAAAACTGTCCCAGGATTCCTCATGTATGGCAGCAAATCATCCACGTATAGGGACATCCCATGTTCTACATCCAGAAACACGATGCTTCTCCGAGTCCGAACCAACGTCAGTGTGAGAACCACTTTAAGATAGATAGATAGAGAAATACAGCACAGGACAGGCCCTTCGGCCCACGATGTTGTGCCGAACTTTTGTCCTAGGTTAATCATAGATCATAGAATTTTGGACACTAAGGGCAATTTATCATGGCCAATCCACCCAACCTGCACATCTTTGGACTGTGGGAGGAAACCGGAGTACCCGGAGGAAGCCCACGCACACACGGGATGTGCAGATTCCGCACAGACAGTGACCCAAGCCGGAATCGAACCTGGGACCCTGGAGCTGTGAAGCAATTGTGCTATCCACAATGCTATCGTGCTGCCCTTAAGAATAAATTAATCTACACTCCATTATTCTCCCGTAATCCATGTACCTATCCAATAGCCGCTTGAAGGTCCCTAACGTTTCCGACTCAACTACTTCCACAGGCAGTGCATTCCATGCCCCCACTACTCTCTGGGTAAAGAACCTACCTCTGACATCCCCCCTATATCTTCCACCATTTACCTTAAATTTATGTCCCCTTGTAATGGTTTGTTCCACCCGGGGAAAAGTCTCTGACTGTCTATCTATTCCCCTGATCATCTTATAAACCTCTTGTCAAGTCGCCCCTCATCCTTCTCCGTTAAGTAACCACCTCACATTAGCCGACAGTTTTCTGCCTATCACAAATCCCGTCTGGTCTTCCCCCACTCCAGGAGGCAAAATTCAAACCTCAATGCCAAGACCTTGGCCAAAAGTTTCACATCCACATTACGGAGAGAAATTGGGTTGTCCAGCCCACATTCTGTGGGGTGCTTGTTCTTTTTCAAAAGGAGGGAGATGGGCGCCTTACCCAGCGTCTCTGGGAGATAGTCCCACGCCAATGAGTCGTTACACATCCCCATCTGGTCCTGGCGCCTTACCCAGCGTCTCTGGGAGATAGTCCCACGCCAATGAGTCGTTACACATCCCCATCTGGTCCTGGCGCCTTACCCAGTGTCTCTGGGAGATAGCCCCACGCCAGTGAGTCGTTACACATCCCCATCTGGTCCTGGCGCCTTACCCAGTGTCTCTGGGAGATAGCCCCACGCCAATGAGTCGTTACACATCCCAATCTGGTCCTGGCGCATTACCCAGTGTCTCTGGGAGATAGCCCCACGCCAGTGAGTCGTTACACATCCCCATCTGGTCCTGGCACCTTACCCAGTGTCTCTGGGAGATAGCCCCATGCCAATGAGTCGTTACACATCCCCATCTGGTCCTGGCGCCTTACCCAGTGTCTCTGGGAGATAGCCCCACGCCAATGAGTCGTTACACATCCCCATCTGGTCCTGGCGCCTTACCCAGTGTCTCTGGGAGATAGCCCCACGCCAATGAGTCGTTACACATCCCCATCTGGTCCTGGCGCCTTACCCAGCGTCTCTGGGAGATAGCCCCACGCCAATGAGTCGTTACACATCCCCATCTGGTCCTGGCACCTTACCCAGTGTCTCTGGGAGTTAGCCCCACGCCAGTGAGTCGTTACACATCCCCATCTGGTCCTGGCGCCTTACCCAGTGTCTCTGGGAGTTAGCCCCACGCCAGTGAGTCGTTACACATCCCCATCTGGTCCTGGCGCCTTACCCAGTGTCTCTGGGAGTTAGCCTCACGCCAGTGAGTCGTTACACATCCCCATCTGGTCCTGGCGCCTTACCCAGTGTCTCTGGGAGTTAGCCTCACGCCAGTGAGTCGTTACACATCCCCATCTGGTCCTGGCGCCTTCCCCATCTGCATCTTTCCCAAAGCCCTGCAGACCTCCAACCCCATTGCCGCCTCCATTTTCTCTCACAACTCCTCCCCGCCTGAGAAAACTCCAAACGTTCCAAGAACTCCACCATCCGCTGCTCATCCACTGGCAGCTCCGACCAATAGAGCCGTTCATAAAAGGACCGAAACGCCTCATTGACTTTCTCCTGGGCAGGAACCAGCCCATCCCCCAGTTTCCAGGCAGCCCCCTGTCACTTAAACTGATGGGCAAACAGGCGGCTAGTCTTCTCCCCAAACTCCGATACCGTCCCCTTTAAACACTGCAGCTGGCGCACCTCCCGACCCGGTAATCGGTCAAACTGCAGTTACAGTTTCTTCCTGCCTGCCCACAGCCCTGGCGTTGGGTGGTTCACATACTCTCTATCTACTCCCAGAACCCCATCCACCACCCCCCGACATTCCCTCCTGGTCTCCCTGCCCATGACCAGCGTCCTACCCATAGCAAAAACGTCGATCCTTGAATGCACCTTGTGTCCTGGGTGATACACCGCCACGGATCCAACCCTCCCCCCATCTCCTCCATGAATGCTGCTAGCACCTTCGCCATCCCCAAAGGGATATAGGCCTGCAATGCTCCAACTTTGGATCCAAAACGCAGTTAAAATTCCCTCCTAAAATCTAATTCTGGAATACCAGCCAACAACCGTCTCATAAATGTAAGACGTCCCAATTTGGGGCGTACAAATTCACCAGCACCACGGCCCGCCCCTCCAGCCAACCTGCAACAATCAAATAATGAACCCCGATCAGCCTCTGCCATCCCTGCCTGAAATCGAACCCTCCTGCTGACCAGAATGCCCACCTCCTTGCCCTACTGTCAAACCCAGAGTGAAAGGCCTGGCTCCCCCAGGCTTTCTGCAACCTGATCTGGACCTGCACCCACAGCTGACGTTCTTTCAGGGATTAACCTTGTCGGGTGTCTCTCACCCCCTCCCCCTCGAGTCAGCCACCTGCACCATAATGTAATATTCCTACCACAATTCCTGGGTCCCAGGCCCACCTAGGATGACCACCAGCCACACCTCTAGGATGAGACAAAGAAAAATCCTTGGTCACTGTTAGTTCACCCCCCCTCCATTATTCCCTTCACCCTGCACCCCGCCTCCAGGCCCACAGACTGCCTGGCTCCACATCTTCCCCCACCCCCTCATCATACACACAAACTGCATGATCTATTGCACCCTACGGAACTCCCCCCCCCCCCCCCCAACATACAGAGCAGCCTGCCTCACCGCGAGCTCAGTACCAATGTCTTGGTATATCCGCACCGTGTCCCAGTCGATATTCCGAATCTTCATTGCCCACTCGAAGACCCTCTCCTTCCTTCGATAACTGAAAACGGACAATCACCGCCCACGGTGGCTCACTAGGCCTTGGCTTTTGCCGTAGTTCCCGATGTGCCCTATCCAGCCCCAGAGGGCGAACACTTCATCCCCTCCAACAAGAAAACATTTCAGTGAAATACTGGGTTGGTTTCAAGCCCTTCACTCCATCTGGCAGCCCAACCAACCTGAGGTTGAGCCGCCGTGACCTATTCTCTGGACCTCAGGCCTTTATTACGTTCCGCAAGGGCAGCACGGCGTGGGGGGGGGGGGGGGGGGGGGGGGCAGCATGGTGGAGGGCGGCACTTGAAGGGCATCATGATGGCGCATTGGTTAGCACTGCTGCCTCACGGATCCGGGTTCGATCCCGGCCCCGGGTCACTGTGTGTAGTTTGCACATTCTCCCGGTGTCTGGTCACGTCCACACCCCTGAAAAAAGTGTGCAGGGTAGGGTAGGTGGTTTGGCCCTTAATGGGAAATTCTTTTTTTTTGTGTACTCTAAATTTATTTTAAAAAAATTATTGTTGATCGCCGCCAGGAGCAACTCCGCTTCTGGCGAGGCAAACCGGTCCTCGTTCCGTGACGAGGCCTCCACTACCCCCTTCAAAGTCTAAACCTGTGCTTGCACCGCTCAAGGTTCTCGTCAGCTGCTCATGGATCAGACCCAAAGCCTACCCAACAGTAGATTAAGATGCCTTAATCTGCAGGCCCTGTCGCTGAATGGTCCATTCGTGAGAGGCAGTATTAACATACTCTGGTGGGCTGGGGAAAGGAGCTGAGGGTGGGTGTCAATAACAATGTCCATTAACTCCTCACGGCTTGACTTGGTGGTAGCACTCTCAGGCAAAAAGGTCATGATGGGTTCAAGCCCCACTTGGGGTCGGACCCGATGGATGGAGGGGTGTGGGTTGGTCCGGATGGAGGATGTTCCGTCTGGGAGGGGGGGTCAGTCCGGGATGGAGGGAGTCGGTTCAGTCAGATGGTTCTCCGCCCAGTACAATTATCCAGAGGAAGTTAGCACCTGTAGAATTTGCAGTGTAGAAGGAGCCATTCAGCCCATCGATTCTACACTGGCCCCTAGAAGAGCACCCTACCTAAGCCCACACCTCCACCCCATCCCCGTAACCCAGCAACCCCACATAACGTTTGGACACTACAGGGCAACTTGGCATGACCAATCCACCTAACCTGCACATCTTTGGACTGTGGGAGGAAACCGGAGAACACGGAGGGAACCCACGCAGACACGGGGAGAACATGCAGACTCCGCACCGACAGTGACCCAAGCCGGAATTGAACCCGGGACCCTGGAGCTGTGAAGCAACAGTGCTAACCACTGTGCTACTGTGCTGCCCCTGGGCAATTGCCGGGTTAACCCTTACGTAAACATCTCCGAGAGGGATTCCCCAGCACATCATAAATGCAACGTTGGGGAGTCCGAAAGTTTTGGGCCGATGTTTCAAATACTATGAAGGAGCATGAGGGAACTTGGAGACGTGAGACGTGCATATAAATGCATGTTTTCCTTTTAAGTATTAATTATCTGAGTTATCCTATTTTTCTTTCCTCCAGAATTATTTTGCTGATTGAGTCGAAAGATTTTTGAATTTAAGCATTTTGTTTATTTTTGGGCCTGAGACATCAATTTGTTCTCAGTCAATTTTACGTGATTCAATCTTTGAAGTCATCTGTGCCAATCACAGTCCAGTTACCAGAGAGACACCAGGTGCGGGGGAGGGGGGGAGAGCCTTTGGGCCCACAATGCTTGTCCTGGCTCGATGAATGACTTGTCCAATACAGCCCCACACTTGCGTTCTCCCACAGGCCTGACAGTTAGCTCATTTCAACAACCTCTTCCATTGCCATTTGAAAGTTCCTACGGAACCTGATCCTGTCACCCTCACAGCCGATGTCTTCCAAATCTGAAGCAACGTTTTGTGTGAAGAAATGTATCCCTCGATCTTTCTCTAATTATCACAATCCGACATACCTCGATTAGGCCTTCCTAGGGGCTGGTTTAGCTCACTGGGCTAAATCGTTGGCTTTTACAGCAGACCAAGCAGGCCAGCAGCACGGTTCGATTCCCGTACCAGCTTCCCCGGACAGGTGCCGGAATGTGGCGACTAGGGGCTTTTCACAGTAACTTCATTGAAGCCTACTCGTGACAATAAGCGATTTTCATTTTTTCATTTCATTTCACTTTCCCTGGTGTGAGGAGCACAATCGTAGCTAAATCTCACCGCATGACCGGCGTCAGTGTAGTAAATCCCTCCTCTTCCCTTTTCAAGGCCTTGATATCCTCCCTAAAGTGTGGTGCTCAGGATTATACACCATACTTTGGCTGTGACCTAACCAGTCATTTGGTCGGGTATATCTAGGCTGTCAACACGACATTTCAAAACCACATACTGGGTCAGGTTTTGCTGACGTCGGCTTTCTGTCTAATGCAGAGAAAGTCCCGGCCCTTCCCTTTGATAACCTGTAGACAAAGAAAGAAAACTGGACTCCTGGGTGGGCTCCATTGATGCTGATGCTGCACAAGGTCAGAAAGATCCAAGCTTTCATCCCTGGTGCCTGTGTTGCCTCAGGGTGTTTGCTGGTACAGCTGAGGTCAGCCTTGAGCTTCCTGTACAGGCATTCCTGCTCCTGATCCGAGAGTTAGAAGAGGAATTTGCTCCTCTGCGTAGCCGGGGGCTTGGCTACCCTCTCAGTGACACTCCGTCTCTTGGTACAGCATCTGTGGAACAGCGGGGGAAATATCAAGCTGCCTCCTTTTGAGGTAGAAAATGCAGGATCCTGGAGCAGTCGCTTAGTGCTGCCTGAAAGCTGCTTATTTGTGTTACCTGCGGCCGATGCTGTTTAGTGACTCCTGTTTGTTTTCTCTCTCTCTGTTCTCAGGGGATGACGATTGCCATTTTGGGGCCTACGTTTAAGGAGTTGGCAACCAACGTTAACAGAAATATCAGTGACATCTCCTACATCTTTGTGGGCCGGTCGCTGGGCTATGTCGGGGGCTCACTGGTAGGCGGGCTGCTGTTTGACTGCACAAATCCTCACTTGCTGATTGGTAAGTTCAAGCCTTCCAGCAGTAGCCTGAACAGAGAATGAGGTGAAAAGTCTGAACAGAGAATGATGTTGGAGTGGGGGGATTGTTGTGGGTCACATTGGGAAAGAGGACCTGTTTGGGGAATATCAGGAACTAGGAACAAAATTAAAGAACAGGTGCTCAAGGGTTCTGGATTATTACCCGAGCCACGTGCAAATTGGTATAGGGATGAGAAAATTAGAGAGGTTTAGTCACCATAGTCCCAGATGACCATAGGCTGCTTTCCTCTTTGAGGGGGGGAACTGACTGTTGGTGATTTAACCTGAGGATCACCACACCTCAGGCGAGGAGCAAGGTTGAGAAGGTGGGGCCTTCATGAATAACCTCAGCCGGGTACGGGAATCGAACCCACGCTGCTGGCCTCGCTCTGCATCATGAACCAGCTGTTATAGTCAAGTGAGCTAAACCGGCCCCCATTAGGGAAGTAAACACATGGCTAAAGGAGTGGTGCGGGAAAGAGGAGTTCCATTTCATCGGGCACCGGCATCCGTATCGAGACAGGAGGGATCTGTACCCTTGGGATGGTCTCCACCTGAACCGATCTGGGACTCGTGTTCCAGCGTAAAGGATAAATAGGGTGGTCACATGGACTTTAAACTAGCAAGTGGGGGAGGAGAAGGCCTGTGGGGAACTCAATACAGCTCCAAAAACAAGTAACCGTTCAGAAAGTAAAGAAATAGTCAGGAACCTAACTTCATGAACTGCAACTAATAGCAAAACTACAGAATTTTACTGGTTAAGAACAAAGAACAAAGAAAAGTATCCATGATGTGGAGATGCTGGCATTGGACTGGGGTGAGCACAGTAAGAAGTCTTACAACACCAGGTTAAAGTCCAACAGGTTTGTTTCAAACACATGCTTTCGGAGCACTGCTCCTTCCTCAGGTGAACCTGAGGAAAGAGCAGTGCTCCGAAAGCTAGTGTTTGAAACAAACCTGTTGGACTTTAAACTGGGGTTGTAAGACTTCTTACTACAAAGAAACGTACTGCACAGGAACAGGCCCTTCAGCCCTCCAAGCCTGCGCCGGGGGGAGGAGTTGCATTACTAATCAGAGATGATATCACAGCTGTGATTAAGGAGGACACTATGGAGGATTCGATCACTGAGGCAATATGGGTGGAGCAAAGAAATAGGAAGGGGGCAGTAACATTGTTGGGACTTTACTACAGGCCTCCCAAAAGTGAGCATGAAGTAGAGGTACAAATATGCAGACAGATTATAGAAAAATGTAGGAGCAATAGGGTGGTTGTGATGGGAGATTTGAACTTCCCCAATATTGAATGGGATTCGTGTAGTGTTGGAGGCGTAGATGGAGCAGAGTTTGTAAGGAGCATCCAGGAGAGTTTTTTAGAGCAGTATGTAAATAGTCCAACTCGGGAAGGGGCCATACTGGCCTGGTATTGGGGAATGATCCTGGCCAGGTGGGTGATGTTTCAGTTGGTGATTACTTTGGGAATAGCGATCACAATTCTGTAAGTTTTAGAATACTCATGGACAAGGACGAGAGTGGTCCGAAAGGAAGAGTGCTAAATTGGGGAAAGGCAGAGTATAACAAAATTCGGCAGGAGCTAGGGAATGTGGATTGGGAGCAGCTGTTTAAGGGTAAATCCACATTTGAAATGTGGGAGTCTTTTAAGGAAAGGTTGATTAGAGTGCAGGACAGACATGTCCCTGTGAAAATGAGGGATAGAAATGGCAAGATTAGGGAACCATGGATGACGGGACCTGATGGGAACTATCCAAGGTTACTGAGGGAAACGAGGGTCGAAATAGCTGGGGCCTTAACAAATATCTTTGCAGCATCCTTGAGCACGGGTGAGGTCCCGGAGGACTGGAGAATTGCTAATGTTGTCCCTTTGTTTAAGAAGGGTAGCAGGGATAATCCAGGGAATTATAGACCTGTGAACTTGACGTCAGTGGTTGGCAAACTGTCGGAGAAGATAATGAGGGATAGGATCTATTCACATCTGGAAGAAAATAGACAGTGATAGGCAGCATGGTTTTGTGCAGGGAAGGTCATGTCTTACAAACCTAATAGAATTCTTTGAGGAAGTGGCAAAGTTAATTGATGAGGGAAGGGCTGTAGATGTCATATACATGGACTTCAGTAAAGCATTTGATAAAGTTTCCCATGGCAGGTTGATGGAAAAAGTGAAATCGTATGGGGCTCAGGGTGTACTAGCTAGATGGATAAAGAACTGGCTGGGCAACAGGAGACAGAGAGTAGTGGTGGAAGGGAGTGTCTCAAAATGGAGAAGGGTGACTAGTGGTGTTCCACAGGGATCCGTGCTCAGACCACTGTTGTTTGTGATATACATAAATGACCTGGAGGAAGGTATAGGTGGTCTGATTAGCAAGTTTGCAGATGATACTAAGATTGGTGGAATTGCAGATAGCGAGGAGGACTGTCAGAGAATACAACAAAATATAGATAGATTGGAGAGTTGGGCAGAGAAATGGCAGATGGAGCTCAATCCAGGCAAATGCGAGGTGATTCATTTTGGAAGATCAAATTCAACAGCGGACTATATGGTCAATGGAAGAGTCCTGGGGAAAATTGTTGTACAGAGAGATCTGGGAGTTCAGGTCCATTGTACCCTGAAGGTGGCAACGCAGGTTGATAGAGTGGCCAATAAGTGGTCAATAAATAAGGCATACAGCATTATTGCGTTCATCGGACGGGGTGTTGAGTACAAGAGTCGGCAGGTCATGTTACAGTTGTATAGGACTTTGGTTAGGCCACATTTGGAATACTGCGTTCAGTTCTGGTCGCCGCAATACCAGAAGGATGTGGATGCTTTAGAGAGGGTGCAGAGGAGGTTCACCAGGATGTTGCCTGGTATGGAGGGTGCTAGCTATGAAGAAAGGTTGAGTAGATTAGGATTGTTTTCGTTGGAAAGACGGAGGTTGAGGGGGGACTTGATCGAGGTCTACAAAATTATGAGAGGTATGGACAGGATGGATAGCAACAAGCTTTTTCTAAGATTTACGCAGAGAGTGGTGGGTGCCTGGAACGCTTTGCCAACGGAGGTGGTAGAGGCGGGCACGATAGCATCATTTAAGATGCATCTAGACAGATATATGAATGGGCGGGGAACAGAGGGAAGTAGACCTTGGAAAATAGGTGACAGGTTTAGATAAAGGATCTGGATCGGCGCAGGCTGGGAGGGCCGCAGGGCCTATTCCTGTGCTGTAATTTTCTTTGTCTTTATCCTTGACCATACTGCCTGTCTAAACTAAAATCTTCTATACTTCCTGGGTCTGTATCCCTCTATTCTCATCTTATTCATGTATTTGTGAAGATGTTCCCTAAACGTCACTATCGTCCCTGCTTCCACCACCTCCTCCGGCAGCGAGTTCCAGGCACCCACTACCTTCTGCGTAAAAGAAACTTGCCTCGTACATCTCCTCCAAACCTTGCCCCTCGCACGTTAAACCTATGCCCCCTAGTAATTGACCCCTCTACCCTGGGAAAAAGTTTCTGACTATCCATTCTGTCTATGCCCCTCATAATTTTGTAGACCTCTATCAGGTCGCCCCTCAACCTCCTTCGTTCCAGTGAGAACAAACCAAGTTTTTCAACCGCTCCTCATAGCTAATGCCCTCCATACCAGGCAACATCCTGGTAAATCTCTGCTGCACCCTCTCTTAAAGCCTCCACATCCTTCTGGTAGTGTGGCGACCAGAATTGAACACTATACTCCAAGTGTGGCCTAACTAAGGTTCTATACAACTGCAACATGACTTGCCAATTTTTATACTCAATGCCCTGGCCAATGAAGGCAAGCATGCCGTATGCCTTCTTGACAACCTTCTCCACCTGTGTTGCCCCTTTGTGAACTGTGGACCTGTAAACCTAGATCTCTCTGACTGTCAGTACTCTTGAGAGTTCTACCATTCACTGTATATTTCCTACCTGTATTAAACCTTCCAAAATGCATTACCTCACATTTGTCCAGATTAAACTCCATCTGCCATCTCTCCAAAACATTCTAAATCCTGCTGTATTCTCTGACGATCCTTATCGCTATCCGCAATTCCACCAACCTTTGTGTCAGCCGCAAACTTACTAATCAGACCAGTTACATTTTCCTCCAAATCATTTATATATACTATAAACAGTAAAGGTCCCAGCACTGATCCCCGCGGAACACCACTAGTCACAGCCCTCCAATCAGAAAAGCACCCTTCCATCGCTACTCACTGCCTTCTATGACCTAGCCTGTTCTGTATCCACCTTGCCAGCTCACCTCTGATCCCGTGTGACTTCACCTTTTGTACTAGTCTGCCATGAGGGACCTTGTCAAAGGCCTTACTGAAGTCCATATAGACAACATCCACTGCCCTACCTGCATCAATCATCTTTGTGACCGCCTCGAAAAACTCCATCAAGTTAGTGAGACACGACCTCCCCTTCACAAAACCGTGCGCCTCTTGCTAATACGTCCATTTGCTTCCTGTAGATCCTGTCTCGAAGAATTCTCTCCAGTAATTTCCCTACCGCTGACGTAAGGCTCACCGGCCTGTAGTTCCCTGGATTATCCTTGCTACTCTTCTTAAACAAAGGAACACCATTGGCTATTCTCCAGTCCTCCCAAGCCTGCGCCGATCCAGATTCCTTTTTTACACCTACCACTATTACCCAAATGATCTGTATCCCTCCATTCCCCGCCTGTTCATGTGTCTATCAAGATACATCTTAAATGTTACTACCGTATCTGCCTCCACTGGCAACGGGTTCCAGGCACCCACCACCCTCTGCGTGTCAAACCTTCC
The DNA here is from genome assembly GCF_902713615.1 of Scyliorhinus canicula. Taxonomy (NCBI): domain Eukaryota; kingdom Metazoa; phylum Chordata; class Chondrichthyes; order Carcharhiniformes; family Scyliorhinidae; genus Scyliorhinus; species Scyliorhinus canicula. The sequence continues at coordinate 35,678,868 of NC_052151.1, read as the reverse complement.
CCACACATCTCCCCTAAACTTTCCTCCTTTCACCTTGAACCTTGAAGGAAGTAGAGGAGCACCTTGTAGATGCCCTAACTATAATCTTCAGGAGTTTCCTAGATTCAGGAGTACTCCCTCTGGATTGGAAAATTGCACGTCACTTCACTTTTTAAGAAGGGTGAACGGGGCAAAGCAGGAAATTACAGATCAGTTAGCCTAACTGTGGTGGGGAAATTGCTAGAGTTCCTAATCCTGGATGGGGTAAATGAACACCTTGATGGATTTGTGAGGGGAAGGTCATGCCTGAATAATCTTATTGAATGTTTTGAAGAGGTGTCTACGGTAGTGGACAGGGGACTGTCTGGAGGTCATCTATATGGACTTCCAGAAGGCATTTGACAAAGTTCCACACGAGAGACTATTAACTAAAGTGGAAGCTGCACACGTGATGTCCGAGGTGTTGGGGGTCAAGGTGCCCTGAGTCCAGAGGTAGCGATATTTGGGGTGTCGGAAGATCCAGGAGTCCAGGGGGTAGAGAGATGCCAATGTATTGGCCTTTGCCTCCCTGACAGCCCGGAGACGGATTTTGCTTGGGTGGAAGGACCCGGAGCTAATGAAAGCGGGGGTGTGGGTGAGTGACCTGGTGGAATGCCTGAGGCTGGAGAAGGTCAGTTGATGGGTTTGCTTAGAGGTGGAAGCCGTTCATTAACTTCTTTAAGGAGGTTTGAGGTGTCAGCAGAGGGAGAAGGAAGGGGCGGGAGGGGAATAAGTGGGGTAAAATGGGGAAGGAGTGGATATGGCAGGAGAGGAGGGGGAGTGGATTATTTAGCACATTGTATAATTTTACTTCTGCTTTTGTTTGTTTCATTTGTGGATTGTGCAATAAAATAGTTTAAAAACAACAAAAAACGACTAAAGTGGAAGCCCATGTAGTTGAGGGTAAATTATTGACATGGTTCGGAAACTGGTTGAGTGGCAGGTGACAGCGAGTGGGAATAATGGATAATTACTCTCATTAGAACATAGAACATAGAACATTACAGCGCAGTACAGGCCCTTCGGCCCTCGATGTTGCGCCGACCTGTGAAACCACTCTAAAGTCCCTCTACACTATTCCCTTATCATCCATATGTTTATCCAATGATCATTTAAATACCCTTAATGTTGGTGAGTCCACTAATGTTGCAGGCAGGGCATTCCACGCCCTTACTACTCTGAGTAAAGAAACTGCCTCTGACATCTGTCCTATATCTATCTCCCCCTCAATTTAAAGCTATGTCCCCTCGTGCTGGACATCGCCATCCGAGGAAAAAGGCTCTCACTGTCCACCCTATCTAATCCTCTGATCATCATTGGCAGGAGGTGACTAATGGTGTACCACAGGGATCTGTGTTGGGGTCTGAATTATTCACACTACTCATTAATGACTCGGATGATGGCATGGAAAGTCATGTATCCACCTTTATGGATGATACAAAGTTAGGTGCCATTGTAGACAGCCTAGATGATAGCAGAAAATTGCAAGGAGATATTAGCAGACGAGGTGAATTACGCAAAATTGTGGCAGATGGAATTTAATGTAGCAAATGTGAGGTTAACCATTTCAGACCGAAAAAGGAGAGAACAGAGTATATTCTAAATGGGAAGATGTTAGGTACAGTGGGTGTCCAAAGAGACTGAAGGGTTCAGGTGCATAGATCCTTAAAAGGCCAGGAACAAGTGCAGAAAATAATCAAAAAGGCTAATGGAATGCTGGCTTTTATATTTAGAGGTTTGGAGTAAAAAGACACCGGGGTCATTCTGCAGCTATACAAACCCCTGGTTAGACGCCACTTGGAGTCACAGTGAGCAGTTCTGGGCCCCACACCTTAGGGAGGATATTTTGGCCTCGGAGGGAGGGCAACGTAGGTTTACAAAATATGATATCTGGACTACAGGGGTTGAGTTACGAGGAGAGATTATTCAAATTTGACCTGTTTTCACTGGAATTTAGAAGGCTAAAGGGGTGATCTGAGAGAAGAAGGGATTAACTAGGAAAGACAGGGTAGATAAAGATAAACTATTTCCATTGGTTGGAGATTGTAAAAATTAGCGGTAGAGATTTGAAATTCTCTCCCACAAACAGCAGTTGAAGCAAGATCAGTTGTTAATTTTAAATCTGTGACAGATAGATTTTTAAAAATATAAATTTAGAGAACCCAATTCATTTTGTCCAATTAAGGGGCAATTTAGCGTGGCTAATCCACCTACGCTGCACAAAGATGGGTTGTGGGAGTGAAACCCACGCAGACACGGGGAGAATGTCCACACGGACAGCGGGCTGGGATTGAACCTGCGACCTTGGCACCGTGAGGCAGCAGTGCTAACCACTGCGCCACCGTGCTGCCCTGGTAGATAGATTTTTGTTAAGCAAAGATACGAAGGGATACGAGCCAAAGGCAGGTATATGGAGTTGGGTCACCGATCAGCCATGGCCTCATTGAATAGGGGGACAGGCCCGAGGGGCTGAATGGCCTACTTCTGTTCCTATGTCCCTATGTGAAATGATCAGAGTCTGAACAGTGAACAATGCAAAATATTCACCGTCCGTGTTGAGTAACAATATTTGTTTTAACCGGGGTGCCTATTTTGGATTAACATTTGAATGTCACAGTGACTTGAGGCGGCAGCGTTTCATGTTAATTTAGAAGCAGCTTCATCATTCATGCTCTATTGGGTAAACGGCACCAACTTTTTCTATTGCCACAAATGTCCAAAGTTGCCAGTTGATTAACAGTTGTGATTATTCCAGGCAGGTCGATAAGTATTTACATTATAGAAATCTGTTCAAAGGAAGAATTGCATCGACAGAGAAAGAGCCGGTGAATGGGAGCAATTGGACTTTCAAAGAACTGTTATTAGTGTGAGGGGCCTCTTATGCCGTATGATATTAAATGGCAGATTTGAGCCCATGTTGGGTCCTGAAAGCTGTTTCCATCGTCTGTTTTGCAGCTCCTTAATGAGCAGTCGCTTTAGCAAGGAGCTTCCAGATGCTTTTCAAGCTTGGTTACTCCGTTTGCCATGTATACTGAGCTAATTATATTAACACCGACACGCCCACTATAGGTGGTTGGGTCGGTAAATTTAGGCTTAAATAGACCACGAGAATTAGCGTTACCGCCTTAAAGTCCTCTGCAATTTTATGTTGTTTAAGGTCACCGTGAAATATTGACTGTAGTCTCCTCTGCAACTCTTTCTCTCCCCACTCCGCACACTTGGTACTCCAGGGAACTTGGCACTGATTCCCAACGTCACCCCCGCCCCACACGGATTATTTGAGAGAATAAAATAAAAAAAACATTTTTTTGCCCTCTCTTGAACAGCTGAGCAATTAAAGCTGGTGAGGAAGGCTCCGCCTGAAACAGAAGTTGTTTTGAGATGAGGTGACGGGAATAGGAAGGTATTTTAACTCCGATTTTAACATTGGGCACAAATATTTTCATTAGTTTTAACGTTGATTGAAAGCTGAGACTGCTGCTTTTGTTCCGTACGAATTCTGATCAAAGTAGTTGATGCTGTTGCTATGGAAACCTCTTCAGGGATTTCGATGTTGATGACTGCGCTGGGAATGTTTGCTATTCCGTGGTGTACAAATGCAGCGCTGCTGACCGCATTGATGTCCCTCATTGGAATTTCGATGGGCTTCCTGGATACAGGTTGGTAAAATCTTTGAGGTACACAACTGTCCCTTGTTTAGTGCTTCTAATATGTTTTTTTTAAAACCACATACTAAATTAAAATCACCCTCATAAGAAACTGTGTGATAAGGCTGGGTTAGGAACATAGGAACAGGAGTAAGCCATTCAGCCCTTCAAGCCTGCTTCACCATTCAGTTAGATCCCATCTGATCATCTCCTCAGCAACACCTTCCCGTGCTATCCCCATATCCCTTGAAGTCATTGGCCTCCAGAAATCAATCAACCTCTGCCTTGAACATATTCAACAACTGAGCTTCCACAGCCCCCCTGAAGTAGAGAATTCCAAAGGTTCATCACTCTCGAGAGCGAAGAAGGATGGATGAGCGAGGAAGGATGTGGAAGCATTGGAAAGGGTGCAGAGGAGATTTGCCAGGATGCGGGCAGGTTGTTTCCACTGGTGGGTGAAAGCAGAACTAGGGGGCATAGCCTCAAAATAAGGGGAAGTAGATTTAGGACTGAGTTTAGGAGGAACTTCTTCACCCAAAGGGCTGTGAATCTATGGAATTCCTTGCCCAGTGAAGCAGTTGAGGCTCCTTCATTAAATGTCTCATTACACAGGACCAGATCTAGGACTGTTTGTTCCCTCGTAGGTTCCATTACATACTGTTCTAGGAAACTATCGCGGATACATTCTATAAACTCCTCCTCAAGGTTGCCTTGACCGACCTGGTTAAACCAATCGACATGTAGATTAAAATCCCCCATGATAACTGCTGTACCATTTCTACATGCATCAGTTATTTCTTTGTTTATTGCCTGCCCCACCATCTCGTTACTATTTGGTGGCCGATAGACTACTCCTATCAGTGACTTTTTCGCCTTATTATTCCTGATTACACATGGTCCTTGTACACATGGATTGAGTGACCCTCCCATTTACAGGACCGTGTGTGCCTTGCCCAATTCAGGATCTTCTCCCTGTCTTGGTACCGATGCAGATTCGTGATGATGGCCTGGGTCTGCCCACAATGCAGTGAGTTTGGTGACGTGACTGGGTCTTCTGGTCCTCGACCTTCTTTTTCAGCGTTCACTGGGTCACCGCCAATCCTGCCATCTCCATCCCCATTGAGACGATCTGGTTGGTCTCAGCTTTCTCCAGCTCCCTGATGGTTGCCTCCTGGGCCTCCAGCCGTTGCTCTGTTTTTTTTTTTCCGATCGCCACCTTGAAGGGGGCCAGGGTTTCTGTGACCGTCACCTTCACTGTTGCCATCTTCTCTAGTTTCATGGCGTCCCTGTGCTTTAGGAGCTCCTGTGTTCCGAGGTCCATCCGCTCTCTTATAGGTGGGTAGTCTGCCATGTGTCTCGGTGACCTGGCCTATTCGGGTGCAACCGACTCCATCCCACTCTGCATGTTCATCGTTACCTCGTCCTTCGCTCTTACTGATCCTGCCATCTTTGGCTCCGAGAATTGTTTGTGGCCATTTTTCAGTACCTGCGGTGATCTTGAAGGAGGATGGTGGAGGAGGGGGGGGGGGGGGGGGGGGGCTGTTCACAAACTTAGTAGCCTATTTTTGGGCTAATCGTGCCAAATTCCAACTTCCAGGACAGTCACCTTTCGTGCGTGTACACAACACATCCCGTCTCCGGAAGTCTCAAATTCTTTTTTTCCCATGTGCAAAGACCCAGATTCCTGAACTTGCTGTGAGAGCAAAGGGTTTCTAAACTAAGTACTAATCAATGGACCCTCTCCCGAGCCTTTTCCTGCCCGAATATACCACCCAGCTTTGCGAGTGGATGCAGTTTCTAGGTGGGACTTAAATAAGGTCTTGTACAAAGACACTATCGTTCTTTGTTTTTATTATAGTCCTTCGACTCTAGTGGTGGACATTTGATAACTTGTTCACTATAACTCCGTTATATTTTGCTACCAGAAGACTCTGATTTTCAATCTAGTGTGGTATACCTATGCTTGGCATTACTCCTGCCCACGTGCATTGTACTAGATGTCACATGCATAATTGATGCCCCGCCTCCACCATTGCAGTTAGACCAGATTATAATAGAACATGCGTTCGGCCCATCGACTCTGTGCCGACCCACTTAAGACCTCACTTCCACCCTATCCCCATAGCCCAATAACCCCATCTAACCTTTTTGGTCACTAAGGGCAATTTATCAAGGCCAGTCCACCTAACCTGCACGTCTTTGGACTGTGGGAGGAAACAAGAGCACCCGGCAGAGAATCAAACTTGGTACGCTGGTCCTGAGAAGCCACAGTGCTATCCACTTGTGCTACTGTGCTGCCCCCAAATGTTTTTTTTCTTCTTTTCATCTGTGAACTTGTGGATAATATCTTGAATGTCTTCAGCCAGGGCAGAGGGTGAAAAATAATGGCCGTAACACTGCCTCAACAGCACTTTAAAAAAAAAAACCTTCTGCAGGATGTGGAGGTCGCCGGCTAGGCCAGCATTTGGTGCCCTCTCTTGTAATTGGTCTTCACGCAAAGTTGTTACCGTTAATGACAACCCCCCCTCCCGTGTAGGATATACATCTGATTCCCTATCCATCACTATCTGCGTCCCAGTTCTATAGGATTGCAATGTAACCTGTTTTGTGACACCTTGTCAAAAACCTTTTGGAAGTCCAAATATACAACATTTACAGTGCTACCTACCTTCATCTATTAACCTAGTCATCCCCTTGAAAAATTAACTTTGGTTAGACCTGATGCCATACTGCAAGCTGCTAATAACTCCTGCTCTGTATAGAACAACCCGAATAATCCCTTCTCACAACTGAAGAGAAGTTAATGAATTGATCAGTCCCTCATTCTGACTTTTTGCCCTTTTTGATACTGGGTGTAATATAAACCTCCCTCCAGTCATCAGGAATGAACCATTGAGCAAAGAACTCACTCATTGCAGCTTCCAGATTTTTTTTTTAAAGAAACCTCAAATGAACGACTTCAGGATCTGCAGTTTCATCAGATTGCTATTTTAACATTATGTTAACAACACACTCCAATACTGATAAATGTAGAGCTGATAGGGTAATGACTAATGCAGAGTTGCTACTTAAAACCCCCACCAGAGTCCACTTGAACTATCCTGAATCCTTTAACTGCCCTCTGAGTCCTATTTTCTTTATTCATTTATAGGACGTCAATGGACCCAATGGGCAAGAGATTTTAATAATAATAACAATAATCATTGTCACAAGTAGCTTACATTGCAATGAAGTTACAGTGAAAATCCCCTAGTCGCCACATTCCAGTGCCTGTTCGGGTACACTGACGGAGAATTCAGAATGTCCGAATGACCTAACAGCACGTCGTTCGGGACTTGTGGGAGGAAACCGGAGCACCCGGAGGAAATCCACGCAGACACTGGGAGAACGTGCAGACTCCACACAGTGACCCAGCGGGGAATCGAACCTAGGACCCTGGCTTGTGAATCAACAGTGCTAACCACTGTGCTACCGTGCTGCCCCAAAGGAGCATTTTCTTCCCTAAAGGAGCATTAGTGAACCAGATGGGTTGTTTAGACAATAGTCATCATTAATCTTTTAATTTTGTTACTGGGATTTGACCCCAGGTTCCTGGAGCGTTATCCTGAGTCCCTGGATTACTCACTCGCTGACACCACCACCTCTCCTACATTTTCCACTGACATTTTAGTTACTGCAGCTTTTGCTACACGAGGCTGAGTGTGACACATCCCAACAGTTACTTTCTTTACTCTGTGAAAGTATTCCTATTTATTTTTGTCTTTATTCTAAAAGTGGTTTTCCGCTAAGATTCTACATCCACTTGACACATTTTAAGATGCTCTTTATGTACAGTTCCCTGCTATACTGAAGATTCAGATCAACTCCAGATTCCATTGTAAGATTGTGTTTCCAAAGGTTGTCCATTTATCTTTGTATTAATACTTCTGAATGTTTTCCCCACCTCCCAGCTCTTTCACCAGTAAGGGCCATGTGTGATCCTGAGGAATTTCCACTATGACCAAATGCTGATATCTGCACTTTCTAAAGCTTCCTTGCCAGCATCTTGCGACCCCTGTCACCTAGATTAGAAGAACATAGACACATCCCGACTTGGAAATATGTTGTCGCTCCTTCACCGTCACTGGCTTAAATTCCTGGAACTCCCTCCCTCACAGCCCTGTGGGTGCACCTACACCACAGGGACTGCAGTTTACCACCACTGACCCAAGGGCAATTGGGGTTGGCAATAAATTCTGGCCTGGTCAGGCTCAAGTAAATCTTTAAAAATAACCTACCCTTCACTCTTTACAAAGCTGCTTTGTATGTCTCGCAGTGATAGCTGTTGCTTTGTAATTATACATCTTATGTTTTTCCAGATAACTGAGAAGAGGTCACCTTGGCTGAGGTTTGAAACCGTTGCTGAAAATAATCAATTTCACTGTTTGTCCACAGGTGGAAATTTGCTGATTTTGCTTACCTGGGGCAAGAAGGTTGGACCCTATATGCAGGCCCTGCACTTCAGTTTTGCTTTAGGTGCATTTGTGGCTCCGATCCTAGCAAAGCCACTGTTGGGCAACTTAGGAAAGACCATCAACGGGAGCGGGAATAGCCTCTTGGCCAACACTAAAAACAGCTTGCATAGTAAATCGGCGAGATTGGTGGACATACTGAAAACAACTGTCTCGGCCTTTGACCCTTTTACCTGGACGTACCTTGTAATTGGAAGTTTTGTGTTTTTAATTTCTATGTCGTTCTTCGTTATTTATTTAAAGAATGGTCCAAGTCGAAACAGGGCTGGTAATTCTTCACCGGAGGCTTCATTCACAAGGTATCACAATGCCATTCTGTTCCTCCTGTTCTTCTTCTTCTTCTGGTATGTTGGAGCCGAGGTAGCCTATGGATCCTATATCTTTACCTACGCAAAAGAATTTGTTCACTTTAATGACAATCAGGCCGCAGGCTTAAACTCCTTCTTTTGGGGGACGTTTGCCACGGGAAGAGGAATTGCAATATTCTTAGCCACGTGCCTTTACCCTGGAACTATGATCCTACTCAGTTTAATAGGCTGCACCATTTCCTCCCTGCTCCTGGCACTCTATAACACCAATATCATCTCTCTGTGGCTGGGCACTGGTCTTTATGGAATCTCTATGGCAGCCACCTTTCCCAGTGGTGTGTCTTGGGTCAAGCAGTACACTAACACCACTGGGAAGTCAGCTGCTCTGTTTGTTTTCGGAGCCGCATTGGGCGAGATGGTGGTCCCAGCTTTGGTAGGATTCCTTCAAGGCGTTAATGCCATCAAGCATTATCCAATACTGATGCTAACTGCTTTGGTAACATCTGCCATGACGGCCATCTTGTTCCCGGTGATGTACAAACTGGCTTCATCGCCGAGCGGCGTCCAACCCGAGAGCGATGACCAGAAAGCTCTGTTAGGGTCAGGGCCTGATGAAGATGAAAACAACGATGACCCACCAGAAGATTGGAATGATGCGGATTTTGAAGTGATCGAAATGAGTGATGTAAAGAATGACACAGACAGGACTCCAGCTGGAAATGTTGCCACAAAAACCCCGGACCAATTCTCTCCAGAACACAGCTCTTTTCCATCACTTTCCTCCCCTGTCTATCTAGGTGGCTCACCAAAAAAGAAATTACTCAACTTGGAGAGAGAAAAAAATGACTGAACACTTCAAAAACTAAGCAGAAATCTGGGTATGTTTACAGGTGTATCAGCAGAAGAATTAAAGGTGACTATGCTTGAACTGCATTGAAGCATTTGATCCTCGTGTGTTTTTAAAACAACAATCTATGAAAATGTGAATACGTAAGCAGATCACTTTGTAATTGTGACTATCATTTCATTGGTTTAAATGCGAGTAAATTTTATCTTGATTTTAATGTCTGAAAAGGATTTAAAATATTTGCATAACAATTTGTGGCTGGGTGCTGGGAAGTCTTGCTGAAAGCTGGTTTATAGACTGATGTCAGTCTGGCAAACCCATTCTTATTGTGCTCTGTATTGTTCCTCTATTTGATTATCTGTCAGAATTTAATCCTAATCTTCATCTGGTTGTCTTCGTGATCATTGGGCTGCAGAACCGATTTTAGAAAGAGCATCGTGTGGCAAACATTCTCCTTGTAATTCACCTGTCCCACTTTGAGGGGATGCGGGGAAGATAGTGGGGGGAGGTTGAATGTAAAATGTTTTTGGATACCCGATTTTGTGCGGGTGCTGTGTGTGTAAAACATACTGGAATCAACTATAATTACTTGTAAAATAAATAAAAAAATTAACAGTATGAAGAAAAAAAAGTGCAGTGAAAACATGGACTGATGGCCACCTTCTGTATAATCCTAAGATTCCATAAGCTTTATATCTTCAATAAAATACCTTTTTAGTATTTGGAACAGCCCGTGGGGCTGAATTGCATTTGTGAAGTGAATGATCTGAGCAAAGCTCACTGGTTGTGGCACGGCTAATGACAGGCAGGCTGACACAACAAACACGAGAAATCAAAGACTTTTAAATGTCTCGAGAAAGCATGGGTCACTTTTGGAAGCAAATTCAATCCATGACAGCACTATGGCTGTGGTTTAAAATGCAAAATAAGCACTCTCTGGGGCGGGGGGAGGGGATGAAGGCTGCGCAGTTGGAGGTTGGCAGGGGAGGAGAATAGAAACTGCATTCTCAGTGGTTTGGTTTGGACACCTTGAAATGCGATAACGGTGGTCTGAAAATACATCAGTGACTTCATTAAAATTAAATTTCCATTATTATAAATGATTAAGTCGCAGTACTACGAGTTCTGGTAACTGATGCTGTATGCCATCCAGGGTAACTATCTTATTCCAGAACCACTGAAAATGTGAAAAAAGTTCCTTTGTTGGGGGTCAACAACAGAAAATACTGGACAATCTCAACAGGTCTGACAGCATCTGTGGAGAGAGAAGGGAGCTAAAGAGTCTGGATGACTCTTTGTCAAAGCTGGACAGAACTGGAAATGGGCTCCAGTATTTTCTGTTTTGGTTTCAGATTCCAGCATCCGCAGTACTTTGCTTTCATCCTTTATTGGAGCATTTGGAATGTTTTATTCTCAGTATAAGTTGTGAACTGACCGCACAAGCGGTGACTGCTGGGGGATTTGAATATTGTGCTGAATAGTCACATTGGAATACCGGGGAACTGGAAATTGTTTTATATACTGGTGAAAATTAGTCACTGGTATGTGAATAAATAGCGACTTGATATTTTATAAAAGAAACAATCTGAAAGGTTTGTTTGCTTTATGTATTACTGTAACTTATTGTAAATGTAGTTTGGTTTGTACACCCATCCCCAACCTAATATGTTTTATTTCCAGATATCAATATTAATATTGGTCAACACTTGTGAATTTATAAGACAGCTGCTCATCAGTTTCACAATTCAGCCTCAGCAGCAGCTTGATGAATGTGCTTTCCATCAGTACAGTTAGATATGTTTGCAGGAAAGCACAATCAACAAAAGAAAAAGGGACATTACTTTTTATGGGTTTGGACAGTCTGAACAAAAGAATCAAGCTGGCAGCCTTGCATTTCTTGGTGCAGTATTCATTGATAGGCCCTTAGACTAGGCCTCAGTGCAATATTCACTGATAGGCCCTTAGACTAGGCCTCGGTGCAGTATTCACTGATAGGCCCTTAGACTAGGCCTCGGTGCAGTATTCATCGATAGGCCCTTAGACTAGGCCTCGGTGCAGTATTCATCGATAGGCCCTTAGACTAGGCCTCGGTGCAGTATTCACTGATAGGCCCTTAGACTAGGCCTCGGTGCAGTATTCATCGATAGGCCCTTAGACTAGGCCTCGGTGCAGTATTCACTGATAGGCCCTTAGACTAGGCCTCGGTGCAGTATTCATCGATAGGCCCTTAGACTAGGCCTCGGTGCAGTATTCATCGATAGGCCCTTAGACTAGGCCTCGGTGCAATATTCACTGATAGGTCCTTAGACTAGGCCAGTGAGTGAAATGCTATCATAAATATACCAGGGATGGTCATTAACTCCTTAAACTAAATTTTAAAGTACTTAAAATGCAAACATTGTAAGTGTACTTGCTTTACGTGGCTGATGGGGTGACGGTGGTTAGCAGGGACCTGGGTTCAATTCCGGCCTCGTGTCACTGTATGGAGTTTGTACATTCTCCCTGTATCTGCGTGTTTCCTCTCAGTCCAACGACATACAGGCTAGGTGGATTGGCGATGATAAATTGCCCCTTGTCCAGGGATGTGCAGGTTAGGTTATGGGGTTGGTGGACACATCTGAAGTGCTCATTTGAAGGGCCAGTGTAGACTCAATGGGCCGAATGGCCTCCTTCTACACTGTAGGGTTTCTATGTCATGCCATAGGTAGTGAATAATACACTGATGATCATTTTGCAGTATTGGACTAAGCGGAGTGGAAGCTGAAGAGGAAAGTTGCCTTACTGTGAGCTTGTGCATTTTGTGATCATTCTGCTGCACCAGGACATTGTTACAACTTGCCATAAAATCAGGTTTTATAAATCTCATCACATTTATCAGAACCCTCACAAAAGCAGTGAGAGCTGTGCTGTTGTCTTTTCTGCAATGTAATAATTCTGAACCTGCTGGATGATGGTGAACTAGTTATTGTCCATGATGAGGTGTGATGATCTTCAGGTTAAACCACCACCAGTCAACTCTCCCTCCTCAAAGGGGAAAGCATCCTATGGTCAATTGGAACGATGGCGACTTTACCTTGCCTTCACAAAGAGAGTGCCTGTTCTTTTGATACAGATTTTGGTAGGAGACATGCAGAAGCCCCTCCTTAGCAATTACACTAATTTGCTTTTCAATGGGTGGCTGAGTTTCCTGGCCGTTTACACTGTTCAGAACGTGAATTTATTGCATCACCTACTTAACTTCAAAAGCTCTCAATGGCAGAATAGAGGCTTTATTAATCCTCATTCCAGAAGGTAACTTGAAGCTTCAAAATTATGTAAACTGTGTGCATCAGTGTGCTGGAATTGGAGATTCCTCTACATTTTCATTTGTTATTTCACTGGGGGTATGTGTACTTGTTTCTTCAATGAGAATATTGGACAATTCCTTTCATTTTCTTGCTTTCTGTACCTTTGTATGCAACTTTTAAATGTTATGCCCATTGTAAAAGGGAATCCATATCCCAGTGCAAATCAATGAATTAAAGCCTCTCCACCTGGGAAGAATTCTGTATTTACAGATAGATTTGTATCGTTCAGTCAATGTAAAAGTACAGCACAGATCTTAACCTGTACACCAATTGGTGTGTTCCTGGGTTATTGTACTCCAACCACGCATTGGACCCTACCAACACAGGAAAGCTGCACTGCGACCTTGATCCGTTTCCAGGATTTTCACAAGTTTCAAGAGATTCTGACAGTACAATACCAAATAAATAACAATGCTGTTAAAGTTATTATAGCTAGAAAACAAAGTAATATCCATCTCGAGTTGCATCACATTTCTTTTAAAGTTGTGATTTTCCGACTGATATTTTTCCTACTGAGAATCTTGAACTGGCTAGCTGAAGAAATAGGTCTCGGAACAATATCCTGAATTCAGGAATTCTCTCCCGGTCAGATTTTATCATATACGCTGTGTAGCAAAACGGATTCTCTGCAGAATTGTCCAGAAGTTCTAGAGTTCAAGTTGTCACGGTCTTTGCCAGACTGGGTGCCCACACTGGCCGATTTCCCCCAAAACAGACCACCTCGTATTTCAAACAAGGTCAATTTTCAATAATCTGATTTATTCTAATTTGGTGACAATGTCAAAAAATATTTTTAAAAGAAAAAGTTCCAAGTTTAGGATGGTTAGAAATCCAACAAAAATCAGAAGCTACAAAACAAACAGGATCATATAATTCCTTTATATTTCCATACAACTTTACAACCATTGAAAAAAAGTGCCTCATTTGTACAAATTTTGGCAAATCAGACTTGACGCAATGAGAAACTGCTCAGCTTTTCTTTGAAAACAATATAAACTTTTAAAAAGGACATGAAGTGCCATAATATATAATCCGAATAAATAATCAAGATATTGCAACAACCCCACACAGCACTGTTTCCAAAATCTTGTCTAGCCATGATTGTTTTCGTAGCAAAGCACCCAGAACCATCAACGTGACAGTGCTCTTAACAAACTGCTACATTTTGTACTGCAAGTTTACTACGGTGCACACGAGAGAAAGCAACTATCAAAAAGGTAAACAAAAAAATATATATAATTGAAAAAAGTTGTTAAAACATACAACACATAAAACTTCAATATATAGTAGAAAATCATCTGTAAACATATGCAGCTTGAAATTTGCACCATAGTTGTTAATTACCCACATTTCAGTGCCCATAGATCAGAACTCCATTTAGCATAATTGCATACGAAATATTACTGTACACTTATTTACAGGGCTGTTCAATCATCCATCACCATGGAAATGACACAGGTTCACAATTTTAGTTTTAAAAAAAAAAGGATCTCCCAACGAGTGAAACGATTACCTAATAGACCCTTCCTCTGCACTGCAACAGATATCGTAATGTTCACACCAAATGTAGTTATGGCAAACGCTTCAACGGAGTTGGCCAGAAAAGCTCAGCTTTTGGAGTCATGGCAAAACTCACCGTGACTAGGATTTCTGTACACACAATAAAAATGCAGATGAGCAAAAACTGACTCGCGCACCAGCCAATGCCTCGAGTGGATTAGAGTTGTTAAAACTGGTCCAACAATTGACGAAGGTATGGGGCCTTTGTAAGGTCACGACTGACACTGAACAGCTTATACAGGACCGGGCAATCCAATGAGACACACTGAACTTGTCTGTCCACACAGCCGGAGCAATTCCTGCAAATCTAAAAACAAAAGGCTTCCGTGAGTAATTCAAAAGACAGCAATGACTTTCTAACATCTGCAGGCTGTTAGGCATCAGGCATCCACAGAAAACCAGCCCTAGAATGGTGCTCGACATCAGCCCCAGAATGCAACTCATGCAAATTAGGTTAGCCTCTTTCCATAAGCCTGGTGCATTTGGCTTTCAAAGTGAGGAGTTAAAGCGATATGGAGGAGAGAGAGAGGGAGGTGAGGAATACACACATGCACAGGCTTCAAAAAGGCACAGAAGGGGGTGAGAAAGAGGGAAATGGGACAAGGAGACAGTGGACAGAAGACGACAAGAAATAAACAACTTTCTTGCAGACATCCCAAAACGCTCTACAACCAATTATATTTGAAATTTGGTCACTGCAAAGTCAACCGCCAATACACAGAGGGCGCTCTCTCAAACATGAATCCAGAATTGTTAATCTTTCAGAATGTTCACCAGCACACCGAGGTAAACCTCATCAATCCCAG
Organism: Scyliorhinus canicula; assembly: GCF_902713615.1. Classification (NCBI taxonomy): domain Eukaryota; kingdom Metazoa; phylum Chordata; class Chondrichthyes; order Carcharhiniformes; family Scyliorhinidae; genus Scyliorhinus; species Scyliorhinus canicula. The sequence goes on along the minus strand of NC_052151.1, from coordinate 35,663,824 downwards.
ACATTTGTTTTCGACATCCCTTGTATAAATAAGTCTTTGAAATCAGTTTAGTCCACAGACTCTATAGGTAACCACTAGAAATAAATACTCGAGAAATACTTTCCTCCCTTTTTCCCCACTTTATTTTCCTCGACTTGGCCACTGCCCCACCAGCACATGTTCTGGAATTTCCTCCCTAAACCCCTCTTCAGAATTTCCTCAGGCTGAGTGACCTTCTTTGGTGCTGTTAGGACTATTGCCAGTTCACTGCAGAGCAGCCAGCCCGACGGGGCCGTCCCCCCTCCGCTCAGTCTGGCCCGGGCCATCCCCCCTGCTCAGTCTGGCCCGGGCCGTCCCCCCTCCGCTCAGTCTGGCCTGGGCCATGCCCCCCCGCTCGGTCCAGTCCCGGGCGTTCCCCCCCGCTCGGTCCAGTCCCGGGCGTTCCCCCCCGCTCGGTCCTGTACCGGGCGTTCCCCCCCGCTCGGTCCTGTACCGGGCGTTCCCCTGCTAAATCCCATTAATGCCGATTTTCAATGAATCCGCCCTAGTCTCTCCAGCTCAGTCCTCACCCCCCCCCCGCCCCTCCCCCACCACAAATTCCACACTTCTGTGAAACACTGCTGACATTTCTATCGTGGAGAATTAGATAAAGGTTGTTCTTAACACCATGAGCTTATTTCTTCCAAATAGGACCCAGGGTTCTTACCAGGGGATTGGCGGTAACAATTTGAAGGGCCAAAGGGCCTGTTCCTGTGTTGTATTTTTCTTTGTTACCACTCCCGGAGGTGCCGCATGGCCAGAGGTGCCACGTTTATATGGGATTTTGAAGAGGCACTTTACCCATCTGGTGCTTGTAAAACTATAATATTTCCTGGTACTAGACAATGATGAAGAGGGAATTCCGATGTCCTGCACAACATCGCACCTTAACCAGTGCCAACAGTACAAACTCTCAGCCGGTTGGTGTACAATGGTTTCTACCTACTTCCAGCCACTGCACTTTGAGAGGGCTCAACAAGATAATGTACTGAATTAGCATAACTTTTTAATTAGACACCAAGCATTAGCTAATTATAGGCAGAAAAATCAGTGATTTATTTTAGTTAGCAAACAGCATGAAGACAATACAGTCAGTTCTGCAGCTAAATCTTCACAACTGATGCACATTACTGGCATTTAGAATATGTCTGGTAGCAGTCTTTGTAAATCTCCATATATTATACAGGCAACGTCCCTCAGGGTGCCTCACAGTAACTGGAATGTCAGATATCAACCCCATCCGGCAGGTTAAACAGCACTTCCTCCTTTCAGAGGGGCGGGGGGGGGGATAGAGAGGCGAGACCGAGGGACTTTGTTTTAGCTGGAAGCTACAGCAGTTTATAGGTTGACCGCAGGCGAGGGAACAAATCCACAACTCTACTAAAGGCACTGGTTTTAGAAAGCTAAAAGAGGGAGTTTGGAAACTCTCATATCGCGGGAGGATTAAGAGGAGAAATTTACCGACACTGACTTTGATTCAGAGCGCAGTGCGTGTTTGAGCACAGCCAATTGGGGGTTTTAAACAAGGACTTTGTGCGAATGAGACCATCGTATCTTCAAATGTGTCAACTGTGTTAATCTGAAAAACCTGTGTAATTAGTAACTGAAGGAGTATTGTATTATAATCCAATCTCTCCAGCTTTAACAAAAGTTTTGTTGTTAAAACTAATTAGTAGTTCTGTGATACTGTTTCTCAGCATTTGATAAAAAAATAAAAGATAAGATCTTTTGAGCCAGAGTTCCATTCTGGGATCTTCCCATCCAATTACATCATCAACTGGGATTGGAACTAGAGAGAGAGAGAGAGAAAGCAAGAGAATGAGAGACTGAGACAGAGAGAGAGAAAAAGAGGAAGGAAAGAAATTGAGGTTGAAGGAGAGAAATTGAGGGCAGCATGGTAGCACAGTGGATAGCACTGTGGCTTCACAGTGCCAAGGTGCCAGGGTCCCAGGTTCGATTCCTGGCTTGGGTCACTCTCTGTGTGGAGTCTGCATGTTCTCCCCGTGTCTGCGTGGGTTTCCTCCGGGTGCTCCGGTTTCCTCCCACAGTCCAAAGACATGCAGGCTAGGTGGATTGGCCATGATAAATTGCCCTTAGTGTCCAAAAAGGTTAGGAGGGGCTATTGGGTTACAGGGATAGGGTGGAACTGAGGGCTTAAGTGGGTCAGTGCAGACTCAATGGGCCAAATGGCCGCCTTCTGCACTGTATGTTCTCTATGCAGACTCGATGGGCCGAATGGCCTCCTTCTGCACTGTGTTCTATGTTGGGGAAGGGAGGCAGGAGCAGGCATCAACATCAGACATTCTGCTCTCTGGGGTAGAACAGGGAGGAAGATCGTGCCTCAAATGTTCAGTTTATTTCTGGATAAAATTGCTGGTGACCTTCATTCAGAGAATTATAAATAGTAGACCATTTAGTTCCATTGTTATTGTTTCAGCCTGTGATTTTTTTTAGGGAGAGCAACAGCGACTTAATAATTGAGCACATGTACCTTTAGCAGCCCAGCCTGTTTCCATTGCCATTCTCCAATCTCCTGGTGAAGGATCACAGCCACTTGCTGAGGATTGCTCCGACACTTGTTGCAGATACCTAGCTGGGTCAGCTCATCACAGACTGGACAGTGCAGGGTGGTGAAATACTGGGAGATGGTTCCTTTACGAGCATCCTGTTCATTGCGAGCCGTTGAAAATGCCTTCTGGATCTAAATAAATAGTAAGCAAAAAGTGTAAGACAACTGGAATGGACTCCTGTTCATTTTTGGATAGTAAGTTTACAGTGTAAAAGACGGTTTCTTAAGTATTCCGATAATATCAAGTGAGAAGACAGACAGACGGCTCCAGGTGTCAAAAGAGCGAGTTTACAATTTGTACAGCTGGTAGCGGGAGAGAGATCAAAAAAAATCCTCTCGCACTGCTGACTGCTGTACATTGCATTGCCGATGTCGAGTCATTAACTATATTACCGTACTCTGGAAGGACGCACCATAAATTAGATGGAATTTAACAAGGACAGATTATCAGCAATAAAAGCAAAATACTGCGGATGTTCGGAAATCTGAAATATCAGCAATATTATCTTATCACTGAAATGTACCACGCCTGGGTTTCAGCCAAGGCAAGAGAAGATCCTGCTGACATCAAAGAATGACAGCTTTAGTGCACAAACGCAGCAACACGTGGGCTATGCTGTGAAATGATTAATGGAGAGACGAAAGTGTTGGGGTGCGTTCACAGAGCAGTTAATTATAAGACACAGTACACTATACCTCAGTTAACCCTCATTTAAAATAGTGTCTATTGTTGGTTCCCACACATGGCAAGTTATAGAGCCACTGGAAAGGGTGCATGGGATGGAGACCACTAATTCCCAGTTTAAAGCATCTTGGGGCAGCACGGTACCACAGTGGTTAGCACTGCTGTCTCACAGCCCCAGGGATCTGGGTTCAATTCCGACCTCAGATGACTGTTTATGTGGAGTCTGCATGTTCTCCCCGTGTCTGCGTGGGTTTCCTCCGGGTGCTCCGGTTTCCTCCCACAGTCCAAAGATGTGCAGGTTAGGTGGATTGGCCATACTAAATTGCCCTTAGTGTCCAAAGGTTGGGTGGGGTTACAGGTATAGGGTGGGGGATTGGGCCTAGGTAGGGTGCTCTTTCAGAGGGTTGGTGCAGACGTGATGGGCTGAATGGCCTCCTTCTGCACTGTAGGGGGTTATATGATTCTACGAGTTATGATAGGCTAAAACAGTTGGAATTCTGCACTTTACAGAAGTGGAAACTTGGGTATGATTTGATTGCGATTTGCAACATGATAAAGGGCTGAAATGTGTTCCAATGAATCAGATCGGGGAGGGAGAGAAAGAGAGAGAGATGGTGTGTTACAATTTTACCGTCTTGGTTAGGTGGTGATTCTTTACCACAGAACAGACTGCTATGTCATTTGGTGCAGTTTCGATTTGCTGCATTCCTTCAAGTGAAAGCTGAACGTCACATTTTACAGAAGGTACATAACTGTTGGGAATTAAGAACTGGATTGCTCTGATCACTATAATCCACGCTATACAAACCAGCAGTAATCCCAACACCAACCACTGGGGGACGCCACTACACTCCCCTCCAGACAAGAACAAATCCACACACTACTTTCTATCCCATAGCCAATTTCATATCTAAACCCCATGGTTTCAATCTTGGTAAAGTGCCCATTATAGCACTTCAACTATCTCTTAAAAGTCCGTTCCACAACATCTAGTTAAACACGATAAGTCTTCAACAAATCCATGCTGCCTTCACTTATTGGCTCGTATTATTCCAAGTGACAATTCTGTCTGAAACTATTCTCTCCAAGTTCCCCCACCACTGAGGTTATGCTGACCAGGCTGTAGTTCTTGGGTTTGACCTTCTCTCTTTTCTGAAGTGGGGTTTAAACATTTGCAATCCTCCAGGCCTGTGGCATCACTCCCAAATCCATGGAAAATTCCAGCCAGGACCACCACACTTCCCACATTTACTACCCTCAGCAACCAAGGCATCCCATCCAGGCTGGTTGACTTTTCTTCTTCGAACAATGCTTCGAACCTATTTGTACCCTATCCAGCCCCTCTGCTGCCTTCTCCTTTCCAGTGCTCCGTGCTTTACTGGGATCAGATGCAGAGTATTAATTTAGTACATCATCTGCCTCCACACGATGATCTGCTTGTTGGGTCCGACTCTGCCGCCCCCCCCCCCCCGAATATCTTTTCACTATTTGACATGCTTTTAAACATTTTTGCACTCCTTTCTTGTTAGTTACTAATCTTTCTCATATGCTCTCCTGACCCCATTTTCAGCTCTTTTCTGTATTGCTTGCGTTCAGTACTGAATCTGTACTGAATTATGAAGCTGACATTCTGCATGAACCATTTTCAGTATAATTTCTAATCTCCGATTATACTCCAAGCTCGCATGCATTGGCATTGTTCCTGTTGTGTCCATGTTCCGTGCAGCCATTCATCCAAGTGGGTCAAACTTTTAAATTGCAAACTACTTACAATTAGAGACACACCAGTTTTAATAGTTTAAACATTAAACGGATCTGGAAGGTAATTTTATTATTGGAAAGAAATCAGGTTGAGGGTATGATGGACAAACCAAACGAGAACAGGATACAGGGTCAGATTGAGCAGGTGGTTTACATAGAACATAGTGCAGAAGCAGTCTGCACCGACCCACTTAAGCCCTCACTTCCACCCTATCCCCATAACCAATAACCCCTCCTGACCTTTTTGGAAACTAAGGGCAATTTATCATGGCAAATCCACCTAACCTGCACGTCTTTGGAGCACCCGGAGGAAACCCACGCAGACACGGGGAGAACGTGCAGACTCCGCACAGACAGCAACCCAGCAGGGAATCAAACCTGGGACCTTGGTGCTATGAAGCCACAGTGCTATCCACTTGTGCCACCGTGCTCCCCATGGTTTGGAGCAGAAAGGTGGAATTAACCATGGAATGGCGCATCTGAACTGCAACCAGCAGCAAAGCTGGCTCTGCTTTAAACGGGTGCCGATTCTGATGAATTCTGAAGCAGCGGTAAGGGGTCTGCCTCAGGTTGGGGGGCAGTAACAAGTAACACAGGGATCAGTGTTAGGCCCGCAGTTCTTCACAGTTTAGATGAAAGATGAGAGCGAAGGCAGGTTGTATGGAGTTTAGAGGGATGAGGGCTAATCGAATTGAAACAACAGAATACCGAGAGGCCTAGATAGAGTGGATGTTTCCACTAGTAGGAGAAACTAGAACCAGAGGACACAACCTCAGACTGAAGGGACGATCTTTAAAACAGAGATGGGGAGACATTTCATCAGCCAGAGGGTGGTGAATCTGTGTAACTCATTGCCACAGAAGGCTGTGAAGGCCAAATCACTGAATGTCTTTAAGACAGAGATAGGTTTTTGATTAATAAGGGGATCAGGGGTTATAGGGAGAAGGCAAGAGGATAATGGGAATGAGAAACATCAGCCACGATTGAACCGCAGAGCAGACTCTATGGAATAGGTTGCACAGTAGCACAGTAGCTAGCACTGTAGCTTGACTGCGCAAGGGACCCGGGTTCAATTCCCGGCTTGGGTCACTGTGTCGAGTCTGCACGTTCTCCCAGTGTGTGTGTGGTTTTCTTCCGGGTGCTCCGGTTTCCCCCCACAAGTCCCGAAAGACGGGCTTGTTAGGTGAACTGGACATTCTGAATTCTCCCTCTGTGTACCCGAACAGGCGCCAGAATGTGGTGACTAGGGGATTTTCACAGTAACTTCAGCTCCTATGTCATATATAAACAAACAGTTTACAGAGTTATTGACAGGTTAAGCGAGAATGCAGAAAGCTATAGCACAGAAGGTTTAATTCTGGTCCGTGTTCACGAAACCCAGAAAGCTATCATACAGGTGCAGGAGGGAACAGGGAGGCAAATGTTAAATGCTGGTTTATATTTGAAGAAAGTTGGAGTATGAAAGCAAAGAGGTGTTGTCCAGCACAAGGTACGAGTGAGGCCACATTTGGAATACTATGCAGAGTTTTGGTCCCCTTATTTAAGGTAAGGTATATTATCACAGGAGGCAGTACTGGGAGCTTTACGCGGGATGATCCCCGTTATGGAAGGACAGATTAAACAGGCTGGGTCTGTACTGCTTGGAGTTCAGAAGAATGAGAGGTAAGATCATTCTGAAGGCATCAGACAGGGTAAATGTTGGGAGGATGTTTCCACTCAAGACGGCCTAGTTGCAGAATAAGGAGAGTTCATTGAAGATGGATTTGAGAAAGAATCTCTTCTCTCAGTGCGGTGAATCTTTGGAATTCTTTATCCCAGGAAGCTGTGACCGAGTCCTTGAACATTTTCAAGGCTGAGACAGAGCGGTTTTAAATCCAGTTGTGGAATTAATGGTTCTCGAGATAAGGCAGGAAAGTAGATTTAGTGAGTGTCTGATCAGTCATGATGTTTTTAATGGTGGACAAGGCTCGAAGGCTGAATGGCCTACTTGTGTTCCTATTTCATACGTCCATATTAGCCAAAGGGCAGACTGTGGCCAATTCTGAGGCTTGAGCCCTCAATATCTTTATAATGAGGTATAAATTCCAAACTTTAGATTATTTCTGCATTTCAAATGCACCTCATTACCCTGGTTCAGATTGTGATCACCATCAGTCAATCCTTTTTGTCAGGCCACAGAATTCAAGACCTCCTGAAAACAAGGTGCCTTTCAGTCGTGTCCGCCTGATGGTACTGGCCATTCCCCACCACAGTCAAATAACCCCATCCAATAGCCTGGAGAAAAGGTAGATCAATTGTCCACGCCAATTAATAGCAGGTTAGTGACCAGTTTTCAACATGGATCTGAGGAAAACTGTATCCAGGACCGCAAAGTGTGTGCAGCTGAATGGTATGGGGGTTAGAACAGTAAATAACTGGCCTTGAGGGTATTTCAGAGTTACTGATAACTCTCCAGCAGCCAGACCGAGTCACCATTCTTCATGGGTGTGCCTGGAGCATTGGCGAAACATTGGGCAGCACGGTGACAGGGTGCTTTGCACTGCACCAGGGATTCATTCCAACCTAGGTTGACTGCGGAATTTACTGTCTGTGTGGGTTTCCGGATGCTCTGGTATTCTCCCACACTCACAAAGATGTGCAAGTCAGATATATTGGCCATGCTAAATTGCCCCTTAGTGTCCAAAGATGTGCAGGTTGTGGGGATAGAGCAGGGGAGTGGGCCAAGGTAGGGAGCTCTCTCAGAGGGTCAGTGGAGACTCAATGGGCCCAATGGCCTCCTTCTGCACTGTAGGGGTTCTATGATTATCACAAGTGCACACTTTATAACAACTGGGCTCACTGGATAACAGCCACCAGCTAGATTACCAACTAACTTCCTTCCATTCTTAACCTGGGCAAGCAGAAGCCAAATCAACAGCAGATCTCTTATTTCCATAGCTGAAATCAGGCCGTGCAGGAAGTGAAAACTCACAGCCAACCCAAAGTACCGAGAAACTTAGTTACTGGATCACTGAGAAAACGCTGACCTTCCATCTTTCAAACTGAAGATGGGACAGAGAGATTATGCAGCTCGACTTTTTTAAATGTTTAAAACATTGTAAGAGTAGGGAGCGTTCGAGTCAACATTCCTTCATCACGATCAATTATCTATCATTATGTTGTGTTTGCTGTGCTGGAACAGGCCAGTGTCTGACCAAGTGGCTCCTTGACCAAGAGGGAGCATGCAGCCCCAAGGTCAATGCAGCCACAGCAGAGGCAAGTGGGAGAGAACTGGGTCTCCCTACATGAGTAATCACTGCAACAGCGCAACATAAAACACTTGAGAACATCCGCCTTTTCGGAGCTCCTTTGCATTCACGTCGATGCATTTCTGTTGATGCTCCTGATAGTCAAGAACTTAGACACGAGTCAGTGGCCAGGTGAATGAGAACTAAACAAGGTGATACAAATCCAACGTGATTCTTACCCTGGGTAGCTCATGGTACCAGCTGAAGACATCTACACCAATCAGGGAGAAAACCCTGTTGAGAGGTGGCAGGATCTGTTTGGTGATGTAGTAGGTCGCATTCAGTCTCAAGCTGGGATCCTGCAGCACCTCAATCGGCCGTCTGACGAGCTGAATGAGGGGCACACCCGGCACTCCGTACACAATGACGTAAGGAACTCTCTCGCCTGCCCTGGGCTCAGAACGCCGATCATATGACAGCATCCTCCTGTATGGGAACAAGACAAGCATTAGCAATTTGAGTTAATACTGTATCAACGTGAACATAGAACAGTACAGCACAGAACAGGCCCTTCGGTCCTCGATGTTGTACCAAGCATTGTCCGAAACCAAGATCAAGCTATCCCACTCCCTGTCATTCTGCTGTGCTCCATGTGCCTATCCAATAACCACTTGAAAGTTCCTAAAGTGTCCGACTCCACTATCACAGCAGGCAGTCCATTCCGCACCCTAACCACTCTCTGAGTAAAGAACCTACTTCGGACATCCCTCCTATATCTCCCACCCTGAAGCTTATAGTTATGCCCCTTGTAACAGCTACATTCACCCGAGGAAATAAGTCTCTGAACGTCCACTCCATCTATCCCCCTCATCATCTTATAAACCTCTATTAAGTCGCCTCTCATCCTCCTCCGCTCCAAAGTGAAAAGCCCTAGCTCCCTCAACCTTTCCTCATTAGACCTATCCTGCAAACCAGGCAACATCCTGGTAAATCTCCTTTGCACCCTTTCCAATGCTTCCACATCCTTCCTATAATGAGGTGACCAGAACTGCACACACTACTCCAAATGTGGTCTCACCAGGGTCCTGTACAGTTGCAGCATAACCCCGCGGCTCTTAAACTCAAGCCCCTGTTAATAAACGCTAACACACTATAAGCCTTCTTCACGGCTCTATTCATTTGAGTGCCAACCTTCAGAGATCTATGGACATGAACCCCAAGATCTCTCTGTTCCTCCACATTCCTCAGAACCCTGCCATTGACCCTGTAATCCGCATTCAAATTTTTTCTACCAAAATGAATCACCTCGCAATTATCAGGGTTAAACTCCATCTGCCATTTTACAGCCCAGCTCTGCATCCTATCAATGTCTCTTTGCAGCCTACAACAGCCCTCCACCTCATCCACTACTCCACCAATCTTGGTGTCATCAGCAAATTTACTGACCCACCCGTCAGTCCCCTCCTCCAAGTCATTGATAAAGATCACAAATAGCACGTGGAAAAATGACTATTATTTCAATAGCTGATTCACACCATTCCCCTACCTGGATGCACTCTCGGGATTTACTGAAGATTGCATTGGTGCGATTTGAAAGCCCTTTTATATTAATGCACAAAAGTGTTAAAATATTCCATTCAAACTGCTTCAATGCAGCTCCACTGGGCACTGCAGATTCTGCATTAACCAGCAGGTGGCACCATGTGGAAGCATCCTTCAGCCACAAGCTGAAAATGATTTACAATATTAATTAAACATACACACTTTTCAGTGTTGCTAAGCAAAACTTATATTTCAATAGCACATAAGGCATCTCAGAACTTGACAGACAACGGACCTGGTGCTTGACAATGGGGTGGCATGGTAGAAGTGGTTAGCACTGCTGCATCACGGAGCCAGGGACCCAGATTCGATTCCCACCTTGAGGGACCGTGTGGAGTTTGCACGTTATCTCCGTGTCTGCGTGGGTTTCCTCCGGGTGCTCTGTTTCCTCCCAGTCCAAAGATGTGCAGGTTAGGTGGATTGGCCATGCTAAATTGCCCCTTAGTGGGTGGGGTTACGGAGATCGGATGGGGGAGTGGGCCTGGGCAGGGTGCTCTTTTGGTGGGTCATGCAGACTTGTTGGACCAAATGACCGCCTTCTGCACTGTCAGGATTTTATAATTCAATTATACAAAATGCAAGGGAGGGCTTTTTAAAAGGATGCAACAAGGGCCAAAAGGGGCTGTCACTGGGAGCGAGGAACAAAATAGCCTGAACATCCAGAGGGCCTGGCAAATTGGGGCTGGAGTACATCGGAGAGAGGTGAAACCATTCAGATCTGTTGCTATGTTAGTCTATCAGTGGAACCAGCTCCTTTTCTGGCCCACTTTAAACACGTTGAGCTATTGTACAGACAATCAACTTGGCACAAGTTCAAATCCCAGCAGCGCGTGGCACAGAACAGCATAAAGGTACAAAGCAGATGAACACGAGGCTGGTCAGGTCTAATTCCAGACCCACCAAAATGAGACTTTAAAAAAAGCAGGAGCCATTTTTAAAGGACAAATTCCCACATTGTTATATTGTCCACGCAAGTGGAATATATTGACTTGGGTCTCTATTTTCCAACTGGAAGGAACAGAAATGATACAAATGACAATTTGAACACAGTAGCAGGCACTCATTTTGGGATCGCTCTCCTGTAGGTTACAAGGTAAAAGGGATGTGAACTTGGATGAAAAAGCAACAGAAGAGTTTATAATAAATCTGCACTCCATAAGTACAAAAGCAGTGCAATTGCGTGGAATGCAAAGGACCAATATTCCCCCGCCACCAAATGACTTATAGATCATAGAATTTACAGTGCAGAAGGAGGCCATTCGGCCCATCAAGTCTGCCCGGCTCTTGGAAAGAGCACCCTATCCAAGGTCAACACATCCACCCTATCCCCATAACCCAGTAACCCCACCCAACGCTAAGGGGCATTTTGAAAATGAAAATGAAATTGAAAATCGCTTATTGTCACAAGTAGGCTTCAATGAAGTTACTGTGAAAAGCCCCTAGTCGCCACATTCCGGCGCCTGTCCGGGGAGGCTGGTACGGGAACTAAGGGCAATTTAGCATGGCCAATCCATCTAACCTGCACATCTTTGGACTGTGGGAGGAAATCGGAGCTTCGGAGGAAACCCGCGCACACACGGGGAGGATGTGCAGACTCCGCACAGACAGTGACCCAAGCCGGAATCGAACCTGGGACCCCGGAGCTGTGAAGCAATTGCGCTATCCACAATGCTACCGTGCTGCCCATTAGAAAATTGCATCAGAAAATTTCAAAACTGTTTCTACAAAAGGAAACATCAGAATGCAATCCTACATCTCATGCAGCGTTTATGTCGGAATTTATAACAGCCCCCGGAACAGTCTTTCCTTTTTTTTGGATTTGATTTGATATCTTCTGATGCTCCAACCCCAAAAGGGTGAGCAGAGGTATTACAGCAGCTATTCTTCAGCAAGAGTAGAGCCAAAACAGGTTACTTTCAACGGAATCTGACCCATTTTTACTGTCAAGGTGGCGCTGGAACTTTCTGGCTTTCTTTGTGGCACTGAGCAATGTGCGGTAAGCAAAGAAAGCGTGTTCAAGACTGCAGACGGAACAATATTCTCCTCAGGTGCCAGCAAATCTGCCCTCCCTGCCTCATTAGCAGGGCTGCATCAGAATGCCTGCCTTTTGGTGTCTCAGCTCCCTCAGGAGGCAGCAGCAACCCCCACCACACGCTTCATCTAGAATGCTGTCCACAAATGGCCACAAGTCCATGATGCATTTTCACCTGTAAAAAGCAGCAGGGGTGACCCGCAGCCCACCCTTACTTGATCAGCAACAACAGTTTTCTATGAAGTAAACTCTCAAAGCATAAACTAGAGTTGGGACCGAGACAAAAGTTGTTCAGCCAGAGCCCATCCTGATGGTACATTAACCTACACGTCTGACAGTACATTAATTGTACTTGACAAATCCTCATCTTTATACTTTCATTCCCTTACCTGGACAAGTGTTTCAAATTCTCAGCGCAGTGAACAAATACATTTTTTTCTGGTAGCTGTATTAAGTGTAATTCATGTTCTCTGATCCTGGGTGAGGCATTTTGAAGCAATGTTCTAGGTTTGCTGGATCTACACCATTTTAAAAAAAATACACTGTGGTCTTCATCCCATAGCCAACTTTTTATTGATTTTCTATGTTGTGCGTCTGATTTTCCTGCAACCTTCTCCTGGTTTCCCCGTAACATAACCGCGCTGTGATCAAAATTAAGCACAAGTATTCAGCGCTTTCTGTCATTCGGAGGGAGCCACAGGTTGCCAGCACTGACAAAGACAAATCCTGTCCCAAACTCAAAAAGAGTGGCAGATGTAAGCCCAAGGGTGACAGGCCCATTAAAGTCACCTCATTAACAAATTTACTCAACTGTCAGGTGTGAGGTGGAAACACACCATTTGAAAATAACCCAATGGTAGCCCAATGTAGAAGGGACAGAATTTAGCCTCATCAACCATAGGCAATTAAAAAAAAAAAAATTGGATCTAGTAGAGCTTCCTCATCGTAATGAATATATTTGAAGAACATAAAAAAAAACGGACAATTGACATAGTTCTTTACGGGAGTGATATTAAATTAGACACAAGAGCTGACATTCCAAGCTGATAGGTGGCGAGAGCCATGCAACATATTAACTCTGTAATGTCTAAAAGGAAGGAATTAGAGAACAGTCATGAGGGAATCAGTCACATGCAGTGGAGACCTCACTGAATAGAGATGGTATTAATCCCACTAAAGTAGCTAGCAGAATTTTAATTTGATTATTAAATTCAATCGAAAGCTGCTCTCAATAATGCGCCTTGAAGCTATCAATTGCCTTAAAAACCAGTCTGGGAGCTTCGCTAGTGCCCTTTAAGGAAGGAAATGTGCTGTCCTTACCTGGTCTACATGTGATTCCACACCAACAGCAATGTGGTTGTCTCTTAACTGCCCTCTGCAATTGCCCAGCTCAATTGTGCCAAATTGCTTCAGTAAAGTCAAAAAGGAAACCAGACACTGCCTGCCATCGACTTAGGCACTGGAAATAATGGCACACCCAGCCCTGTAAAGTCCTCCTCATTAACGTTGGGGGCTTTCTGCCAAAATTGGGAGGCAACAGCCTGAAGTGGTAATATTTACTGAATCATATTTTACAGCCAATATGCCCGACTGCTCCATCACCATTCCTGGGTACGTCCTGTTCCACCGGACAGACCCAGCAGAGGTGGCATCACAGTGGTATACAGACAGGAGCCCTGCAAGTCCTCAACATCGACTCCGGACCCCATCAAGTCACATGGCATCAGGTCAAACATGGGTAACAAAATCTCTGGCTGATTACCACCGACGGCAAACAATGTTTAATTTAGGAAAATATCATTTTATGGACACTAATTATTTCAATCGGATAGGTTAGAGGAAGAGTAGTTATGCTTACAATTTATATATTAGGTTAGGTATTAGGCAGTTCTTCTTTGCCCACAGAAGAATGACATATTGGAATGGGCTTGTGTGGTGAATGCTGATTTACTGTTTACCTCCAAGAAAAAGCCACATCATTCCTGCCTGGGGCAGAGATTATCTCTTGCTAAAAGTACGCACCATATATCAGGGCCACTATGACAGTCTGGACTCGTTTTGTTTGGCTAAATGGGGTTGGGCAATGGTAACATATTCCAGGTCCCTCCTACCCACCCCCAGCCCAATCCAACTCCATAACAGGTCTGACTTTTAAAACCTCCTGGAAGATCACATGGCTCAGAGAAGGTGGAAATTGGGCAGCACCTTAGCACAGTGGCTAGTACTGTTGCTTCACAGCGCCAGGAGCCGGGGTTCGGGTCACTGACTGCAGAGTCTGCACGTTCTCCCCAGTCTGTGTGGGTTTTCTCCGGGTGCTCCAGTTTCCTCCCACAAGTCCCGAAAGACACGCTGTTAGGTGAATTGGACATTCTGAATTCTCCCTCTGTGTACCCGAACAGGCGCCGGAATGTGGTGACTAGGGGCTTTTCTCAGTAACTTTGTTGCAGTAATTAAAACATTTTTAAAAAAAATTTAGAGTATCCAATTCATTTTTTCCAATTAAGGGGCAATTCAGCGAGGCCAATCCACCTATCCTGCACATCTTTGGGTTGTGGGGCGAAACCCATACAAACACTGGAAGAATGTGCAAACTCCACATGGACAATGACCCAGAGCCGGGATCGAACCTGGGACCTCAGCACTGTGAGGCACCAGTGCTAACCACTGTGCCACCGTGCCGCACTTTAATTGCAGTGTTAATGTAAGCTTACTCGTGGCACTAATAAAGATCATTATTTTAACGTGATAAACAAGACAGCACACCTCGGTGGGACAGACTAGATGGATTTGCACTGGGAGGATTAAAAGGGTTGGGATTCTGGATGTGCAACATTATTCCAAGCTATCTTAATATTGTTTGAGCAGGATTGTCCTGTTCTGGCAGGGGGATGGGAATCAGAACAGTAAGCCAGCAAATGTAGAGGCTGGGGACGAGCATGATACCAGGGTCAGGCTGGCTATGAGGAAGGGCAGGTCGAACTCATGGGCCGGGAGGTCTGGAGTGCATCAGTATAACAGGTAAGACAGATGAACTTAGAGCCTTGAATAATTTTGGATGTGGTTGCTATAACGGAGACTTGGTTAAAAATGGGACAGGACTGGCAGCTAAATATTCCAGGATATAGGTGTTTAAGTGAGACAGGGAGGAAGGTAAAAGTAGTGGCAATACTAGTTAGAGAACAGATTACAGCTGTATTGAGGGAGAACATCTTGGAAGAATCAAGTAACGAGGCACTGTGGGTAGAGTTCCGAAACAGGAAGGGGGCAGTCACTCTGATGGGGGTGTACGACCGGCCTCTCAACAGCCAACAGGAAGTTGAAGAACAGATATGTAAGCAGATTCTGGATAGGTGTAGAAATAATAGGTTTGTTGTAGGGGAGACTTTAATTTCCCTCATATTAACTGAAAATCCGGATGGTGAGAAATATGTTAACTGTGTCCAGGGAGGATTTTTGGAAAAATGTGTGGATAGTCCAACGAGAATGGGGGCCTAGTAATAGGGAACGAGCCCAGCCAGATCTTCAAGGTTGCAGTGGGGGAACATGTAGCGAACAAGTGACCACAATTGAAATAAAAAATTAAAATCGCTTATTGTCACGAGTAGGCTTCAATGAAGTTACCGTGAAAAGCCCCTAGTCGCCACATTCCGGCGCCTGTCCGGGGAAGTTGGTACGGGAATCGAACCGTGCTGCTGGCCTGCTTGGTCTGCTTTAAAAGCCAGCGATTTAGCTGAGTGAGCTAAACCAGCCCCATTCCGTAAGCTTTCAGATACTCGGAAAAGGACGAGAGTTGGCTTAGGGTTAAGGTGCTAACTACAACCAGATTTGGAAGGATTTAGAGGCTGTTGTTTGAGAGGCTGTTTGAAGGTAAATCTACATTTGGCATGTGGGAGACTTTTAAGGAGCAGTTGATGGAAATGCAAACTGTGGGTGACCAGGGAAACGGTGAGTCTAGTCAAAAAGAAAAAGGATGCATATGAAATCTAGGCAACTAAAAACAGATAAAGCACTTGAAAACAGATAAAGCACTTGAAAACAGGAAAGTAGAAAAGAGCTCAAGCAGGGAGCTAGGAGGACAAAAAGGGGGTCACAAAATATCCTTGGCAGACACGATTAAGGAGAATCCAAAGGCATTTTATACATATGTTAGGAACAAGAGGGTAGCTGGAGAAAGTTCAAAGGAGGGAAATTATGCGTAGAACCAAAGGAAGATCTTTAATGGGTACTATGCATCGGTATTCACAAAGGAGAGGGACATGCTGATTGGTGGTGTCTCAAGTCATAATGGAATATGTCATTATTACGAGGGAGGAGGTGTTAGGTGTGTTAAAAAGCATTAATGTAGACAAATCCCCAGGGCCAGATGGCATCTATCCCAAATTACTGAGGGAGACAAGAGATTAAATCGCTGGGCCTCTAACAGAAATCTTTGTTTCCTCGTTGGCCACAGGCGAAGTCTCAGAGGATTGGAGGTTAGCCAATGTTTTCCGTTGTTTAAGGGTAGCCAGGATAACTCGGGTAATTATAGGCCAGTGAGCTTGACATTAGTGATAGTGAAATTGTTGGAAAAGATTCCAAGATAGGATCTATGCATATTGGGAAGTGAATGTTCGTAGTAGCGACAGACAGTATGGCTTTGTACGAGGGATGTCATGTCTCATTAACTTAATTGAGTTTCAGGAGGTGTCAAAAATGATTGGTGAGGGAAGGGCTGTGATGTTGTCTACATGGTCTTTAGTAAAGCATTTTACAAGGTCCCTCATGGCAGGCTGGTGCAAATGATTAAATCACACGGGCTCAGGGGTGAACTGGCTGGATGGATTCAGAACTGGCATGGCTATAGAGGACAGAGGGTAGCAGTGGAAGGTATTTTTCCAAATGGAGGTCTGTAGCTAGTGGTGTTGTTGTTTGTAATATATATAATACACACACACACAAAATGACTTGGAAGAAAACGTAGCGGGTCTGATTAGCAAGTCTGTGGATGATACTAAGATTGCAGGAGTTGCGGATAGCGATGAAGGTTGTCAGAGAATACAACAGGATATAGATCAGGGGTGGGCAAACTTTTCCGTGCAAGGGCCACATTCAGAAATTCACAATTTTAAAGGGCCGCATAGTATATTAATTAATAGTCCCGGTTGTAACCAATTAGCGTGCGGCATATACCTCAGCGCTTCCCCCGGCGGCATCCTGCCTGTAGCCCTCTTTTTCTCTACTTTTCAAAAATGGTGCTTCACCCGGTTATGATTCTGGGCGCCTCATATAGAACATAGAACAGTACAGCACAGAACAGGCCCTTCGGCCCTCGATGTTGTGCTGAGCAATGATCACCCTACTCAAGTCAACGTATCCACCTATACCAGTAACCCAACAGCTCCCCCATTAACCTTATTAAAAAAAAAATAATTATTAAAAATTTTTTTTTTTTTTGATGACTTGATCTTGGTGGGCCGCATAAAGACCTTTGGCGGGCCGCATGCGGCCCACGGGCCGTAGTTTGCCCACCCCTGATATAGATAGTCTGCAAAATTGGGCAGAGAAATTGCAGATGGAATTTAACCCGGACAAACGCGAGGTGAGCATTTTGGTAGATCCAATTCAGGTGGGAGCTATAAAATAAATGGCAGAACCATCAGGAACATAGATACACAGAGATCTTGGCGTGCAGGTCCACAGATCTTTAAAAGTGGCAGCACAGGTGGAAATGGTGGCAAAGCAAAAATATGGCATGCTTGCCATCAGAAGGGGCATTAAGTGTCAAAGTTTTCAAAATTATATAACAGTTATATAGAATGTTGGTTAGGGCACGTTTGGAATACTGTGGCCAATTCTGGTCACCACAGTTCCAGAAGGATGTGGAGGCTTTGAAGAGAGTACAGAAAGAGTTTACCAGAATATTGCCTGGTATGGAGGGTATTAGCTATGAGGAGAGATTGAATAAACTGGGATTGTTCTCCCAAGAAAGACGGAGGCTGAGGGGCGACCTGATAGAAGTTTATGAAATTATGAGATGGGGTGAACAGATGGAGGCTTTTTTCAGGGGTGGAAATGACAATTACAAGGGGGCGCAAGTTCAAGGTGAGGAGGGAAAGGTTCAGTGGAGATGTGCGGGGAAAGTTCTTTTTAAACAGAGGGTGGTGGTGGCCTGGAATGCACTGTCATGTGAGGTGGTTGAGGCAGATACGTTAGCGACTTTTAAGACTTATCTAGATAGACACATGAACAGACGGGGTATAGAGGGATACAGGCGGGTTGGTCACACGTGATCGGCGCAGGCTTGGAGGGCCAAAGGGCTTTTTCCTGTGCTGTATTGTTCTTTGTACAATATAACGTGCTTGCTGTTATTCATTGTGAGTGATTGGTCTAATCCGACCCCTATGCCGATTTATTCTTGTTAGGCTAAGAGCCCTGTAGTTGCTTGGGAACATCATAGCAGGAGTAGGCAATCCGGCCCTTTGAGCCTGTCCGCCATTTGGTAAGATCATGGTTGATCTGGTTATGGTCTCAACTCCACTTTCCTAACTGGACCCCCCCCCAATAATCTGACTCCCTTGTCTATCACAAATCTGTCTCACTCTGCCTTGAATAAGTTCAATGACCCATTCGCAAAAAAACTACCAAGCTAGTCCCATTCTCCATAGCCTTCTGAATTAATTTCCTTTCAAATATATATCCAGCTCACTTTTGAAACCTCCTATGGAATCCACCTCCACCACTCTCCCAGGCAGCGCATTCCAAATCCCAACAACTCCGAGCTCTCATGCTGACCGCCTTGAAATTGTGGCTCCCTAGTCACTGACATACCAACGAGTGGAAACAGAATATCCTTCTTTACCCTGTCAAAACTGTTCAGAACTTTGAACACCTCATCGAGGTCACCTCTTAATCTTCTCTGCTCCAAGGAGAACAAGCCCAATTTCTCCAATCATTCCCTGTATCTAATATCCCTCATTCCTGGTTTAATTCTAGTAAATCTCCTCTGCACACTCTCCAGGCTTTAACACAGTTCCTTAAATAAGGTGCCCAGAACTGAACACAATATTCCAAATGTGGTCTGACCAATGATTTGTAGAGGTGTAGCTTCACTTCCCTGCTTTTATACTCAATGCCTCTATTTATAAACCCAAGGATCCTATAAGCCTTCTGAACAACTGTTTCAATTACATCATTCAACCGGTGTCAAGTCCCGTTTTACTCTCACCAACACTGGTGAATCTGCCAATATATTCCTTATATGTAACCTATTTTCTTCAACAATTCTGTACACACTTTGTAGCCATGGGGATTTGTTGGTTGTCATAAGTTGGAGGAGGATGTTGAATACACGATAGAAACTGGACCACAAGTTAGCAATATCCTGGAGGATACGGCTATAAAATGTTAATTTAACGTTTCAACTTTTCTACCTTTATTCAATAGTGCTAATAAGTTTTCATTCACTCCCGAGCCGGTACTTAAATGAGTGTCTAATTTTATTACTAGTCTAATTAAACTTTTAATTAAAGTTTTTATCCAGATAAGATTTGCAAATGCTCCTGGAGATTTGCAAACACTCCTGGGAATGAGACACAGCTGTGAAATGCAATTTACCACAGTGCATTGGTTAGCACTGTGGAAGCTTTGTTCTAACCAGGGAGCTACTTTTTCCCCACCTTCCATAGGTTTATATCAGCCGAAATGCTGAATTCAATGTTATTATTCAAACCACTCAACTGAACCAACATACTTTCGTCCAATCATCCCTTCAGAAACCTACTTGGCTCCATCAGCACCACTCACCTGGTCAGTTCAAGAGCAGGGACACATGCCCCAGGCCGATATGAATTACTCCCACGGTACTCTTTGGCAAAGGTCAGATCCTGCATGCTGGCTTTCCCTTCCAGTACCTTTGTGCATTGTCTCTGAACATACTGCTTGATCTGACTGATGTCTCTTGTTTCAAACAACAGCTTTATTGAGCGCTCTAGAATCTGTAGAAAAATTCACAAATGAAACAGCAGCAGACATTCCTGTGATACCCAAAGCAAGACTGCATTTGGCTCAAAACTAACTATCATAATCCCATTAAAATAACACCACATTAATAGATTCATGACACCTCTGGATAAGTTTGGAACATACCTTCCACTTGGGGGGAAATTAGCTCAAGTGGTAGAGGACTTATTCTGCATGAAAGGGATAGACGCCCACATTTGGGTTCAATTCCAGTCTTGGGTGACTGTGGAGTTTGCACGTTCTCCCCGTGTCTGCATGGGTTTCTTCCAGGTGCTCCGGTTTCCTCCCACAATCCAAAGATGTGCAGATTAGGTGGATTGGCCATGCTAAATTGCCCCTGGTGTCCCAAGATGTACAGGTTAGGTGGGGTTATGGGGGAGTGGGCCGGTGCAGACTCGATCTGGTGAATGGCCTCCTTCTGCACTTTTGGGATTCCCGGAAAGCCTTTCATATGCATAGGTCTCATTTCTCGGATTCCAAATATCTTCAAAGAGACTTCAGACAAAGAATAGAAGTTGCTTCATTCAGCGATAGAACCAGGTCAGCCAAGAATTATGCATCCCACCTGCTTCACAGTAGTGCACCGTCTCTATTAAAATCCATTGATGTCTGTCGCTTGCTTAAGACGTTATGGAGCAGTTGACGTTCGGTCATGCAGTATTTACCCTGTGCTAAAGCAGCCAAATTAATTTCAAATTACAATGTCAGCTGATTTGGGTCGAACTCTGTATTCGATCAGAAGGCTAGACAAGATTTACAGAACCTCGGTTGGTATTTGATTATTTTCAGGCAAGATATTCGGTTGAGATCCCATTTTATCAGCGTTGCTGACAGTAAAATGTCAACAATCTGGATTATGAATATTGCTGAAGAAAAGAAACATGCTGTTGATGCTTTTCATCTTGGACTCATTAGGGCAGTTGTAAGAATGCCAAATTTCAAAATGAGCAACAATTTATACTCCATGAGAAACGAGACACTTATTGGTTGGCAAGCCAGCTGATTGATCAAGAAGTTGCCTTGGAAAATGGGCCAGGGAACCACCGTTCCCCACACAAATTTGAGATCCTGACTGATTATCTTACATGGGTCAACCTACATTATCTGCCTCTTGGAACTGACTGCAGGCGGTCGTAAAAGAGTAGATAGTTTTCCCAATGTTCAGGAAAACAGTCAACCCATAAACTCCAGAAACAAGTTAACTGGTGGTTTCTCATTTGCTTTATCTGAGAGTAGGCAGTGTTTAAATTGGCTGACAACATTCTCCTATTATATGCAGATCTATTTCTGGATGATAGCTGATCTGAGAAATGTGTTCCTCCTGAAGACCAGTTTTGTATTTTGGAGTCATCAAATCAGATTTGCAAGCTCTGCTTCCACTTGTGTGGGGTATGATATAGAAACCTTCATGCCAAACTCAAGTAAAACCAGTTTAAGATAATTGCAAGATTATTTTAACACCAAAACATCGAGCTTTGGAGACAAAATAATGTTTGTGAACTTGGAAACTATTTTCTTAAATTGTGTGATCAATATGGGGAAACTGTACAGTGACTGGAGGGAATGAGGGGAATTACAAAAGTAGTGAGGTTATTAATACTCACTACTTATTGGTCTCCTTCTTTAAGGAAGGATGTAAATGCATTAGAAGCAATTCAGCGAAGGTTTACGACTAATACAAGCCTTCTGAAGACAGGTTGGAGATCTTAGGTTTGTGCCCGCTAGAGTAAAGAAGAGTAAGGGGCAACTTGATCAAAACTTGAGATCCTGATCAGTTTTTAAAAAAATTTAGAATACCCAATTATTTTTTTTTCCAATTAAGGGGCAATTTAGCGTGGCCAATCCACCTACCCTGCACAACTTTGGGTTGTGGGGGTGAAACCCACGCAGACATGGGGAGAATGTGCAAACTCCACACGGACAGTGACCCAGGGCCGGGATTCAAACCCAGGTCCTCAGCGCCTCAGTCCCAGTGCTAACCACTGCGCCACCGTGCTGCCCTTAGATCCTGAGGGGTATTGAGGGTGGATGTGGAAAGATGTTTCCTCTTGTTGGAGAATATAGAATTAGGGATCACTTATTCAAAAATAAGGGGTTGCTCATTTAGGACAGGGATGAGGAGAGGGTTGAGAATCAAGAGGGTTCTAAAAGGCAGTAGAAGTGGAATTTTTGAATATTTTTATGGAAGGACTAGAAAGATTCTTGGTTAACAAGGGGTGAAAGGTTATGAGGAGTAGACAGGAATGTGGGGTTGAAGTTACAATCAGATCAGCTATGGTCTTATTGAATGGTGGAGTAGGCTTGAGGAGCCGAATAGCCTAATCCTGCTCCGAACTTGTAAGTTTGCATCAATAAGAAAGACACATAAATAAGTCATACCTTGGAAACAGCAGGACAGGAATCTCGCCGCACAGTTTCAATTCCCTTGGCATCAAAAACAGGATCTTTCTGGTCTAAACTCTCATACATATAACCAACGTACCGCTTCTTCGATTGCAAAACACATGGTAAGTAAACCTATTAGAACAAAACAAAACATCCATCACACAACACTTCAGAGTTTGAGATTTTTGGTTATGCAATAGAACATCACAAAGAAAGTAAAATATGATTCATTTGAGGCTGATGAAATTGCTTCAAAGTATTTTCATGAAACATTGAGGATGTGAAGAACTCTTCTTGATTTTCATCATATTGGGATGATGTGCACGAGTAAAATAAGCCACAACTCATTTTACACCATTATGTTGTACGTTAAGTAATGTTTTGCCAAACACCTTACCAAGAACAGAATGTCCCTTTTAATTCAGGATAAACAGTTAAATTATTAATAATTTCCAAATGCAGCATCTTATGACACTTTGGTCAAGGATGTTGAAAATGTATAACTTTCCTACAAAATCTCAGAAACTTCCCACAACTCCTGATTTTATTCACCACTTCTCAGGCAGACTCACAAACAGCCAGTGCACACCTTCCAAAGTAACCGGAACTTGAAAAGTGCCTAGTAAATTATAACGTGGAGATGCCGGCGTTGGACTAGGGTGAGCACAGTAAGAGGTCTTACAACACCAGGTTAAAGTCCAACGCTGTTGGACCAAACCTGTTGGACTTTAACCTGGTGTTGTAAGACTTCTTACTGTAGAAAGTTATAGGTATTACTTGATCTGGGCTGGTTTAGCACAGTGGGCTAAATAGTTGGCTTGTAAAGCAGACCAAGGCCAGCAGCGCAGGTTCAATTCCCATACCAGCCTCCCGAACAGGCGCCGGAATGTGGCGACTAGGGGCTTTTCACAGTAACGTAATTTGAAGCCTACTTCATTTCATTTTCATCTTCAATATGTTAATTTCTCTTCAAAATCAGATGATCAAGATCAGGCGACATGGTTGGCAAGATCTTTACAAACCTGCTCATCAGGAAATGCAGACCAATGTAGCTGCTACATTTGTGCTCTACTTTCTCTCCATTATTGAAAGGAGACACCTCACCTTCTCAAATTTTAGTTTCACAGGCTTTGGATTTTTGGCAGTCACAGCATCGGCAATCTCCTGTCCAATCTTGAAGGCCTGTTCCTTGGTGGCTCCTTTCAACAGCACAAACATGCTGCACAAGAACAAAATAAACTCAGAAACCAAAACAAATAGTAACAACATTTTATTTACATTTCCAACAGCATCAAAATTATATACCTCTTCTGAGCCATAGGAGATTTTGGGGTAGATGACCCAGCGCTGAGTGAGGTTTAAAGGAACATCTTAAAAGAATGAGGGTGTAAAGAGGTGGAGAGAATTAGCGAGTGTGTATTTCAGAAGTTAGGGCCTAGGCAGCTGAAGGGATGGTTATCAATGGCAGATGGGTTAAAATCAGGGATGCTCAAGAGACCAGAGTTAGAGGGCTGCAGTTATCTCGGTTGTGGGAGCACAAGGAAATTTGAAATGGTCCTAACTGTCCTTGAACTGAATGGCTTGCCAGGCCATTTCAGCAGGCAATTAAGAGGAAACTACAGGTCAGTTAGCTTAACATCTAGCACAGTAGTGGAGTGGTTAGCACTGTTGCCTCACGATGCTGACCCGGGTTTGTTCCCGGTCACGAATCACTGTCCGTGTGGAGTTTGTACGTTCGCCCCGTGTCTGCATGGGTCTCACCCCCACAACCCAGGGTAGGTTAATTGGCCACGCTAAATTGCCCCTTAATTGGAAAAAAAATTTGATACTCTCAATTTATTTTATAAAAAAAAGCTTTACATCTATCATAGGGAAAACTTTAAAAGCCATGTATCACAGGGCACTTAAATAAATTCAAGGTCATCAGGCAGAGTCAACATGGTTTTGTAAAATGAAACCGAGATGTGAGGAGTGCCACAGGGATCAACGCTGGGGCCTCAGTTTTTGACTATATATATATATAAAATGTCTTGCATGAAGGGATCAAAGGTACGGGTGCTAAATCTGTTGGTGACACAAAGATAGGTAGGAAAGTAAGTTGTGAAGAGGACACAAGACGGCTATAAAATAATAGGTTAGGCATGTGAATAGGCAAGTGAATATATTGTGGAAAAATGTCAGGTTCATCATTTTGGTAGGATGAATAAAAAAGGAGCATATTATCTAAATGGTGAGAGATTATAGGGCTGTAAGATAGAGGGATCTGGCATGAATCGCAAGAGGTTAGTATGCAAGTACAGCAATTAGCAAAGCTGGGGTGCCACAGTACCACAGTTATTTGTACTGTTGCTTCACAGCGCCAGGGTCCCAGGTTCGATTCCCGGCTTGGGTCACTGTCTGTGTGGCGTCTGCATGTTCTCTCAGTGTCTGTGTGGGTTTCCTCTGGGTGTTCCAGTTTCCTCCCCCATGTTGGTGCGCTTGTTAGGTGAATTAGACATTCTAAATTCTTCCTCTGTGCACCTGAACAGGGGCCGTAGTGTGGCGACTAGCGGATTTTCACAGTAACTTCATTGCACTGTTAATATAAGCCTACTTGTGATACTAAGATTATTATTATTAATAGAATGTTACTGTTTATTGTGAGGGGAATGGAATAAAAGAGTAGGGAGGCTATGCTTCAGATGTGGCCTCACCAATGTCCTGCATAACTGGAGTGCAGTGTACAGTATTGGACTTCTTATTTAAGGAAAGATGTAAATGTATTGGAAGCAATTCTGAGAAGTATTACTAAATTGGTGGGCACTAAGGTGGGCACCACAGTAGTATGGTGGTTAGCATCAATGCTTCACAGCTCCAGGGTCCCAGGTTCGATTCCTGGCTGGGTCACTGTCTGTGCAGAGTCTGCACGTCCTCCCAGTGTGTGCGTGGGTTTCCTCCGGGTGCTCCGGTTTCCTCCCACAGTCCAAAGATGTGCGGGTTAGGTGGATTGGCCAGGCTAAATTGCCCTTAGTGTCCTAAAAAATAATGTTAATGGGGGTTGTTGGGTTACTGGTATAGGGTGGATACGTGGGCTTGAGTAGGGTGATCATTGCTCGGCACAACATTGAGGGCCGAAGGGCCTGTTCTGTGCTGTGCTGTTCTAATTCTAATTCTAAATTAATACCTGGAATGGGTGGGTTGTTTTATGAGCAAAGGCTGGAGTTTAGGAGAGTAAGAGATCACTTGATTGAAACATACAAGATCCTGAGGAGTTTCAACAGGGTGGATGTGGAGAAGATGTTTCCTCTTGTGGGAGAATCTAGAACTAGGGGCCGCTGTTTAAAAATAAGGGATTGCTCATTTAAGACGGACGAGGAGAAACATTTTCTCAGCTAGTTGAGACTTTGGAATTATCTTCCTCAAAAGATGGTTGAGGCAGAGTCTTTAAATATCTTTAATTCAGAAGTAGCTAGATTCTTTATAAGTGAGGGGGTGTAAGGTTATCGGGGGTAAGTGGGAACGTGAAGTTGAAATTAAAATCAGATCAGCCATTATCTTACAAAATGGCGGAGCAGGCTTGAGGGGCCAAGTGGCCTACTCCTGCTCCTAATTCGCACGAGTCAACCATATTAATGTGTGTCTTGAGTCACAATAGGCCAGGCTGGGTAAAAATGGCCGATTTCCTTCCCTAAAAAGGACATTAGTGAACCACGACAATTAATGACCCTCAGTCACCATTACTGAGCTTTTAATTCCAGATTTTATGAATTGAATTTAACTTTTACCAGCAGCCATGGCTTGAATCCCTGTCACCAGAGCATTAGCCTGGGCCTCCAGATTAAGAGTTAGTAATTACCACAATGACCCAAAGGAGGGACAAGGGCATATAAAAATTTGAAAATAGGCTGACAGTTGTAAGATTAATTTAAAATTGGATGCAAGGACCAAAAGTAAAATTTCTAAAATTTGCCGAAGACACAAAATGAGATGGGAATGTAAACTGTGAGTAGTATACTAAGAGGGTTGAAGAGGATTTAGACAGGGCTGAATGACTGGGTAAGAGTGTGGTAGATAGTGACGTTTATCTGCTTTGGTAAGATAAACAGAAATGCAGAGCGTTTCTTAAATAGTGAGAGATTGGGAAATGTTGATGTCCAAAGGGACCTGGGTGTCCTTGTTCATATGTCATTGTGGGCTTTATAGGAGAAAGAAGGTCTTGCTGCAGTTGTGTTGAGCCTTGTTGAGGCCACACCCAGAGTATTGTGTACAGTTTTGGTCACATTACTTAAGAATTATACTGTTCACAGACTGAACGCAACAAATATTCACCAGATTGAATCCTGTGATGGCGAGATTGCCCATGAGATGAGATTGAGGAAACACGGTCTCTATTACCCACGCAAACACGGGGAGGACGTGCAGACTCCACACAGACAGTGACCCAGCCGGGAATCGAACCTGGGACCCTGGAGCTGTGAAGAATTGATGCTAACCACCATGCTACCGTGAGGCCCCTATTCTTTAGAGATTAGAGGAATGAGAGGCGATCTCACTGAAGTGATCAAAATTCTCACAGGGCTCGACAGGGTGGGTGCAGGAAGGATGTTTCCCCTGGTTTGGGGGAACAGGGTGTCTAGAACGAGGGGATACAAGTCTCAAAACCAGAGGTAGGCCATTCAGGACTGATATGTGGAGGAACTTTTTCAGTCAACAGGTGGTGAATCTTTGGAATTCTCCATCCTGAGAAACTCGGTCATTAAGTATGTTCAAAGCCGAGGTCGATAGATTTTTATATACCAGTAACATCATGGGACATGGGGATAGTGCGAGTAGATGGTTTTGAGATAAAAGATCAGCCAAGATCCAGTTAAATGGATCCAGCTTGAGGGGCTGAATGGCTCATATGTTCCGATGAGGTGTGGTTTAACCAGGAGCCCATGTAGGTCAGTGAGCTCAAGCTTATGGAAGGGGGAGTGCAGGAGGTTAGTTAGTGTTGGAATAGCCAAGTCTAGAGGTAGCACAGGCATGGATGAGAGCTTCAGCAGCAGACAGGTTGAAGCAGAAGTGGAATCAGATGACCTACAGATGTGGAAATTGCCTTAGTCACGGTCTGGGTATACGGTCAGAATACATTTGTTGTGACAGATTTTTCACAGGCACATTCACGTACTTAGGAAATTTGGTTGATTCATGCATTGGTATGCAAATATCCTTCACAGCCACTGAGGCAAGATGTTCCAAGATCAATATTTCCAAAGCAGTTCACTATCCAGTTTTCTATGCTTTCCAAACATTCTGTCCAAGGTCAGCCAATTAGACCCATGTGGGTTACTCAATTCGGAATGGTCAGTCAAAACCTGGGCTCCCTATTTGCAGGGACTTACTGCAAGCCTAGTAATCAGGCTTTCATATGAAAATCAGTTTGTTGCCCCAGGCTTGCTGGGTAATGGATAGCCTTCTTCGAGGCAAAGTCCAAAGTGGTGGGGATGAGGATGGAGCCATGCCCGATAGTGGCGGTCTTCGGGGTTTCAGACCAGCCAGATCTATTCTTGGGGAGGAGGGCGGACGCCCTTGCCTTTGCCTCCCTGATTGCCCGCCATAGAATCCTGTTCGGCTGGCAGTCAGCAGCACCGCCCAGAGCTGCAGACTGGCTGTCCGACCTCTCGGAATCTCTCCAAATGGAAAAAAATCTAATTCGCCATCCGAGGGTCAGACAACGGCTTCCACAGAACGTGGGAGCCACTCACGCAATTGTTCCGGGACCGGTTTGTTGCCAATGAACAAGCGGAAGAATAGCCAGGGGTAAGTAGCCAAAGCATGAGGGGGAGAGATAGACCGGGAAATGGGGGCTGGGTGGGGGGTGGAAAGAGTGAAGGACAGCTAAACCTAAGAGGAAAGAAAGGCGAACCACAGGAGGGGGGAGGGGGGGAGAGAGGAGGAGTGAAGAGGGAAGGGACAGGGAACAAGAGAGGAAAACCAGGGAGGTGGGGGGGGGGGAGGCAGAGCAATGACAGCCGGAAGAAGGGCACGGGATACAATAACGAACTTGGCATTTCCAGGAGCAGGGAACGAGGAGAACAAAGACGAAAGACAGGAGGAACGGCAGAAGTGGAAGTGAGCGCGAGACCCGTCCGGGAGTAGCAAGCAACAACACCAACACCAAACCTATTTGAGTATTGCCCACTGTAATTATTTCTCCGGCACCCGAATGTATATTTACCTCCCCAGTCTCCAAACCCCCCCCACCCCGCCTCCCCCCCCACAAACAGTCGCCTACTTATGTGTTGTAAATAATTTTGCCAGTTGTACAGAGTTGCTGCTGTTGAGCTGGTGCACAATACTCTACCAGTTATTCTATTTTTTTTATTGTATTTTTTTATTATTTATTATTTTCTTTGGTATGTTTGGGTGTGCCCTTCTCTTCTATATATGTATGTGTATATAATATATATATAAATATATATGTTTCTTATCCTGTGTACATAACGGTAATATACTTTGTTCAAAAACTCAATAAAAAACATTTATTTTTTAAAAATCAGTTTGAATGAAAGTTGATAGGGTGAAATGGATAAAACATCACCCCCTCTTTCAGAAGTTAATCAGCAATCATTTCTAATATTCCCAGGAGAGATTACCAACATTTATAGTTTGCTTCTGACCTTTGCCAACTACATGGAAATCTTGTATTGGCTACATTAACGATCAAATAGCTATTTAGTACTTGATTATAGTATGATTAACTTCTATGATAATCTATGATAACTGTTGATACCTATCAGTGTCTCCATACACAACACGGGCTCCCCACTTCTTTGTCTCATTGACCAACTTTATTGCACGCTCAAGGGTCTCTCTTGCTTTGAGAACAATGCTGTCACCAATCTATATTCAAAGAAAATTCAAAAATTATTCTTCAGTACAAATCAGATATATTTTACAACCCAATCTGACACACTTTTTACTCGATACAGAAAAATTCTTTCATGTGTTTTAACAAAAGTAGAAAACATTAAATTTATCCATTGATTTCAAACATTTCAGAGTATCACAGAATTGTTATGGTGAAGGAGGAGGCCATTTGGCCCATCCCATCTGCACCAGCTCTCCAAATCAGCATTATGACTTAGTGCCATTCCTCCTGCACAACAGTGCCAGTGGTTAGCAGTGCGTTCCAGGCTTGAAACACTTGTTGCGTGAAAAAGTTTTATCTGCCATCACATTTACTTCTTTTGCAAATCATTTTAAATCTGAGCCATAGAATCCACAGATCTTCTCTTTCTGGATCGTTTTCCCAGGCTGGGACTCGCCAAGGAGAGCAGTCCCACCCTCTCCAAACTGATAGCACAACGCTAAATTGCTGGCTTTGAAAGCAGACCAAGCAGGCCAGCAGCACGGTTCGATTCCCGTAACAGCCTCCCTGAACAGGCGCCGGAATGTGGCGACTAGGGGTTTTTCACAGTAACTTCATTTGAAGCCTACTCATGACAATAAGCGATTTTCATTTTTCATTTCATCCATTGAACCATTCTTTTCAACCTCTTCTGCTCTCTCTCCAATGTATTTACGACATTCCTATAGTGTGGAGCCCAGAACTGTACAAAATATTCCAGCTCAGGTCTAACTAGTGTCTTATACAAGTTCAGCATAACTCCTTTTCTCTTATACTCTATGTCCCTATTAATACAGACCAAAATACTCATATGCTTTATTAACTGCTCTCCATTGGCCCTGCCACCTTCAATGATCTATGCACAGATACAGCTCGTCTTTCTGCTCCTGCATGCCCTTAAGAATTGTACCCCTTAAATTATATTGTCGCTCTATGCTCTTCCTCCCATAATGCATTACTTCTCTCCATTGAACTTCATCTGCCATCTATCTGCCCATCCCACAAACTTGTCTATGTCCTTTTGAAGTTCCTCGCTGTCCTCCCCAGTCTACAATACTTCCCAAGTTTTGCATCATCCGCGAACTTTGAAATTGCCCACGTACACCAAGATCTAGATCATTAATGTATACCAGAGTTTAGGAAATTAAAATTTAGCCATACTGAAGTGGATTAACATTTCTTTGTACTAAGGTAAATTGAGATTCAGATCCTTGGCCTTTGAATGGGACCAGTGGTGAGAGATCCATAGGTTCATTAGAATGACAGGGGTGGGAAACTTGAAATGCAGGAGTCATTTCTACTGGAGCAGAGAAAGCCCAGCTTACATTTAATGGAAGTGGGAATTTATGAAGAAGGTTTTTGAAATGTTGATGAGGCGAATCAGAACTGCTTTCTCCGATTTGCAATTTCAGTGACCAGTGCCATAAATTCAAAACGTTTATTTAAGAGAAATTAGGATGCCCAAGTCTCACCTGGCCCAACTAATCCATTGTACATATTCATCATTACCTCTTTGACTACTGTGTTCTAGTTATTATCCTCAAAATATTGTTTGATTGGAATCGTGTAATTGCATCACATGGCTTCTCCAGCCACATGCTTCCATTCCATGTACACTCCCATTCCTGGTTTTCTTCTCCAAATGTATCAGCTGATACATGTGCTTGTCTCCATGAAGTCACATCTGTCCCGTCTGCCCAGTCCACTAACGTGTCCTCCCAAAACTTATTTATTGCTTTATCATTTCAGCAACAATAATTACCTACAATAAACAACCATTTCTCTATATTTGCATACAAGTTACAGCATAGAAACAGGCCCAAACAAAGCTTAAAGTCACTCACCATGTGTGCATACTTATACATGTGCAATAGATTTAATTTTTAAAAGACAGCCCACATTTGATTAAATTGAAGGCTTTTAATTCATTAATTATTGAGAAAATATCACTTTGGAAAAATGTGTATTTGACATGTCTTTCAAGTACCTCAACACATGGCATTCTTCCAGAAAAGCTAGCAGCAGTGTAGCCATAAGTGAAGTTGGCGATAAGCTTTAGACCTAGCTGCCGAGCATGAAGCAATTTTGTTAGTGCTTTGTCCTTCTTGTGGGCTTTCATACTCTGTTTCACCATAATTCTGGTCTTCAGTATCTCTTCAAGCATGCTTGGTAACACACCTTTGCGCACAGCTGGCTACAAAAGCAATAACAAACAAGTTGTGGAAAAAGTTGCATCTTAAAAAAACATTTATCAAAGTGTAGGCCAATCTCTATTTTACAGTTTTATTTCATTTGAATCAGCCCAGAGATAAGTGAACTTGATGCAGAGATGTACAGCAGACATAGGCCAATAGGTTATACCAGTGCTATTGCACCTCCTACCTCTCTTCATTTAACCTGTACATCTTTCTGTTCCTTTCCACATGTTCTTACCGCGCTACATCTTAAAATTCAATTTGTCTATTCATGTGGTTGTGAATTCCACATTCTAACCACTCTAACATTCTAACCATTCTAACGACTGGCGGCATAGTAGCACTGTGGTTAGCACTGTTGCTTCACAGTGCCAAGGTCGCAGGTTCGAATCCCGTCTTGGGTCACTCTCTGTATGGAGTCTGCACGTTCTCCCTGTGTCTGCGTGGGTTTCATCCGGTTTCCCCCCACAAGTCCCGAACGACGTGCTTGTTTGGGGAATTGAACAAAGAACAAAGATGGGACATTCTGAATTCACCTTCAGTGTACCCGAACAGGTGCCGAAGAGTGGCGACTAGGGGATTTTCACAGTAACTTTATTGCAGTAAGCCTACTTGTGACAATAAAGATTATTAATTGATTATAATTAATCTTGTGTACATAAAGTTTCTTATTTGGTTTTAAGACTCCTCGCAAGTGGCAACACCTCTTCTACCCTACCAAACCCTTTCTGGATGTTAAAAGGCTTTGATCAAATCACTCCTCAATTGTAACTTCTCACGCAAGAGTCCCAGCCTATTCAGTCTTTACCAGACTAAGGAAAGCTATTTCCATTGCCGGCAGAGATACCACTGATTTTTTTAATGCCCGTCCTTGGTACATTGCAAGGCTACGCCAGAGATGACTCACACCTCAACAGGATTCCTTGGGAAAACATGCAAGAGATCTCAGCCTATTTCTTCATTGATGTTTGGGAAGAGGTAAAATGAACTCTTTACATTCAAACCCTAATGTTCAACCTCCAACATCACCGTAAAGGCTTTTGGAGTAGAAGTCTTCAAAATAAAATTGAGGAACAACAATATACAAACAAGATGAGAATTGTGTTTGGTCACTTTTTCTGACACTGGGCCGCCAATAAAATTTTCTGCTCAACTTAGTCCCACTATTTAATGTGAACCAGACAGGTGATTTGCGCTTAGTTCACTGCATATTATCTACAGCACCCTACAACCTCGTACTCCAAACTATAATAATCCTAATAATAGAGAAGCTTCAATATTCTTGGAATGATTTTAAAACATCCGTGTACGAGTTTTACCGTCAATACTATAGAGTTGACTTTAATTCGTACCTTAACAAAGGCCACTCCATTTGGTGATATCGTGATATCATTCCAAAGCCGATGAAGTAATTCTGGAGGCACTTTCTGGGAAATGCAGCCAAACTTAAACTCTTCCTCTCTGATAAAAAGAACGAAGGACAATGTTTTGTTTTGTTTGTCCAGGTAAATACCACATTAAATAACGTTTGACTCTCCCCATCTCTTGTGCTATCAATATAGTACGAGACTTTCCCTAGCAGACTGTCTTCTGGATGCTGGCCAGAATGACAAAGTAATTGCATCTTCACAACTGCCTACTTCCTTATTTTACAAGGAGGCATCAAATGTGAGTTTTGAGTGCAGACTGTGATCAGCACTGAAACACAGCAGGATGCTGGTGAGCGGCAACACTAACCCATGTTGTTTTCCTCCTGGTTAGGAGCAATTGACACTGCAGAGTGGTTAGAGACTGATGTCACCTTTGAGACAACTTCCAAATTCTTATAAAATCAAAACATATTTCAGGCCGGAACTCAACCCAAAAAAAAACTGTTAAAAGACAGTATTTTGCAATCAATTGATTACTTTGAAAGTACAGGATGAATTGTACCTTTGCGGTAATGATGAAAATGAGACACATGGGCAAGAATTATGCTGTACAGTTCCAATAGTTTAAGCTCATATTTGAAAAGGCACTACTGCCACTTTTAGCTGGACAACTGACCATGGTCACATGTTTAAAACCCCTCAAATAGACAATTTCATATGGGGGGGCGATTCTCCGATATGGAGGCCCCATGTTCGCGCCGTCGTGAATGCTGTCGCGTTTCATGGAAGCGCGAACAGGGCCATGGCACGACCTATTGTGGGGGCCAGCACGGCGCTGGAGAGGTTCACGTCGCTCCAGCCTCCTTACCCGCCCCGTGCATGCGCAGTTGGGCCGTGCCATCCTACGCATGTGCGGGGAACTTCTTACGCTCGCCGGCCCCGATCCAACATGGGGTCAGTGTTCAGGGGCCATCCGTGCCGGTAAGTAGTCCGCGGGGGGGGGGGGGGGGGGGGGGGGGGGGGGGGGGGGGGGTAAGGGGCCAGACCCCCCCCGCCCCAGAGCATTCCCGCAGTGTTACCGCCGGCAGAAACCAGGGGTGAACGGCATCGGCGGGACTCTGTCATGTCAGAGCTGCCGCTCGGCCCATACGGGCCGGAGAATCAGCGGCTCCGCTAATTC
The DNA here is from genome assembly GCF_902713615.1 of Scyliorhinus canicula. Taxonomy (NCBI): domain Eukaryota; kingdom Metazoa; phylum Chordata; class Chondrichthyes; order Carcharhiniformes; family Scyliorhinidae; genus Scyliorhinus; species Scyliorhinus canicula. Next base: position 35,629,931 of record NC_052151.1, on the reverse strand, counting down.
CAGCGGCCCGCAGCTAGCGCCGCGCCAAACACGCCGGCACATATGGTGCAGATTCTCCGCAGCTCGGAGAATCGCCCCCAGTGTGTTTTCAGTTATATAGCAAATCATCACTTTTTTCTACAAGGTGACCTGGGCTGGGATTCTCCCCTACCCGGCAGGGCGGGGAGTCCTGGCGGGATGGAGTGGCGTGAAGCACTCCGGCGTCGGGCCGGAATTCTCCGCACCTTTAGGGGCCAAGCCCTAACCTCGAGGGGCCCGGCCCACGCCGGAGTGGTTGGAGCCCCGCCGGCCGGCGGGAACGGCCTTTGGTGCCACGCCAGCCGGGGCCGAAGGACTTCGCCGGCCGGCGGAAGTCCGCGCATGCGCCGGAGCGTCAGCAGATGCGGACGTCATCCTCGCGCATGCGCGGGGAGGGGGTCACTTCCGCGTCCGCTATCGTGAAGATTATGGCGAACGCGGGAGGAAAAAGAGTGCCCCACGGCACAGGCCCGCCCGCCCTTTGGTGGGCCCCGATCGCGGGCCAGGCCACCATGGGGGCACCCCCCGGGGCCAGATCCCCCCCCCCCACCACCACCTGGTCCCGGCGGCAAGGTAGATGGTTTGATTCCCGCCAGCTGGACTGGTATGACAGCGGCGGAACTTCGGCCCATCGTAGGCCGGAGAATCGCCGGGGGGGGGGGGGGGGGGGGGGGGGGGGGGGCGCGGCGACAGGTGCGGCACGATTCCCGCCCTCGCCAAATCTCTGGTGCCTGAGATTTTGGGGGCGGGATTCACACCGGCCCCCGCCGAATCTCCGACCCCCTGCCCCTGACCTTTGTTGCACTATTACATTGGTTTTATCACCTGTTAAGTTGTCATCAGCAGAAAATAAACATTGCTACCGTATCGTTGCATGCAATTTTACAGAATGTTATTTATTATTTAATAGAATGTGAGGAGCAGCTAGCTGCACTAGAATCAGTTACTGCCCAAAATGGAATAAAATTTAAGCTGCTCAAAAGGCTACCCAATTTTTAACGGCATTTTATTTTTTTGAACATTTCAATTCAATTGCCATTAAGGCTAATCAGTAGATACCGGCTTCCTCCGGTCCCAAGTGGGATAGTGGGCAGCAAGACTCCGCCACCATCCCTAGTCCATCACAATCTCTTTTGCTCCAATCCAGGTGGCGCCCCAATCATGGGAGGCCCTCCTGCTATGTCAGTGATCATCACAACTCGAATTACAATTAGAAAAGAAAGATGTCTTACTTTCCAAGGTAGTCTATATTGCCCAGGCACGTGGAGTAGCAATAGTTGTAAGCGATGACGATGGAAGGGTACAGGGACTGAAAATCCAGAACCAGGACCGAATTGCTATAGAAGCGAGACTCTGGCTCCATCACGAGGGGAATACACTGAGGAGCTCTCATTTGGGATCGTTGTTGGACACTGGGAGTTACAGCAATGTAGTTCATTGGTTTCGCAACACGCAACATCATAGACTCCACACGATACTGGAAAAACAGCAAAGCGTTACAAAGAATGTTTGTTGGGCAAATATAACGTGTTCTGTGCATTTTCATTCTTTATTGCATCGCCCATTTTTTTTCATCCTGCAAGTGTTGACTAACCTGACCTGGCCTCATTTCTGTCTGGTGATATTCTTTATAACAAGCTGGGCCATGTGTGCTGGCAGATGATTCAACCACAGGAGAGGGGTAGGAATGTTAGATCACAAGCTCAATTATGTCTTTGTTAATGTCTACATACATGCCCTTTCCACAAGGAGCCATTAGGCAGCTTTTGGGGTAACCCTGAGGATTTTATCCTGCTCTTAAGTATTCAGGGGCCAACAGCTGATCTCACTGTCCCCAAAGGGAAGGTCAAATAACTATAGACTGGAACATTGCTCAATCCAGCAACAGTACCAGTTTTGGAAGCAAGTTTACACAGCAAGCCATTAGTGGGGCCCTCTATTTGTTTAACTATTATTTTATCGTGGAGAGTTCTGTACTCGAGAGGTGAGGCAAGAATTTAAAAGATAATCTTCCAAGGCAGATAATGTGGACACGGCAGAATAAAGTTATCCCCCCCCCCCCCCGACCCAACAATGTGGTTCAGTTTGCTCAACTAATGAAAGGGGGCGGTGGATCAATGCAACATTTTTTCCCAGAGTAAATGTTTACCGTGAACTCACATCCACTAAAACGTAGTTTGACACATCCACTAAAACGGAGTTTGACATTGTCACAATTAATTTCTCATATGGCCTGTAAATTCAATGAACAGAGGGATGGTTTTAACCCAGCAGTCAGCGTAGCTAATCATGGCTCCCTTTATAAATGCTACTGGCCAGATGCCACTGTCAGAATATTAGGTAGGACCAGGGAATTTTTTTTCTCTTGTTTTATAAATTTAGAGTACCCAATTCTTTTTTCCAATTAAGGGGCAATTTAGCGTGGCCAATTTGTCTACACTGCACATCTTTGGGTTGTGGAGGTGAGACCCACACAGACACGGGGAGAATGTGCAAACTCCACACAGGCAGTGACCTGGGGCCGGATCGAACCAGAGTCTCGGCGTTGTGACACAGCAGTGCTAACCACTATGCCGTTCCATGGACCAGGGAAGTTAATGGTAACCCATCCCCAAATCTCACGAGAAACTCAGATGCATGATCATCATTAGCTTTACCGGGAAAAAGGGCCATCTTGCTGTAATTGTAAGGGGCACTTTCATTATTTCATCCACTTTGTAGCAAGGCGGCAATATTTTATACATCAACTCTAGAGTAAATTTCATCAACTTCAACCCTCACGCCACAGTGGATGGCACAGTGGCTGGCACTGCTGCCTTACAGCTCCAGACACTCGGGTTCAATTCCAGCCTGTGTGGAGTTTGTACATTCTCCCCGTGTCTGCGTGGGTTTCCTCAGAGTGCTCCGGTTTCCTCCCACAGTCCAAAGATGTGCAGGTTAGGTGGATTGGCCATGATAAATTGCCCTTAGTGTCCAAAAAGGTTAAGTTGGGTTACTGGGATAGGGTGGAGGCATGGGCTCAAGTAGGGTGCTCTTTCCATGGCCGGTTCAGGCTCCATGGGCCAAATGGCCTCCTTATGCACTGTAAATTCTATCATTCAATTCATCTGAAGCTTTCCAGCTAAATTATAACAGGTACTAGGAGTCCATGAAGTGCTGACTAAGAGTAAACTTTCTAATCAGATAAGATTATTGAAACATCGGAGTAAACATTTCTGCAAAACATTATATTGCCTAATTTTTCTTTTTGTTCATGAGTTTTCATGAAGCTCTCAATTTTTCCTTTTAACCCACAAAGGTAAAGTTTATTAACATAACTATTTGCCACGGTTACGATTACAAAGAACAAACAGTAATTCCACTGGGCCTTTGGTGAAACAGTATAATTTATACAGTTCACTGCTTTGCAAAGCAAAAAACATCTTATTCAGCCAAAAATATTTTAATTACTTTATTATTGGCGAGGAGGTGCAGAAGTGGGACTGTCAAAGGTCTAGTGATCCATGGGCCCAGGTTTTTTTCTGTGGGGCATGGGTTCAAATGCCACTTCTGAGCCTTTTAGTATAAAATGTTAATATGGTCCTGGCTAATGAGCCTATGCAAGGCGGAAGATTTACAATGTGGTCACTGTTTTAAAACACACAGAAATCCAGATGGCTTATGTGGCGTACTAAAAATGTTATTTGTTCACGAGACGTGGGTGCCATAGTGCTGTTAGGATTATGTATGTGTGATTCCATGACCATGTCAGGCGGTTGCTTAACTAATCTGTGTGGGACAGCTCTTCCAATTTTGGCACAAGCCCCAGATGTTAGTAAGGCGGACTTTGCAGGGTTGGGTGTGCCATTGTTGTTTTCTAGGTCAATGCAGAATGGGCTGTCTGGTTTCATTCCTTTTATTACACTTTGCAGCAGTTTGATGCAACTGAGTTGCATGCCAGGCCAGAGGGCTTTGAAGAGTTGTGGATCTGAAAGTAGGCCAGACCGGGTAAAGACAGCAGGTTTTCTTCCCAAAGGTCATCAGTTGGATTTATGGCTACTATAAACTTTTAACTCATGATTTATTAATGGATTCAAATTCCAGCAGCTACCATGGCGGGATCTGAACCCGTGCCCTCAAGAGCATTAGCTTTGGGCCTCTCAACTACTAGCCCAGTGACATTACCACTAAACCAACACCTTCCTTTCCCCTTGTGTTAAAAAGATTTCCAAAAAGTAGTTCTACTTGAAATGAAAAATGAAATGAAAATCGCATATTGTCACGAGTAGGTTTCAATGAAGTTACTGTGAAAAGCCCCTAGTCGCCACATTCCGGCGCCTGTCCGGGGAGGCTGGTACAGGAATCGAACCGTGCTGCTGGCCTGCTTGGTCTGCTTTAAAAGCCAGCGATTTAGCTGAGTGAGCTAAACCAGCCCCTACTTGAATTTCAGACAACTGAATTGCTGGAAAATGATTAGATGAGAGGCAGTCCAGGGCATGGGCTTGTTGCTGCGGCCTGTCCTTAGCTTCCATAAAATCATTGACTCACTGCAAAATGTTCAACTGAGCATTATTTTTAAGAACTCTATTTGTGGTCAAAAGATATGGTGCCAGCAATGTCATCCATTTTCCTGGCGTGTGTGATAAAAGTAAAGAAAAGCTTTGCAAGAGTTTCCTCACTATTTTTGCCGTTCATGACAATTTCAATATTTGAAAATTATAAATGCCACAGGAAAAGATTAAAGATGCCATCAGTATTTGTTTTAAATATACTGCGATATTAGCTTAACATGTTCTAAACCAGTTTACATTCTACTTGGGTAATGCAATAAAAATGAAGTTGTAATTGTAGCAAACAACAGGAGCATTCCTGCAGCAGGCACAGAGCTTGAACCACTAACCTGTGAACCTCTGGTTAGCACATGATAGAACAAGATACCGAACAATCGTGCCAGTTCACTTGTCCTTCCGATTAAATCCAGCTGTTCCAGCAACTGTAGATTTCCACGTACATGGCAAATATAATGATCAACCATCTTCCACCTGTAATAATAAAATAAATTCCTAAACTTCGGCAACACCAAAACACACCAGAGGTTAATGGATTTATTCTGGAATTATGCCTACAAAGGAATTCGCACTTGTATCGATAGAAAGCCATGAACAGAAGATATTCTTCAAAATTTATTTTTGCTGAATGGAGAAATGTACTTCGTCATTTAATAAAAAAAGAGAATAAATCCAACCTCAGTCTTTTCTGTTTATGCTGGCAGAGCACGTAAACACCGAGAAATGGGGTACAATCTCAATTTCAGGATATAATATGTACATTCAGAAACATAGCAGTCACACTTACGAACAGTGTCCATAAGTTCCACTGATCGTTTAGTTTATCAAATCGTATGACAGTGATAATACTGCCAGTTGCATATAAATACACACCTGGATTCTCCGTCTCGCCGGCAGCGGAATCACGCCCACGGATTTCCCGACGACACAGGGGTGCCCACAATGGGGAACCCCATTGGCTGGCTGACAGGACGGAGATCCCACTGCTGTGGCAGGGGTACACCACACCTGAAAACGGGTGCAGCAGGACGGAGAATCCTGCCCACGATATCTCACTCCAAATGCTGACTCCAGATCATGACGGACATGAACACCAATATGGACTAACGTGGCATCCAACGAGAGTGCAGAAGGAGGCCACCGGGCCCATCAAGTCTGCACTGGCTCTCTGCAAGAACATTCTACCGAATTCCACTCCCCTGCTTTATCCCCCATAACCATGGTCATTGTTTCTCTTCAGATAGCAATTTCATTCCTTTTTGAATACTTTGGTTGAACCCGCCTCCACCGCCTCGGAAAGTTTTGTTCCAGACTCCAACCACCCTCGAGTGAAAAAAGCTTTCCTCATCACTTCTACTCCTTTCGCCCATTGTTTTGAATCTGCACCCTCTAATTCTTGATGCTTTCAAATCTAAACAGTTTTTCAGTATTTACCCTGCCCATACCCCTCAGGACCTTGAATACCTCGAACAAGTCTCATCTTAGCCTTCTTTTTTCCAACGAAAACAATCCGAACATCTCTAATCTATCCTCATGCTATCCCTGGAATAATTATTGAGTGTCTCCTTTGTACTCTCTCCATGCCTTTGCATCCTTCCTCAAGTATGGCACCCAGAACTGGATAACAACACACATGGTCTTGGTTGCTGCTGCTGAATGGTCTCCATTGCCTGTGAATACGTATGAGCTGATGAGCTCCAAGCAGGCATGTTTGTGTCCTCCTGACGCTTGGGGTGGAGATGAGCATGCATGGAATTTGTAATATCTGATCTTTAAATCAAATTTAATATTTTTAGATTATGGAATTAAAGTAGCCAGTATTTTTACTTTGTTGGTGTTCCATGTTTGATACTACTGGATTTTGGTGCATCAACATCAGGTTGCTTCGTCTCTAAAGGTATATTTAAATATACCTAGATTGAGTAACCTAATTGAGTATAGTCATGGATCTGGAACAGAACCTCAATTTTGGTTAAGATCCCAAAATAGAACCCAACTATTTCCATTTGGTAAAACTGTGAGGAAATGTTACTGTACCACAGGAGTAAGAACACTGACCAGTAGACAGATTTTATATTAGAACAAACTTACTTTAAACATAAAATTAAGCACATTAACAACAAAGAAATAGCTTAACAGTTAACAGGCAAAACAACTCAAGTTGCCATCTAAAACCTGCCTCTACATTCCAATTAAGCAACCCAAATATAAAACCTGCCTCTACATTCCAATTCAGCAACCCAAATATTTCAAATAACGCTTATGTATAAAGTCAACAACCAGGTTTTACTTGCTTATCTTAGTGCAGTGTCCTTAGAGAGAAACCTTTATTTTAGGACCAAGCTTTTGCTCATCTTAGAGCCCTGGAAGCAACTCCTTTGCCCAGACAGACCTGGTCCCTCCCATCAACTACACCAGTTGCACTCAAATCTCACACTATTCTTTTGTCTCTTGTTACAAGATATGCCTTGATTTATTTAGCCAGGCTCAAACTGTTGCAACATTACATTAGCTCTCTATCTGCAAACAGGTAATATTTGTTAATATCTATTAGCAAAACAGACAGCCTGCAAAATCAGCGATTTAATTACAGCTCGAGCAGACATAGTGCCTCTAAACATTTGAACCTAGGTTTTAATAATATTACTGTAAATCACAAACTATAGAATATGATGATCCATCACAGTAAAGAATACATTTGAACCTTATTATTATTAGACTAGGAGTCAAACAGTTGTAATCTGGAAATCAAAATATAACCAGATCCAAGCATGCAAGTTAACTATTAAAATGCAGCTTCAGGGCAAAGATTTACCTGTACAAGTCGGTCTTATTATCAAACCAGTCAGACAAGACGCGGAAGGAAAAGAGTGGAAAACGCTGATGAAGAACATGAAAGACCACATTCTCAAAAGAGTAATTATTGAGAGCAACCTGTAGGAAGAAAAAAAAAAGACAATATTGCACAAGAATCACTGCATTCGTACACAAGTCTAGACATTGTACAGTTTCCGAACATTGTACAGTAGGCCATTCAGCCCCTTGGGCCTGATCCCACCATTCAATAAAATAGTGATTGGGGGCAGCACGGTAGCATGGTGGTTAGCATAAATGCTTCACAGCTCCAGGGTCCCAGGTTCGATTCCCGGCTGGGTCACTGTCTGTGCGGAGTCTGCACGTCCTCCCCGTGTGTGCGTGGGTTTCCTCCGGGTGCTCTGGTTTCCTCCCACAGTCCAAAGATGTGCGGGTTAGGTGGATTGGCCATGCTAAATTGCCCGTAGTGTCCTAAAAAGTAAGGTTAAGGGGGTTGTTGGGTTACGAGTATAGGGTGGAAACGTGGGTTTGAGTAGGGTGATCATTGCTCGGCACAACATCGAGGGCCGAAGGGCTGTACTGTTCTATGTTCTATAATGGCTGTTCTGTTTGCATTGATTTTCATTTCCTTACCAAACAAGAAACTATCTACCTCTGCCTTAAAAATATTCAGCGGCCCTCCCCATCCACCGCCTTATGAGACAAAGTCACACAACCCTGAGAAAAAAAAAATCATCTCGGTCCTAAAAGGCCTACTCCTAATTTTAAAACAGTGCCCCCTAGGCCTGGACATTCCCCGTAAGAGGAAATATCCTTTCTATCGCCATCTTGTCAGGATCTTGTATATTTCAATCAAGTGCAAGATAAAATAGGACTGAGTCAGCCCGGCTTCATCACGGGGAGGTCACTTCTGACAAATCTGTTGGAGTTCTTTGAGGAGGGATCAAGAAAGTTAGACAATGGAGAATCAGTGGACGTGATTTATTTAGGTTGCCAGAAGGCCATTGACAAGGTGCCGCATTGGAGACTGTTAAGAGCCCACAGTGTTAAGGGTAAGATCCTGGCATGAATTAAGGATTGGCTGACTGGCAGAAGGCAGAGAGTGGGGATAAAGGTTATTTTCCAGGATGGAAGCCGGTGGCTAGTGGTGTGCCTCAGGGGTCGGTGATGGGACCATAACTTTTCACTGAAGGCACTGTTGCTAAGTTTGCAGATGATACAAAGATCTGTAGAGGGACAGGGACAGGGGGCTGCAGAAGGTCTTGGACAGGCTGGGAGAGTGGGCAAAGAAGTGGCAGATGGAATGTGGAAAAGTGTGAGGTTAGGCACTTTGGAAGGAGGAATGGAAGCACAGACTATTTTCTAAATGGGGAAATGTTTAGGAAATCAGAAGCACAAAGTGACTTGAAAGTCCTTGTTCTCTTAAGGTTAAACTGTAGGTCCAGTCGGCAGTTAGGAAGGCAAATGCAATGTTACCATTCATGTCGAGAGGGCTAGAATACAAGACCAGGGATGTACTTCTGAGGCTATATAACTGAGATACCCTCAATCACGACACAGGAGAGAAGATAGATGATTCAAAGGCTTTAATCATCTGAGAACTGTACAGCAGCCGAGAAATGTGCTCATCACATGTTGCCTGAGTGAGCCTTATCTTATATACCGTTTCCTGGGGGCGGAGCCAGAGGCGGAGCCCCCCAGGGTTCCAAGCCCGGTCTTAAAAGGGCCAATGCATTAAAGGTAAGGTACCATTATATCAGCTACTGATAACATTCATCACATTCACCCCCTATTTTAAAAAAAACACATAGTCCGTAGGGGGTGAAGTGGAGTTACAAGTTCAGTCTTGCGGGTGGTTTGACTGTCCGTGCTGACTTTCTCTGCTCCAGTGGTGGTGCCGTGGATACGGTCGGTATTGATGGTGGTATATCCGGGAGCACGGTTGACTGAGCCTTTGCCTGCCTTGGAGCGGGGGGGGGGGGGGGGGATATCCGGGATGAGTAGGATGATTGGTGCCGGCGACGGCAGGGGGCGCTATGGAGGGGGCGCTGTCGGGGTCGGCGGTCAGGGAGGGGAGAGTCGGTAGGAGGGGGATAGTGTCGGGGTCGGAGGGCAAGCCAGCGGGTGCCAGGTCTCGCAGGGAGACGGTATCCTGCCTGCCGTCGGGGTGTTCGACGTAGGCGTATTGAGGGTTTGCGTGTAGCAGTTGGACCCTCTCGACTACGGGATCGGATTTATGGCTCCTCACGTGCCTCCGGAGTAGAACTGGTCCCAGAGTCGTCAGCCAACGTGGAAGTGAGACCCCAGAGGTGGACTTCCTGGGGAAGACAAACAACCGATTGTGAGGGGTGTCGTTCGTGGCCGTACAGAGGAGCGACCTAATGGAATGTAGGGCATCGGGTAGGACCTTCTGCCAGTGGGCAATTGGGAGACTCCTTGACCGTGGGGCTAGGAGGACGGCCTTCCAAACTGTCACGTACTCCCTCTCCACTTGCTCGTTTCCCCGTGGGTTACAGCTCGTCGTTCTGCTCGAGGCGATCCCCTTGCTGAGCAGATATCGACGCAGCTCATCGCTCATGAACGATGTACCCCGGTCGCTATGTATATAAGTGGGGAAACCAAACAGTGTGAAGATGCTGTGCGGTGCCTTGACCACGGAGGCAGAGGTCATATCGGGACAGGGGACAGCAAAAGGGAAGCGGGAGAACTCATCGATGACGGTGAAGAAATAGATGTAGCGGTTGGTGGATGGGAGGGGCCCTTTGAAGTCCACACATAGTCGCTCAAAGGGCCCAGAGGCCTTTATCAGGCGGGCTCTGTCTGGTCGATAGAATTGCGGTTTGCATTACGTACAGATCTGGCATGCCTTAGTCATGGCCTTGACCTCCTCTGTGGAGTAGGGAAGGTTGCGGGACTTGATGAACTGGGCAAGCCGGGTGACCCCCGGGTGGCAGAGGTCATTGTGGATGGCTCTCAGGCAGTCTTTGTGCGCGTTGGCGCACGTGCCGCGGGACAGGGTATCGGAGGGCTTGTTGAGCTTCCCCGGGCGATATTTGAAATGAAATGAAAATCGCTTCTTGTCACGAGTAGGCTTCAATGAAGTTACTGTGAAAAGCCCCTAGTCGCCACATTCCGGCGCCTGTCCGGGGAGGCTGGTACGGGAATCGAACCGTGCAGCTGGCCTGCTTTAAAAGCCAGCGATTTAGCCGTGTGAGCTAATATCGATTTAATATCGTACGTGTAGGTGGAGAGCTGGATCCTCCACCTCAGAATTTTGTCATTCTTTAATTTGCCCCGTTGTGCGTTATTGAACGTAAACGAGACCGACCGTTGGTCGGTGACGAGGGTGAACCTCCTACTGGCTAGGTAGTGCCTCCAGTGCCGCACGGCCTCCACTATGGCTTGTGCCTCCTTCTCGACTGCAGAGTGCCGAATTCCCGAGGCGGTGAGGGTTCGGGAGAAGAACGCTACTGGTCTGCCCGCCTGGTTGAGGGTAGCAGCCAGGGCGACGTCTTGGAAGGGAATGGCTTCGTCCACCGCGTGCATGGCGGCCTTGATGATCTCGGCCTTGATACGGTTTAAAGCCGACTGGGCCTCAGCTTTCAGGGGAAAAACCGTGGTCTTAATGAGTGTCCGCATATCTGGGGACCCACTGGGCGTAATAGGAGAAAAGCCCCAAGCACCGTTTGAGTGCCTTGAGGCTACGGGGGAGGGGGGAGTTCCTTAAGGGGACGCATGCGGTCGGGGTCTGGGCCTAAGACCCCATTTTCCACGACGTAGCCGGGGATGGCTAGCCGGGTTGTGTGGAACACACATTTCTCTTTGTTGTACGTGAGGTTGAGGGCCTGGGCAGTCTGGATGAACTTCCTCAGGTTAGCATCGTGGTCTTGCTGGTCATGGCCGCAGATGGTGACGTTGTCCAAGTACGGGACGGTCGCCCGTAAGCCGTACTGGTCCACCATTTGATCCATCGCCCTCTGGAAAACGGAGACTCCGTTTGTAACACCAAAAGGGACACTGAGGAAGTGAAACAGCCGACCGGCTGCTTCAAAAGCCGTGTAGGGGCGGTCCTCTGGGCAGGTAGGAAGTTGATGATATGCCATTTTAGGTCGACCGTGGAGAATACCCGATACTGGGCGATGTGAGTCACCATTTCTGCTATGCGGGGAAGTGGGTAAGCATCGAGTTGCGTAAAGCGGTTTATGGTCTGGCTATAATCCACTACCATTTGTTGCTTTTCCCCGGAGCGGACTACCAATACTTGAGCCCTCCAAGGGCTGTTGCTGGCCTCTACGACGCCCTCTATTAGTAGCCGCTGAACCTCTGACTTGATAAAAGTCATGTCTTGGGTACTGTACCGGCGACTCCTGGTGGCAACGGGCTTACAGTCGGGAGTGAGGTTCGCGAAGAGAGTGGGTGGCGCAACTTTGAGTGTCACCAGGCTGCATACCGTGAGTGGGGGCAGGGGTCCGCCAAACTTCAGTGTCAGGCTCCGGTGGCTGCACTGAAAGTCCAGACCGAGCAGCAGGGAGGCGCAGAGTTGAGGAAAGATGTAAAGTTTAAAACGGGAGTATTCAGCGCCTTGAATTGAGAGGTCAGCGATACAATACTCCGTGATTTGGACCGAATGGGACCCAGAGGCGAGGGCGATAGTTTGGGAGGCGGGGTGGGTGCGCAGGGAGCAGCGTCTTACCGTGTCTGGATGGATAAAGCTTTCCGTGCTCCCGGAGTCGAATAGGCAGGGAGTGTCGTGGCCGTTGATTCGCACCCGCATCATCGAGTTACGCAGGTGTTTCGGCCGCGATTGATCGAGCGTGATCGCTGTTAGTTGCGGGTAGTCAGAGCCCTCGGTTAAGTCGGACTCACAAAATGGTCACCTGGAGTCACAAAATGGGCGCCGCCGTCGGTCGCACGTGTCGGGATTCAAAGTTGGCCGCATGTAGTAAACACAGCTTGCGAGCGCCGTCGACATCAGTCACTGAGGAGTCAATATAGTCCTCAAAACACCGCAGCCAATATTTAAACATTTCCGGGGCTTCCAGAGACCGAGCGTCCAGGTTGAGTTTCTCCGGCTTTAGAGTGCTGTCCATCTTGATGTGTCAGATGATTAAATTGAGATACCCTCAATCACGACACAGGAGAGAAGATAGATGATTCAAAGACTTTAATCATCTGAGAACTGTACAGCAGCCGAGAAATGTGCTCATCACATGTTGCCTGAGTGAGCCTTATCTTTATATACCGTTTCCTGGGGGTGGAGCCAGAGGCGGAGTCCCCCAGGGTTCCAAGCCCGGTCTTAAAGGGCCAATGCATTAAAGGTAAGGTACCATTATATCAGCTAATGATAACATTCATCACAATAGCGCTATGGTCAGACCCCATCTGGAGTATTGTGAGCAGTTTTGGGCCCTGTATCTAAGGAAGGATGTGCTGGCCTTGGAAAGGGTCCAGAGGAGGTTCACAGGAATGATCCCTGGAACAAAGAGCTTGTCGTATGAGGAACGGTTGAGGACTCTACGTCTGTACTGGTTGGAGTTTAGAAGGTTGGGGGGGGATCTTATTGAAACTTACAGGATACGGAGAGGCCTGGTTAGAGTGGATGTGGAGGGGATGTTTTCACGTGTAGGAAAAACTAGAAGCAGAGGACACCATCTCAAATTAAAGGGACGATCCTTTAAAACAGAGATGAGGAGGAATTTCTTCAGCCAGAGGGTGGTGAATCTGTGGAACTCATTGCCGCAGAAGACTGTGGAGGCCAAATCACTGAGTGTCTTTAAGACAGAGAATAATAGGTTCTTGATTAGTAAGGGGATCAGGGGTTATGGGGAAAAGGCAGGAAAATGGGGATGAGAAACATATCAGCCATGATTGAATGGCGGAGCAGACTCGATGGGCTGAGTGGCCTAATTCTGCTCCTATGTCTTATGGTCTAAGTCACCCATCACTCTTCTAAACTTCAGTGGAAACAAACCCAGTCTGTGTAACCTTCCTTCATAAGACAACCCACTCATTCCAGGTATCAAGCTACTAAACCTCCTATGAGCCACATCCAAGCATTAACATCCTTCCTTCAATAAAGGAGACTAAAATTGCACACAGTATTCAAGATGTGGCCTCACCAATGCCCAGAATAACTGAAGCCTGACATGATGGTAATCAAGAGTGTGTCAAATAAAGGTATCACCGAATAATGATCATGTTGAAAATTGCTCTGTGGAGATATGTTTGAGGGCCAGAAAGACAACATGCATAGTAAATGTAGATTATGGTTCAGAGTGGGAAGCTGACTGCTTGTAGTTGTCAGTTACTTGAACCGATCAGAAGTTGTAAACGTTCCATCATTCCTTTAAAGGTGGGTAGTATGCAATCTACTAATTATGGCATGATATTGCGAATATGTAACAATGTTTAAATTATAGAACATAGAACATTACAGCGCAGTACGGGCCCTTCGGCCCTCGATGTTGCGCCGACCTGTGAAACCATCTGAAGCCTATCTGACCTACACTATTCCATTTTCATCCATGTGTCTATCCAGTGACCACTTAAATGCCCTTAAAGTTGGCGAGTCTACTACTGTTGCAGGCAGGGCGTTCCATACCCCTACTACTCTCTGAGTAAAGAAACTGCCTCTGACATCTGTCCTATATCTACCACCCCTCAATTTAAAGCTATGTCCCCTCGTGTTGGTCATCTCCATCCGAGGAAAAAGACTCTCACTGTCCACCCTATCTAACCCTCTGACTATCTTATATGTCCCTATTAAGTCACCTCTCAGCCTTCTCCTCTCTAACGAAAACAACCTCAAGTCCCTGAGCCTTTCCTCGTAAGACCTTCCCTCCATACCAGGCAACATCCTAGTAAATCTCCTCTGAACCCTTTCCAAAGCTTCCACATCCTTCCTATAATGTGGTGACCAGAACTGCACGCAGTACTCCAGGAGCGGCCGCACCAGAGTTATGTACAGCTGCAGCATGACCTTGTGGCTTCGAAACTCAATCCCCCTACTGATAAAGGCTAGCACACCATATGCCTTCTTAACAGCCCTATTAACCTGGGTGGCAACTTTCAGGGATTTATGTACCTGGATGCCGAGATCTCTCTGTTCATCTACACTACCAAGAATCTTGCCATTAGCCCAGTACTCTGCATTCCTGTTACTCCTTCCAAAATGAACCACCTCACACTTTTCCGCATTAAACTCCATCTGCCACCTCTCAGCCCAGCTCTGCAGCTTATCTATGTCCCTCTGTATCCTATAACATCCTTCAGCACTATCCACAACTCCACCGACCTTCGTGTCATCTGCAAATTTACTAACCCATCCTTCTACACCCTCTTCCAGGTCATTTATAAAAATGACAAACAGCAGTGGCCCCAAAACAGACCCTTGCGGTACACCACTAGTAACTGAACTCCAGGATGAACATTTGCCATCAACCATCACCCTCTGTCTTCTTTCAGCTAGCCAATTACTGATCCAAACCGCAAAATCACCTTCAATTCCATACTTCCTTATTTTCTGCAATAACCTACCGTGGGGAACCTTATCAAATGCCTTACTGAAATCCATATACACCACATCAACTGCTTTACCCTCATCCACCTGTTTGGTCACCTTCTCAAAAAACTCAATAAGGTTTGTGAGGCATGACCTACCCTTCACAAAACCGTGTTGACTATCGCTAATCAACTTGTTCTTTTCAAGATGATTATAAACCCTATCTCTTATAACCTTTTCCAACATTTTACCCACAACCGAAGTGAGGCTCACAGGTCTATAATTACCAGGGTTTTCTCTACTCCCCTTCTTGAACAAGGGGACAACATTTGCTATCCTCCAGTCTTCCGGCACTATTCCTGTCGACAAAGACGACATAAAGATCAAGGACAAAGGCTCTGCAATCTCCTTCCTGGCTTCCCAGAGAATCCTAGAATAAATCCCATCTGGTCCAGGGGACTTATCTATTTTGACATTTTCCAAAATTGATAACACCTCCTCCTTTTGAACCTCAATTCCATCTAGCCTGGTCGACTGAACCTGAGTATTCTCGACAACATTGTCTTTCTCCAGTGTAAACACTGATGAAAAATATCCATTTAACGCTTCCCCTATCTCCTCTGATTCCACACACAACTTTCCACTACTATCCTTGATTGGCCCTAATCTTACTCTAGTCATTCTTTTGTTCCTGATATACCTATAGAAAGCCTTAGGGTTTTCCTTGATCCTATCCGCCAACAACTTTTTGTGTCCTCTCCTCGCTCTTCTTAACTCTCCCTTATATTTTGAAGATCAATGTTTTCCCCCTGAACCATACTCAGTAGCGAGTGTACTAACGAGCTTCCTTTTTCATTCAGCTTCTAAAGTCTTTCATTGTAGTTGGCAGTAGGAGTGTGCAGGGTGGCATGGATTCCTTTTAAGAAAAGTAATTAAGGATTCAGCTGAAGTGCCGACAAGTGTTTGCTTATACATCCTAATCTCTTAAAATATTTATGTAGAATGTTTCAAAATAAAATCGCAGTGTGGGCCAAAATGCAAAAAAATTGTTTATCAATTATAAACTGCTTCTCACATGAATGAACGATTAAGTGCGGCTCGGTGGCTAGCACTGTTGCCTCACGGTGCCGAGGACCCGGGTTCGATCCTGGCTCAGTGTGGAGTTTGAACATTCTCCCAGTGTCTGCGTGGGTCTCACTCCCACAAGCCAAAAAGATGGATTGACCACCAAATAGGTGGATTGACCACGTTAAGTTGCCACTTAATTGGAAAAAAATTGGGACCTCAAATATTTTTTTTTAAAATGAATGATGAATAAAATCTAAATACAGCCAGTGTTCCTATAGTAAAAGAGAGAAAGCTTGTGAACAAATACAAGAATGATATTCATGCTTCCTTTCGCTCTGTCCAAATTTGCCAATTTTGGAAGGACATTTACATAACATATAAAGAGTAAGGAACACTGCTTAATGCCACCAATGTTCCCCAGACAGTTTTGGCCTGTGCTGCAAGTTATTTCAAAATGTCCCTCAATGTGTCCCAAAAGGATGCGTAACCAAGCACTCGTCGTCATTTCAGCTGAAATTCCAATGACTGTTCGATTAGAAGCCATGGAACCTAATTAAAACATTCAGGAAGTTGCAACAGAGACTTCAGAACCTGAAAGAAAAAGAGATTATTTAGGAAATGTTACTACACAGCACAGTTTAGGAGAACGTCTTTTGCCTGAAAAGATAATTTGTTTAAATTTACATTTGAAGATTAAACCTGTCTCATTCCCCCAACAAAAGGACAACTGTTCTTTCAGAACCACTTTAGTACTAGAGGAATGTCACTGTTTGCACACGTTATGAATACCAAGTGCAAACAAAGCACAGGAAGCAGTTGCTTGTGATTTTATTGCCAGTATAAAATAAGCCAATGCAGGATTGTTTTAACTCTTTGGAAACCTGTTTAAAATGGAGACCAGCACATTAAACATTGGTTCCCCAGTACAAGTGAGAGAGATAGTAGCATACACGCTTTTAAACTTGAATGCACGTTTTCTGTTGATCATCGACATCATTTATTGCAAGGTTATTTTAGTGTATTGTTATGACACAATGCACAGGACACCATTTCCTGTTAAACTCATAGGTGACAAGATAACAGGGCTCAGCTCAACCAATCCTCAACAGTGTTTGGACAAATAGAAATCAATCATTTACCCATTTCAACATCCCTTCAGTTTCTTACTTTCAATCATCCAACTAATCTTGATCGTTGATATAGTTTCTACATCAGCTAATGCAAAGTTACTCAGTTTGTGCCACTTATCCATCACAAAAGTGAGCAGTTACCTCGCTCCTCATCATTCTCCATACATTCAGAATGATCCGTCCCACAACGTTGATCTCAGACATGGCAGTCGCACCGTATTCATCTCTTTCTGGAGCAAACCGATTCTCTTTATCATCATCTAATCAACAGAAGAAATGAGAATTTCAATACACACTTTCAATTTTCTTTATAACTTCCTTGTACCACTGTAC
This sequence comes from Scyliorhinus canicula, assembly GCF_902713615.1. NCBI lineage: Eukaryota > Metazoa > Chordata > Chondrichthyes > Carcharhiniformes > Scyliorhinidae > Scyliorhinus > Scyliorhinus canicula. The sequence goes on along the minus strand of NC_052151.1, from coordinate 35,612,520 downwards.
AAGTCTTAAAATGTTTGCCAATCACCAGTATACGTAATAATGGTAATGCCTGATTGAGTATTTTAACATAACTACAACTTTGATAGATCTTAACTGGGACTCAATCATTAATGTGAAACCAAGATAAACATTGCTTTAAAGCTTGTGTGGTAATTTATCATTCCCTTTTTTAGCACAGATGCAATTTGTTCCAAACTCTGCGGGTGGAGGGGGATCACCTAGTATAGGGCCAGGTAGAGAAGTTGATCTCTGAGCCACATAGTGGGAATAAGGCTGAGAGACGGGGGGGAGGGGAGGGGGGGGGGGGGGGGGGGGGGTGCCTCTCAGCCTGATTGAGGGATCCATCAAGGGCAGGGGATGGCCGCTAAGAGCCACTTCCTACCCATGATGCCAAACCCATACCTCCCGTGACTTGCCATGCTGCAATCCCACTCCCACCACTCACCTTTTGCCTGAGCCACTCGTTGATCCTGGGCAGAGTGCATTCTTGTCGGCAGCCAGTGCCTTCCTGGTGATAGGTATAGGTAGAAGCTATAGTGTGCTGATGTGTATAAAGTGTGTAATGCTGAAACTAAAAACTTCCAAGGTTCACAGGTTAACAAGCCAAACGGTCCACCCTACAGGATTGCATATATATTGCGTTGCTGAGCAACAAAGAGCTGCCAGCCTCAGATAGGAGGACTTCTGCCCTCCGGGTCCTTGATCCTGGGAAAGGCCTGCTGTTGTCCAGTTAAGTGACTGATTGTTATTTAATGCAGCGGTTCTTCCCCAAATAGTGACACCACGGGGGAGACCCCGTTATCTACATTAAACTCTGCTTGGGAGATGGACAGGAATGGACATGGTCAGCTCAAAGAGGCTCAAGGACTGTGATCTCTAAATATCAAACGGTTCCCCTTTATTGTGTGAACTTTTACGGCTGGTATATTTCAGTTTCTACAATATCATTTTGCAATACCTGATAGTGTTCATTGGTTTGATTGATCGGTGTATAGTTATGCTAGTCTGTTCAGTGATCTCTATTTGCTGTACACCTGCAGATGCAGTAAGAGAGTTAGCGATTGACACCATATATGACTCTGGAATACTCACCGCCTTCTGCACTTTCTATGAATCTCAATTACACCCACCCACCACTTCAGTTTTTCTCTCCCATCAGCAAGTCTCTTTGTCTCCCAGTTGCATGCTAAATGTCAAAAGGTGTTGTTATGCTGAAATTATTAGAACAAGGGTCAGCCACATAAGTATGAGGGAGAGAGAGAAATAGAATGATATACTGATAGGGTTAGGTGAAGGTGGCTTGTGTGGAGCAGAAGGGCTGGAACAGATCTGCTTGGCCAAATGGTCCATTTCTATGCTGCAAATTCTGTTATTTTATGTAAGGCGACTTATTAACAGGTATCCCTTGTACACTATTTAATGCCTTTGCTTCTTTTTTCTCAAAAAGTGTATTTGTCAACTTTAAATTAGTATTACCTGGAATACGGGAGGTCATTCGACAAAGATCAAATTCTAACGCAGCAGCTCGCTGAAAAAGGTAGCCCCAAGAATGTATCTGAACTTCATATCCCAGTAGAATATCAGGATCGTACCTAACACAAGTTCAAGAAGATTATTTAAGAATCAGCTATCTATTCAGTTTCACTGCTTGCGCAGAAAGATTAAAATACATGGTGCACAGATCATTTGGAAAGTTATATTTTCAGAGAGAGTAAACTTCAAAGGCACTGGGCGGGTTACTCCATTTCACCGGCTGGTCAATGGGGTTTCCCATTGAGACAGACCCACGCTGTCAGGAAACCCCCAGGCTGCCAGCAAAATGGAAAATCCTGACAACAGAGAATCCAACCCACTGTTTCTCAGATGCTCTCAGCAGCCTCAGCCTTACACTCACTCTTGCACCTTGCCCCGTACATGGTGTCTGTGTGTGTACCCTCGCTCAATTCTTTCGAAGAACGCAAGACAGCACAAGTACAAAGGAGGGGGAAAGAGCATTTGCAGCAATATCTTCTCTTCTCACCTCTCCCCACAGCTATCTCCAGAGACCCTACCAAGGTTCTAACCGTGGTTCTCTCCTATTCCTCATCCACAGTGATATCTTCCGATGACATGGCGGCAGGAATATGACTTCACTGCTGAGAGCTTCAATTATCCACCACTTCTCTTGACCCCTTTCCTGTCTGTATTGTCAGGCTGTTCATCTAACATCCGAACCTGGATGAGCTGCAATTTTCTCAATTGTCTTCAGAAGCACCACAAACACCATTCCCTTGCCACCAGTTCCATCCCCTTCCCTGGCCACCATCTCATGCTGGACTCAACTTTTAACAATCTCAGCTGCTTACCACTCTGCGAACTGAGCCCCTGATCCCATATCTCCGCCAATAAATGCTGCCAACTTTCACCACTGCAGCATCATCCGTCTCAGCCCACTGTTCTCTGTTGACACACAATCACAAGTGCCAAATTCTATAAAGTATCAGTCATGACTCAGTTGGTGGCGCACACACCGCTGAATCACTGAATCATATGCTTCCATATTCAACTCCAACTCCAAGGCTTGAGCACAAAAATCAAAGCTGACACTCCTGTACAGTACTGAGGGAGTGCTGCACTGTCGGAAATGCCATCGTTCATTTGTGAAGGGGAGGCAGCTGAACACTAATATATGGAGGCTCTTGAACGTTATTATGATGCCGGCGGTGGAAGGGGAGGCAGAGATAGTGGTGGCGCTAGATGCGGAGAAGGCCTTTGATAGGGTCGAGTGGGGGTACTTGTGTGAGGTGCTGGAAAGGTTCGGGTTTGGGGAGGGGTTTGTCAGTTGGGTGAGGCTGTTGTATGAGGCTCCGATGGCGAGTGTGGCCACGAATAAGAGGTCGGAGTATTTTTGACTATACCGAGGGACGAGGCAGGGGTGTCCCCTGTCCCCCCTACTTTTGGCGTTGGCAATTGAACCCCTGGCTATGGTGTTGAGGGAGTCGGGGGATTAGAGGGGGCTGATCCGGGGTGGGGAGGAGCACCGAGTGTCGCTCTTTGCGGACGACCTATTGTTGTATGTGGCGGACACGGTGGGGTGAATGCCGGTGGTGATGGGGATTCTCCGGGAACTTGGGGATTTCTCAGGGTATAAGCTTAACTTTGGGAAAAGCGAGCTGTTTGTGGTACTCCCAGGGGACCAGGAGGGGGGGATTGGGAGGCTCCCACTGAAAAGGGCGGAGAGGAGCTTCAGGTACTTGGGGGTTCAGGTGGCCAGGAGCTGGGGGGGCCTTGCATAAGCTAAACCTCAAGGCTGGTGGAGCAAATGGAGGAGGAGTTTAAGAGGTGGGACATGCTGCCGCTGTCTTTGGCGGGTAGGGTGCAGTCAGTCAAGATGACGGTGCTCCCGAGGTTTCTGTTCCTGTTCCAGTGCCTCCCCATCCTTATCCCGAAGGCCTTTGGCGGGTTCCTGAGTTGGCACAGGGCAGGTGTCAGGAGGCTGGGGGACCTGTTCATAGACGGGAAGTTTGCGAGCCTGGGTGAGGTGGAAGGGAAGTTTGGGCTCCCCCCGGGGAGCACCTATATGTACATGCAAGTAAGGGCGTTTGTCAAGAGGCGGGTGGCGGGGTTCCTTCTGCTGCCGCCACGTGGGGTTCAGGACAGGGTGCTCTCGGGGGTGTGGGTTGGAGAGGGGAGGATCTCGGAAGTGTACCAGGTGATGCAGGAGGTAGACGAGGCCTCGGTGGAGGACCTGAAAGATAAATGGGAGGAGGAGCTGGGTGAGGAGATTGAGGAGGGGACGTGGGCGGATGCCCCAGAAAGGGTGAACTCCTCCTCTTCGTGTGCGAGGCTTAGCCTCATACAGTTTAAGGTGTTGCATAGGGCTCATATGACCGGGACAAGGATGAGCCAGTTTTTTGGGACCGAGGACAGGTGTATTAGGTGCTCAGGGAGCCCAGCAAACCATGTCCACATGTTCTGGGCATGCCCAGCACTGGGGAGTTTTGGAAGGGTGTAGCAAGGACGGTATCGAGGGTGGTAGGATCCAGGGTCAATCCAGGCTGGGGACTCGCAATATTTGGGGTTGCAGTGGAGCCGGGAGTGCAGGAGGCGAAAGAGGCCGGTGTTCTGGCCTTTGCGTCCCTAGTAGCCCGGCGGAGGATTCTTCTTCAGTGGAAGGATGCGAGGCCCCCAAGCGTGGAGGCCTGGGTCAACGATATGGCGGGGTTTATTAAATCCCCAGTTAGTTGGCAAATATTGATTCTTCAATCATCATCATAAAAACAATTATTTGGTCATTATCACATTGCTGTATGTGAGAATTTGCAAACGAGCTTGGTACTTGATAAAATTTTGTTGTCTTCCAACAAGAAATTTTCACCGGACGTACACAATGGTCACATTAATTTAAAAAGTTCAATCAAATTTCCTTCAATGCGTCCTTAGATGGCATGGAGATTAAAGGTTTGGAGAAGATTGTTCGAGTTCCAGTTCTTAACTGTTCTTGGATTAAAAGAAAAGGAATCAGCAAAGGAAACACATTGACGTGCCACATCTCTTACATGACAAGTGACTACACTTCAAAAGGTATTTCATTGTCTGAAAGTTTATTTGCGACATCCAGTGGTTATGAATTAAAGTCTTTATTTTCTTCAGTGAAATCAAGTCTTTAAATTCCTTCATGGTCTCTCGTCAAGGAGTTGGAACCTGCACCACCCTAATGCCCTTAGTCTTTCTAACTGGTCATTTCCGTTCATTCCACAATCGCCGCACTCTCAAGAACTCTGGTCCTCCACCCAACTCTCTCCGGATTAATCTTGTAAACCCAGCTTTTGTTCATTGCTCCTCTTCCCTATCCTCAAGGCTCAGCACTATTACTTTCTTTTTTTTCCAAGTGACTTGGGCAATTTAAATGATGCTTTTTCAAAGCAACTTATATTTTTGGGGCACAAGTGAAATGGGCATTGGTGTAACAACATTTGCTTCATCCAGAGCTGCCAACCTTTCCCAACAGAAATCTGTATCCCAGATACCTAATCAGTATTTTCATTTCAAAGAAAAAGTGCCCGTCAATCGGAAGTACAAATCTAAAACACGAATGGAAAATGCAAATCTAACGCTGTTACATAGATGAACGAGTGGGTGCTATCAAATTAAGTTTCAAACATTCAGTAAATCTAATAATGAAAAATTCTATAATACTGCACAGAGAACAATGCAGCAGGGTTTAAATTACCCATCTGTGTTTTTAAATTATTAAGGATAGAATCTGGATACACACAGAGCACAGCAGAACCAAAAGGTAAATATCAAACATTTATAAATTGCATCACATCATACAATTTCCGATGCTGTACAGGCCTTCGATGATGTAGATGATCTACACTTGCGACTGTGTACTGCAGTCGACCCTCAAAAGTGATTTTTAAAAATCCCAATACAGGCACCTCGACGCGAGACTGTGCAAATGATCACATGGCACGCACGCGCCCTATAGTGTGTGGGGCGGAGATGAGAGGGGGTGGGGCCTCTGCGCGGTGCCCTGTCTTCCAGCAGTCGTTGCCAAGGAAACCGATCGAAGCGTTTCTAGAGGAATGCATTCACTGCTACTTGCCAATCAGCACCACTTCCCACCTCCCCTCCTGCCCCTCGACCCCACAAAGCCGGCCAGCCCTTTATATGCCTCTTAATATTTTTTTCCTTCCTTCCCAAAAAAAACTCCTCACTTAAATGCTCTCCTTCAGTGGCGTGTCAGGTTGGATTTGGCAGAAGGCTGCAGTGGATTGCGTATTTCAACGCGATAAATCGCTTTGCCATATTCAAGCAGATTTTCCGTATTCAACAGCATATGTCCCTCAGATTTATCCCAAATATCCGTACAAATAGATTTACTTTTAAAACTCGCAACGAAAGTAGTGAATAAAAATGGTAACGCTCATATACAAATCTAAACCTGTGACCAAAAGTATCCACTGTGCACTCAGAACAGATCATTCAGTGCCTCCACTCAATTTCAGTGCAAAAAAAAGTTCAGAGACGGTGGGGCAGTGATAATGTTACTGCACTAGTAATCCAGAGGCCCTGGCTAATGCTCTGGGGCCATGAGCTCAACCATTAAATTTGCTCTCCAAAGTGTTCACACATTCTGCCAGCCTAAGTCCTCAAAGTCCATCACCACCCTCCTCACAGTTTACAACACTTCCAAGTTTGGTGTCACCTGCAAATTTTGAAATTATTCTCCGTATCCCCAAGTCATTAGGCCGCACGGTGGCAGAGTCTTTGCACTGCTGTCCCACTTTGTCCGCATGGGTTTCCTCCCACAGTCTGAAGATGTGCATATCAGGTGGACTGGCCATGAGAAATTGCCCCTTAAGTGTCTCGGGATGTGCAGGTTAGGTTATGGGGTTACAGAGATTTGGGTGGGGGTGCGGAAGAGTGGGCAAAGAGTGTTCATTTGACGGGTTGGTGCGGACTAGACGGGCTGAATGGCCTCCTTCTGTTCTGTAGGGATCCGATGATTAGCTGTGGTCCTCATACCAACCACAGGCAAATTCACTTTATACCTTCCTCCAGTCTTAATCAGCTGCCGGCTGCGCACTATGTTTTCCATCACTCAGCCAACTTCCCTTTCAGTTCATGGGCCTCAAATGTTACTAGCAAGTCTATCAATTGGCACTTCCTCAAATGCCTTTTGGAAGCCCATACACAACAAACCAACCACTTTACACTCGACCACCTCTGCTACCTCAAAACACCGAGTCAAGATAGTTAAGCACAATCTGCCTTTAACAAATCCACTAACTCCAAATACTGTGATGCTGGAAATATGAAATTAAAAGAAAAACTTAGCAGGTCTGGCAGCATCTGCGGAGAGAAACAGAGTTAACGTTTTGAGTTTAAATGGCCCATCTGCAATTCTGTTTTTATTTTTATTTCACAAATCATGCTTGTTTCCCTTATTTATCTAACTACCCTTGTCCAAGTGACTGTTAATTTTACTACTCTCCTCTCCGCTCTTGCCCCGTATCCAAGGAGGATTGGAACGGCCAATGCTGTTGCAAATTTTTCCCTTACTTCCCCCCCCCCCCTAATATCTCATCAATTTTAGCCCATGCAGTACCTCATTTACCTCTTTCTTCACTGTGTCTCCTACACCTCCTTCTTCCTCGGCAAACACAGATGCAAATTACTCATTTAGCACCCCAGCCACGCCCTCTGCATCCCCTAATTTAGAAGGTTAAGGGGTGATCTGATCAAAGTATTTAAGATAACAGAGAAAGACAGTAGATAAAGAAAAACTATTTCCAACGATTAGAGATTCTAAAACTAGGGGGCATCGTGTAAACATTTGGGATGGACCGTTCGGAAGCACTTCTTCACTCATAGGGTGGGAGAGGTTTGGAACTCACTCCCACAGCTAGAACAGTTAATTTGAAATTGGAGATCGATAGACTTTTGTTAAGCAAAATATTAAGGGATATGCGATAGATATATGGAGTTGGGCCACACATCAGCCATGGCCTCACTAAATGGTGGGACAGACTCGAGGGGCTGAGTGGCCTACCACTGTTCCAATATGCATATGTTAAAGATAGTTCATTGTTCCACTTCTGTTCAGAGTGCAACATTTCCCAAGTGAAGAAGAATAGTAGCTTTTCCCTCCACAGAATACGGATTAATCAAAAAAAATCAATTAGACAAAAAGCAGCAACATTATGCCAACTGCAGATCACAGTGTCTCAGCATTACTCTGGTGGGCCCACAAAACTGGTACTAAAGTTATTCCCATCAGCATTAAGACACCACTGTAATTCGCTCCCCAAGAAAGGCATTTATTCGTCCCCAAGTGGAATATTCACAATGGTCATTGCAGATCGGAGGGAGAGGAGAAGAGAGATAGTGGGTGCAACATGGTTTACCTTCTGATGATATTAATGAGTTCCTGAAACAGTTCCTTTTCATCATTCACGTAACAAACTTGAAGGCCTGTGACAGCAGATCTAACGAGCAATGGGGCTTTGCGCCCTAGTCCTGAAATAGTGAATAAACACAATACAAATTCACTCATGTCAAAACGTAACCAACCTTGCAAAATTCAGAGTAACACTTGATGCTGCAAAATGCTACCCAACAGCATATCAGCTCAGGCCATCTGGAGTAAACCAGGGCCTCTGCTATTCATTCAAATGAAACCAGTGGTTAACATATTTTCCAAGATGATCATAGAGAGAAAAGCATATAAAATGGGGTTATTGTTCTTTGGAATGCAGTTAATATGGATGTTTGAGTGGGATTTGGTTCAAGGGAAGGGGTGGGAGGCTAGCTTTCCGATGGGGATCATGGACTTTTCTTGGTTTCATTTTTTGGGTTGGTTTGGTGGCCATCTTGGGTGGGCCTTAGGCCTACATTCTCCAGGCAGGCGCTTGATAATCCTTCACGGTGGAAATGGCTGACTCCAGATTTGGAAGGGGGTGGGGTGCGGAGGACCCCCAATTCAGTTGGTCAACTGGAATGCAAGGGGATTTGGGGGGGGGGGGGGGGGGGGGGGGGCAGTGAAAAGGTCGAGTTTGAACTCACCTGAAGAATTTGAGGGCTGATGTGGTGTTTTTGCAGGAGACTCAGGTGAGGGACCAGATCTGACTGCGATGGGGATGGATGAGCCAGGTCTTTCACTCGGGCGAAGATGGCAGGGGCAGCAATTTTAATCAATAAACGCGAGTTCTTTATTCTGTGGACAAGGTTGTGGTGGACCCATACGGTTGGTACGTAATGGTTACAGGGTCTTTGGCAGGTAAGGCATGTTGGTGGTATTAGTTAACGTATATGTCCTGAAGTGGGATGATGCACCATTTATTAGGAAGCTGTTGGCTTCCATTCCGGATCTGGATACACACCAATTAATTTTTGGAGATGATTTACATGGCGTGCTAAATTAGAAGTTATACCATTCTAGGCCAAATCGTTAGTGGGGGGGGCTGGTCCATGGAGGTTCCGGCACCCAGGGGTGAAGAATTGTCGTTCTTCCCTCCAGTACAGAAAATGTATTCTGGGATCACCTTTTTTCTGGTGGCTGCAGAGAGAAGCTGCAGACACAATTCAATCTGTTGTTGACAGGAAAGGCGGTGAGACAGTTGTGGCATTCGAGGAGGGTCATTACGATTATGGGGAGAAGGCCAGCTGTCGGTTAGCTCATCAACTGATGCTACAGGCAGCTTCCTGAGAGATTATTTGGGTTAGGGACTCAAGTGAGAGGTTGGTTTCTGCCCAGATAAAGTTAATGCTGCATTTGGGGTTTTATAATAAGAACCTTTATCGGTCGGAGCCCTCTGTTGGACATGTTGACATTTTTAGATGGGTTGGCGTTTCCGGTGGTGAGGGATGAGAGAGGGGAAGATTTGGAGCAAGGCCCCGAGGAGATTTTGAGAGATAATGGGCAGATGCAAACTGGTAAAGCTCCTGGGCCTGATGGGTTTCCAATGGAATCAATTTGTGGCTCAGTTGGTCCTGTTGCCAGTCGATGTTTAATGACTTTGTCCCAGGGATCTCTGCCTGCTACAAACTTGCAGGTCTAGATTTCCCTTCTGTTGAAGAAAAATAAGGACTCAACAGAGTGTGTTGCATACCGGCCTATCACGCTGTTAAATGTGGACGCCAAGATACTGGCTAAGGTGCTGATGGTAAGTAAGGCCCTGTCTCCCGGAGGTGACTGCGGAGGATCAGACAGGCAGATAAGGCTGGCAATTGTCAGCCAATATTCGGAGGCTGTTGAATGTTGTTCTCTCCCGGCCGGAGGGGCTGAGCCGGAGGTGGTTGTGTCTTTAGGTACCGAGAAGGCATTTGACAGGGTGGAGTGGAGATAACAGTTCGACCTTCTGGAGGGGTTTGGTCTTGGGTCAAAATTGATTTCATGGGTACGGATGTTGTATAGGACCCCTTTGGCTAGTGTTCATACTAATTCCTCAAGTTCAGGGTACTTCCATTTGAATAGGGGGACCAGACAAGAGTGTGTCCGATGTCTCTCTCCCCCTCCTATTTGCATTAGCAATTGAGCCCTTAGCCATATCTAGGGGTTCGGGTAAGTGGAAGGGAATAAAGAGTGGAGGGATGGAACATAGGCTGTCCCTTTATGCTGATGATCTGTTGCTTTCTGTTACGGACTTGGTCCCCACTATGGTTGATAGAGCTACCGAGATTCATTTTCGAATTCTAAATGGAATCTGGAAAAGAACGAATATTTTCCGATCAACCCCAGGAGGGGAGCCAACTTGGGGGTGCTATATTTTCACTTGGCCAGCTCTAGCTTCAGGTATCGGAGTATTAAGGTGGCCCGTGATTGGGCCCGGCCTCAAATTGAACTTCGCAAGTCTGGTGGACAAGGTTATGTCCACCTACAAAAATGCGGCAACCGTTCCCTGTCCTTGGCGGCAGAGTCCAGTCTATTAAATGAATATTCTTCAAAAGTATATGTTTCAATGTCTTCTGGTCTTCCTTCCTAAATCTTTTTTGAGAGAATATGTTGGTCTCATCCTCTATATGGGCAGGCAAAACCTGAGGTTCCGTAGGGTACTTCTTCAAAGGGATAGGCAGTTGCTGGAGCCTAGCATTGCTGAATTTGCTTCATTACTGGGCGATCAATGACGAGCAGGTGCAGTGACCCAGTTTCCATATGGGGATAGATAGGGGTGAGGTCGTGTAGGGGATCTTGACTTTGCGCATGGGTGACAGCCTCCCTTCCATTTTCTCCTCTAACCCGGTGGTCGTGTTCACTTTAAGGATATGGAGACAATCCATATAGAGGATGGCCCCTATCTGTACGAATCGCTTATTTGAGCCAGCGCGACTGGACTCCACATTTGGGGTGTGGAAAGGGAAGGGTTTGGAGAGATATGGGGATTTGTTTGTCGAGGATGGTTTGCCAGCTTGGAGGAATTGTCAGTGAAGCTTGGGGTTGAACTCTGTCAGGTACCTCCAGATCAGGAATTTTGTACGGGTGGCCTTCCCAATATTTTCCGTGGATGTCTCTGTTGGGAAGGATCCTTTCGCTGACGGGATTGGAGGAGGGTAGCACGCCTGGTATTTATGGGCAAATTTTGTCCAAGAATTTGGAGTGGTGGATGGGGTGACGACAAAGCGGGAGAGGGAGTTGGGAACTATATTGGATGCCGAGGTGTGATGTTGACGCGAGGCCCTTCGTAGGGTTAACTCCGTGTCTTCATGTGAGTGGCTTGGTCTAATCCAGCTTAAACTGGTGCTTGGGTGCACCTGACCAAAACTAGGATGAGTGGTTTCTTTCTGGAGGTAGAAGACAGGTGCCAGCAGTGTTCTGGGGTCCAATCATACATGTTCTGGTCTTGCCCCAAACTGGTAAGCTTTTGGGTCTCCTTCAGCACCATGTCAGCAATTTTGAATATCGATTGGAGCCTTGTCGTCTGAAGGCCATTTTTGGGGTGTTGGACTTGCCTTCACCATGTTCATTACCCGAGGCGAGTTCTGCTGGGATGGAAGCCTTCCACTCTGCCCAGCGCCTCGGCATGGTTGGGTCAGCTAATGAAATTCTTATACCTGGAGAAAGTCCAGTACACTGTTAGGGGGTTGGTTGAAGAATTTGACTAGAGATGGCAGCCATTCATCACCTGCTTTAAGGAATTAGTCACTGTCAGTTGCTGGGTGGGGATTTGTTATGTTTGCTTGTTTTTGGTTTTCTTTCTTTTCTTGGTGGATGGGGTGGGGTTTTTGTTTTGCTGGTTTTATGAATCATCTGCTGTGGGTAATATGGCTTTTGTTGTAAAATTTATTGTAAAATGGAAAATCTCTTAAAAAAATTTTTTTTAAATGATAAGATGTGTCACTGTCTGCGTGGAGTTTGCACATTCTCCCCGTCTCTGTGTGGGTCTGACCCCCCACAACCCAAAGATGTGCAGGGAAGGTGAATTGGACACGCTAAATTGGGGAAAAAAGTAAATTGGGTACTCTAAAATTGTAAAAGGTGTCCTTTTCTGGTATCCAAGTATTAACGTGGAGTCTCCCTCACTGCACTTCAGCTGGGCACTGAAACTGGTCTTGTGTAGGAAGGAAAGAAAGGAAACCCATTTGCCGTTATGCAGTTACCGCAGTTAGAAAGTACTCATGTTGGGCAAGGACAGAATTGGTCACTGCTGCGATGTCCTTTTAATACAAGAATGACTACTTCAGCAATTTGGTGAATTAGAAAGATTTACAAGTATAGACGTAAATATAACCTCAAGTTAACACCTTCTTCAACAATTGCAGACCACAGAGATTCTACATTTTACAACTGTTATGCTCGAGGTCAACACTTGGAGCAAGATTTGAACGCCTGTGCAGTGAAAGTGCAGTACTTTCAAAACCGATCATAGCCCATTTACAAATAGCAAACAGTCATTGGATATCTTTCTACATTAAAGAGCACAATATAAATTCAGATTGTTATTGTAGTATAACCTTTCTGGTACACAGGGTTTATTTAGTGGGTCAAAGAGAACAAATTATGGATTAATTTAAGAAGCAATCAGTAGTAAATTAAGATAGCAATTACCTCGTTCCATTTAACCATAAATATTTTCAAACAGGTAAAGCATAAGAGGTGCTGGCTGAGTGGAATTCAGCAGCAAATCTGAGTAAATGAAAATATTGGAGCGCACTTAGTCACCCGAGTGAACATTTATTTTCACAAAACAAATATGAACAAAAGTGGTTTGCCCTCCCTTAACATGCAGAATATTAGCACAGCGAATACACAATAGGCCTCTGATTCGGGTGGTAATGTGCGATTGCAACGTGTGGCTTGTTGAGCAGTTTCTGCATTCTCCATGTCATTTATGCTAATGATATATTAATGAATTATTATGACAGTATGCTGACAAGTATACCAATTACTGCCAACAATTATTAATGTAGTGACTATTTGCCCCATTGCTTACCAGAAGGCGAGGCACCTTTGTTGGAGCCGATATGGTCCTTATCAATTATTATAGCACCAATAACTTCAGTTTTGTTTGTTTGTGGTAGCAGTGCATCAGAAGAAACACAGTAGAATAAGGCACAGATGGGGTCAAATTCAGGATCAGGCTCCAAATCACGTCTGGAACGAGCATGTAATTCCATACTCATGAGTACAAGGTACTGCACCTGAAAAGAGAAATGGGTCAGAGAACTAATGCACATCACATTTAATTCTTAATCATGAAACTGTCGTAAACGTTAGTCCAAGCAGAGGGTATAGAAATCATGACTGAAAACAGAAAATGCTGGAAATACTCAGCAGGTGGGGCAGCATCTTTGGACAGAAAAGGTCTGCAACTTTTCTTCACAGACCCAAAATTTTATTTCTGTTTTCGTCTCGACAGGTGCCGCCTGACTTCCCGAATATTTCCAGCATTTCCTGTTTTTTTCCCCCCAGATTTCCAACACCCATGGCATTTTGTTTTTGTGGCGAAATGCAGATTTTAAAAAAAGTTTCAAAAAAACTACGTGAAATCTGGCATGCAAAATCAAAGTTTAACGGCGGGATTCTTCATTCCTCAGACACAAGTGTTGACACCGGGGAGGATTCAAAACTGGCATCACACCTGGACCAATTCAGCGACCGGGGAGGGGCTAGCACCAGTGCCACGTGGAACACAATTGATTCCAATGAGAAACGGTGTGGGATTCGCTAGGTCCGTGATTGCCACTCAGGAGGCTGACCAGCTGCACATACAATTTTTAAAATATAAATGCAGTGCACCCAATTATTTTATTCCAATTAAGGTGCAATTTAGCGTGGCCAATCCACCTAATCTGCACATCTGGGGGTGAAACCCACGCAGACACGGAGAATGTGCAAACTCTACACGGACAGTGACCCAGGGCCGGGATCGAACCTGGGACCTCAGTGCCATGAGGCAGCAAGGCTAACCCACTGCACCACCGTGCTGCCCTTGTTTCACGATTTTTAGAAGCACAAGTGAACCTCGCCATTGGGAATTCGTCCCCGTGGAGACGGAGGATCGCGGAGGCCGTGAAAAATATCAAGTCAGGCCTGCTAATGATAGGCCAATGACATACGTTCGCTCTGGAACGCATTGACGCTGTGTTAAGGCACTGAAGATTTGTAATTTGGCGTGAAACCAGCACCTGCTACAATTTTGGCGTCAAAACCAATTTTCCGCCCAATCGCTTCCCCCGATTCTGCCGTCGGCCGACGGAGAATACCCGCCTTAATCAATTTGGGATGGTGTGTTCTAAACTTTGTATACCCTTAACCAAAAAGTACTTTTAACCTTCCTGATCTGGCTTACCATGAAATTGTAGACCTATCAGCTGTGGATAACTAGTCTAGTGACATTATCACTATGCCATCGTCTCAGGTGTCTCTTTGTACTGGACAAGGGGGCATAATCTTAAAATTAAAGCAACCCTTCTTCATTTAAAGTCCTCCGTTTCTCTTTCTCACGTTCATCTAGTTTTTCCTTAAACGCATCTTTGCTTGTTGCCTCCACTTCTACTTGTAGTAGAGTTTCCTGGAGTTAAAGAAGTTTCCCCTGAATTTGCACTTGCATTTATTAATTAGCGTATACTTACTGCCATTAGTTCTGGTGTCCCATGTCCAACCTAACAAACTATTATTTTATTGGATGTGGCCGTCGCTGGCAAGGTCAGCATTTGTTGCCCATTCCGAATCACCCTTGGAATGAGGTCATTTCAGAGGGCAGTCACACTGCTAATGGGCTGGGATCACACCCTAAAGGGCATTGGTGAACAAGATGGGTTTTTAAGGGGCAGCATGTGGCACATTGGTTAGCTCTGCTGCCTCACGCCACTGAGGACCCAGGTTCGATCCCGGCCCGTGTGGAGTTTGCACACTCTCCCAGTGTCTGCATGGGTTTCACCCCCACAACCCTGCAGGTTAGGTGGATTGGCCACGCTAAATTGGCCCTTAATTAGAAAAAAAATAATAATTGGGTACTCTAAATTTATAGAAATTTTATTTTAAAAAATGGTGGGCTTTTGTAGTCAGAACTACCAATATTAGCTCTTTATTCCAGATTTATGAATCGTTGGATTTGAACCCATGTCCTCGGATCATGGCCTGGACTTCTGGATTTCTATTCCAATGGCATTACCACTATGCCACATCTCCCCATTATACATTCTCATTTAAAAGCGTCCCAATTTGTTCAATCTTTCCTGATAATAGAACATAGAACATAGAACAGTACAGCACAGAACAGGCCCTTCAGCCCTCAATGTTGTGCCGAGCCATGATCACCCTACTCAAACCCACATATCCACCCTATACCCGTAACCCAACAACATCCCCCTTAACCTTACTTTTATTAGGACTCTACGGGCAATTTAGCATGGCCAATCCACCTAACCCGCACATCTTTGGACTGTGGGAGGAAACCGGAGCACCCGGAGAAAACCCACGCACACAGGGGGAGGACGTGCAGACTCCACACAGACAGTGACCCAGCCGGGAATCGAACCTGGGACCCTGGAGCTGTGAAGCATTTATGCTAACCACCATGCTACCCTTCTCCAATGCCTCCAAATTCTTTCCTTTAATTGGAGGCGAGCAATTTTCACAAAATCCTAGGTGCAGTAAAGTCTATACAAGTTAAACAGAACTTCCTTTCAATTCTATCCTTTTATAAACGAAGCCACGCTTTTCTTACTTTATTAAAAAAAAATAAAATGACCGTAACCTGCATATTAAATGACCTGCATAGAGAAAACACAATACCTCATGCAAAGCTTTTGCCTCCTGGAGGTTTTGTTGGCTGACTTTGAAGCCATAAGAGTTGTTTAGAGTTGGCCCTTCTATCTGAGACACACTTTTCTTCGAAGGTTGAAAAGCAAACTGGTTCTGGAAAATGCACAAAGATGATCATATACAATTGTGAAGTTCCAAAACAGATTGTTTTTGATATATAGTAATTGCAGTTGTGTTTCTAGATATTTGCTCGCTAATACGAGAACCTTGAATTACATCAATGTGAAATGAACTGGTTGTCATAAATCTGTACATTTGTATACCTGCTGCTTTAAAGCAAATGTTCATCAAATGACAGTGTTTGTGAGACATTGCTTGTTACTGCAGCAACACAAGTTCAGATGCTATGCAAAATAAAGCTCTTTTTGCAAATGCATCATGTAAAACCATTGGGATGTGTGTAAATAACCACTGTAACCAACAATCTAGCTAGCTCCAAAGAACGGTTTAGCATCAGAATAAGAAAAGCATGGTCCAGCAACAAATCAAAGAAACTTCAGTCACAATTAGTTTGGTTTGGAAAATGTTTGCTCAGTTCACAAGCACGTCTTTCGGGACTTGTGGGAGAAAACCGGAGCAATAGAGGAAACCCACGCAGACACAGGGAGAACATGCAGACTCAGCACAGACAGTGACCCAGTGGGGAATCGAACATGATCCCTGGTGCTGTGAAGCAATGTGCTACCGTCAGGGGAAGCAACAACTTTATATTGTATGAGAAGAGGGTGCTGATTGGTTGGCAATTGGACTCTGAACATTGCCATGGAGAGTGCACTAGTTGACGGTGACTGACAGTTAACTGACACGCATTGTTTGAAATTTAAATCAGGCAACTTTACTTTGATTGGAGAAGGCACTGTCCTGAGGAATGAACCAGCGAATGGTTATCACTTATTTTGTTCAGCTGAAACAGGCGCAATATGTATACATGTTCTTTCTGTCTGCAAAGAACAAGCCCTGTGTATTAATATATGTAGCCTTCAGTACATACGTTTGATAATGCAGAACTTGAATATTGCTGAAGTAGTACATTTTGTCAAAACTTTGTCTTGCACTGATCAAGACAATCACAAGAATACCAATTTCAGAGGAAAAAAATGTTGGGGCTGGTTTGGCAGTGGGCTAAACGGCTGGCTTGTAATGCAGAACAAGGCAGCAGCGCGGGTTCAATTATTGTACCGGCCTCCCCGAACAGGCGCCGGAATGTGGCGACTAGGGGTTTTCACTAACTTCATTGAAGCCTACTTGCGACAGTAAGCAATTATTATTAATATTACTACATGCAAATGTTCAACACTAACCCCGACTAACAAATTTAAATCAATTGTCAGCCTAACTTTTAGCTCACTGAGGGTTATTTAGCAATTAAGTTGCCGATTGCAGAATCCTATCTAATGTTGGATATTGTTTTTGCCAGCATGGGCTGTATTTTGTCCTTTGCAAACATTGGGAGGGGCTTGCTGTTGATAAATACTATTGGATATGCTAACTAATCCTCAGTGTGCTAAAAAATAAGTTGACAACCAATTTAAGATCGTCAGTCAGGATTATACTGTGGCAAAATGAAAACAAAATGTATGCGTCTGTACTGAGAGCTACACATTAGTACACAGGGTTCTGTTCTTCGCAGACAAAGATCATGTACACACATTATGCCTGTTTTAGCCAAACAAAATAAATGATAGTAATTTGCTGGTTCATTCCACAGAAACTTGACCAGAGTCAAGCTGTCTGGTTTAAATACCAAATTATGCTTGGCAGTTAATTGTTTATCACCATCAACTGGTGCATTTACCATGGCAACAGCATAGAGTCCACTTGCCAACCAATCTGCACCCTCCTCTCATGCAGTATAAAGTAACTTTTTCCTCTGAAATTGGTATTCTTGTGATTGTCTTGATCAGTGCAAGACAAAAAGTTTAGACAAAGTGCACTTTTTCAGCAACTCAAGTTCTGCCTTATCAAACGTTAGTCATATTAGACTTGAAATGCTGCCAGACTGGCTGTTTTTTTCCAGCAATTTTGGTTTTTATTTCAGGTCCCTGGTGACTGCAGTATTTTGCTTTTAAGTTTACAGTAAATTTATATACCCAGCACATGAATTGTACATTGAGCAGACATGCTGCTAATCAACAGAGTAGCAGTAAATCGGACAATCGGTCAGGTGTAAGAGTTTAAAAATTAAGTTGACAGTTCCACAGAGATTAGTGCTTGAGGAGCTGTTGGATAAGATAATTCACATATTATTCAGCTCCTTGGCTCAAGTATCTCCAAGGCATTAAACATCCATGTTACTGGGGAAAAGGGAGCGAACGAGGAGGTGCAGTAGGCATTGTCTGTTAAAGTCTATTGCAATATCCATTTTACATTAAAAAAGCTACATAGATTCCTGAAAGTTGCCACCCAGGTTGATAGGGTTGATACGAAGGCGTATGGTGTGTTGGCTTTCCTTAACAGGGGGATTGAGTTTAAGAGCCGCGAGGTTTTGCTGCAGCTTTACAAAACCCTAGTTCGACCACACTTGGAATATTGGACACAATCTGGTCGCCTCGTTAGAGGAAGGATGTGGATGCTTTGGAGAGAGTACAGAGGAGATTTACCAGGATGCTGCCTGGACTGGAGGGCATGTCTTATGAATAAAGGCTGAGGGAACTCGGCCTTTTCTCACTGGAGCGAAGAAGGCAGAGAGGTGACTTGATAGAGGTGTACAAAGTGATGAGAGGCATGGACAGAGTAGATAGCCAGAGACTTTTCCCCAGGGTGGAAATGGCTGTCATGAGTGCACATAGTTTTAAGGTGATTGGAGGAAGGTATAGGGGAGATGTCAGAGGTAGGTTCTTTACACAGAGTGGTGGGATTGTGGAATGCACTGCCAGCAGAGGTGGTGGAGTCAGAGTCATTAGGGATATTTAAGCGACTCTTGGACAGGCACATGGACAGCAGTAAATTGAAGGGGTGTAGGTTAGGTTGGTCTTAGAGTAGGATAAATTTCGGCACAACATCGTGGGCTGAAGGGCCTGTACTGTGCTGTACTGTTCTATGTTCTAACTCCCCAAAGCCTGTCCACCATCTACAAGGCACAAGACAGGAGTGTAATGGAATAGTCTCCACTTGCCTGGCTGAGTTCAGCTCCAACAAAACACAAGAATCTCGACACCACCCAGGACAAAGCAGCCGGCTTGATTGGCATCACTTCCACAAATATTCATTCTCTCCACCACTGCCGCTGCACAGTGGTAGCAGTGTGAACCATCTACACGACAGCAATTTGCCAAGGCTCCTTCGACAGCACCTTCTAAATCCCTGAACCTCTACCAAGTAGAAAGACAAAGGCTGCAGATCCATAGGAGACCACGACCTGTAAGTTGCCCTCCGAGCCACACAGCACCCTGGCCTGTTGATTCTGAATGATCAAAACCTTTCCTAGCAGAACTGCAGCACACAGACTGCAGTGGCCTTTTTGCTGGAGACGCATTTAAAGATAGGGGACTAGACAAGGTTGAGGAAAGGATGGGTGGGACAGGCGTTCCATTTGTGACTTGAATATGACGACGAGGGAGATGGTGGTGCTGGTGAATAAGAGGGTGACGATAATAATGGTGAGTGGGAAGCTGGAGGGGATGGTTCCTGGACGGGCTGGAGTTTCCCAGGGTGGAGGAGGAGTTGGTGCAGGGATTGGGGGGCCCCAAATGGACTGAGGTAGGTGATGGAGAGTATGGAGCGATGCAGGCAAGGAAGGCACCAGGTATGGACGAGGTTCCGGAGGAGTTTTATTCAATGTTTGGGCGGGGTCCTGGTGGTGAGAGCGTATAACAAGGCTCGGGAGAGGGGGAAATACCCCTCTACACTGTCGCAGGCTTCCTACTTTGATATTGGAGGTCGGTTTAGCACAGTGGGCTAAACAGCTGACTTGTAATGAAGAACAAGACCAGCAGCATGGGTTCAATTCCCGTACCAGCCTCCCCGAACAGGCGCCGGAATGTGGTGACTCGGGCCTTTTCATAGTACTCGTGACAAGAAGTGATTATTATTGAAAACGGATTAGCTGGATTGGATATGCCAAATTGCCCCTTAAATGGGAAAAAAAAGAATTGGATACTCAATTTTCTTTTTGAAAAAGAAAAAGGGCAAGAAGCGAGAGCAGTGTGGGCGGTACCGCCTGATATCGTTATTGAACGTAGACACAATATACATCAATGATTTGGACGAAAGAATTGCATGCAGTATCTCGGAATTTGCAGACAACACTAAGCTGGGTGGCAGTGTGTGCTGTGAGGAGGATGCAAAGAGGAAGCAGCGTGACTTGGACAGATTGGCTTAGTGAGCAAATACTTGGCAAATGCAATATGATGTGAGCAAATGGGAGGTTATCCACTTTGGTGGCAAAAACAGGAAGACAGATCATCTAAATGGTGGCAGTTTAGGAAAAGGAGAAGTGCAACGAGACCTGGGTGTCACGGTGGAATGGTCGCTGAAGGTTGGCATGCAGGTACAGCAGGCTGTGAGGATAGCTAATGGTATGCTGGCCTTCGTAGCCAGAGGATTTGAGTGCAGGGGTAAGGGTGACTTGCTGCAGGTATACAGGGTAAGCTGTTCGGGACTGAGATGAGGACGAACCTCTCTGAGTTGTGAAGTTGTGGAATTCTCTACCGAAAGCTGTTGGGGCCAGCTGGTTGGATATATTCAAGAGGGAGCTGGACTTGGCCCTTGTGGCTAAAGGGATGAAGGGGTATGGAGAGAAAGCGGGAATGGGATACTGAACTTGCATGATCAGCCATAATCATATGGAATAGTGGTGCAGGCTCAAAGGGCCGAATGGCCTACTCCTGCATCTACTTTCTATGTTGTGCCAGAAAGAGGTACCTTCACCAGTAGAACGCCCTCATCATCCTGGCGATTGCGGCCTTGCGAAGCAATGGCAGCAAATTGAGTGCATGTACACATATCAATAACACTGGCTCAGTAGTGGATGCTCCGACCCAAGATTTTGTTCCAATTGGAAATAATTTCTCAGTCTGGCAGTTGTTCTTAATTTACCTCCTGGTACATCCTTTTAAAGGAAATGAAACTTCCCCGCCCATCTTGACCCATCGTGTGGAAACTCTACTTGTTTCCTTTTTTCAGATAGCTAACCACAAGCTCCTAACTTCCTCAATTTCCATGTTTGGGACTGAGGATTGAGAAAAAATGGCAAGTGCTCGAGGCTGGGGCATTCGCTTAATAGATAGAATGATAACTAGGAGCTGATATTGTGACACAATAGTCTGAAAATGTTGATATAATATATTTACATAATATAACTAGAACAAATTTATCAAATGATATAGTTTGTATAATAAATTTGTAAAACTCTTAAAAAATGTAATAAAAATAAATTTTAGAACAGTTCTGGATGTAAAAGTAAGAGGCTGGATTCTCCACCGGTGGGATCCTTCGTTTTGCCGGCACCACACTTACACTCGCAGATTTCCCTGATGGCATGGGGGTGACCACAAATGAAACCCCATGGGCCGGCTGCTTGGAAGGAGAATCCCGTCCAAGGTATCTAAACAGTCAAATTGGTTGTACAGATCCTGAATATTATTGAAAAGAGACATGTTGCTGAGGTTTTCCACCTTGCACTCAATGCATTTGGCGTTGTGTTTGCCCTGGTGAGTGCAAGGAGGAAAGTTTCAGCAACATCTCTCCTTTCACAACCGTGACTTCTCAATTTTACAGGTCATCACTAAGGAGAGCCCCTAGGTAAGAGTGAGATCCCAATTACTTAATTTAGTTCTCCGCACCATTGCATAAATGTCTGATCATTTTCGCACTCCTGGCCTGAAATCAGTTTTTCCTCCAAAATTATTAAGTGGAAAATTTATCATTTTATTTATTCCTTCCTCATCGCATGCTCTAGGCAACATCTTAATCAGTCTCACATATGTCAAAACTTTAATAACAAACCAGAAACATAAGAATGCCAAGGCATGGACAGGCAGGTTAAGCCTTTTGTTGAATTTATTTAGCATTTTAAGATGTCTGCGGGGGGAAAAAGGCTGCACATTCATGCATATTTAAAAACACTGCAATGCATGGAACTTCTGCTTGTGCATTACCTTAAGTTGAGTCGTCAGTAGCACTCTCCTCAAGGTATCAGAGTGACTTGCCCTTCTTTGACTTGTCTTCTGAAGCCTGGGCTCTGAACATATAAAATTATTTGCACATCAAAACAAAAATAAATCACAAGTCCAAACTGCTAAAGTTCATTGAGGCATAGGCTATATTGAGGCGTAGGCTGTATAGAGTTTAACTCGGGCCAGAATTTAGATTGTTATGTGCAGAGGTACGGTGAAAAGTATTGTTCTGCGTACAGCCCAGACTGATTGTTCCATACATGAAAAACGTAGGACATACGATAGATACTCAGTGTAAATACATAGACATAGTGTGAAGCACACGGAGTGTAGTGCTACACAGTAGAGAAGATGCATAGAGAGATCAGTTCAGTTCATAAGAGGGTCATTCAGGAGTCTGGCAGCAATGGGGAAGAAGCTGTTTTTAATCTATTTGTGCGTGTTCGCAGACTTTTGTGTCATCTTGGAAGAGAGAATAACAGGAGTGGGTGGGGTCTTTGATTATGCTGCCCGCACGGTACCAGTGGTTAGCACTGTTGCTTCACAACGCCAGGTACCCAGGTTTGATTCTCGGCTTGGGTCACTGTCTGTGCAGAGTCGGTACACATTCTCGCAGTGTCTGCGTGGGTTTCCTCTGGATGCTCCTGTTTCATCCCACAAGTCTGTGCTTATTAGGTGAATTGGACATTCTGAATTCTCTCCTCAGGTGTACCCGAACAGGCGCCGGAGTGCGGGGACAAGGGGATTATCACAGTAACTTGAATGCAGTGTAATGTAAGTCTACTTGTGACACTATTAAAGATTATTGTTATTATTATTATCGGGCGGCACGGTGGTGCAGTGGTTAGCACTGCTGACTCACGGCGCCGAAGACCCGATTTCGATCCCGGTCCCTGTCCGTGTGGAGTTTGCACATTCTCCCCATGTCTGCTTCGGGAGGTGGATTGGCCACTCTAAATTGCCCCTTAATTGGAAAAAAAAGAATTGGGTACTCCAAATTTAAAAAGAGGATTATTATTATAAGGTAGCGGGAGGTGCAGACAGAATCAATGGATGGGAGGCGGGTTCGTGTGATGGACTGGGCTGTGTTCATGACTCTCTAGTTTCTTAGGGTCTTGGGCTGAGAGCAGTTGCCATACCAAGCTCTGATGCAGCTTGTGATACTTATTTGGTAAATAAGTGAGGAGATGCTATTGTCATGGTAGTGTCCCTTTAAGAAATGTTTTGTCTTATCAAATGGCTTCAGTGATGTCATTGTGTGGGTGGAGCTGGGCTGTGGCTGAGTTTTACTTTCGTTTTTGAGCTGGGAGCTGTTGTTTGGCTTTTTCTTTTCCACATTTGGCCGCTGTATTCAGACAGACAAGGATCTTGGAGTCTCTCACTGCATTTTAAAAGGTGTCTCCAGATTACGTGATAACGTAAAAATGATGACTGTTTTCTGGAAGGAAGCCAAACCTGCTGTTTTGGACAGGAAACAAATAGTACCTATACCAGGTCTTGAGTGCTGTGTGCTGGGCCACACCTTTGTTTTCTGGTTTATGGGATCTTGTTATTAAATTGGGACAGCTTAAAGGGGGAATTTATTAAGGGTTACACATAGATTGATGTAGCTGTGTGGGGCATTTATGTTGGTAGTTGATCAAAATGCTTACTGTGCATGTTTATAAAATTAACTAAATTTGTAGAATAAATTTTGTTTTTGATTAAAAGTGCTTACGGCTTCTGTTGAATAACACCCGAAAGGTAGGCCCTTGTGCTCCTCGTAACCCAAATCAATAAACAGTTGAAGGTCAGGTGAACTCCGTGATATACTTTGGAATTTTCTAAACCCGGGTCCATAACACTATTAAATCCAAGCTGACACATGACCGAGGATCACAGTAAACCCTAAGCATCACCTATTATGCTGAATGGAATTAAAGCATTCCCAATGCTGCAACTTCCATGTGGTCTGTGCGGCTCATCCAGTATTTGTGTAGGAGCCATTATACATTATTTGGTGCATCTGTCTCTGGGCATTAAAATAGTTAGGCAATAGTACCATTGAGAGGAACCTATGAAACGCTTCACTAGCTACAGGTTTAGTTGAATAACTAACAAGTTAAAATACTGCACTACCAAGAGAGTGATAGAGTGAGCTTCACCTCCTTAAACACCTCCATCCTGATACCACCCCCTTCTCTTTTAAGCTGCTCTTTAGAACACCTCATTGAGAAAATCTATGTTTTTTTTTATAAATTTAGTGTACCCAATTAATTTTTCCAATTAAGGGGCAATTTATCATGGCCAATCCTCCTACCCTGCACATCTATGGGTTGTGGGGGTGAAACCCACGCAACCATGGGGAGAATATGCAAACTCCACACAGAAAGTGACCCAGAGCCGGGATCGAACCTGGAACCTCAGTGCTGTGATGCAGTTGTGTTAACCACTGCACCACCGTGGTGCCCTTGAGCAAGTCTATGATAACTCAATCTTGTAGAAATTATTAAAAGTGAGCATTATTTTGAGGGGGTAATACTCAAACTTATACAAAAGATACTATATTGAAATTTCAACATGAAATCAGTAGCCGATTTAAGAATTAGTGATATCTAATTTTGCATCAACAGTTTAAAACCTGGAGATGAATGCTCACCCATTTGTATCGGAGTGCAGTAAAGAACATCAGGAATTCCATCACTTCTGATCCTTGGTGTGAAAGGTGTGCTATGTAGAACAGATGCTGAATTCTCTGCCGTTTTTGTTTTAGGCTGAAGGGGTGATCTTTCCAGCTGCTGCTCATCACACTGTCCAGTATTTGAAGGCACGCTACTGCTGGTCAATGATGGACAATCCTCTGCTGCAGTCTCCGTGCTGATGGGTGGTGTTGGCTTAATGATGTCCCCATTTTCTTCATCAATTTCCCACTGCCTTGCATTAGGAGAAGCTGGCTGCTGCCATGGTGATAAAAGTGGTGAATCAGGAGAACTGTACCCACGATAGTAATCATCATCATCTTCAAATGGCTGCGTGACCTTGGTTGGTTGGTTTGCTGGAGACTGAGGTTTCACATTGTTCTGGTCTGGGACTTCTTTTAGCAGTGGTGTTTCAGGAGAGGAGGGAACTTCACTTAGCTCAGCATGCTTTACAGCTTGTCCTTGGTCCAGAACTGCAGAAATTGCCTCAGTCAGCTCTTCAGCTGGCGAAGCCCCACATTCTGGTGAAGGCGGCATGCACGCATTCTGGTTGGTATTTTCAGTTAGACCAGGCCGATGTTTTGAGCGTTTCTTTGACTGCTCGTATTCTCTTTTGGCCTGCAGCCATAACTGCACTCGTTGTAAACTGGGTGGGCTTTTACATGGCAGGATTATAATCTTTCGGTCTTCAGAACCTCCGAGGCTCAGCCCCAACCTTTGAGCGGTAGAATGTCTATTCCCGGTAAAAGCTGGGGAGCCAGGTCTAGCATTTTGCGTCATCGCCGACAAGGCCGTCTTCCAGAACTGCAGCCCTTCCAGTGAAAAATCTCCATCAAACTCCGGCAATTCATTGGGTAATCTGGTTTCAACCATCAGCAGCCGTCCTCCTATTTCCCTATCATTGAAGGAAAAAATGATTTAGTCAGCTGGACAATTCTCATTTAATTTTTTATTCAAAGCCACACAGTTGTGAGTTACATCCTACTGCATCTTATGCATGAGTGATTTTAAAAAATTCTTACTGTTTGACACTTCTAGATGAAATGAAAATGAAAATGAAAATCGCTTATTGTCACGAGTAGGCTTCAATGAAGTTACTGTGAAAAGCTCCTAGTCGCCACATTTCGCCGCCTGTCCGGGGAGGCTGGTACGGGAATTGAACCGTGCTGCTGGCCTGCTTGGTCTGCTTTAAAAGCCAGCGATTTAGCCTGGTGAGCTAAACCAGCCCCATGATCACCTCTACTATTCTAATCAGTGAGATGACCACCCTAAAGTCAAGGAAGATAGAGTTTGCTTCGTTTTGAAGAATTGAATAGATAAAGTTATGATTGCAAATATTTATAAAACCCATCTCACTTCAGAGACTTTTTTTTTTGTCGTTTTTGGTGCATTCTTTACAAATAAAATGTTGCATCCAGCACTCAAGCAGAATGTCCAAATTGGGAAACAATTGCGGTCATATTTGTTTTGCAGGAAATGATGGGTGAGGTGTTGCATTCACCCATTCAAAAGAAACTAGATTGGACCGCTGGAAATTTTTACAGCATCAATTTCCTGTTGATTTTTCAGCACTTGCTCCAGGTTTTCTAAGACCTAATGTGGGTTTTCACCACCACTCTTCGAAAACCACCAAGGTAAATGCCTCAAAATGACACTGTGGCCGTCTATAGAAAGTACTGATCACCAAACAGGATACTACAAAATCAAAGATAGGTTACCTGCCAGATTTTAGTGCTCACAATTTAAATTTATCGGGCTACGCACATCTCACCAAAATCTGGGAGATTAAGCAGAGGTTAGCCAACTACAGGAGATTAACCAACTAAATTTACCAGCACAAAGCTATGTTCAGCGGCCCACTGCATAGCCAGCTTTGCTGGGCTACTATGTTCTTAGGATATCATAGCCCCGACTGCTAAAGCAAATCTTCTCTGCCCAGCTCAAAGGGGGCTTCAAAACAAGAGGAGGATCAAGGAAGTGCGTCAAAGACACGCTGAAGGCTTACCTCAAGAAATGCAACATCGCCTGGGAGACCCCTGCTCAGAAGAGACCTACTTGGAGGAACCTCCTGATTCAAGGGACATAATTCTCAGAGAACACCCGATGGCAAGAGGAGACAGGGAAAAGGAAGCCGAGAATCAGTATCATTCCCATCTCCCGGAAACACCTGGCAAGTGTGCGGTCGAAGATGCAGATCCAGGATCGGGCTCATCGGCATGCAAGAACCCACAAAACCCATGACCTTAGATGGACAATCATACTCGTTAGCAAGTGATCGCCAACGAAGGCATATCCAGCCCAGTCCACCTTCCTTGTATTATAAGTGAGTGGTCAAAATATCAATATTCAGATATCAGGACCAGGGAGAATAAACCAAAGAATCACAACGTTATAGTCCAGAAGGAACAGTTTCTTCCAGAGCTCGCCTTTCAAAATCAAAGATTACGAGGGGGCAAACACTGAATCTGCTAGCATTCTGGATGCAATGCACCTTACCAACACAGTACCATCCAGCTGACCCACAGACTTCAAAAAGCACGCTAGGTGAGAGACAGATTTAGAGCAGTTCTAGGGAGGCTTCAAAATCCGCATGGAAGAGGGCGAGACAGTGGATGGACATGTTGCTGCTGCTGCTAGTGGGGTTCAGCCTGTGGACTGACCACATTCAGAAAAAATCAAGTGCGATGTCAGAAAACCAGGTAAATAATTTTGAATATTTTGTTCATTTATCTTTTTAAGAACTGGTAGAATTTATCGGTACCCAAGATTTTATTAGTAGCAAGGTTTTTGTCGTGGCAGTAGGGAAACTTACTGAAGTAATAGGGTTTATTAGAAAATTAATTCGTTGAAAGATGGCAGGTGAGGTGAGGTGTTGCGACTGTGGAAGCTCCTGGACACCAGCGTGATCCAGGGCTAAACACGCCCACAGTAAGTGCCTGCAGCTTCAGGAGGTTTGGCTCAGAATCACTGAGCTGCAGACATTGATACATCAGGGAGTGGGAAATTACCTGGGACACTTTATTCTGGGAGGTGGTCATACCCATTAGGCTAGGCAGATGTTTAGAGTTGGTCACTGGTCAGGGACAGGAGGGGATGAGTGCAAGTCAGGCAGGTAATGGGCTCCAGCACACAGTGGAATAATGCCATTCAAGCAGGGCACCAAAGGGCAACGTGGTAATGATAGGAGGGGGATAGATACTGTTCTCTGGAGCCATCACCAGGAGGTCCGAAAGTTGTATTGCCTGCCCAATGTTCAGGACATCTCAGAACTGAAGAGGGCCTCACGACTGACAGGAATTTAGAGCGGGAGGATCCAGTTGTTGTCATGTGGGAACCAATGAGAAAAGTAGAACCAAGTGATGGAAGATTTAAAAATCCAAAGAAAAAAGGTCAAGGCATCAGACAAGTACAGCACGGTGGCCCCTTAGTGTCCAAAAATAGAAGTTTAGGTGGGATTAGGCCTGGTTGGAGGAGTGCTCCTTCGGAGGGTCGGTGCAGGCTCAATGGGCCGAATGGTCTCCTTCTGCACTGTAAGAATCCTATTCTAGTCTATGATTCTAGAATGTTGGTAAATATAAGCACAATGGGACAGGAAGGGTCAGAGGTTAACAAAAAATGCACAATGAACAGGGTGATTGCAGGGAACAGAATTTAAAAAAAATAAATTAAAGTTCTTTACCTGAACACACAAAGCAATAAGACAAATGAACTCCTGATAGAGGTAAATGATTTAGATCTGATTGCCATTGGAAAGACATGGTTACAAGGTTGGAAAATAAATATTCCTGGTGCACAATAATTTGGAAAAACAGAATCGCAAGTGAGTTGGGTTAGTCCTTCTATTACTATAGAGAACACGGATCTTGCCTCAAAAAGATGAAAAGAATCACTATGGGTAGAAATTGGAAACAGCAAGATCAGAAAATGCTTGCCTTCATTGGACGGTAAGAAGTCTTACAACACCAGGTTAAAGTCCAACAGGTTTGATTCAAACACGAGCTTTCGGAGCGCAGCTCCTTCCTCAGGTGTTGTAAGACTTCTTACTGTGCTCACCCCAGTCCAACGCCGGCATCTCCACTTCATTGGACGGGGCAGCGAGTATAAAATCTGGCAAGTCATACTACAGTTGCATAGAACCTAACCCAACCTTCACTTGGAATATTGCGCACAATTCTGGTCGGCACACTACCAGCAAGATGTGGAGGCTTTGGCGAGGGTGCAGAGGAGGTTTACCAGGATGTTGTCTGGTCTGGATGTTATGATGTGGAGATGCTGGCATTGGACTGGGGTGAGCACAGTAAGAAGTCTTACAACACCAGGTTAAAGTCCAACAGGTTTGTTTCAAACGCGAGCTTTCGGAGCACTGCTCCTTCCTCAGGTAAATGGAGAGGTATGTTCCAGAAACATTTATAAATACAAAGTCAGAGATGCCAGACTGGCAAAAAACAGAGGGTGGTGAGTGCCTGGAATGCATTGCCAGGGAAGGTTGTAGAAGCAGATACATTAACGGCGTTCAAAAGGCATTTTGACAAATACATGGATAGGATGGGTATAGAGGGACACGGCACGTGGAAGTGCTGAAGGTTTTGGCCAAGGGTGGTATCATGACCGGTATAGGCTTGGAGGGCCAAAGGGCCTGTTCCTGTGCTGTATTGTTCTTTGTTAAGCTCAGTCCATTCCTGTCCCATTGTGCATGTCTTTAACCACATTACTGTACTCCTCTGATGCCTTGACCTTTCTAAATCTCCCTTCACCTGGTTCTACTTGTGCCATTGGTTCCCACATAGACAAAGACAACAACTAGGTCCTCCCTCCCAAAGTTCCTCAACAGGCTCCCTTAACCCTGGCATCGTCCAGTAACACTGGAAATAGTTTATTGTAAAAGTATCATGCAGTAGTTATACTGTTGGACAGAACATTAAACAAGAAATCACTAGAGCTTGTAACAAAATCATTGTAATGATTGTGGGGACTTTAACCTTCATATAAGCTTGGGACAATCAAATTGGCCAGTGTGATCTCAAAAGTGAGTTTGCAGAACATGAGAGACATTTTCTTGGTCTAATAAGTGTTTTGGAACCAACTAGGGATGAAGCTATTTAGGATCAGGTATTGTGTAATGTTAATTAATAATACAGTTAAAGATCACGGAGAAAAAGTGATCATAGTACCAAGTGAATTCCAGATTAAATCTGAAAGTGATATACTCCAATTATAAGCAAGAATCTTCAATTTAAACAGAGTCAATTACATAGGTATGACGGGAGTACTGGATAGTATAGCCTTACAGTGCAGGAGGCCATTTGGCCCATCGAGTCTACGCTGACCCTTTTGAATGAGCTGCCCATTTACATTCCCTGGTCGACTCCACCCTATCCCCGTAACCCTATAGCTTAACCTGCACATCAACGGCAATTTAGCCTGGCCAACCAACCTAACCAGCACATCTTTAGACTATGGGAGGAAACCGGGGCACCCAGTGGGCAGACACGGGGAGAATGTGCAGACTCCACACAGACAGTGACCCAAGAGGGGAATTGAACCCGGGTCTCTGGCGCTGTGAGACGGCAGTGCTAACCACTGTCACCACCCCGCCCCATATTGTCCAGGTCTGATTCAATATCTGAGGGGTCTCGAATGGTGATTGGTGTTGAACATCAGCAAATATTGCCAATCCTGACCTAATGATGTGGGGAGGCAGTGGCGTAGTGGTATTGTCACTGGACTAGTAATCTGGAGACCCAGGGATACTCTGGGGATTTGGGTTTGAATTCCACCATGGCAAATGGTGGCATTTGAGTTCAATAAAAATATGAAATTAAAAAGTTCAGCAATAACCATGAAATCGTTGCTCATTGTCGTAAAAACCCGACTTGCGTTCGTTAGGGAAAGAAATTGATCGTCCTTACCTAGTTTGGCCTACTTGCGACTCCAGACCCACAGCATCTGTCGACTCTTAAAATGCCCTCAGGGACTGGTAATAAGGGCAGCACGGTGGTGCAGTGGCAACCACTGCTGCCTCACGGCACTGAGGACCCGGGTTCAATCCCAGCCCCGGGTTACTGTCCATGTGGAGTTTGCACATTCTCCCCGTGTTTGCGTGGGTCTCACCCCAACAACCCAAAAAGATTTGAAGGGTAGGTGAATTGGCCACGCTAAATTGCCCCTTAATTGGAAAAAAAGAATTGGGTACACTAAATTTAAAAAGGAAAAAAAAAGGGATTGTCAATAAATGCTGGCCCAGCCAGCGATCACCCCTCCATGAAAAAAAGGTCATTGATGAAACAGCTGAAGATGTTTGGGCCTGAGACATTATCCTGAGGAACTCCGGCAGTGATGTCCTGGAGTGGAGATGATTGACCTCCGACCATCACAACCATCTTCCTTTATGCCCGGGATGGCTCCATCAGAGTCTCCTGCCGCCCTTCCCGCCAATTCCAATGGACCAGAGTTTTTCTAGGGCTCCTTGATGCCATACTTTTTCCTATGCCACCTTGGTGCAAGGGCAGTCATTCTCACCTAACTTTTTGAATTCAGCTTTTTTGTTCATGTTTGAAGGTGGTGAGCATCTGGAACGAGCTGCCAGAGGCAGTGGTAGAGGGAGGTACTACTTTTTCCTTTAACAAACAGACGGTTACATAGGCAGGATGGGTATAGAGGGACATGGGCCAAATGCGGGCAAGTGGGACTAGCTTAGTGACAGAAACTGGGCGGCATGGACAAGCTGGGCCGAAAGGCCTGTTTCCATGCTGTAAACATCTATGACTCTAAAGGCTGTATTGAGGCCAGGAGCCGAGTGACCTCAGCGGAACCCAAACTGAGCATCCAGTGAGCAGATTTATTGATAAGCAAGTGCTGCATGATAATGCTGTTAATGGGGCTGATTTAGCACAGTGGGCTAAACTGCTGACTTGTAATGCAGAACAAGGCCAGCAGCGCGGGTTCCTGTGCAATCTGGCATTTCACTAACCAGCATCGGGGTCTTTCACGCCATCAAGGTCCCTCAAAGGCAGAAACTTCAATCCCAAGAGCTGCTGGCTAATTAGGCCAGCAAGTGTCCACTGCCAATACTGCTGAAGTTTTCACCAGGGATCCCTGGAAACCCAAGTAGTGTGGGCTGGAGGAGGTCGCTAGTAAGGAGTAATGATGGAAAAGCAGGGGGATGGTTTTCAATAGCCCCATTAATTCATGGTGGGCTCAAGGATAATTGCCTTTATGTGACACTAAATGAGCTTGATTGACATTGCTATCCCTTCATTGGGCCCTTCCCATCCATTGCCTCCGTCTACCCCTCCCGCTGCCTGGAGAAAGCAGGCAGCATAATCAAAGATCCCTCCCACTCGGTTTACTCACTCTTCCAACTTCTTCCATCGGGTAACAGATACAAAAATCTGAGAACACACACGAACAGATTCAAAAACAGCTTCTTCCCTGCTGTTCTCAGACTCTTTAATGACCCTCTTTTGGACTGAACTGATCTCTTCACACACCTTCTCTACTGAGTAGTACTGCACTCCTGTATGCTTCACCCGATGCCTGTGTCTATAATTTTACATTGTGTATTTATGTATGCCTCTGCTTTTTTTTCATGTATGGAATGATCTGTCTGCACTGTACTCCGAACAATACTTTTCAATGTACCTTGGTACATGCGACAATAAAACAAATACAATAATAAACATGGGATTCCTGGCATCAGGAATCCATAGTGGCAACCCCAAGATCATGTCTGCTCTGACCAGTTCCATTAAACCACTGCCTGTGAGCAATCTCCCTCTTCCAAAGAGGAGATTTACGCAGACTACCACTGAAAGAAGTGGCAACGGCGCAACCAATAAAAGGTGTTATATACCTATTCATGTGAGATTTCGATCCATGAATTTGGGGCAATGGGACAAAGTTAGAGTTTAAAATACAAAAAACATTCATCCACAGCAGCCCAAAATTTAAATAAAAGCTATGCAATGAAGAATTAGAATTATCTGGCTTTGGATAGGAGATGGCATCGTAACCACACCAGGCATTTAAGCAAATGTGTCCATTGAGAGAAACAGCAATACCTCCCATTTCAAAATGATCCCTTTGCTAGGGATGACTGATTTCCTATAGTTGCCTACAGTTACTGAATAATAAAAATAATAATCTTTATTATTGTCACAAGTAGACGTACATTAACACTGCAATGAAGTTACTGTGAAAAGCCCCTAGTCACCAGACTACAGTGCCTGTTCGGGTAAGGAGACTTGGCAAGTACTGCATACTAATGGATGACTAGATTCTGTTACACTGAGTTCCCACAATAACACTGAATCGGTGTTATTTTCCTGCAGTATTTCTATATTGGAATCAGGGAATATGCATCTTTCAGGCTGACTAAACTGGCCGCATTTTTGGATGATTGGCAATAGAAAACACATTTTGGGTCTCTTTAGAGCGCAGGTATCATCATGGGATGTGAATGTCGTTGGCTAGGACAGCATGATTTACCCGCCCGTCTCCAATTGCCTTTGAGAAGGTGATGGTGAGCTGCCTCTTGAGTCGTTGAAGTCCATGTGATGCAGGTACACCCACAGCGCTGTTAGGGAAATCCAGGATTTTAACCCAGCAAAAGTGAACGAATGGCGATGTAGTTCTAAATCAGGATGGTGTGGGGTTTGGAGGGGAATTTGTCGGCGGCAGCATTCCCATGTATCTGCTGCAGCACAGTGCTTTAGGAAGAACATGAAACTTTACAGAGGGTACAGCGGAGATTTGCAAGAATGGTTCAGGATGAAGAGCTTATGTTCTGAGGATAGATGGGAGAAGGCGGGGCTGTTCATGGAGAGATGAGATTAGATAGGGGCTGGTTTAGCTCACCCGGCTAAAT
Organism: Scyliorhinus canicula; assembly: GCF_902713615.1. Classification (NCBI taxonomy): domain Eukaryota; kingdom Metazoa; phylum Chordata; class Chondrichthyes; order Carcharhiniformes; family Scyliorhinidae; genus Scyliorhinus; species Scyliorhinus canicula. The sequence goes on along the minus strand of NC_052151.1, from coordinate 35,579,106 downwards.
CGCTGGCTTTTAAAGCAGACCAAGCAGGCCAGCAGCACGGTTCGATTTCCGTACCAGCCTCCCCGGACAGGCGCCGGAATGTGGCGACTAGGGGCTTTTCACAGTAACTTCATTGAAGCCTACTCGTGACAATAAGCAATTTTCATTTCATTTCATTTTCAAAATCATGAGGGGTCTGGACAGAGTAGAGAGAGAAAGGTTGTTCCCCATGTCAGAAGGGTCAAAAATCAGAGGACAAATTGAAGGTGATGAGCCAAAGAATCAAATGAAACCGGAGGAACCTTTCTTTTTTTAAGACACAGCAATTGGGACACATTGCCCTAGTGGTTGAGGCAAATACAGTGATGGTTCACAGGAAGGAAAATAGAATTGCAGGGCTACACGGAAAAGGCAGGGAGTGGGAATAGCTAAATTGCTCAGAGCTAGCATGGACTCAAATGTGCCAAATGGTGATTCAATCTACTTCCTAAAATAATCTACTTGTGCAAAAATTAATAAAACTGCTAAACAAACAAAATACAGTAATTATGACAACAGGAAATTTGTTGGCAGAAGGATTAAAAGATCAGAGCTTGATCCCAGATCGTTAAGGATTAATCTAAGCTGCTGAAAGAGTGCATTTCTGAGGGTGGCGAGATTGTATCTGTTTAATATCTTTTGGAAAGAACCCGTTTTATTTGGGAAGAATCGGTTTCAGAGCATCAATATTTGCACAAAAACAAGAAAAATATTATGTCATAACTTTATCAATTTCCAAGAAAAAAATAGGTTGAACAAATGTTTTGATCATGGTGCAGCATCATACACTTAATTCAAAAATAGGACTTCTCTTAGTAAGTTAATACTTTCATGGTTTTACATTGCTAGAGGGACAGATAGACTTCTCACCTGGGTTTTTCCGGAGCATCTGAAGGATCACTGCAGAATGGTTCTTGGTAGACAGTTTCAGCCAGGTTATGATCAAACAGAGTTGCCACTATTTCCTCTCGGCTTGGCGGTGACATTAAAGGCTTTAAAATGTGAGCACCTGATGTGCGGCTGATGTAACAGCTGTTTTTGGTTTGTAATGGGGAACAAACGGATGCTGGAGAACTGTGAGATGTCGCAGGGGAACCATTGCTGTATTTGGAAGCACAGAGCTCTGGATCTTCACAGTTTATTGCCGCCATGTCTTCCCCAATAAATCCCAAAGCTCCATTTGGACTTGATCCAGTTGAAAGGGCAGACAGACAAACATCAGATCTGTCACATTCCCTACCACTGCCTTCATCCAGCAGCATTATTTGGCCCATGGATGACTTCACAGGGCTACAGGCGGTTTCGTTCTCCAAAGAATCATGACAATGATTAGGGGTCTGATCCTTCAGCTCCAAAGTTGACATTCCAGACAAATGGGTACAAGATGACTCAGAAGAGCTTGACAGAACATTCTGAATTGGCATATCAGAGTTTTTATTGAATTGCTTCAATTTGTCTCCGTCGTCTAAAAAGGACTTTTCAAACAGGTCAGGGCTGATTGAGCCAGACCTAGCCCACTCGGTATTTTCTGAAGGCTGATGTACTTGATCAGAGTGTTGCATTTTACTGCTCTGGGATTTGTAAGCACAAGGCTCCATAATTGCCTGGGCTGGAACAGACTCCTGAACATCACTCAAAAACTTCTGAGGCAGATTTTGCTCAGCTGCTGGCATGAATTGACACCCAGAATATATGGTACAATATCTGGTTTGTCCAACAGTATTGATATCAAAATTGTAAGATGGGGGGAGTTCAGGTGATAAACTCTCAAAGCTGTAACTATCAAAGCCTGCGTCTGAATGAAAAACGGGGCTGTCATCAGAAAAGGGACATTTAGTTTGAGAAGTATGAGATTTCTTGGTGAGATCCCTTTTGGAGGTTTTGGCTTTCTTCTGTGCAATCTTTGCATTTCTCGGGTTTTTGGTTTTTTTTGAACCGAAATCCTTTGGGGATGTTGAATGAGCAGCCGGGAGAAAACCAGAAAAATCTGTGTTGGCAGAACTTTTATGGAGTTCATTTTGCTCATTTGGGCAAGAAATACTTCGATGAAACAGTGCTTTTGGTGAAGGAGCTTGAACATTTCCTTGGTGTGCTTTCTGCTGCCTTTTCTGCAGCAACTCTCTCAAAACGGTGAGACTAGACTGACCATTACCAGCAGGTACTTGGCCATCTATCCTTAGATTGAGTTCAGATTTCTGAGCTAGAGGCATGATATTTGTTTCCAAGAAGGTTTCCGACACTGATCTCGGCTTTATTCTAGGAGGTGTGAAATCAGATATATCCAAAATGTTGCCAGTTTCTTGTTCCCTTTCCAAAACCTTTTTCACCAAGTTATTGTGGCTACATGGAGTAAGATTAAGACCCTGGCCATCCTTTTCACTTGTGACTGTAGAAATCCTTACAGGTAAATCTATGACACTATTTGTTTGTGGATATGGTGAATGTTGATTTACTTCAGAAACAAGTAAAGTAGGTTTTGATTGCTGATGAGCTTTGGATCGTTGGAATGATTGGGATGGATAATTTACTTTGCCATCAATCTCAAGCTCCGATTGACAAAATGCAGACTTCTGGTCAGATTTATACATTTGCATGCCCTCTCCATTTTGCCTCTCTCTGGCTTCAGAGACATGTGGTCCACCGCCAGCTTTTGTGTGGCTCATAAGCTGCGGCCTCTGCTGCATTGGATTGTTTCTCTGTAGTCTGAACATGTCTTCAGTTGACTGAACTGGCAGGTGAGAGTACTGTAAAGACTGTGGAGGAGGTTGATCTGTGGAAGGGGCTGTTAAGTGATCAAAGCAATGCTCACCTTGATGAAGGGTCAATGCTGCCTGTGATACAAGGCTCGTGCCCATTGACAATTGGAAATTATCCGTCATTTGAGTTTTGTTATCCAACATGTAAATAGACTCTGAGCGTCCGCAAGAAGGACCAGTTTTACTGAGACTGAAGGGCAGGCTGGAATGTAACTGAGACTGAGAACATGTTCCCAATTGGGATAGTGTGTCTGAGACTTGCTCACCTGGCGGATAAGAGAAGTCAGGCAGGTTTGGGTTGTCATCGGCTTCCAACAAAGAACAATAGTAACCCCCAGAATCGCCTTGGATTTCTTCAGAATAGGGTTGAGTTGAAGGAAGATGCCCTGTTGAACAGATGCTCAGAGGAATGTTGGGCTGCTCATCAGTCTTAGAAATGGGGTCTGATTCTGCAACGTGCACGTTTTCAAAATTTCCACAAAACCTATTTATGGCTTTATCTTTAGAGGATGAATTCAGTTCAGCGCCGATGAGCTCAGAGCTTCTCTTTTGCTCGTGAGTTTCTGAAATTTCAAGTGTTCCCTGCTTTTCAGCAGAGTACGGAACGGTATTCTTTTGTTTCCGCGTCCATCTTTTCCTTGTTTTCTTGCGCTGCTTTAACTGCTGTTCATCTTTTTCATCCTCGGTCACTTGCTTAGTTTTCTGGGATACTCTCCTCTTTTTAGCTGCGGTGCCAGCATTGCAGGGAGACTTTTTCCTGGATTTTAAACCTTGCTTTTTTCCACCATTTCTATTGCCTTGCAACACCTGGTCAGAATTGTTCAAAGCACAGGGGTCACTGTCTCTTACTAGTACGTCATCTTCAGTTGATTCAATGGATGGCATTCCATCCCCTTGCATTTCACTTGGTGACCAGCATCGAGGTGGCGATGGTTTCGAAGGACTTGGCAATCTCTCGGACATAAAGCCAAGCTTATACATTACGTCTTTATATTCTGTTGAACAGTCATCAGCCTCGGCACTGTAACAAGGCGAAGGTGGGGAAAGTGATGAAAATTCAATTTTCTTTGTGGTAAAAGTACTTCTTTTTACTGAGGTTTGGCTAGCAAGGTTCAGTTTCCCCTTTCTTTGTAGCTTTTTGAATCTTCCAGCTCGCTTTTTTAAGCTCGACTGAACTTTTGCTTTTTTTCCTCTCTTTGGTGTAGGTGTTGCAAAAGGTTTGATAACAAGAGGAGGTTCAGTGACCTTGGGCCACCAGTCTTTTAATGGTGAAATTTTGTGATATTTTTGCAGTTTATCATCATCAAGCACAATATGGTCTTCATTCGAATCCACTTTCCCTATCTTAACCAGCATATTTTTCCTACCCTTGAATCGGTTAATAATAATATATTTTATAATCACAGGGGGTTCCTTCTTGTTGAGCCTTCTCCTTTTGCGTGATCGCTGAGTACGATCCGCACTGTTAGCGTTGGCTTTCGAACATTCTGGCCGAATTGGACTGGTCTTAAAGACTTCTGAACCTTGGCCATGTTCACTGTCTTCAGCTTCATAGCTTACTTTCCGCTTTGTTCGGAGTGTATACTTACTGCATGCTAACCGAAACGACTGCCCCTCTAGGCCATTTTCTGGAGATCCTTCCTGGTTAAAGATTTGGGATTCCAAATGAAGACCATTATCTAAAGACTTTATCGAAAGGTGATCCAATGATCCTTCATTTTGCAGTACTCTGTTGCTACAAGAGTTCAGTTCGGTGAATTGGGGACTTTTCATCTTTGCAGCTGTAGGGTTTTCTCTCAACTGGGCCCCATTTGATTTCTTTTTACTCAACTTGAGCTTTAGCCTGCGGTCATCCTGTTTCTGAAGTTTAGACGGCCTGTTGAAGGCTTTTTCTGGACATTTCAGACAATTGGGAAGTACCACGCTAGGGAAAAATGTGTACTGAGCCTCATGCTGATCAATGACAGTTTTCTCTCTTTGGGTTGCTTGGAAGTCTTCATATCTAATTTTAAGCTCACTACGGCTTTTCTCAATGTTGCCTTCAGCATCTGCTGCATGTTCTTCAAAAAGCTGAACCCCATTCTTTATGCCCATTAGGGGAGCCAAAGGTTTATCATACATGCTGTTTTCTTTTTTATTGGACGCAAGAGGCACTTTATTAGCTCTCCTCCCCACTAAACAACTGAGGGTTGAATTACTATGAAATTCATCTTCACTTGTAAGATTTCTCTGGTGCGTAAATGACAAATTCTTTTCACAGTTAATGCTGATGTAATGCTTTACCCTCTGAAGTTTGTCAGTGTGTGATGGCACATGATTTTCATAGTCACTGGTTATATGTTTGCTTTCACAGATCGAATCTGCAGATCTATCTACCATCTCAGCATCCACAAACTTCACATTGCAAAGGCCAATTTCCTCAGTAGGTGCACTGTATTTTAAATCATAACTGGCTTCATTCGAAAAATTAGAAACTGAGTTTTCAGGCTTCTTGGCGATGAATGAATTTTGATACGAGGGCAATTCTGTAGAGTTCAACCCATCAAGTGTGTGAGGTGCGGTACTTGCATGATTGTACTGTAGTCCAACATGATCAGATGATGGCAGTTCTAATATCACAGGCTCTTTGTGAAATGTCGTCTTTGTCGGCACTTTGTCTCGGACTGCTAACGTGGAATGACCTCTTGGACCATCTTCATTTAAAGTGTTATCTAAAATTCAACAAGTTCAATAAGATAGTCATGGAATTACTGAAGGACAAGAGAAAATGAAAATAGTTCAGCTTGACACAATAAAAGCAAGCAGATTTTGTAACATTAAAAGTACACTGGCACCACCTTTCTCCCTCTCTCTTCCCATGCTAGTTACTTGTATCCAAGCAAGGGCTAGTTCAAATGGGAAAAATCTTCACACATCAGCATCTCACTGACTTAAAATGCATTCAAAGCACTCACTATACAATTGCCTTTCCCACCCCAAAACAAACCAAGTAAAGGTACCAAATTTAAAGCAATTGCAACAAACCCATGATCAGCAAATTCGAAGTCACTCATTTAGGGTAACTTACACTTAGCGCTATGTCAGGCACCTACCGACAAGAGGTAACGGCAAGTCACTCTTGGTGTTGTACTCATCACTCATGTTGCAAGTTTAAAAAGCATTAACAAAGGCCACTGACTAAGTAATTTGCTGGCTTTCCTCGCGTATCAATCGGCCAGCACAAAGCCATTCAGGCCTTTCGTGCTTGCACAGGCTCTTGCAAAGGCCCAATCATCTGCTCTTCCCCTAAAACCCTGTAGTGTTTTCCTTTTCAAGTATGTCCATTTATAGATGTGGTATGCAGTCAGAGAAGCCAAGAGGAGCAAAAAAAATGCTGTAGGAAAGCTGCATGGAAGTGGAAAATGAGTTGTGACAATTTCTGGCTAAGCACAATATCTTAGAGCTATATTCCAACAACACTGATGGGATCCATACAGCCAGAAGTGGAAAGAGTTGTTTATCGCAGGCAAAGCACAAAAACAGTCTCATCTCAGATCCCCATGTGTAAACTTGCTGTATAATTTTCTTAACTTGGAAATAAAGCAGACAATTCATCCCAACAATAACTGGAGGTGACGAGGGGAGTGTTATTGTCGTGTCATATACAAATAGGGCTTTGCTTTGACATGAATTGCATCATGCTGGGGTGCTTGACAATTAAAAAAGGGATTTCCAGACACTTTCAATATGCTGCTACTGTTAAAGGAGGTTTCATGTTTCATAAATATCATCTCCACAACTGAATGTCTATTGAACTGTGTAAGTACAGTGCCTAATCTGAAAGTGCCCCAAGGCCCTTCAGCAGTTTAAATCAAAGGGAAATCAAGTAATTAACCCTGTGATGACCTTTGGGATGCCTCAAGATGCACTTTATAAATTAAGGTTTGTTGCTCAGGGGCAGCATGGTGGCGTAGTGGTTAGCACTGCTGCCTCACAGCGCCGAGGTCCCAGGTTCGATCCCGGCTCTTGGTCACTGTCCGTGTGGAGTTTGCACATTCTCCCCGCGTTTGCGTGGGTTTCGTCCCCACAGCCCAAAGATGTGCAGGGTAGGTGAATTGGCTACATTAAATTAATTGGAAAAAAATGAATTGGGTACTCTAAATTATTTTTTAAATAGTTTTTTCCTTATTTGCATGTCCCCCTCCTTGAAAAGCAATAGAAGCACTTCTGTATATAAAAAAATGTAACCAGCCAAACCATCTACAAATTTATCTTGGTGAGGTAGTAAATTGGTACAAAGTCAACAAAGGTATAAAAGGTGCAAATTGGGATTGTAAAGTATCAGTTAACGCCCTCGGGAATTTATCGAATCGATCTTCACTACTGTGTCAAGTCAGGCCGTTTCTGCTTTTTTGAGGAAAATTAATAGTGTTTTTCACATTTCTGCTCCAAGGGAATTGACAAATCCAATGAGCTGCTGGCATGGAGGCGAGGAGGTGCAACGGGAAGCGTATGTGGGGGTGGGCAGAAAGAGAAAGAGAATGATGGTGGGGGGTGGGGGGGGGGGGGGGTAACAGGGGCTGGCTACACTCATGTGATTCATTTCAAAGAAACAGGAGCTTTATCTCAACTGACTCGCAGACACGGTGACCCACAGCTCTTGTTTTATTGACATTGGCAACAGATTAAAGGAGGGAGCGACTCGACTGATTCACTCTCAAAAGAAATATTGCCCGAGCTGCTTTCAAGTTACTCCAATACACTTATTCTGCTATCGTATTGGATACCAACTAAAATATAAACATTGCTAATAGTACAACTGTACACAAGGTTATTCCTACTCCCTTAAATGACAATGTATATGTGCTGAATTTTCTCAAGTGTTAATGAAAGATTTCGTAATAGCTACTTGCTTGCATTCTATTATTGTAATTAACCCCCATGCAGTTACAGGATCATAAAACAGTTATAGCACAGGAGTTCATCTGTTTGGCTTGTCAAGTCTGTGCTCACTCTTCAACAGAGCGATTCTAATTCCAATTGCACATCATTTCCCCGTGGCCCCCTGCAAATGTTCTTTTCAGATAATAATCCAATTCTCTTCCGAAAGCCACGATTGAAATCTGCCTCTACCACCTTCTCAGATATTGCATTCCAGATCCTAACCACTCACTGCATAAAAGAGTATTTCCTCACCGCTTTTTTTTGGCTAATCCTCTCATAGAATTTACAGTGCAGAAGGCGGTTTATTCGGCCCATCGAGTCTGCACCGGCGGCTCTTGGAAATTCCATAACCCAGTAACCCCACCCAACACTAACGGCAATTTATCATGGCCAGTCTACCTAACCTGCACATCTTTGGACTGTGGGAGGAAACTGGAGCACCCGGAGGAAACCCACGCACACACGGGGAGAACGTGCAGACTCCCCACAGACAGTGACCCAGCCGGGAATCGAACCTGGGACCCTGGAGCTGTGAAGCAATTGTGCCAACCACTGTGCTACCGTGCTGCTCTCAAATCTGTGTCCTCTTGTTCGCAGCCCTTCCACTAATGGGAGCAGTGTCCCTCTATCTACTCTGTCCAGAACCCTCATGATTTTAAACACCTCTTATCAAATCTCCTCTCAACCCTCTCATCTCCAAGGAGAACTAACTCACCTTTTGTTTTAAATCAATTTATCCATGTAACTAAAAATCCTCATCCCAGATCCATTTTCTTAACTTTTTCTTCACCCTATCCGATGGTTTCATTTCTTTGATAAAGTTTTCTACCACAATGAGACACAAGGGGGGTGGGGGGATAAATACCCACGGCCTACTTTCTCGGTATCAACCAGCCTCTGGGCTTCTACCGAGGCTGCAGCCAGGCGCCATTTAGTACTGGCCCATGGCACCCGGGGTTTCCCAGGACGTCGGAATCCCCTAGGTAGCCAGCGATAGAGCAGGGTTGCCCCCCCCGGAACGTGGGCATCTTAGCATTGCCACCCTGGCACTGCCAAGGTGCCCAATTGACTACCAAGCCAGCAGGAGCACTGCCAGGGTGGATTGGTGCCCAGGTGGCACTGCCACGGTTCAGGGCCCGAGGGGGGCCATGCCCATGAAAGGAGGGTGGATATGAAGGATGGGGTGGGTGCATGGCAGGTAAGAAGGGTTCTCTGGGAGGTTGGAGCAGGTGAGGTTCCTGATATGGAGGTGGTGGGGAGCTGAAGAGGAGAACACATCCCATAACAGGGTGTCCTCACTTTGAGTGTGTGGGGGGTGACATTGCTCATGGGTGGGAGGGACAAGCTCACTTAGAGATCGGGGCACCCTTTAAAAATGGCGGCCCGAGTGGAGTTCAGCTTCCTGGTGCTGAAAAAAATTCTAAGTGTGAGCTAATCTGGTGAGAAACCTCGTAAGGCTCTAAAAAGTGACTAAGTGTCCTTAGATAGCAGTGGGGAACTCACCAGCAGAACCATCAGGAAACTCCCAGCAAACCTGCCACAGATAACACTTCGAAACCTTCCCATTAAATCGTGCCCAACGTTTCCGGACCGTACATTTAAACAGATTAATATCTGTTGGAAGGTCTTCCCCCAGCGCCCCCCCCCCCTCCACATTATTCCCCCCTCTCAGAACATTGAAACCGCTCCAAGTTCTTCTTCTCCTGAACAACATTTAGAGTTGTAGCCTGTATTTTGTATTGCCTTTCCTCATTCTTTGTACCAAAATTAATCACTTCTCCACATTAAACTTTTGCCTCCCATGTGTTTGCCCTTTCCACCGGCACACCTATGTCCTCTTGAAGTCTATCACTATCATTTTCACAGTTCACATTGCTTCCAAGTTGTGTGACACCTGCAAAGGTTGGAATTGTGGTCTGCACACTCAAGTCAAGGTCATTAATAAAGGAATGGTACCAATACTGACCCCTGAGGAAACCCCACTGTATACCATAGAACCATAAATTAAGGTGCAGAAAGAGACCATTCAGCTCATTGTATCTGCATCAGCCAAATAAAGAACCTAGTCACTCATGTTAATCACTTTCCAGCACCGAGTCCGTAGCCTTGCCAATTACACCATTTTCAGTGCATATCCTGGTACCCAAGTGTTTCAGCCTCAACTGCAGCTTAGATAGTGAATTCCAGATAACTCTCTGGGTGGAAGGGATTTTCCTCATGTTCTCTCTAATCCTTTTATCAATCACCTTAAATCCAAACCCCCTGGTAATTGGGCCCTCAACTAGGGGAAATGTTTTTTCTGTGTATCCTATCTAGGCCCCTCTAATTTTGTACACCTCAATTAGGTCACTCCTGTTTCCAGGAAAACAGCCCTAGCCTATCCAATCTCTCCTTGGTGTTGCAATTTTCCAGCCCTGGGAACTTTTATTTTTATATAAATATTTTTTATTCTTCTCCTTTTTCACATTTCCCCCCCAGATTTACACCCACCAACAATAAACAATAATCAGTAACAAATATGTCAATCCCCATATCAATAACAACAATCCCATCCTCCCACCAAAACCCAAACATTAGCCCGCATGTTCACAAACAAATGACAAAAAGGAATTGGGGATCACCCATAGTCGCCATTAGCATACACAGCCCCCCCTCCCCACAACCCTCCCACCCCAACTAATGTTCGATATTATCCAGTTCTTGCAAGTGCATAATGAATAATACCCATGAATTGTAGAACCCCTCCATCCCCCCCGCCACGCCAGGGCTCAGGGTGGATAGGTCGCTCTCCAACCTATCAGGATCCGCCTTTGGGCGATCAACGAGGCGAAGACTACAACATCTGCCTCCGCACCCGTTTCCAACCCCAGCTGGTCCGACACCCCGAATATGACCACCCGGGGGCCCGGGTCCAGTTTCATATGCACTACTTTAGAAATTATCCTAAAAACCTCCTTCCAATAATCCTCTAGCTTCGGACAGGACCAAAACATGTGAACATGATTAGCGGCGCCCCCCCACCAAACATTCACACACGTCTTCTACTCCTTCAAAGAATCGGCTCATCCTCGCCCTCGTGAGGTGTGCTCTGCATACCACCTTCAGCTGTATACCAACCTCGCGCACGAGGTGGAGGCATTCACTCTCCGGGGCACCTCACACCAGAACCCCCTCCTCCATACCCTCTTCCTCCCGCTTTGCTTTGATCCCTTCCGGTGGTGCCTTCTCCTCTTCCAAAATAGCTCCGTAAACCGCCGACACTACCCGCTTCTCCAGTCCCCCTGTCGTCAGCACCTCCTCCAGCAATGTGGCCGGCTCCACCGGGAAGCTCTGCATCTCCTTTCTGGCAAAATCTCGAACCTTCATGTATCTAAACATTTCCCCTGCTCCAGCCCATACTTCGCTTCCAGCTCCTTCAATCCTGCAACCGACCCCTAAGAAACAAATCTTTTAGTGTCTTAATACCCTTCTTCTCCAAAAATTTCCATCCCACCTCCCGGGCTCAAATCTGTGGTTCCCTCGAATCGGCATTTCCCTTGGCTCTGCCCCCAACCTGAAGTTTTGGCAAAACTGCCCCCAAATTCTCAATGAAGCTGTTATTACCGGACTCCCTGAGTATTTCCCCAGGGCTATCGGGAGCGGCGCTGTTGCTAGTGCTTTCAATCCCGAGCCCCTACCCAAACTCTCCTCCATTCTGACCAACTGAAAATCAACCCCTCTGACCCAGCTCCGGGAACATTTGTTTTTACTCTCCTCTGCACTCTCCTGATCAATTTTGTCCTTCCGGTAATGTGATGATCAGAACTGCACAAAACCTCCAGCAGCAGCCTAGCTAGCATTTTATACAGTTCCATTATTACATCCCTGTTTTTGTATTCAACATCTCACCCAATAAAGGAAGGCATTCCATATGATTTTTTGTCCACCTATCCTGCCAACCTCAAGGACATGCACTTCAACGTGTCTCACTTCTGCAAACCCTCTCAAATCCTCCTATTTAATGAGTGTTGCCTTTCTTTGTTTGGTCTCCACAAATGCATAACTTCACGCTTTTCCGGATTTAATTCAGTTTGCCACTTTTCCACCCACTCAACCAAACCATTGATATCACTCTGAAGAACAACTATCCTCTTCACTATCAACTGCATGACATATCTTTTTATACATTGTTTTAATCATTTACCACTATTCTGTTTCCAGTCACTCAGCCAGCTATTCACAATATATATTAATGATTTGGGTGAGGGAACAAAATGTAACATCTCAAAGTTTGCAGATGATACCAAGTTAGGCGGGAGAGTGAATTGTGACGAGGATGCAGGGGTCCCACAACATGGTTGGGCGAGTGGGCAAATCAATGGCAGATGAAGTACGATTTGGATAAGTGTGAGTTATTCATTTTGGAAGCAAAAACAGGAAGGCAGATTACTATCGGAATGGTTGGAAATTGGGAGAGTGGTGTGTGCAGCGGGACCTGGGTGTCCTTGTGCACCATTCGCTGAAGGTAAGCATGCAGGTGCAGCAGGCGGTAAAGAAGGCTAATGGTATGTTGGCCTTCATTGCAAGAGGTTGAGTATAGAAGCAGGGATGTGTTGTTGCAATTATACAGGGCCTTGGTGAGGCCGCATCGAGAATATTGTGTGCAGTTTTGGTCTCCTTTTCTGAGGAACGATGTTCTTGCTCTCAAGGGAGTGCAGCGAAGGTTTACCAGACTGATTCCAGGGATGGCGGGACTGTCATACGGGGACAGATTGACTAGGTTGGGATTGTTCTCGCTGGAGTTCAAAAGAATGGGGGGGGGGGGGGGGGGGGGGGGGGGGGGAGGAGATATCTCAGAGACTTATAAAATTCTAACAGGACTGGACAGGGTAGATGCAGGGAAGATGTTCCCAATGGTGGGTGTGTCCAGAACCATGGGTCACAGTCTGATTCAGAGTAAACCATTTCGGACAGAGATAAGGAGACATTTCTTCTCACAAAGAGTGGTGAGCCTGTGGAATTCATTACCACAGGAAGCAGTTGATGCTAAAATTTTGAATATATTCAAGAGGCGGCTGGATATAGCACTTGGGGAAAATGGGATCAAAAGCTATGGGGAGAAAGGCTATTGAGTTGGAGGATCAGCCATGATCGTGATGAATGGCGGAGCAGGCTCGAAGGGCCAAAAGGCCTCCTGCTGCTCCTATCTTCTACGTATCTATGTATGTAAATCCACAAGGCCACCATCCCTTTTATTCCATGGGTTTCAACTTTACTGGCAAGCCTATTACTGTTCGAAGCTCAGCCATCTTCAGCTGCTTCATCAACGACCTTCCCTCCATAACTGGTTCAGAGATGGAGATGCATGCTGATGAATGAACAATGTTCAGCACCATTCGTGACTCCTCAGATACTGAAGCGGTCTGTCTCCAAAACATGGTCAAAATTCAGTTTGGGCTGATAAGTAGCATTTGCACCATTCAGGGGCCAGGCAATGACCATCACCAACAAGAGAGAATCTAGCCATTTCCCCATGACATTCAATTACATTACGGTTGCTAAATCCCCCACTATCAACATATAGCGGGTTACCATTAACCAGAAACCGAACTGGATTAGTCACATAAATATCTTGACTACAATATTAGGTTAGGGTTGGGAATTCTGTGGAAATTCACCTCTTGCCTCCTCAAAATCTGTTCACGATCTAAAGGGCATAAGTCAAGATTGTGATGGAATATTCTCCACTTGCCTGGATGACTGCAGTTCCAACCCCATCCAATGATCAAATTGGCATTAGTCTATATAGTAATTACTGGATCAAGTTTTACTTCATAGTCAATTAGTTTAAAATTAAAAGCACACCGGGATATTTATCCAACGTCTCCTTGTCCTGTGATGTCTCGCCCCTCCCCCAATTTAGCTCCCGAGTTATTCCCACTACAGTAAAAGATGTCAGTATTGAAAGAAGCCAAACTATCCAATGGTCTGGGTATCAGTGTGCCCTTCACACAGAGCTGATGCAGGTATGTGATTGAAACTTTTATCTTGTACATCGGTTTTCTGATATAGTGACTCCTGAAAGAAATCGCATCTACCAAGTGAGCTCAAGTCATCTTTTCCTTCTTTTCCCTTAGATCTGCAAATCTTTCAGAATAGGTGGGAATTATGTAAACTTTACTTCCATTCTTGCATGTTGATTGACCCAGAGACACTACATAACAGATTAATTTCCACAATCTGCTACTTGCCTGGACCCCTGAAAGCGCCACTTGCTGGTTCATATCTTGCCTGGAATCTGCTTCTCCACCAACACCAATCTGCAGCCTCTTTGCTGACTCCACATACAATAGGCTATTGCCCTCCTGCCACTGCTATACCTAGATTCAACAGCCTCCCTGTCTTCCTGCCTGCTTTCGCTGCATGTGCTCTTCACGTCTCCAACCCTTTGCCCCAATAAATTATCGAGTCACGTTGGTGATACTGGGGGAGACGGGACTATGAAATGCATTTGCCAAATAATTGAGGCTCTTTCCCAAGTTCACTTTGGACCATCTACATTCTTCCCTGGAGCCGACTGCAGGACTGCCTCTGTTTAAATTGTGGAGTTGCATTCATTCGAAAACTCTGCTGCTCATATCCAAGAACACACCAAGCTCCACTCAGACATTTACCTTACGCTCACCTGACCTAATTTGGCTTCCAGTCCATTAGTACCTCAAAGAGGGAGAAAAGCAAATGAAATAGCAAAATTGTTAAAGAGTTACCATAAAAATGAAGACAGTACGAACAGTAAATGTGGGTTCTTTAAAAACTGACAGGAAAACTTAATTGGGGAATAAGGAAACGGCAGAGACCATTTTCATATTCATCATCTGCATCCTTCCATCTAGGAAAGATGATGGGCATGCAGCAAATTAGGGATTGGGACAACTCATCGCCGCCGACTCATCGCCGCCGACTCATCGCCAGCCCAACTCATCGCCAGCCCAACTAAAACAGTACAGTCAACAGACTTCTTAACAGCGCTCTGGAGTGAATGGAATCTATTTAAACAACTATTAAAACAAGGACGGCTTTGACATTCGGCTCCTCTGATCTAATTTAAGCTGCTGCACAAACACTTTTATTTATGTGGTGACTCTGCCCAAGTTCAGAGAAGAGTTGAAGAGAATGCTGAAATACCCGTTTATGTCAATTGTTCCATACGTTGATTAAGACAACAGTTTATAGCAGCCCGACTATTTAGTGTGTAAGAGAGTAGAAACACAGAGTGTGTAAGAGAGTAGAACACAGTCCCTTTGGGAGCAGAAGTCTGATTTAAAAAAAAGGAAAGAAGGAAAAAGGTGTGAACCCGGGAGGACTCGAATGAATTTGTCTGGAGAATTGTGCATCCGTACGACTAAATCAGAGATACGGCGGCAGGTGACAGAGCCGGGCACCAGAACTATACCGCTGAAATTAGGTCTGCACGCAAACATGAAGTCAGTGAATCTAATGTAAGGGTGCATAAAGTTGTCATAAACGGAGTCACAGCGGCTCACATTAGGACGGAAGTGCAAACAGCAGATTAATCGTCTCCTCCACACCCACTGCTTCGATTCTCACCACATCACACCAACGGAGAAATAAATTTCCTCACCAAATCAAAACGTGGACCTTTCAGACATAAATGAAAGGCATGGAAACAAGCAACAATTATAGACGCACGCACACTGTCACGCGCTTCCATACATAGATTCTCAGACAGAGACGCACAGGTATGTTTGCAGAGAAATTCGCAAATTGTCGCTTGTTTCCAATTATCAGACTTCTGCTCCCAAAGGGACTGTGTTCATAGAATAGAACACTACAGCGCAGTACGGGCCCTTCGGCCCTCGATGTTGCGCCGACCTGTGAAACCATCTGAAGCCTATCTGACCTACACTATTCCATTTTCATCCATATGTCTATCCAGTGACCACTTAAATGCCCTTAAAGTTGGCGAGTCTACTACTATTGCAGGCAGGGCGTTCCACACCCCTACTACTCTCTGAGTAAAGAAACTGCCTCTGACATCTGTCCTATATCTATTACCCCTCAATTTAAAGCTATGTCCCCTTGTGTTGGTCATCACCATCCGAGGAAAAAGACTCTTACTATCCACCCTATCTAACCCTCTGACTATCTTATATGTCTCTATTAAGTCACTTCTCAGCCTTCTCCTCTCTAACGAAAACAACCTCAAGTCCCTGAGCCTTTCCTCGTAAGACCTTCCCTCCATACCAGGCAACATCCTACTAAATCTCCTCTGAACCCTTTCCAAAGCTTCCACATCCTTCCTATAATGTGGTGACCAGAACTGCACGCAGTACTCCAGGTGTGGCCGCACCAGAGGTATGTACAGCTGCAGCATGACCTTGTGGTTCCGAAACTCAATCCCCCTGCTTATAAAGGCTAGCACACCATATGCCTTCTTAACAGCCCTATTAACCTGGGTGGCAACTTTCAGGGATTTATGTACCTGGATGCCGAGATCTCTCTGTTCATCTACACTACCAAGAATCTTGCCATTAGCCCAGTACTCTGCATTCCTGTTACTCCTTCCAAAGTGAACCACCTCACACTTTTCCGCATTAAACTCCATCTGCCACCTCTCAGCCCAGCTCTGCAGCTTATCTATGTCCCTCTGTATCCTATAACATCCTTCAGCACTATCCACAACTCCACCGACCTTCGTGTCATCTGCAAATTTACTAACCCATCCTTCTACACCCTCTTCCAGGTCATTTATAAAAATGACAAACAGCAGTGGCCCCAAAACAGATCCTTGCGGTACACCACTAGTAACTGAACTCCAGGATGAACATTTGCCATCAACCACCACCCTCTGTCTTCTTTCAGCTAGCCAATTACTGATCCAAACCGCTAAATCACCTTGGAAATTAGCAAACGTGACGCCACTGTTTAAAAAAGGAGGTAGGCAGAAAGCAGGAAATTATAGGCCAGTGAGTTTAACTTCGGTAATAGGGAAGATGCTGGAATCTATCATCAAGGAAGAAATTGCGAGGCATCTGGATAGAAATTGTCCCATTGGGCAGACGCAGCATGGGTTCGTTAAAGGCAGGTCATGCCTAACTAATTTAGTGGAATTTTTTGAGGACATTACCAGTGCAGTAGATAACGGGGAGCCGATGGATGTGGTATATCTGGATTTCCAGAAAGCCTTTGACAAGGTGCCACACAAAAGGTTGCTGCATAAGATAAAGATGCATGGCATTAAGGGTAAAGTAGTAGCATGGATAGAGGATTGGTTAATTAATAGAAAGCAAAGAGTTGGGATAAATGGGTGTTTCTCTGGTTGGCAATCAGTAGCTAGTGGTGTCCCTCAGGGATCCGTGTTGGGCCCACAATTGTTCACAATTTACATTGATGATTTGGAGTTGGGGACCAAGGGCAATGTGTCCAAGTTTGCAGATGACACTAAGATGAGTGGTAAAGCGAAAAGTGCAGAGGATACTGGAAGTCTGCAGAGGGATTTGGATAGGTTAAGTGAATGGGCTCGGGTCTGGCAGATGGAATACAATGTTGACAAATGTGAGGTTATCCATTTTGGTAGGAATAACAGCAAACGGGATTATTATTTAAACGATAAAATATTAAAGCATGCCGCTGTTCAGAGAGACTTGGGTGTGCTAGTGCATGAGTCACAGAAGGTTGGTTTACAAGTGCAACAGGTGATTAAGAAGGCAAATGGAATTTTGTCCTTCATTGCTAGAGGGATGGAGTTTAAGACTAGGGAGGTTATGTTGCAATTGTATACGGTGTTAGTGCGGCCACACCTGGAGTATTGTGTTCAGTTTTGGTCTCCTTACTTGAGAAAGGACGTACTGGCGCTGGAGGGTGTGCAGAGGAGATTCACTAGGTTAATCCCAGAGCTGAAGGGGTTGGATTATGAGGAGAGGTTGAGTAGACTGGGACGGTACTCGTTGGAATTTAGAAGGATGAGGGGGGATCTTATAGAAACATTTAAAATTATGAAGGAAATAAATAGGATAGATGCGGGCAGGTTGTTTCCACTGGCGGGTGACAGCAGAACTAGGGGGCATAGCCTCAAAATAAGGGGAAGTAGATTTAGGACTGAGTTTAGGAGGAACTTCTTCACCCAAAGGGTTGTGAATCTATGGAATTCCTTCCCCAGTGAAGCAGTTGAGGCTCCTTCATTACATGTTTTTAAGGTAAAGATAGATAGTTTTTTGAAGAATAAAGGGATTAAGGGTTATGGTGTTCGGGCCGGAAAGTGGAGCTGAGTCCACAAAAGATCAGCCATGATCTAATTGAATGGCGGAGCAGGCTCGAGGGGCCAGATGGCCTACTCCTGCTCCTAGGTCTTATGTTCTTATAATTCCATACTTCCTTATTTTTTGCAATAGCCTACCGTGGGGAACCTTATCAAACGCCTTACTGAAATCCATATACACCACATCAACAGCTTTACCCTGATCCACCTGTTTGGTCACCTTCTCAAAAAACTCAATAAGGTTTGTGAGACATGACCTACCCTTCACAAAACCGTGTTGAGTATCGCTAATCAACTTGTTCTTTTCAAGATGATTATAAACCCTATCTCTTATAACCTTTTCCAACATTTTACCCACAACCGAAGTAAGGCTCACAGGTCTATAATTACCAGGGTTGTCTCTACTCCCCTTCTTGAACAAGGGGACAACATTTGCTATCCTCCAGTCTTCCGGCACTATTCCTGTCGACAAAGACGACATAAAGATCAAGGACAAAGGCTCTGCAATCTCCTCCCTGGCTTCCCAGAGAATCCTAGGATAAATCCCATCTGGCCCAGGGGACTTATCTATTTGACATTTTCTAAAATTGCTAACACCTCCTCCTTTTGAACCTCAATTCCATCTAGCCTGGTCGACTGAACCGGAGTGTTCTCCTCGACAACATTGTCTTTCTCCAGTGTAAACACTGACGAAAAATATCCATTTAATGCTTCCCCTATCTCCTCTGATTCCACACACAACTTTCCACTACTATCCTTGATTGGCCCTAATCTTACTAGAGTCATTCTTTTGTTCCTGATATACCTATAGAAAGCCTTAGGGTTTTCCTTGATCCTATCCGCCAACGACTTTTCGTGTCCTCTCCTCGCTCTTCTTAACTCTCCCTTTAGATCCTTCCTGGCTAACTTGTAACTCTCAAGTGCCCTAACTGAGCCTTCATGTCTCATCCTAACATAAGCCTTCTTCTTCCTCTTGACAAGTCCTTCAACTTCCTTAGTAAACCACGGTTCCCTTGCTCGACAACTTCCTCCCTGCCTGACAGGTACATACTTATCAAGGACACGCAGTAGCTGTTCCTTGAAAAAGCTCCACATTTCGATTGTACCCATCCCCTGCAGTTTCCTTCCCCATCCTATACATCCTAAATCTTGCCGAATAGCATCATAATTGCCTTTCCCCCCCCCTCTACTCTCTTACACACTAAATAGTCGGGCTGCTATAAACTGTTGTCTTAATCAACGTATGGAACAATTGACATAAACGGGTATTTCAGCATTCTCTTCAACTCTTCTCTGAACTTGGGCAGAGTCACCACATAAATAAAAGTGTTTGTGCAGCAGCTTAAATTAGATCAGAGGAGCCGAATGTCAAAGCCGTCCTTTGTTTTCTATAGGTTTAAATTGTTTAAATAGATTCCATTCACTCCAGAGCGCTGTTAAGAAGTCTGTTGACTGTACTGTTTTTATTGGGCTGGCGATGAGTTGGGCTGGCGATGAGTTGGGCTGGCGATGAGTTGGGCTGGCGATGAGTTGGGCTGGCGATGAGTTGGGCTGGCGATGAGTTGGGCTGGCGATGAGTCGGCGGCGATGAGTCGTCCTAGACCTGCAAATTATCCATTTCAGATGGAGTGCCTGCCTGTAGCACACCTTCAATGGTGTTGAAGAGGCAGGTTCTGCCACACAGGAAGCTTCCAAGTGTCACTGTGGGTTGTAGTGTTCAGCAATGGCATCTGTTGCCAAGCCACTGGCCACTGTGGTGATGCATGCCAGCCCACAGGAGGCGTCATCGTTTTCCTGGAGAGTCAGGTGTGACAATTGATATTTAAAGCCTTCCTGTCATGCTCGTAAACACTCCTGAAGTTGAGCTTTGGGCATTCCAATAGTTGCCTGGCTCTTGCCATCTCACCATTCAGAAAGTCGTGGAGCATGTTGCTTGCATATTAAAAAGCAGGGAAAGAAAGGACCAAGCTTCTAAGGAGTCAATAAAGTGCTTGTGACGAATTAATGTGACGAAAAGCTAACCAATCCGCTGGACCTGACAACTTACGCCCCTAAGGTTCTAAAAGAGGTGGCTACAGAGTTGACACATTGGTGTAACTATCAAAAATTCCCTCTATTGTGGAAGGATCACAGGGTGTGGAAGGCAGCAAATGCAACTTTATTCAAGAAAGGAAGGGAGAGAGAAAACAGTATTGAGGGCCAGTTAGCCTTGCGCCAGTTGCCACGAAAATGCTGGAATCTAGTAAGCGTTAGGGCAAGGAGAAAATTACAATGAGTCAACATTGCTTTATGGAAGGAAATCGTTATTTGTATATTAATTGAATTTAATGATTTGCAGAGGGTGGTCATTAAGTGGGGATACACTTGTGCTTTTATAAACCAGAACAAACAGATCGAAACAGTGGTGGTTTGGGTGAGGAGGAGCATGTTTGTAATGCAAATCTCTGTAAATAAAAACCAATAATATTATGCCATGATTGTCTCTAGTTCTATCCTACATTACCTGGCTTTCTGGATTAGGACAATTGTTTAACAAATCTATTGATTCAAGAATGTAACAAGCAGTGCAGTTAAAGGGTATCTTCAATCTTGCCATAGACTGAAATGAAACCACTGCATCGCGAATGCAATTTTCCCCCCAGTACATGAAATATCTGCATGCCATGTATCTGATCGAGACATTCGGTACACCACAAGACAAAAAAAGACGCATACCGGTATTCTCATCTGCAGCTCCATCAAGCTGAGGAATAGAAAGATTATCCATCATGTTCCGATTTCCTCGCCACTCCATCTGACCATCAGAAAACGCGTTATCTTCCTCTGATGAGCAGTCACTTAAATTCTTCTCTGAAAATCTGAAACATTACTTTCTTTCAAATAACTCTGCACCGAAGATATTCATTGCTTCAAACATATTCAACATCAACAATATCCTATTGGATTGGAAAACGTACTGCATCCAGATTTACTGAGAACACAAAGAGCCATTTCCCCTGGTTGGGGAACGTGTAATACAGGAGCATGGTCTCAGGATAAAGGGGTAGAGCATTTCAGACTGAAATGAAAAAAAAATGAAAATCGCTTATTGTCACGAGTAGGCTTCAATGAAGTTACTGTGAAAAGCCCCTAGTCGCCACATTCCGGCGCCTGTCCGGGGAGGCTGGTACGGGCTTTAAAAGCCAGCGATTTAGCTCGGTGAGCTAGAGATTTCATCGCTCAGAGGGTTGCAAATATTGGGAATTCTCTACCCTAGAGGATTGTGGATGCTCCACCATTTATAACATACGCTGGGAAAGGCTGACGTTTGCTTATTCAGAGGATCAAGGGATACCGGGAGCCTTCAGCAAAGTATGTTGAGGCAAATCAATCACAAATCTGCATTGGATTGCAGAGCAAGCTTGAGGGGGGTGTATGGTCTGCTCCTATTCCATATTTTCTTATGACCTGACTCACCAAATCCACGGTTCCCCAGAGTCAATGTTATCTCAAATGCTGAAAGAATGAAAATAAACTCAGTCCCCTCCCTTCAAAACCAGTTAAATTGTAAAATGATTGCAATCGACTAGTAGAATTTCCATAAAACTGCAGGCTATGTAAATCACTGGATGTCTGCACCTCACCTACATGCCTTGTCAGAGAGAAAGGACCAGTTACCAGATATCTGCTGTTCAGTGTCTAGGCACCAGGTGCAGAAAAGTAAATTCTTATTTATATTTAACCACTGGTGTCATGGCACTACAGAATTTAGCGAAATGTCTTCACAAAGAGGACTGTATTTAACACAATTAATAGCATTATTCAGCATAATGAACTACTCCTGATAATTCAAAGTTTAAAAAAAAATCAAAATTAAATTATGCAAGGCCCTTTTAGACAATTTAAATTGTCCAACATGGGTGAATTAAACAACTTGGAATCAGCACTGGTATTTCTGTACAATACATATTTTTAAAGCAGATTTTTAATGCAAAGGTTCAACAAGTTTCTGGCTTCAATATAAAATTTCTCCCTCTCACTTGAGAGTCAGAGGAATGGAGGAATATGGGGTCAGCAGATCAACTGGACAGGGCAGAGATTGCAAACAATTCGATTCAGCAAAAAGATAGAGGTGGAGAGGGTGGCGAGAAAAGTTTGATGGTTTAAGTCAACCTAACATTGGTTGACTAAAACTGTGAAACATTGTAAGTCAACAATTAAGTAACAAATGCAGATAACATGAGAACATTGGTGTATTGCTGGTAGAGTGCTAATATTAGAGCCAAGGCTTATACCATACTGTTCTTGTTTTGGTTCAATATTGAGGAAATATTGCCTGCAGATGGACAGGAATAAAAGTATTCAAAAATCATTCCCAGAAAGAACTGTGTTTTTCCAAGACTTTGATACACTTGATGTATAAACTTCTTACCTCTTAGGTTTTTGCGTATGTCGGCCCGCGCAGTTGTTTAAGGAATGTTAAAGTGTTATACTGTAAACTGTGAAACTAACAAATGCTTCAATAAAATATTTTCTGAAAAAAAACTTCTCACCTCATTTTCCCAACATTATCTGGAAAATCACCATCCCAACGCTGAGACATTATTAAACTGAGTTCCAACTCTTCCTTTTGAATTTCCGGCTCATTCTCTTCATCATCACTATTCTGCTGGTAGCTACAATTTCCTGCAGATTGTTGTTGTGAAGATCTACCCGGCGCAAACGGGGATCTTGCATTCCCAAATCCGTCTTCCTCTAACCCAGCTAAGAGTTGCACTATTGCCTCGTCCTGACTGGCATCTATTTGAACAGTTACATATTGAAAATATTGGAGTTTGCAAGCATTAAATTTCACACACTTACAAATATAAGTACCTTGAGGTAATTTCAAAGTAGCTATCATCATATCAGTAGTTATGGAACTTGGGGAGAGAAATTGTGAGGTTCTTGAGTGAATTGTCATAGGGAGTGACCAGGCATTGGAGATATTGGTGGGCTTAAAAGTGAACAAATCTCTAGGTGTGGAAGAATTGTGTCCCAGGCCCCTGTGGGAGGAGATTGACGGGGCTCTAACCCAAAGGTTTAATTCCTCTTGGGCCATGGGGGAGGTGCCAGAGGACTGGAGAACAGGTAACGTGGTCCCACTATTTAAGAAAAGTTGTACAGAAAAGTCAGGAAACTACAGATCGGCGAGTCTCATGCCAGTGGTTGGGTTCTGAAGGAGAGAATCCATCTCCACTTGGAGAGGTAAGGTTTGATCAGGGATAGTCGAAGGGAGGTCATACCCAACAAATTTGATTGAATTTTTTAAGCATGTAACCAAGTGTATAGATGAAGATAGTGCAATTGATGCAGTTTACATGGTTTTCAGCAAAGCCTTTGACAAGGCCCCACATGGGAGACTTATTAAGGCGGCAATGCACATGGGATAGGATGATTTGATACAGCGGATGTATAATTGGCATAGCTGTAGGAGACAGAGGGCGATGATAAATGGCTGCTTTAGTGTCTGGAAGCCAGTGATCAGTGGCGACCACAGGGATCTGTGCTGGGCCCCCTGTTGTTTGTCATTTATATAAATGTCATAGATGACTATGTGGGGGGTAGGATCAGTAAGTTTGTAGATGACACAAAGATTACCAGAGTGGTTAACAGCGAGTTGAGTGTCTTGGGTTACAGGAAGATATAGATGCGATGGTCAAATGGGCAGACAAGTGGCAGAACAAAAACAGAAAATTTGGGGTGGCACGGTGGTTAGCAATGCTGCCTCACAGCACCAGGGACCCGGATTCAATTATGACCTCAGGACACTGCCTGTGTAGAGCGTGCACTGTCTCCCAGTGTCTGCGTGGGTTTCCCGCGGGTGCGCCGGTTTCCTCCCACAGTTCAAAGATGTGCAAGCTAGGTAGATTGGCCATGCTAAATTGCCCCTTAGTGTCCAACAGTTAAGTGGGGCTCTGAGGATAGGGTGGGAGATTGTGCCCAAGTAGGGTGCTCTTTCAGATGGTTGGTGCAGACTCAATGGGGTGAATGGCCTCCTTCTGCACTGTAGGGATTCAAAGATTCAATATTGACATATCAGTTGAAACAAATAAGACAGACAACACCAGGAGGGAGGAGAGCAGTAAGGGTTAAGGAGAGGGAGGATTGGTGATATATGAAGAACGAACACAATGACAGAGAAGCCGAGTGTGCAAGTGCCAGTGGGTGAGGAACACGAGAGATTCAGATAAGCACACGAGGGGCACAGAGAGTGGGCATGGAGAACAATTACAGGAAGTAGCTAGAGATAGTGGTAAGAATTTTCCAAGAATCCTTAAATTCTGGTAAAGTCCCAGAGGATTTAAAAAGTAAGTACCATAGGCCAGTTAGCTTAACCTCTGTCTTTGGGAAACTGCTGGATCCATTATAACGGATGTAAAGGCAGGGCATTTAGAATAGCATATTATAATCAAAGAGAGTCAGCATAGCTTCACAATGGGGAAATCATGGCTGACAAATTTATTAGGACCCGGAGGTGGTAATGGGCAGCACGGTAGCATTGTGGTTAGCACAATTGCTTCACAGCTCCAGGGTCCCAGGTTCGATTCCCGGCTTGGGTCACTATCTGTGCGGAGTCTGCTCATTCTCCCAGTGTGTGCGTGGGTTTCCGGTTTCCTCCCACAGTCCAAAGACGTGCAGGTTAGGTGGATTGGCCATGTTAAATTGCCCTTAGTGTCCAAAATTGCCCTTAAGTGTTGGGTGGGGTTACTGGGTTATGGGGATAGGGTGGAGGCTTGGGTAGGGTGCTCTTTCCAAGAGCCGGTGCAGACTCGATGGGCAGAATGGCCTCCTTCTGTACTGCAAATTCTATGTTATGTTCTTTGATGTTGTTAAATGAAGGGAAACCAGTCGATGTAATATACTTGGATTTCCAAAAAGCGCTCAATAAGGTACCACACAAAGACTACTTAATAAGAACCCACGGTGTTGGGGGGAGGGGGAGCATATCAGCATGGTTAGAGGATTGGCTAACTGATAGAAGACAGTTGGTTTAAGAGAGGGATTTTCAGGATGGCAACCTGTAACTGGTGGAGTGCCACAGAATTCGTGCTGGGGCCACAATTATTTACGATAGATATTAATGACTTGACGAAGGAAGGAACCCACGCCAGGTTTGCGAATGAAACAAAAATAGGCAGGGAGGTAAGTCGTAAGGAGGGATATAGACAAGACGAGTGGGGAAAAAAACTTGTCAGATGAAATATGTTGGGAAATGTGACATTATGCACTTTGGTAGGAAGAATAAAGGAGCTGAATATTTCTTAAATAGAGAAAGACTGCAGAAAAGCAGCAGCACAAGGGGATTTAAGGGTCCTTGTGCGCAAGTCACAAAAAGCGAGCATGCAAGTTCAGCAGGTGATTGAAAAGGCAAATGGAATGCTATTTCAAAAAGAATTGAGTATAAAGTTTGGGAGGTCCTGCTAAAACTATACAACACACTAGTTAGACCACACCTGAAATACATAGAACATATGAACTAGGAAATGGAGTTGGCAATTCAGCCCCTCGAGCCTACTCTGCCATTCAATACGATCATGTCTGATCTCATCTCCGCCTCAACCTCACTTTCCTGTCCAGTTCTCCATAACCCTTCATCCCATTAATGAAAATCTGTCTATCTCATCCTTAAATTTACTCAATGTCCCAGCATCAACCGCGCTCTGGGTAGTGAACAGTTTTATTCCCCCAATTTAAGGAAATATATACTGGCATTAGAGGCAGTTCAGAGGAGGTTCACTAGGTTGATCGTGGGTATGGGGGGATTTTCTTATGAGGAGAGGTTAAGTAGTTTGGGCCTGTACTCATTGGAGTTTAGAAGAATGAGAGGTGACCTTATTAAGGCATATGGGATTGTTTTCAGGAGGCTTGACAGGGTAGATACTGAGAGGATGACTCCTCTTGTGAGACAGTCTAGGACCAGAGGGCATAATCTCAGAGTAAGGGGTCGCCCATTTCAGGCAGAGATGAGGAGGTATTTCTTCGCTCAGAGGGTATTGTATCTGAAGAGTTCTTTACACAGAGAGCGGTAGAGGCTGGGTCATTAAGCATGTTCAAGGCTGAGATACAGATTTTTAATCAGGAAGGGAATCAAAGGTTATGGGGCACGGCAGGGAAGTGGAGTTGAGGATTATATCAGATCAGCCATTATCTCATTGAATAGCGGAGTGGATTTGTTGGGCTGAATTACCTACTTGTCCTTATCGTCGGCCAGAAAGTGGGAATGTGCCAAGGGGAGGTGGATCTCATGGAAATTAAATCAGCGAGAACACGAGGATAGATGGGAGAGGAACGTAAAAATAGGTACAAGTTATGGGCAGCGACTTGCAAGGCAAAGATGGAAAAAGTGAGGGGGAACAATCCCCCTTCCTTCCCAACCCCTTTCTTTATGGAGAACGGATCCGCAACTGTGTGCTCAAATAGAATGTATTAGCCAACAGAGTCTGCGTAAGAGTGGTTTAATATCACAAGAACTTCTGTCAGTGCTGGGTCTAATCTCTGGTCCAGCACCAGGAGAGGAACGACTTTCAGAACCACTGTTGCAACAATGCTTTTCCTCTACATTAACAAAGAAGATTTCCACAATAGTGAATTTCAATTTTGTCTAAAATGTCAATGGAACAAAACAGACGTTAAATCTTACATACTCACTGAGAATTGGAGACTGAATTAACCTTTGAGATGAGGAGTGGAACGTCTGGCTGCTATCCATCATGTTTAGAATTGTTCCTTCATCAACTATTGCTTCTTCAGTCTCTGCATTTCCTTGACTCACCCCTGCGTTTTTTGGGGGGGAAGAAAACTTCAATTAAAAAATGAAATAAATGTTTGTTAGCTAACTTTAAAGACTTAACTGATAAATCTGTTGCTTAGAATAAATGTATACCTTATAATTCCACATCACATTTGCACTAAAGATTTGAAATGAGATAATTTGATTGAAATACCTTTGATCTTCACAAAGTGCAGGAAAAAACTTTGACAACTTTCCCACATTTTTGAATATGCATTTCTGTTGAACTAGGATTAATTATTAAACAACAGCCCTCCTCCTAACTAAGAGTCAATGAATGTGATTGTTTGAATACCACATTAAAATCAGTTTTGAGTGGTCAATATTCAGAAAGCTATCTTACTGTTTAGAATCGCTTTACCTTGGATTTAGTCACAGATCAGAACTATAAAAGGATGAAGTACCCAGCCTTTTACAGGGCAGCACGGTAGCACAATGGTTAGCACCGTGGCTTCACAGCACCAGGGTCCCAGGTTCGATTCCCCGCTAGGTCACTGTGCGGAGTCTACATGTTCTCCCAGTGTCTGCGTGGGCTTCCTTTGGGTGCTCCGGTTTCCTCCCACAGTCCAAAGACGTGTAGGTTAGGTGGATTGGCCATGCTAAATTGCCCTTTGTGTCCAAAAGGGTTAGGAGGAGTTATTGGGTTATGGGGGTAGGGTGGAAGAGAGTGCTTAAAGTGGGCCGATGCAGACTTGATGGGCCGAATGGCCTCCTTCTGCACTGTATTGGATTTGTTTATTGTCACGTGTACCGAGGTACAGTGAAAAGTATTTTTCTGCAAGCAGCTCAACAGATCATTCAGTACATGGGAAGAAAAGGGAATTAAAGGGAATTATGTTCTATATTCTATGTTCTGAAAGAGGATTTTAGGCCAACTGTTGTAAAAATAAAACTTTTCCTATTAAGGTAGATTATCCAGAGTACAGGGAGTTTTGCTCTCTGCTGACTCATGCTTTCCTGACCCTATAGTGACTATCACTTTTCCACCTCTGATACGACTGCCAGACTCCACATCCTTTAATTTGAAAACGACAAGATTCACCAGCAATGTGAAAGTGAAACATCGTTCCAATAAATTAACAGATGGGCAGGACTCGTACCATTTTTATAGTCTGGCATTACAGGTAAATTAAGGACACAGGTTCCAACAAATGAGAGTTCAGATTCAATATTTCTTACTTTTTGCATCACTATGTATTTCAACCAGATTAGCTGGCGTACAGGCAAGGGCTTCAGGTGACATTACATCCACATGCAATGTCAAGTTAGACGGTAACATTTCAAACTCTTCGCTTTCCTCCACAGGTTGTGACAAAAACCTAGTTTAAAACAGCAAAGAATTTTTTTAAAACCTTGATCAAAACAATAAAAACGTGTATAAGTGAGGCAATAAGAAGCTTCTTACACTGAATAGTTATTTTGCTGTAGAATCTCCTTTATTCTGCGTTGGAAGATCCTTTCACTCTCAGTAACATTTACAGACCCACGATCTGTAAATGAAAAGTACAAAACCCATTGTAAGAATTTTTGCCTACAAAATCATTCATTCCATGTGAAATACCTTGGGTCATAGGAACATAGTAGCACAAATAGACCATTTGGCCGTTGGAGCTTCCTCCCCCATTCCACAAGATCTAGACTGATCCGTTTGTGCCCTCTGCTCCAACTTCTTGTCTGTCTCCACACTCAGGATCTCATCGCCACTATATTTCACATACCCTCTCAAAGAAAAAATACATGAAAAATATTATTTGTCTTTGCCTACAAAACAGTATGTAGAATAGTGCAAGAAAAAATTGGATCCATAGTGAAGAAAATCACAAGTACAAGCTTTAAATATTTTTGACACCTTTATCCCTTGCCGTACTATTTTGAGGATTTCTTCTCACTGTTCTTCAAGCGTATTAGTCCTAACAGTGAGAATTTATTCACTTCCTCCATGATGCAGCTTTTATTATTTAAAGACCAGGTTCTTAAATGGTTAAAAAAAGTCACTCTCCATAAGGAACAGAAGACCATATGAAAATGAAAATGAAATGAAAATGAAATTGTTGGAACCATATGAAAAAAGATTAGCAGAAAACATCTAATAAATGACCAGGACTCTCAAATTTCTTGGCTAGTAATGGGTAGAGAATGCAATTAGTTCTGCCAGGTCTCAGAGAATGAAGGAAGATGCTTACAGAATCTTCTGAATTATGGAAAAAGCAGGGCAGGGTATCTACAACCCGCAGTTTCTGTCCCTAAGAAACCTTCTATTGGGATGATGTCTTTTTTTAAATCACCTCAAACATCCAGCATAAAACAGGCCAAAATAAAAGCTCTGAAGAACATGGAACATACATTGCAGACGGAGGCTATTCGGCCCAGAGTCTGCACCGACCCACTTAAGCCCTCACTTCCACCCTATCCCCATAACCCAATAACCCCTCTCAACCTTTCTTTTTTGGACACCAAGGACAATTTAGCATGGCCAATCCTGCACGTCTTTGGACTATGGGAGGAAACCGGAGCACCCAGAAGAAACCCACGCAGACACGGGGAGCACATGCAGACACCACACAGACAGTGACCCAGCGGGGAATCGAACCTGGGACCATAGCGTTGTGAAGCCACAGTGCTAGCCACTTGTGCCATACAAGTCATACAAACGTGAAACATTAATTCTCTTTCACCACAGATGCTGCCAGACCGGTTGGGTTTTTACAGCATTTTCTGTTTTTGTTACAGGAACAAGCTATTTGACTCAACTAGATCACGCTGGCATTTAAGCTCCATTTGATCTTCCTCCTATCCTTTCTCACCTGACCATCAAAATTAAATGTCCCACACATATTTATCGAGCCTCTACTTAAGACATTCCAATACCACCACCTCCCCCCCCCCCCCCCCCCCCCCCCCCCCCCACCCCCAAACAACATGTACTGTGGCAGCGGAAGCGGCCCACCATTGGCCGGCAGCAGGATTGTCCAGTCCTGCCGTTGTCAATGGAGTTTCCCGTTGTCCACACCATCCGCCTCCGGGATTAGAAGATGCCACCGGTGGGATCGGCCAGGAAATCCAATCCAGAGATTAAATAGATTTACTTAAAAGCAGACCTATGAACTTAGCCCAGGTACATTGTTGCTCAGTTCAATAGAATTTAATTATCCACCAGGCTAAATGTTGAGATGACACAAAGCAGTTTCAGAACAGATGAAAAAGCTTCTCCATTTGGGAGTGTACAGCTAGTTTCCAAACACCATACTGAAAGGTGCAGAATTTCAGGTTTGATAGACTCCACACAATCAACCTTATTGAACCTGGGACCCTGGAGCGGTGAAGCAACTGTGATAACCACTATGCTACCGTGCTGCCAGCACAAGTGAATAGCACTGTGGCTTCACAGAGCCTGGGTCCCAGGTTCAATTCCCGGTTTGGGTCACTGTCTGTGCTGAGTCTGCACGTTCTCCCCGTGTCTGCGTGGGTTTCCTCCAGGTGCTCTGGTTTCCTCCCACAGTCGAAAGACGGTGGACTGGTGGACTGGGAGGGCTTAAGTGGGTCGGTGCAGATTTGATAGGCCGAATGGCCTCCTTCTGCACTGTACGTTCTATGTTCTATGCCTCACGACAACCACAAGACCAAGGCCTTTCAACACAAACTATGGTTCTCAATCCACCTTTACATCTGGGGCTACATATGAAAATTTGAATGCAATTTTTTGACCATCTTTGAAGAAAATTGCAGACTTTGGTTGCATTTTTAAAGAAGAAATGTCAGCTCTCAAAACTAAGTTGGAGCCTCGCAAGGCAATTGTTTAAATATGGATAATCATGAACATTGCATAAGCTTAAAAGTTTCATATATTAGTAAATTTAAGTATCAGTAAGAGCCCCATGCATTAATACCTTTTTGAAATAATCAGTATTTTCAGGGTTTTACAAATTGCTACAGACCATTTCAAATTTACCCTTAAGAAATTTAAAGGGGAGAAACTTAAGATTCTATAAAATTCCTCATGAAGGACGAAGTAACAGACTTTGCCTTGAGCAGGAATACAACACTGGTGATATTACAGCTGTAAACATAATAGAAGGTAGGGCATAAAATGAGCAGAAGTGATATCATCCAAGTCGAAATTCACCCCCAGTATTTTCCCATCCTGGTTTAACATTAAGAGGGAAAGGAAAAAGAAAAAAAAATCAATCAACAGAAAGCCTCAGCCCCATCTTCAAAGGCTGGCCCAAATATAATTCACCTGAACTCTAGGCAAGTCAAATAGATCAACTTCCTGACCTGGGCATATGTGGGGAAAACTACTTCGCTGGCTACAGATTGTTAATGATGAACATGGCCCCAACTACTTGCTGTCCTGGGACTGCAAAGAAGTCATTGATGTCAACAGGAAAAGGTGTGAAAAGGTTGCTGTAGTGAGAACATGGGAAATCATCATCAACTGGCTGTAACATGGGCCAGCGGCTTCCTTAATGCTGTAATGTTATCATGCAAGTCTCTTGTCAAAATCCTCCACTTGCTCAAAGGAATCTAGACTATTTAATAAGTTGAAAGATTTGAGAGGTTATTGGTATGTTGACCTTTATTGCGAGAGGATTTGAGTACAGGATAAAGATGTCCGGTTGCAATTGTTATAGAGCCTTAGGCGAGACTACTTGTGTGCACAGATTTGGGCTCTTCACCCAAGATCATCACACTTGCCACAGGCATGCAAAGCAGGTTCATCAGATTGATTCCCGAGATGGCAGGTTCCCCAATGAGAAAAGACTGAGGAGACTGGGCTTGTCTTCTCCACAGCTCAGAAGAATGAGATTGGATCTCATTGAATCATACGCCATTCTTAAAAAGGTTTGACAGAGTAGATACAGGAAGGATGTTTTCCCTGGCTGCCGGGGAGAGGTAGGGGTGGGAGGCTTATCCAACCAGGGAAACAATCTCAGAATAAGAGGCAGACGAGTGGAAGAACTTCATCCTGGTACTGTCCTTAAACCACTAGAGCAATGATTTCTCACTGGGAAAAATATTCAAACTCAATAACCAAGAAGTTTCACAAATTTTACAAAACAGGGATTTTCCTTTTTCTTACACGTTCAGCACACATGACGGAAAAGCAGGGCAGGGTATCTACAACCCGCACTCTCTGTTCCTAAGAAACCTTCCATTGGGTTTATGTTTTTATTATCACCTCAAGCATCCAGCATGTAAACAGTAGTTACCCTGTGAATCAGGTGATTCAATCTGAGAGGACATATTGTTGTCACGACGACGCTGTTTCTCATCATCCCATATGGCCTGCAAGCCAGGGTTTCTGCCGACCTGAGCTACAGAAAAAAACCAAAAAGGAAAATAGTCAAACTCCAGCTGAACACCACCTCTAAACCCTAAATTGGAACATACACCCTTGGTACATTATTTGTATTCACCTTCTAAACACTGTACTCAAAATCTTGAAGATATTTGGACATGTTGCTTAACCAGTTTCCGCCTATCAAATATGTTCAACATAAAATTACATTTTCACAAGATGC
Source organism: Scyliorhinus canicula (assembly GCF_902713615.1). NCBI lineage: Eukaryota > Metazoa > Chordata > Chondrichthyes > Carcharhiniformes > Scyliorhinidae > Scyliorhinus > Scyliorhinus canicula. The sequence continues at coordinate 35,546,817 of NC_052151.1, read as the reverse complement.
AAATGATATACTGTTTCCACAAAGCAAATGTTACGGCGAGAAAGACAGAAGTTAGAGATTATCCTATGTTTATAATACCTTCAATTTCTGAACGATTTAATACATCAGCTGCAACAGCGTCCACTTCAAGTTCACAGGTGCTTTGCCGATCAATGTCCTCGAGCACTAAGGAACTGCAGCATAACCAAGAGTTGAATTAATGCCTTGTGCAAATGAGAATACTTATTCATTCATTCAATAAAACTGCACATCATTCACATACACTAGGAGGAGTACAAACTGATCAAATGTAGCATTTTCAAACAGAAATAGTTATAAATCACTCAAGTACTAATTTGGACAGTTGTGAAGATAGAGTTCCCAATAAAAAAGCATGGAAAAATTATGCTAGGAACGTCGTAAGTAGGCCAAGAGTGCAGAGTTCTGAGGTTCAGGGGGATCTGGGTGTTCTACTGCATGAATCACAAAATACTATTATCCAGGTACAGCTGGTAATTAGGAATGTTATAATTTATTGTAAGGGGATTGGAATACAAAAGTAGGGAGGCTATGCTTCAGTTGTACAGAGCACTGGGGAGACTGCACCTGGAGTACTGAGTATTGGACTCCTTATTTAAGGAAGGATCTAAATGCGTTGCAGTTCACAGAAAGTTCACCAAACTAATAATATGAAGTGGGTGTGTTGTCTTGTATGGTTGGAGAGACCTACAAGATCCTGAGTGGGTGGTTGTGGAAAGGATGTTTCCTCTTGTCGGATCATCTCAAACTAGGCGGTCACTGACCCCCCAATACTCCAAATTAGAAGAGTAAATATAATGAAGGCTTCCATTTGGAAAGGTAGAGGGTGGAGGAGACAAGAGGGGTTGATATTCTCAAATTTAGCTCTAGGCACGCAAAAGGAAAGCTTTGGCTTGAAGTATGATTCAGGCACAAAATGCAAGAGAAAGACGCCCAACACAATTCCTAATTGAGGGCAGCACGGTAGCATGGTGGTTAGCGTAAATGCTTCACAGCTCCAGGGTCCCAGGTTCGGTTCCTGGCTGGGTCACTGTCTGTGCGGAGTCTGCACGTCCTCCCAGTGTGTGCGTGGGTTTCCTCCGGGTGCTCCGGTTTCCTCCCACAGTCCAAAGATGTGCGGGTTAGGTGGATTGGCCATGCTAAATTGCCCGTAGTGTCCTAAAAAGTAAGGTTAAGGGGGGGTTGTTTGGGTTACGGGTATAGGGTGGATACGTGGGTTTGAGTAGGGTGATTATTGCTCGGCACAACATCGAGGGCCGAAGGGCCTGTTCTGTGCTGTACTGTTCTATGTTCTATGTTCTAATGGCCCATTCATAGCTGGAAAAGCGTGAATAGGGCTGCAGTCTAGAACTGAAGGTTCTCGCATTAGCAAAATTCCTGGCCAGGTTGTTCATTGACAGAACTTTACAAAACTCCCACTCCTGGCTTGCTCCAGGCACCCTACTAAAAGTTTGTTTCTCCGATTCGGAGCACAAACTGGGGAAATGATAAACGATGGATCGAAGACATTTTCTCAAAACAGAACAGAGTCAAGTCTCGACTAATCGTTTTCAAATGAACATGAAATGTCAAACGCCAAACAAGTCTTGGGTCAACTTTCATCAATAAAATGCCTTTAGCACATCAAAAGGACCCTGGAATTTAAAAAAAACAAAACAGCAGGAAAAGGAGGAATTACATTAAAGCACCAGAGTTCGAAAATGTGGATAGGTGGCAAGGCATAGATGGAACATACATTTTGAAAAGGACTCTAGCGGTGGAAAGAAATTTAATAAGAGGTGCAAGGGAAGAGGACTTTAAACTGCAGGGCCATGAAAGTAGCATTGAAAATGGCACAAAGGTAGGAAAGTGGAGCCATGCATAGAGGGACATTGTTGAAAGAATGGAAGATGGTGGGAGTGTGAAATAGCTAGTGCTTTGGATGAATTTGTAACATGGAAAAATTAATAATTTATGCACGGAGGATAGGAAGATAGTGGAAGCCAATGAAGATGGAAATTATTGAATGGTCTCCCCTTGCTCCTATTTTCTATGTTTCTATGGGGGAGGGGGAAGGCAGGATTAGACTATTGAGTTGGATGATCAGCCATGATCATAATGAATGGTGGAGCAGGCTCGTAGGGCCCTCCTCCTGCTTCTATTTTCTATGTTTCCAAGAGCTACACAATCTGGACGACACAAGTTCTAAAATTGGACTTCTGGTGAATGGAAGTAGGCCGAGCAAAACCACTCTCCCTTCAAGAAAAGTGCAACTGGGTTATACCAATTTGAAGCACCACCAAATGGAACCGACCAATTATAGAACAGTTTAAATAACAAAAAACCTTTGGAGAAAACAGTTAGCAGCTTCAAATAATAGGAGATAAGCAAAGAAGGCAAAGTGGGGTTATCTCCAGTAAGGGGTTGTCCAGAGCAGCTAACAAACTCCCAATAAAAAAAGTAAAGTACCGCAGATGCTGGAAGCCTGAAATAAATCGAGAAAACATGGGAAAGAGTAGGTCAGGCAGTATCTGTGGCGGAAGAGAGTTAACATTTCAGTTCAATGGCTTGAAACAAAAACACTTTCAATAGGAAGAAACCCACTGGTCTATTGCTGGAAGTACATGGAGCTAAACAAATGTGTGTTCAATATATCAGAAATCATTAATGAAACAAAGGATCACAAGATGAACTTTTATTTTGTAACTTTCAAGTTCCCACCTTCTCAGCATAATTTCATCCACAGTAACAGGGTTATGTTCAGAATAAACTATCTGGATAAGTCCATAGAATCCCTACAGTGCAGGACATTCGGCCCATCCGAGTCTGCACCGACCCTCTGAAAGAGCACCATACCTCCGCCCCTCCCTATCCCCGTAACCCCACTTAACCTGCGCATCCTTGGACTGTGGAAGGAAATCAGAGCACCTGGAGGAAACCCACGCAGACACAGGAGAACGTGCAAACTCCAAACAGACAGTGACCTATGGTCAGACTACAACCCAGGCCTCTGGCGCCGAGGCAGCAGCACTAACCCCTGTGCCAGCCTGCCGCCCATAGTCAGAGGTGAAATCGTAGAAACAGAAAATAGGGCTTTTGAGCCTGCTCCGCCATTCATTATGATCATACAGTGCAGGAGGCCATTCGGCCCATCGAGTCCCAACCGGCCCTTGGAAAGAGCACCCAACTTAAGCCCACACCTCCACCCTATCTCCATAACCCTATCTAACTTCATTTTGAACTTGAGGGGCAATTATCATGGCCAATTCATCTAACCTGCACATCTTTGGACTGTGGGAGGAAACCGGAGCTCCCGGAGGAAACCCACGCAGACATGGGGAGAAAGTGCAAACTCCAGACTCAGCTGAGGCTGGAATTGAACCTGGGTCCCAGGAACTGTGAGACAACAGTGCTAACCACTGTGGTACCAAGCCTGCCTTTGGGCTGATCACCCAATCGTTACCCTGCTCTCACTTTTCCCCCATATCCAAAATACCATTTGCCTTGAATTGTATAAGGTGTTAGTGAGGCCATACCTGGAGTATTGTGTTCAGTTTTGGTCTCCTTACTTGAGAAAGGACATACTGTCACTGGAGGGTGTGCAGAGGAGATTCACTAGGTTAATCTCAGAGCTGAAGGAGTTGGATTACGAGGAGAGGTTGACTAGGCTGGGACTGTACTTGTTGGAATTTAGAAGGATGAGGGGGGATCTTATAGAAACATATAAAATTATGAAGGGAATAGATAGGATAGATGCGGGCAGGTTGTTTCCACTGGCGGGTGACAACAGAACTAGGGGGCATAGCCTCAAAATAAGGGGAAGTAGATTTAGGACTGAGTTTAGGAGGAACTTCTTCACCCAAAGGGTTGTGAATCTATGGAATTCCTTTCCCAGTGAAGCAGTGAGGCTCCTTCATTAAATATTTTTAAGGTAAAGATAGATAGTTTTTTGAAGAATAAAGGGATTAAGGGTTATGGTGTTCGGGCCGGAAAGTGGAGCTGAGTCCACAAAAGATCAGCCATGATCTCATTGAATGGCGGAGCAGGCTCGAGGGGCCAGATGGCCTACTCCTGCTCCTAGTTCTTATGTTCTTAACCGCCTGCTGCCCCTGCATGCTAGTCTTCAGTGACTGTGTACCCCGCCCCGTTGCACATCACCCTCTCAATTTATAACCATTCAGATAATCATCGACCTTCCTGTTTTTGCTACCAAAGTGGATAAACTCACATTTATCCACATTATGCTGCATCTGCCATGCATATCCCCACTTACCCAACTTGTCCAAATCACACTGAAGCATCTCCACATCCTCCTCACAGCTCACCCTCCCACCCATCTGCAAATCTGGAGATATTACCCACATCCATTGGACACCTCAGAATTCCAAAACCATTCTTAATTTTTGTTAAAAACAGGGTTCTCAATAATACCATGCCTATCCCCAATTGCCCGCGAGAAAGTGACGTGACGCATTCTCAAACACAATTGAGTGACTTGGTCGGTTCCCTTCAGAGAGCTGTTAAAACTACATGGGAGTCACATAGATATGAACAGCAGACCTTCTTCCCTGAAAGGGCATTCATTACTGAACCAAATACCTTTCAACGACAATTCAGTAGCTTCATGGTCACCATTACTGATGCTAGTTTTTAATTCCAGATACTTATTTAATTGAATTTATGATGCAATCTGATCTTGTGTCTCTGGATCATTAGTCCAGGTTTCTGGATGACTAGACCGGTAACATGACCACCGTGCCCACTTCAAATAGAAAAATAATGTTTTAACCATGCGTAGATTAATACTGGAATCAGTACGAAGAGAAATCCAAAGCTGAAAGTCGAATTTGGGTTTTAAAAGGCGAAAAGCAAAACATTTTTAATTGCTAGCTAACCTTGGTATGTCATCTTCCTCCCATCTTAAAAAGGGGCAAGTAAAGGACTTCTCCGTTGATGTCGGTGATCCCTTTGTCTTGGTGGAGATGGGGCTTTTCCACAACTTTTCATTCTCTTTGCTACTGGAGTTGCTCGATTTTGAACAGGCATTTTCAGGAGGGCACTTTCCGTATTGGTCACCTGTGGTTAGAAATCAAATCCCATTGAACTTTATCAAACAGAGGAAAACAAGCTCGTCTCCTACTCCCTCGCAACACAGATCACTCCCATATTTTTCAGATTGCAACATAACAGCTTTTTTCTCCCGGGAATGGCCACGGAGGAAAACTAATGGTGTAAACTGCTTGTTAATTGCACATCAGTTGTGTTTAATTATAAGCAGGTAGACAGTATTAACTGGTGTTTCAACTAAATAAAGGAAACACAAACTGCGGTATGGTAGGAGGTTTGTGCTTGTTCACTCTATAAACAAGTTAGGCTGACTAAAAGACTGGTTCCAGTACTATCCTTCACCAACTGGCTTTCTGAACTATAACACTGTATTCCTGTAGTGTGGTCACAGGGTCTTTGAACACAGTATAGGTGTGCTGACTGACCTTTCACACAAAATTAGATGCAAAGATTAAATACTAACGGATTGACAGGATGCACAGGTAGCTAGATGTGGTCTGACTGGGCACGCGGAAATGCATATAAAAATGACCAATTTGCTCATTCATCCCTCCGCGGTTTTGTGGCTAATACCGCTGTTTGCACCCTCTCCATGGGGCCAACGCAAGAGTGGAGTTTGTTGCAAGAAATGTAGACACCGTCTTGCACCATGCTGGTCAGCACTCTGCTGTGCTAGGATTACCATCTCTCATCACACCAGTTTTAAAATCACTTCATGATGAGCTTGAATATTGGGAAATAGAGGGTTTTGTTAGGAGACGGAAATGTCCCATTGTGGGGTCAGGTTTTCTACTGAGTGACATGATATGCAGACACACACAATGATATACAGGCAGGCACAGACAAGCAGCTAATGGACACAGGGAACAGGACATGACCAATAAGCAGGCAGGACACTCAGGGGTGGGATCTGACTATAAAAGACACGAGGCACTCACACTCTGCCTCTTTCCACTGATGAACATCTAGAGAGTCAGTCAAGGGTGTTGTTACAATCTCACACCTCCACCACGTGGCTAAGAGCTAGTCTGGTTCAGTCAGACAGAGTAACCACACTTAAGTTAGCAGAGAGTCAAACTCACAGAGAACTGTGCTATTAGTTCAATAAACCTGATTGAACTAACTTCAAGGTCTGGAGTAGGGGCTTTTCACAGTAACTTAATTGAAGCCTACTCGTGACAATAAGCGATTTTCATTTCATTTCATCTTTCTGATCTAAGCTGCATCCAGATGCAGCCAGTGTTATATCAATGTACCCAACACGACACTGAGCACAGCAATGAAGCATGATATCAGAATCATTGAAAAATACAGTGCAGAAGAGGCCCTTCGGCCCACTGAGTCTGCACCATCCCATGAAAGGCATCTGACCTGTCAATCCTTTTTTCTATAAATTTAGAGTACCCAATTAATTGTTTCCAATTAAGGGGCAATTTAGCATGGTCAATCCACCTAACCTGCACATCTTTGGATTTCTGGTGAAACTACTTTGCATTCAGGTTAAAAATAAAAGGAGGGCAGCATGGTGGCGCAGTGGTTAGCACTGCTGCCTCACAGCACCGAGGTCCCAGGTTCAATCCCTGCTCGGGGTCACAGTCCGTGTGGTGTTTGTATATTCTCCCCGTATTTGCGTGGATTTCGCCCCCACAACCCAAAGATGTGCAGTGTAGGTGGATTGGCCACGCTAAATTGCCCCTTAATTGGAAAAATTGAATTGGCTACTCTAAAAAAAAAAAATTTTTTTTTAATGTTAAAAATAAAAGGCATCCTGGACCCATTGAATAAGTGCCAACTGAACAAAACTAGGTTAAAATTCTGGAACCATTGGTGACAAGAGTACCAGATTGTTGTAAAAACCCACTGGCTTTACTAATGCCATTTAGGGGATGAAACCGTTGCACAATATTGTTCTTGGTACATTTTTTTTCTTTTTATCCAGACAGGCAGTATGAAGCTTATATTGCGCAACATGTTTCAATGTCCCCGTGGGGAAGGGTGGAAAGACCGCACTCTGACCTGCTCTTGTAGCCATAGTATTTATGTGGCTCGTCAAGTTCAGTTTCTGCTCGATGGCCCCCCCCCCCCCCCAGGATGTTGACAATGGGAGACACAGCCATGTTAATGCCAATGAATGTCATGGGGCAATGGTTAGATTTCGCTATCTCACATGCTCAGCCCAAGGCTCTTTTCTAAATGCCATTGATTGTAACTTACCTTTTCTTCGGGTTTTTCTGAATTTTACTGCTGCAAGGTGAATAAGATTCATTCCATACAGATTATGATCAATGAAGAGTTGCAGGAGGTAAGGCAGATGAGCTTCATAGGGCTGGTAGGATTTGTTCATGACAGCTCCTCCTTGTAACAACTCACACACCCTATGAAGCAACACAACATTTTTTATTATAGTCTATCCAAAATGATCAACATGCACTTGGAATCTCAGTATTACTTTCTATTGACAGCATATTGCCAGAGAAGTTTATTTTTGTAAACACTGTTAAAGTTCTAGGAAATGGAAACGTTTCCTGTGAACACTGACGGCAAACAAGTACAAAGGTGAGACAGCGGTTAAAATACAATTCCCAGTTTTGGGATCTTACTCGGGAAGGGTGTCAAAATGATGAAAAACTTGCAGAAGACACTTAGGAAGGAGGCACTGACGACGAAGGTGGTTAATTGAGGAGAAACTGGAGAATATTGGGTTTCTTTTACCAGAGAAGATTAAGAGGGTATCTGATTAAAGAGATGATAACCGCCCAACTCTCCTTTCTGGCCCCCACGTTCATTGATCTTGCAAATGTGTTATCAACGACCAAATCCATGACCATCTCCCCAGTGACGAGCAAAGTCACAAATTACACCCTCTATGAATATGGTGCTGCAGCTAAAACACCTCCCAACTCCTTCCGACTTTCACTAACTACAAAAACCTACAGCGAAACACCCGCTATCCGCCAGCATGGCCATTTTCCACATTACCTATCCCGCTAGCTTCTCCAGCTAGCTTCTCCAATCAGAATGGTCACACCCAAATCAATACAATAAAGTATGTGCAGTAGACTGAAGACTGTGGAGAAGTCGTCATTTCACACAGCAGCCTCAAAACAAACGTGAGGAATATTCTTGGCATCTTTCAGGGTCGGTTCCAAACCCAAGTCTCAAAGGCTCAATTCAGGCACCAACCCATTTGTTTTATTTTCATCATTAGGTAATGATGCAATTCACCTTTGGCTCCGTGTCAGATCTGAATAATTTAACAATTAATTAAAAGTTACATGCATTGTGTAAAACAGTTCAACTAAATCTTTTTAAATATTTGATGGATTTAAGAATTAGTCATGCATGGCAAAACAAAAAGCATGCATTAAGTGCACCACACCGATACAGAAAATGCTGTGGATAATTGTACACATTTTCAAAATAGATAAGAGGCACACAAGAGGTGATTTGTTGAAGTGAAGGTGTGCACAGTGTTACAGGATGCACACATACAAAGCTGGTTGAAGGATGGAAAGCAGTTCTAGATATTTTTCAGACTGGAGGGATGCAAAATGATGCAGTGTATTTTTAATGAAAGAGGAGGAAATAATCACGATATGACAAAAAAAAAAGAGGACAAGCTGATAACACTGTTAAAAGAACATGAAAGAAATAACAGCAAACAAGAACAATGGTGAGACAACAGTTAAAATATAGTTCCCAGTTTTGGGTACCTTACTCAGGAATTCTCAAAATCAGAGAACTTTCAGAAGACACTTGGGAAGAAGGCACTGAGGATGAAGGTGGGAAGAAGGCACTGAGGATAAAGGTGGGAAGAAGGCACTGAGGATAAAGGTGGGAAGAAGGCACTGAGGATAAAGGTGGGAAGAAGGCACTGAGGATAAAGGTGGGAAGAAGGCACTGAGGATAAAGGTGGGAAGAAGGCACTGAGGATAAAGGTGGGAAGAAGGCACTGAGGATAAAGGTGAGAAGAAGGCACTGAGGATAAAGGTGTTTAAGGAAAAACTGGAGAATATTGGGTTTCTTTTAATGGAGAAGGTTGAGGAGATCTGATGCAAACCACCTAATTCTCCTTTGTGGCTCCCATGCTCATTGATATTGTAAACATGTTATCACCTATCAAATCCATGATACCCCCTCCCCGAACAATTATGACTCTTCCGGCCACAGCATCGAAATGACCCCAAGCTGCACTCTGGTGACGAGACACATTGATGAAGGTCAATGTGGATGTAGTGCACATGGATTTCAGCAAGGCATTTGATAAGGTTCCCCATGGTAGGCTCATTCAGAAAGTTAGGGGGCACAGGATACAGGGAAATCTGGCTGTCTGGATACAGAATTGGCTGGCCGAAAGAAGACAGCGAGTGGTAGTGCATGGAAAGTATTCCGCCTGGAGGTTGATGACCAGTGGTGTCCTGCAGGGAACTGTTCTGGGACTGCTGCTCTTTGTGGTTTTTATAAATGACTTGGATGAGGAAGTGGAAGGGTGGGTTAGTAAGTTTGCCAATGACACGAAGGTTGGGGGAGTTGCAGATAGTGTCGAGATTGTTAGGAGCTAGCTACAGTGCAGACTTTGTTTGCATTGAGTGCTGAATTTGGGTGCATTTGAGTGCTATAGTGAGAGTTTGGTGACTGAGGGATATTAAGGGTTCATTTTTATCTAAGTCTAGTCTTTCTTTTATTTAGTTAATTAACTTAAGTGTTGCTGTTTGGTTGAGAAGGTGGTGAATTTTCAATCAGCTTTAAACAAAGGTTCTACTTGTAGCTACTTTCAGCTGGAGCTTGTTAATTAGTTAATTGGATTAGGCCAGTTTTCAGCGGCTAGAGTCACAGTATAAAGGTGATCCAGCTACAGTGCAGGCTTTGCACTGAATGCTGAATTTGGTGCATTTGAGTGCTATAGTGAGAGTTTAGTGACTGATGGAGTTAGGTGAGGAGGGAGTACGGTGCTCATTTCATTTCCAACATTTCCTCAAAGAGCGTGAAGGGAGCCGGGAGTTTACAGAGACTGCAGCTGACTGGGAGCAGAGTCGGAGGGCGGAGTTCCAGTTGGTCCACAGTGCAGCTATATTCTGTAAGCTAAGAGGGGATGGAGGCTAGGGCAGTTGCATGCTCCTCCTGTAGGATGTGGGTGGTGGGGGATACCACCGGTGTCCCCGCTGATGATACCTGTGGGGAATGCATCCAACTCCAGCTCCTCAGAGGCAGATAGGGAACTGGAGCTGGATGAACTTTGGATCATCCGGGAGGCAGAGGGGGTTATCGAGAAGAGTTACAGGGAGGTAGCCATACCCAAGGTACAGGATAGGAGTACCTGGGTTACAGTCAGGGGAATGAAAACGAACGGGCAGACAGTGCAGGGATCCCTCGTGACTGTTCCCCATCGGGGGGGGGGGGGGGGGGGGGGGGGATTACCTACCGGGGGAAGGCCCTAGCGGCCAGGTCTCTGGCACCGAGTCTGGCTCTGGGGCTCAGAAGAGAAGGGGGGAGAATAGAAAAGTATTAGTGATAGGAGACTCAATGGTTAGGGGAACAGATAGGAGATTCTGTGGTAACAAGCAAGACTCCCGGAAGGTATGTTGCCTCCCGGGTGTCAGGGCCAGGGATAACATAGAACATACAGTGCAGAAGGAGGCATTTCGGCCCATCGAGTCTGCATCGACCCACTTAAGCCCTCACTTTCACCCTGTCCCCGTAACCCAATAACCCCTCCTAACCATTATTGGACAATAAGGGCAATTTATCGTGGCCAATCCAGCTAACCTGCACGTCTTTGGACTGTGGGAGAAAACCGGAGCACCCAGGAGGAAACCCACGCAGACACGGGGAGAACGTGCAGACTCCACACAGACAGTGACCCAGCAGGGAATCGAACCTGGGGCCCTGGTGCTGCGAAGCCACAGTGCTATCCACTTGTGCTACTGTGCTGCCCACGATGTCTCGGATCGTGTCTTCAGGATCCTTAAGGGGGAGGGTGAGCAGCCAGAAGTCCTGGTGCACACTGGTACCAACGACGTAGGTAGGAAAAGGGGTGGGGATGAAATAAACGAGTTTAGGGAGTTAGGCTGGAAGTTAAAAGCCAGGACAGACAGATTGGTCATCTCTGGTTTGTTGACGGTGCCACGTGATAGCGAGGCGAGGAATAGGGAGAGTGCGCAGTTGAACACGTGGCTGCAGGAATGGTGTAGGAGGGAAGGCTTCAGGTATTTGGATAATTGGAGCGCATTCTGGGGAAGGAGGGACCTGTACAAGCAGGATGGGTTGCATCCGAACCAGAGGGGCACCAATATCCTGAGAGGGAGGTTTTCTAGTACTCTTTGGGAGGGTTTAAACTAATTTGGCAGGGATTTGCAGTCCAGCAACTAAGGTAGCCGATGTTCAGGATGTCAAAGCGTGTAGTGAGGCAGTGGGGAAGGTAACATTGACAAAGGAGAGTACTTTCAGGCAGGGAGATGGGTTGAAGTGTGTATACTTCAACGCAAGAAGCATCAGGAATAAGGTGGGTGAACTTAAGGCATGGATCGGTACTTGGGACTGTGTGTGGTGGCTATCACGGAAACTTGGATAGAAGAGGGGCAGAAATGGTTGTTGGAGATTCCTGGTTATAGATGTTTCAATAAGATTAGGGAGGGTGGTAAAAGAGGTGGGGGGGGGGGGGTTGCATTGTTAATTAGAGATAGTATAACAGCAGCAGAAAGGCAGTTCGAGGAGGATCTGCCCACTGAGGTAGTATGGGTTGAAGTCAGAAATAGGAAAGGAGCAGTCACCTTGTTGGGAGTTTTCTATAGGCCCCCCAATAGCAGCAGAGATGTGGGAGGAACAGATTGGGAAACAGATTTTGGAAAGGTGCAGAAGTCACAGGGTAGTAGTCATGGGTGACATCAACTTCCCAAATATTGAGTGGAAACTCTTTAGATCAAATAGCTTGGATGGGGTGGTGTTTGTGCAGTGTGTCCAGGAAGCTTTTCTAACACAGTATGTAGATTGTCCGACCAGAGGGGAGGCCATATTGGATTTGGTACTTGGTAATGAACTAGGGCAAGTGATAGATTTGTTAGTGGGGGAGCATTTTGGAGATAGTGACCACAATTCTGTGACTTTCACTTTAGTAATGGAGAGGGATAGGTGCGTGCAACAGGGCAAGGTTTACAATTGGGGGAAGGGTAAATACGATGCTGTCAGACAAGAACTGAAGTGCACAAGTTGGGAACATAGGCTGTCAGGGAAGGACACAATTGAAATGTGGAACTTGTTCAAGGTACAGGTACTGCGTGTCTTTGATATGTATGTCCCTGTCAGGCAGGGAAGAGATGGTCGAGTGAGGGAACCATCGTTGACAAGAGAGGTTGAATGTCTTGTTAAGAGGAAGAAGGATACTTATGTAAGGCTGAGGAAACAAGGTTCAGACAGGGCGCTAGAGGGATACAAGATAGCCAGGAGGGAACTGAAGAAAGTAATTAGGAGAGCTAAGAGAGGGCATGAAACATCTTTGGCGGGTAGAAACCCCAAGGCCTTTTCCACATAGAGCGAGGGTAGGTCCAATCAAGGACAGTAGTGGGAGATTGTGTATTGAATCTGACGAGATAGGAGAGGTCCTGAACGAGTACAGTATTTACAAACGAGAGGGGCCATATTGTTGGAGAGGACAGTGTGAAACAGACTGGTAAGCTCGAGGAGATACTTGTTAGGAAGGAAGATGTGTTGGGCATTTTAAAAAACTTGAGGATAGACAAGTCCCCCAGGCCTGACGGGATATAGCCAAGAATTCTATGGGAAGCAAGAGATGAAATTGCAGAGCCGTTGGCAATGATCTTTTCGTCCTCGCTGTCAACAGGGGCGGTACCAGGGGATTGGAGAGTGTGGCGAATGTCGTGCCCCTGTTCAAAAAAGTTCTGGGTGAGCTGCAATTTCCTCCAATTAAACATTGGTCAGGCATGGTTTGGACTCTTGCCACTGATTCCATCTCTTTCACTGGCCACCATTTCAGCTGAATCAGACCGTCACAACTCTGGCATCCTAATTAGCAGAGCCGAGATTCCAAACCCATAGCCATGGCACACCAAAGTCCAGTCACTTCCACCGAGGCAATTTTGTTCATCTCCATCCATACTGCTGAAACACTTTCCCATGCTTTTGTTACCTCCAGACTTGACTATTCTAATGCTCCCCTGGGCACTCACCCATTTGCGACCTTTCATAATTGCATTTAAACCTCTGCTGGCCATGTCCTAATCAGACCATCCAAGTAACACATTGCTTGTGCTTGCTGACAGGGACTCCTGGATCAACAAAGGCCAGTTTTAAAATTCTCAATCATGTTTCAATCCCTTCATGGGCTCATCTCTCCCCATCTCCGGGACCTTCACACAGAGAGTGGCGGGTGCCTGGAACACGCTGCCAGAGTGTGTGGTGGAAGCAGGCACATTAGCAACATTTAAGATGAGAGTGGATGGGTGCATGAATAGGGAGGAAATAGAGGGATACGGACTGAGTACGGGCAGAAGGTTGTTTTTTTAAATGTTAGGGCATCATGATCGGCACGGACTTGGAGGGCTGAAGGGACTGTTCTCCTGTGCTGTACTTTTCTTTTGTCCTCTGTTCCTCCAGCCCTGCATCACACTGAACTCTCCACTCTAACCTCACGTATCTCTACATTGTTCCATCAACTGTAAATATCCCATGCTCTGAAATTGCATCCCTAAATCTCTGAATGACGATTTTCAAGATGATCTTTAAAACTTCTCGCTGCCCATCCTAATATCGCCTGCTTTGGTTCAATGTTAATTTTTTGTAGGATTATACTCTGATGAAGAGCCACAAAATATTTTGTGTGAAAAGTGCTACACAACCATTGAGGCATTCAAAATTAACAGTTCTTATAAAGTGCAACATTTCCACTGGACAGTCATCAACAGGAGGCATAAATTTAAAAAACAAAGGAGGACATCAAAAGATTCTATTTTTAAACCGAGGCTTAGAGTTTTAAGAAAGTGGTAGTGTCCTATGACCCGAAAGGTGATAAATATTTAAGAGAATTTAGAAGAAAGTAACTCCTTCAGAAAGCAGACAGCCAACATAGACCTTCCAATGACATTGACATCACTCAATAGCAGTCAGCAGCAAATCAATGCAGCAATAGCCCGTTAATATCACAAAGATGATGCTTCATGCAGTCAGGAAGGTGTGGAACCAGCAGCAAAACATTATGAATCAAGGCTTTCAGGGAGCGGCATGGTGGTGCAGTGGTTAGCACTGCCGTCTCACGGCGCCGAGGACCCGGATTTGATCCTGGCCCCCGGTCACTGTGCGTGAGGAGTTTGCATATTCTCTCCCATGTCACTCCCACAACCCAAAGATGTGTAGGGTAGGTGGATTGGCCACGCTAAATTGCCCCTTAATTGGAAACATTTTTTAAAAAACTTTTGAACTTGAACTTTACTCAAGATTACTTTTAAATAAAAATCCTACTAGTGCTGTAACAATTGTTGATTAATTAGAAGTGCACAAACTCACTGGAAGGCTAAATTTCCATCTCCCAATAGGAATCGGGAACACGTCTTGGTTACAGATTCATGTGCAATGAATTTGTCTCATGAGGTTAGAGATTTTACAGTCTTAAATGGAGTTCAATTGAATGGTTTTTATTAAAATGGACAAGAAAGGTGGAATAGAATATCAACCAGGCTTTCTACAGGAGTGGTGTGCAAGACAGTTCACTCTCTGTATGGCAAGGAGCAGCATGTGGACACTATGCTCAATGGTGGGAAGACTTGCTCCATTGTTTCATCTCTTCCAATCAAAGTAAAAGGTATCATTTTGGGCAGATATCAAATGACAGAAGTTTTTCTAATATCTCACTTCCATTAAATCATTCTACCAATCTATCAGAGAAGTTGCATAATAGACCAAACTCGATCCTTATCGTGTCTTGGGTAAATAAGTTCAGAGTTTATGACAATTGGAAAGCAACAAGTAAATACCTAGTTAACTTTACTGTACCTTTTAACCATCAGAGGATTGTACAGATAAATCTTCATGAATTGCTTTTCTTTCTCATGGAAACCATAAAAAGGCCTGCAACACAATAGTACAACTTTAACCATTTTTGTGTAAAGTAATGTGCAACGTTTATTACAAATTCTTGGGGGGGGGGGGGGGGGGGGGAAGAGAGAGAGATATGTGGGGACAAGAGGGAGGAGAAAGTGGTACAAAAAGGGGAATACGAGAAGAATAACCAGTTTTATCATTAATGAAATGTGAAATGGCCCTCCAAAATCGGTCAGGCCTACCGCTTGAAATAAATAGATTACACTCCATCTCACTGTACATCACAAATGGAACATTTTGTGGTTGAACACATCAAAAACCACAATACTAAATGGAATTTTAGCCCAGTGCAGAAGCTAACACCAGATGTAGTTTCTTGCTTCATTTAAGAATTACGTCTCTGCCATAAACCAACAGCTCAAAATATTTTATCCAGTCTCTTTCTCAAGTTTTTTTTAAGAGCACATCAATTGAACTAACGTATAACACTGTCAAAGTAGTTTCGATAATCTGTAAAATTACAACTCTTTAAATGTACATCAGTTACCACCTCCCAGTTCATATGCTTTACAGGCATAAAACTTGCATTTTAAAGAAGATCTGTGTCTTTTAAAAATAACCTTGCTTTCAATCACTTACAATCACACTTCTAATTTGGCTCCAAAGCTAGGTGACATTCAAAACGGCTCTTTCGGCAGAAACTGCTTCTCTTTCCCCCCCCCCCCCCCCCCCCCCCCCCATTCAAAACAGCCATCACAATCTCCATTTCAGCCTTTCTTCCCTCTCCAAAATCTTGGAATGTGAAATAATCTCTTACGCTCATGCTAATTTCTCTCTCAATTAGATGTTTAATTCTTTCACTCTGGTATCTGCTGCAACACAAAAAAACAGCCTGGATCAATTACAAAGCACATCCTCTGTGACCGTGGTACTCGAACACCCCCTGTAACTCTCTGAAGCCTTCAATAACCATACCACTCTCCTCTGATGCCACTTGTCTAATGTCCTGCTCTTTAGGACCACCCTTGGCTGCTCTCTTACCTATAAAGAGTATCTTCAGCAAAGGTTCACTTCTTGTTCCTACACAGTTAATGTTGCAGTCCTTCAAGGATCACTCCTTGAATCCCTCCTCTCCCTCATCTAAATGCTTTCACTTTGCAACACATCCAAAACATAGCATTGGCTTCCAATTGTATGTTAACATCCACCTCTGGATTTTCGCAAACGCAAAATATTGTGCATTCTCAAAATCAGATTAAAAACTGCAGTAAATGGGCAGATCAGGCAGCTGCGGTGGTGTTAGTGTTAAATCTTTGGGGTTCTGATGCTCTTTAAATCCGCTGTGCTACCATTTTGCTTGCCAGACCTTCAGTCTCAGGGAAGCTGCGAAGTTGCCCAATTAAAGATTAGTAATATTGAAATCTTTGGGCAACACATTACAAGTGGGGTGGGCGGCTAATTAGGCAGTCCGACATCCACCCATCAGCTGGGGGTGCCCTATTTGAGTGCCCACCTGCACCTGCTCCCTTGCAAACACATAAAATGCAGTCCACTGTCTTTCTGCTGGACCACAAACTCTAATCTTGTCGCCAGTCTCATTCCTGTCCCTGACCATAATCTCAGGCTGAGCCAAACAGTGTGTGCAACTTTAGCAGCCTACTCCATTTGTGAAGATTCCCGACTTAGCCAATTCCCGAGCAGAGATTGGGAACTACAAGTTCCACCATGCCTTGGCGGTTTCCGCACTCGCACAGTTCGTGGTTGAGCAAACCTCAGGGAGGGGACAAGTGGCCACGTGCCTGCATTAGGGGAAAAAATGCACGAAAGCCCAATCACAGTAGAATGAGCAAGAGGACCAGGGAAGGAGCCATAGATAGGGAGGATTGCACCAGATGGGGGTGACCACTGAAAAGAAACATCTGCAGGAGCAAGGGCAATGAAAGAGGCTCCAAGTAGTAAAAGTGCTGCAGTTGAAAAGCTCCAAGTAGCATGGGCTCAAGAAAATCCCTGAAGACCTGAAAGGACACCGGAAGGTTTGCAACTCTTTGTGGTGAGATATTGGGTTAAAGGTAAATCGCTGGAGTAATGGTGTTCTGCTCGGTGAAGCCGAAGAGCTGAAGTTGTGCCTGGGAGTTAGTGCTAAAGTGCAGACTTGGAAGTCCAGGGGAACAGTCTCGGAAAACAAAACTGAAACCCTGGGAGGCGAGCAGTCATAAATCAGAGACCTTTGAGGGTAACTCAGAGGCTAGATCTTAGATGAAGACTGGATGGAGAACAAAGAACAAAGAAAATTACAGCACAGGAACAGGCCCTTCAGCCCTCCCAGCCTGCGCCAATCCAGATCTTTTATCAAAACCTGTCGCCTATTTTCCAAGGATCTACTTTCAATCTGTTCCCCGCCCGTTCATATATATGTCTCGATGCATCTTAAATGATGCTATCGTGCCTGCCTCTACCACCTCCGCTGGCAAAGCGTTCCAGGCACCCACCATCCTCTGCGTAAAATACTTTCCACGCACATCTCCCTTAAACTTTCCCCCTCTCACCTTGAAATCGTGTCCCCTTGTAATTGACACACCCACTCTTGGAAAAAGCTTGTTGCTATCCACCCTGTCCATACCTCAATTTTGTTAACCTCAATCAAAACCCCCTCAACCTCCGTCTTTCCAACAAAAACAATCCTAATCTACTCAACCTTTCTTCATAGCTAGCACCCTCCATACCAGGCAACATCCTGGTGAACCTCCTCTGCACCCTCTCTAAAGCATCCACATCCTTCTGGGAATGGGGCGATCAGAACTACACGCAGTATTCCAAATGTGGCCTAACCAAAGTCCTATACAACTGTAACATGACCTGCCGACTCTTGCACTCAATACCCCGTCTGATGAAGGCAAGCGTGCTGTATGCCTTCTTGACCACTATCAACCTGCGTTGCCACCTTCAGGGTACAATGGACCTGAACTCCCAGATCTCTGTATATGAATTTTCCCCGGGACTCTTCCATTGACCGTATCGTCCGCTCTTGAATTGGATCTTCCAAAATGCATCACCTCGCATTTGCCTGGATTGAACTCCATCTGCCATTTCTCTGCCCAACTCTCCAATCTATCTATATTTTGCTGTACTCTCTGATAGTCCCCCTTGCTATCTACAACTCCACCAATCTTAGTATCATCTGCAAACTTGGTAATCAGACCATCTATACCTTCGTCCAGATCATTTATGTATATCACAAACAACAGTGGTCTGAGCACGGATCCCTCTGGAACACCACTAGTCACCTTTCTCCATTTTGAGACACTCCCTTCCACCACTACTCTCTGACTCCTGTTGCCCAGCCTGTTCTTTATCCATCTAGCTAGTACACCCTGAACCCTATGTGACTTCACTTTTTCCATCAACTTGCCATGGGAAACTTTATCAAACGCCTTACTGAAGTCCATGTAGATGACATCTACAGCCCTTCCCTTATCAATTAACTTTTGTCACTTCCTCAAAGACTTCTATTAGGTTTGTAAGACATGACCTTCCCTGCACAAAACCATGCTGCCTGGAGGGAGACAAGTTTTAACAAGATTATGTAATTCAGAGGATACCAACACCTGGTAGAACATAGAACATAGAACAGTACAGCACAGAACAGGCCCTTCGGCCCTCGATGTTGTGCCGAGCCAAACAAACTGCGGGTAGGTTACTGAGAAATCCATGGGATCTTTCTTGGTCACATCTTCCACTTATTGTGTAGTGTAGTGTGTTCCACCCTAGTTCCCCTGTTAATTCATATGTAGCTCATGTTATTCTGAACATTAGAGAATAAGGTAGATATTGTTGCAGGTTCAAAGGGCCGAATGGCTGATCCCTACTCCTATTTTCAATGGTCCCAAGACGACTAAAAAAGGTCCTGGAACAGTTATAAGCACAGTGTTTTTAAGTTAAAAAATCATTAGCACAGACACAACTGAGAACTGTATTACTGATTTTATCAAAAGCAAAGGAAAAGCACACAAGCAATTACATTCACATTGCCACACTCACTCTGCCCAAGCTCAATGCATCAGTATACAACACTTATTGTAATGGCTTTACTTACATTCCAGATACAAGTGATACCCTGAACACATGCTGGACACCAGAGGAAGGGTTTCCCAATGATACATTTAGTGCTCGGTCGATGCTGAAAGCAAGCTGACGAAGATGCCGCTCCGGCCGTTGTCCATAACCATCGTACGGAACATAAAGGTATGGAAATGAGCCATGCAAATGGAGGCAAGTCTTTTGACCTAGAGAGAGGGGAAGGGAAAAGTATGATACATTTTAATAAAAACGAACAATCCATCAAACACTCACTGGAAAACAAACTGCATAAGAGTACTTAAATACAAAATATCTTAACAAGCTAGTCTAAAACATCAGCATAGTGAGCATGTTATATTTTAGAAGCTATGAAAAATCAGTATTTTTCAATCTGAGGAACACCACTTTAGTTTCCTATTCCTTGGTATCGCTGGACCATATCACTCGCCGTGCTTACGTCCAGGCTCCATCCAAGACCATCATGAGGCAGCTCCAAGGAGATGCTCCAGGCTATCTGCAGTCAGCATCTGCCCACAGCAACACAGTAATAATTGAAAATTCTGTGCTTGGGAGTTGTCATCACTGTAGAATAACACACTGCACCATTATCCCCAAAAAACAGAATGGCATTCATCAATCAGTGTACAGTAGCGTAGCGAGTTAAAAGTCATTCCCAAATAGTGTACGGCAGGTATGGAGGTCTTCAGCACAGAAAAAGCCCTTTGATCCATTGCGTCTGCGCCGGTCAAAAACATCCAGCTAATTATTCATCTGATTTTCCAGCACTTGGTCCATAGCCTTGTATGCCTTGACATCCAAGTGCACATCTAAATAGGGTCTCTGCCTCCCCGCCCTTTTAGGCAGAGAGTTCCATACTCCCACCACCCACTGAGCGAAAAAGATTTTCCTCACATCCCTTAAACCTCCTGCGACTTACCTTAAATCTATGTTCCCGGTTATTGATTCCTCCACCAAGGGGAAAGGTTTCTTCCGGTCTACTCTATCTAGCTGTGGCCGAACCAATGTTCTATACAGTTCCAGCATAACCTCCCTGCACTTGAACTCTGGACTCGGCTAATAAAAGTATACCATATTCCTTCTTAGCCACAGCACCCACCTGTCCTGCTACCTTAAGGGACTGGTGTACATTCACACCAAGGTCCCTCTGATCCTTCCCAGGGTCCTTTCGTTTATCATGTATTCCCTTGTCTTGTTTGTCCTGCCCAAATGCATCACCTCACACTTATCCGGACTGAATTCCATTTGCCACTGAGCAGTCCGTCTGTATCCCCCTGTAATCGAAGCCTATCCTCCTCACTATTTACCACCCTCCAATTTCCGCATCATCTGCGTATTTACTGATCAACCATAGAATTTACAGTGGAGGGCGGCATTCGGCCCATCGGGTCTGCACCAACCCTCAACAGTACCCTACCTAGGCCCACTTTCCTGCCCAAACCCCGTAACCAACCTGTATATCCACAGAACCAAAGAAAAGTTAAAGCACAGAATTAGGCAATTGCACCCATCTTGTCCATGCCAGCCTAGGGACACCCAGGTGACCCGTTCCATAGCCTGTAGCTTATAGCACCCAACATACAGATCCAGGTACTTTTTTAAAAAAGAGTTTAGGGTCTCTGCTCCCACCACCAACTCAGGCAGTGAATTCCAGACTCCCACTACCCTCTGTGTAAAAAGGTTCTTCCTCATGCCCCCTCTACACCTTCTGCCATTTATCTTGAACCTATGTCCCCTGGTTCTAGAATTCTCCACCACGGGAAATAATTTTATCCTGCCCACTGTAGCTCTTCCCTCTCAATTTTGTACGCATCAATTAAGTCACCCCTCAGCCTTCTTTGTCCCAAAGAAAATAACCCCAACCTATCCAATCTCTCCTCACAGCTACACTTTTCTAGCAACATTCTTGTAAACCTCCTCTGCACTCTCTCCTAGAGCAATTACGTCCTTCCTGTAATAATAATAATAGTAATCTTTATTGTCACAAGTAGGCTTACATTAACACTGCAATAAAGTTACTGTGAAAATCCCCTAGTCACCACACTCCGGCACCTTTTCGGGTACACAGAGGGAGAATTCAGAATGTACAATTCACCTAACTGGACGTCTTTCGGGAATTGTGGGAGGAAACCGGAGCACCCGGAGGAAACCCACAGAGACATGGGGAGAACGTGCAGACTCCACACAGTGACACAAGCCGGGAATCGAACCTGGGACCCTGGAGCTGTGAAGCAACAGTGCCACCCACTGTGCTACCGAGCTGCACTGTGGTGATCAGAAGAGCGCACTCAGTTGTGGCTTCACCAGTGTATTACACAATTCCATTATATCCTTACTGTTATATTATATACCTCGGCCAATGAAGGAGTGCATTCCATTTACTTTCTCTATAACCTTGTCTACTTAAATTGCTGCCTTTAGGGACCTGTGTACCTGTACGCCAAGATCTCTCACTTCATCCACCCCTCTTAGTATATTCCTATTTATTATATACTCCCTATATGCATGACCTCACACTTCTCGGTGTTGAATTCCATCTGCCACTTTGCCCACTCCATCAATCCATTAATATCACTTTGGAGATTATAGCTATCCTCCATACTGTCCACCTTTGTGCCTTCTGCAAATTTCCCAATCGTGCCCCCGCCCCCCACGTTCACATCCAAATCGTTAAAATATATATCACAAACAGTAAAGATCCCAACACTGAACCCTGTGAAACACTTTTCCATTTGCAAAGTGCAGCCATCGACCATTACCCTTTGATTACTGTTACAAAGCCAACATTTTATCCAGTTTTCCACATTTGCCTGTATCCCTGCATGAGTTTTTACTTTTTAGACCAATGTGTCATGTGAGACTTTGTCAAACACCTTGCTTATCGTTGATCCATATGCAGAGCATCCACTGCACTTCATCAACCCTTCTTGTCACTTCCTCAAAAAATTCAATCAAACTTGTGAAGCAAGATCTTCCTTCAACAAATCCATGCTGACTATACCTGACTTGTTCATGCCTTTATATATGTGACAGTCAATCCTACATCTCCAGATTAATTCTACTAATTTGCCCACCACCAACACAAGACTAACTGGCCTACAATTGTTTGGCATTTCCTTTGATCCTTTTTAATCGATGGAACCACGTTTGCCGTCCACCTGCACCTCTCCTGTATCTAGTGAGGATTGGAAAATCATCCTCAGAGCATTTGCCATCTGCTCCCTGACCTCCTTCAGTAGCCTCAAAACAATCCATCTGGCCCTGGCGACTTATCAACTTTCAAGGATTGCAACCCTTAGTACTTCCTCTCAGTGATTATCCCACCCAATATCTGTGTTCCTTCCGGACTCCTATAATCGGCATCATTCATTTCCTGAAACACAGACAAAATATTCATCTAAAACCCTTCCACAGCCCCCGCATCTACACACAAGTTCCCTTCATCTCTGATAGGCCCCACTTTCCTCAACTAACCTTTTACCATTAATATATTTAGTAAAACATCTTTTGGATTTTACTTCAACTTTACTTGCCAATCTTTTTTTCATGCCCTCTCAGATTTCCTTATTGACTTCACCCCTGCATTTCCTATACTCATCTCGACTATCTGCAGTGCTTAGTTCTTTGTGCTCATCGTGCACTTTTTCTGTTTGATCTTCCCCCGTATTCCCCGAGTCAATCATCTAGGGGTCTAGATTTGACATTACCACTATTTCTGGAGGGGACATGTCACTTTTGTACATTGAGGATCTCGCTTTTTACTGCTTCCCACTGGTTTTCCACTGATTTATCCTCTAGCAATGATGGCCAGTACACCTCAGCCAAGTCCCTTCTCATTTCCACAAAATTCGCCTTCCTCCAGTTCAAAACTTTTACTCCTGCTTTATCTTGGTTCTTTACCATGACAATACTGAATCAAATCGAATTGTGATCACTATCCCGATTTGGTGGCCAACTGTAACTTCACCATCTTGCCCTTCTTTGTTCCCCCAAACCAGGTCCAGAATCTAGAATTGTATCTAGAATTGCATTCATGGAGAAAGTGCACCCAAGACTGAAATTGAACCCGGATCCCTGGCGCTGCAGCAGTGCTAATCACTGTGTTACCATGCCACCCCTCCTACATGCATGTGTAAATTATTTATATAAACCACAAACAGCAAGGGCCCCAACTCTGATCCATGCGGAACCTCCCTGGACACAGGCTTCCAATCAGAAAAATACCCCTCGACCATCACCCTCTGCTTCCTGCCACTCAGCCAATTCTGGATCCAATTTGCCAAATTTCCTTGGCTCCCATGGCTCTTACCTTCGCTATCAGTCTCCCACGTGGGACCTTATCAAAAGCCTTGCTGAAGTCCAAGTAGACTTTGGGCTGGATTCTTCTACCCCGCCCTAAGTCAAACACATGCCCTCAAACACAGCTGGTGACTTCTTCACAAAATTCAATCAAGTTGGTCAGACATGACCACCTTGTAACAAAACCACGCTGACTATTCTTGATTAATCCCTGCGACGCCTAATACAGATTTATTTGGGCTCTCAGAATTGCTCGCAATAGTTTCCCCACCACTGAGGTCAGACTAACTTCTTCCCTTCTTCAATAATGGTACTACATTGGCTACCCTCCAGTCCTCCCTCACCTCTCCTGTGGCCAGAGGGGAATTTATGCCACTGCCCCAGCTACTTCCTCCCTTAACCCACTCAACAGCCATTGCACGGAATTTATTCCACAGGTTGGGTTTCAACATAAAATGCTAATGGACATAATTTGAAATTATAATTATACACTGAATGAATATTACATCTGTAGCTAACCTTTTGATACGCTACAATGCAATGCACATATTTTTTTCAGATCTTCATTGAACATGCATTGTTTGGATATTTGTCCCTTGACCCCCACTATCATTGCAAATTACCGACCCATCTCCAACCTCTCTTTCCTCTCCAAAGTGCCTTGAACAAGTCGTCAGCTCCCAAATTCCACTGCCATTTTTCCGGGAATTCCTTTTTGTTTTAAATATAAATTTAGAATACCTAATTATTATTTTCCAATTAAAGGACAGTTTTAGCGTGGTCAATCCACTAAACCTGCACATCTTTGGGTTGTGGGGGTGAAACCCACACAGACATGGGGAGAATGTGCAAACTCCACACAGACAGTGACGCAGGGCTAGGATTGAACCTGGGTCCTCAGCACCATAGGCAGCAGTGCTAACCACTGCGCCATCGTGCCGTCCTTTTCCTAGAATTCCATGTCTCAATCCCGCCAATTAAGTTTCTGTCCACCAGTCACAGAAAACACCCTACAACAAAGGTGACATTTCCGTCCTTGCCCTTCTGACCCGTCTGCTGCTATTGACAAAATTGACCCACTGCATTTTCCACCAAATCTTCTCCACTGTCATCCGGCTGGCTTGGGCTGCCCTTAGCTGGCTCCATTGCCAACTATCTAATCGTAATCAGGGAATTACTTGCAATGGCTTTCCTTTCTCTTCTTGAAGGTTCTCTCTGGTGTCCGCCCAAGGATCCTTGGCCCCTCCAGTTCTCATGCATGCTGTCCCTCAGTAACACTAACGTACAGCATTAGTATTCACATGCACATTGGCGACACCCAGCCAGCTCTACCTCACTATCACCTCTCTCAACTCGCCTACTATTGCTAAATTATCAGACTGCTCATCTGACATCTAGCGCTGGATGAACTGAAATATATCCTCCAATTAAATATTGGGAAGACTGAAGCCATTGTTTTCAGCCTACATTCTAAACTTTTCCATAGCCGCACATCCATTCCTCTCTCTGGCAACTGCCCAAGACTAAACCAGACAATTGCAATCTTCGTGTCATAAATGGCCGCGAGACGGTCTCTCAACCACATCGCCGCATCAACACCAAGGCCACCTATTTCTACTCTAACAACATTTGATTTTCACCCATCTCAGCTCACATGCTGCTGAAACTCTCAACTATGCCTTTCTTACCTCTCGACCAAACCACATTGCACCCCTAGCCGGCCTCCCACATCCTACCCTCCATAAACTCGAGGTTATGTGAAAGATCTGCTGCCCGAGTCCTGACTCACACCAAATCCTGTATACAAATCACTCGTGTGCTCATTGACCTACTACATTGGCTCCCGGTCAAGAACGTCTGATTTTAGAATTCCCATCCCGGTTTTTAAATTCAGCCTCACCCATCTCTAATTTTCCCCACTTCAATAACCCACCCAAAACATCTGCACTGAACTAATTCTGGCCTCTTAACCATTCCTGGTTTAATTGCTTCAGCTGCCCATGCCAGAATCTCCAGACTTCCCTCCTGAACTCCTCTGCTACTAACTCTCTCCTTCCTGAAGGCACTCGTAAAAACCTACTTGAGCAAACATTTGGCCAACTGCCCTAACTGCGCAGAGTATCTCGGTGTCCATTTTGCTTCCAAACACTCCTGTGAAGCACCTGGTGGCATTTTTATTATATTAAATGGAGCAACCATTAATGCAAAAATAGGTAAGTATGATTCAAAATATTTGCTTTGGGCTTCATTCCAGATGGTTGTTAAAAGATTAGTTTCATCTCGCCTCATCTGCTGACACATTCATGTTTGTACGCCCTGTTCTGCCACACTGATTACCATTTCCCTTTTGCTGTCTTGCCTCTCCTCTTTCATTTGTCACATTTTCCCTCATAATCCCTCACTCCCACTGTTTAAAACCCTCTCAACCACCCTCATAATACAACTCACCAGAACAGTAGTGCCAGCACGGTTCAAGTGAAGACCGTCCCAATATTACAATTCCAGTGTTGGTGCCAATGCCCCAGCAATTGGAATCCATTTCTCGAACACCACATATTTACCCCACATATTTATCTCTCCGATCTTAGTTACCTACTCAAAGAATAATGAGATGGGAGCCCCAAGTTCACAAATCATTAAAAATCTGTAGGGGGGGTGGGGGGTAGTACTTCTGGTGGCAGCCTTGGTGTGAGTGGTTGCACACAGGGCAGCTCCTGCTTTAAAACACAGGAGCTCTTTTTACCCGCTACTGGATGGAATTTTGATGAAAAGGCGTAGGTTGGAGGAGTAGTTTCTCCCGGGGGTGGTATGTCCGCTGGTTACTAAACCCGACAGAAGACGACGAGAGACTTGGCCAAAGAGCTGGAAGAAAGCCATGCAGCAGCAGCCAGTGTAAAGATGGCTGAGGGGGACGGGCTGGTGCAAAGTGGAAAGGCCCAGGTGGAACAACTGATGACTTTTATTAAGGAGGAATTTCACCAACCGAGGAAGGAAATGCGGGAGGATCACTCGAAGGAGCAGTGGCACCCCTGAAGAGTTTGTTGGAACGGATGGAGTAGTGTTTGGAGGTGCAGGGGTCGCAGATTCGAAGGAGTGATCTCGGATCACAGCGATCGTGTGGTGGCTCTGGAGGTGGGGTGGTTCTCCTAGGCGACCTCTGTAAACCGTTGAGGGCAAAGGTGGAGGAGCAGGAGAATACCTTGGGAAGGTAGAACCTGCGAATTGTGGGCCTG
The DNA here is from genome assembly GCF_902713615.1 of Scyliorhinus canicula. Taxonomy (NCBI): domain Eukaryota; kingdom Metazoa; phylum Chordata; class Chondrichthyes; order Carcharhiniformes; family Scyliorhinidae; genus Scyliorhinus; species Scyliorhinus canicula. Next base: position 35,520,076 of record NC_052151.1, on the reverse strand, counting down.
CTTGAAGGAATGGAAGGTGTGAGTGGCATGGGGTACGCTTCAAAGATGCTGGCAGGGTTGGTGACAGAAAGGGTGCTGATAAGGCCCCTGAAGTGGACCGAGCGCATAGGTCCCTGAGACAGAAGCTTAGAGCTGGGAAGACGCTGCAGGTGGTGATTGTGAGACTCCACAAATTTGTGGGCAGGGTTTTGCATTGGGCCAGGGAGAAGCGCACCCAAGAGTGGGAAGGGAACGAGAGAAAACGGAACTATAGACCAGTCAGCCCAACGTCAGTCGTAGGGAAGTTGCTAGAGTCCATTATCAAGGATTTAATAGCAGCTTTTGGAAAGCAGTGGTAAAATCAGACAAAGTCAACATGGATTTACGAAAGGGAAATCATGCTCGACAATCTACTGGAATTCTTTGAAGATGTAATTAGTAAAGTTGACCAGGGAGAACCGGTTGATGTGGTTTACTTAGACATCCTGAAGGTTTTCGACAAAATCTCACATAACAGAGTACTACGTAAAGTTAAAATGCATGGGATTGCAGGTAGTGTCTCGAGATGGATAGAAAGCTGGTCAACAGACAGGAAGCAAAAGGTTGGAATAAATGGGTCTTTTTCTGATTGGCAGGCAGTGACTAATGGGGTACCACAGGGATCTGTACTAGAATACCAACTGTTCACATTATGATTTGGCCGAGGGAACTAAATGTATGATCTCCAAATTTGCAGATGATTCAAAGTTGGGTGCGAGGAGGATGCAGCGATGCTTCGGCATGATTTGGATAGGCTATGTGGGCACCTGCAGTATAATGTGGATAAATGAGAGATTATCCGCTTCGGTAGCAAAAATAGAAAGGCAGATTATTTGAATAGGTATAAATTGGAAGAGGTGGTTACTCAGCGAGATCTTGGGGTCCTCTTGCATCAGTTGTTGAAAGTAAATAAATGCACAGGTACAGCAGGCAGTAAGGAAGGCAAATGGTATGTTGGCATTTATAGCGAGAGGATTTGAGTATAGAAATGGAGAGATGTATTAATGCAATTGCATAGGGAATTGGTAAGACCACATCTGGAGAATTGTGTGCACTTTTGGTGTCCTTATCTGAGCAAGGATGCTCTTGCTATGGAAAATGAATGAAAATCGCTTATTGTCACAAGTCGGCTTCAAATGAAGTTACTGCGAAAAGCCCCTCGTCGCCACATCCGGCACCTGTTCAGGGAGGCTGGTAGATGAAAATGAGGGAGGGGGTGAAAATCAAATACTCTCTTCCTCAGCCAGTAACGGTTGACCGGGCACAATGAAGGCAATGATTAATTTTGTTGTCTCTACTGCCTAGACAGACAAAGACAGCAGGTGCATGGGAACACCGCCACTTGCAAGCTCCCTCCTAAGCCACACACCATCCTGACGCAGACATATCACCATTCCTTCACGGTCACTGTACAAAAACCCTGGAGCTTCTACCTGAACAGCACTGAGTACATTTACATACACCAGAAGGCCTGCAGCAGTTCAAAGCAGTAGCTCATCACCACCTTCACAAGAGTAAAAGACACTAGCCTTGCCAGTGATGGCCACACCCCTTGAATAAATAAAATAATTTTTAAAAGGCTGAAGAAATTGTGCTTTATGTTGACTGTACAGAGCCTTGGTTAAATACTCCTGAAGGACCCTATCCAGGGAGAAAACACCAGAGATGATTGTCTTCCTGGATGCAGAAAAGGCCTTCGACAGAGGTACTGGAGTGGAAACAGGGTTCACCTCCAGGGTGAAGCTCCCACGGCAAGCGTACGGACAAACAACACCAGCTCCCAGTACTTCCAGTACTTCCAGCTGCACAGGGGCACCAGGCAGGGATGTCCGTTGCCCCTGGGATCGCACTCAGAACAGCAAAGAACTGGAGGGGGATCCAAAGAAGAGAGAGAGAGAGCAGAGTCTTGCTCGATGTGGATGACCTGCTCCTCTATATTTCAGACCCACAAAGCAGAATGGAGGGTATTATCGCGCTCCTGAACGAGTTTGGTGCCTTCCCGGGCTACAAATTCAACATGAGCAAAAAAGTGAGATCTTCCCGGTGAACCCGCAAGGGGGAGGGGCAGCACTGGTGGGACTGCCGTTTAAACAAGTTCAACAAATTCCGCTACCTGGGGACCCAAACTCACAACTGGGCAGGGGTTCACAAGCGGAACCTGGCCAGCCTGACAGAGGAAGTCAAAAAGGACCTGCAGTGATGGAACACACTCCCACCCTCCCTCACAGGGAGAGTGCAGATGATCAAAATGAACATGCTGCTCAGGTACCTCTTCCTACTTAGATTCATCCTGCTCTATATCACCAAGTCCTTTTTAATTAATTGGACGTTATTCATGGCGTTTCCTGTAACCACTGTGACGGACACTACTAGACGAACTACTGGGCGCAGACATTTTAGGTAGAGCGAAATGGAGCGGAGCAAGAGAGAGTAGCCAAACATAGCAGGAAAGAAAAAGGGGAGTAGCAGAGAAGAAAGGGGGGGGGGGGGGAAAGAGAAGAGAGATGGGGAACAACAGAGGGCAGCCAGAAGGGAAGAAGGAGAGGGGGGGGGGGAATGAAAGATAAGTCATAGCCGCAGCTCTTTCATTCCCTCACCCTACACAGTATAAATATTTCCCACTTTCTATGACTTTTAGCTTTGACAAAGGGTCATCTGGACTTGAAACATTAGCTCTTTTCTCTCCCTAGAGACGCTGCCAGACCTGCTGAGATTTTCCAGCATTTTCTCTTTTGGTTTCAGATTCCAGCATCCACAGCAATTTGCTTTATTCTGAAGTACAATGATTTAACTCCTAAAACTCATAAGAAATACCTTCTGCAGCCTGATCAGCCTTTGAGGGGCCTGCACGCTTCCAGTTTACTTCACCAATGACAACCCTGCTTCCACATACCTTGGCCAAGCTCGAAAAGTTCCTCCTTTAACTTCACCTCATCACCTTTCTCCTCCCAGATACACCTTGAAAACCTACTTTTGACAAAGATTTTTTTCGATTGATAATGCTCATTAGACAAATTGGGATGTTTTGCCGCATGAAAGGTATTACACATAAATGTACGTTAGAAACAAAGAGGCAAAGAAAACGTATGCCAGAGAGGAGCCACTTGGTCCATCTTTTCTCAATCTGCCAAAATAGACCAAGCCAGCTTAATCCCCGTCATGGTAGCATGGGCAGCACGGTAGCAATGGGCAGCACGGTAGCATGGTGGTTAGCATAAATGCTTCACAGCTCCAGGGTCCCAGGTTCGATTCCCGGCTGGGTCACTGTCTGTGTGGAGTCTGCACGTCCTCCCCGTGTGTGCGTGGGTTTCCTCCGGGTGCTCCGGTTTCCTCCCACAGTCCAAAGGTGTGCGGGTTAGGTGGATTGGCCATGCTAAATTGCCCGTAGTGTCCTAAAAAGTAAGGTTAAGGGGTGGGTTGTTGGGTTACGGGTATAGGGTGGATACGTGGGTTTGAGTAGGGTGATCATTGCTCGGCACAACATCGAGGGCCGAAGGGCCTGTTCTGTGCTGTACTGTTCTATGTTCTATGTTCTATGGTCTGTAGCCCTGTAGGTTACAGGAGCTCAAGTGCACAACAAAGTGTTTTTTCAAACGCCTTTTGGGCGGAGAGTTCCAGAGCCCCCACAGTCCTTTGGGTAAAAATGTTTCTCCTCAACTCCCGTCTAATCCATCTGCCAATTACTTTCAACTGAAGCCCTCATTATTGGCCCACTGTGAAGGGAAATAGATCTGTGAAGGCCCCAAGTTTTATTCAAACTAATGAATCTCCCCTCAGCCTCCTCCGATCAAAATAAACAACCCAGCTGACTCAATCTTCCCTTATAGCCAATCTTCCCTTATCTTCCTCTTCTGTATCAATGTGATCACGCTGTCACCAGAATTCTATGTTTTATTCTAACTATGAACCAACTAGCATTTTAGATCATTCTCACATAATCTCTTTGTTCTTCAATATCTCAGCCAAGAACGGAAAATATCCCATATACCTCCATAACCATTTTATGTACCTACCCTGCTACCTTCGAGGAATCTACTGACATAGACTTCAAGGTCCCTAAGGTCCTTTCAATATCCTTATATTTATCGTATGTTCCATTGCCTTATTTTCCCTCCCCAAAAGCACAAACTTTCACTTTGCTGATGGCCATAGGCTGCCAGAGGTTTTCTTCCTCACTATCAACCACATGGTCAATTTTCCCATCAGCAAACTTCTCCATCAAGCCCCTACATTAATGTCTGAATCTCAGAATGCTCGCAAAAACAGCAGGAAGCTATTTGGCCCATTGTGCTGGCTTTCTTCAAGAGCAATGCAGTTGGGTCTCACTCCCTTCCCTTTCCCCCATAGCACTGTAAATCTTTCTCCTCAGATAACTCTCACTCATTGCGGATAAATATTTTAACTCATTGACATTAAATTTACAGTGGAGGACGACATTTTGCCCATCGAGTCTGTACCAACCCTTGGAAAGAACACCCCACACCTCCACCTTATACCTGTTACCCAGTAACCCCACCTAATTACTTTGGATACTTAAGGGCAATTTATCATGGCCAATCCAACTAACCTGCACATCTTTGGACAATGGGAGGAAACCCGAGTACCCGGAGGAAACCCACGCAGACACGGGGAGAACATGCAGACTCTGCACAGACAGTGACCCAAGCCGGGAATCAAACCTATATCCCTGGAGCTGTGAAGCAACTGTGCTAACCACTGAGCTACAGGTGCTACCCACAACTCATGTTCTTTCAGGTCCTTTTGGACCTTAAATTGGTGCCCTCTGGTTCACAACCCTTCCACCAGAAGGAAGAGTTTCTCCCCATTTACTCTACCCATGATTTTGAACAACTGTATTGAACTACTCGCCAAGGAGAACCACCAATCTATTGTTATAACCAGATCGGTGTAGAGGAACTGTACCAAACACTTGAACAGCAGATATTACACCATTTAGATTCGGAGTATAGCTCTATCAACACAGTCCCAAATCTCCCAGAGGTGGTATATAGCATGGGTTAAATATAAAATAAAACTTCCTCTATCTGTCCCATCAAACACTCCAATAACAAAGGAAGGGATCTATTACTGCATGCCTCCTGGCCAACAGGGTGGTTACAAGGCTATTAGATGAGCTAACAATGGAGAAAGAGGAAAGAAAACAGGACGCAGTCACTCAGCCATCAGAACACCACCCAAACATTACCCTTTGTTCCTGTTACTGGGCCAATTTTGCATCCAACATGCCAGTTGCCCCCGAGATGGCATGGACTTGTACTTTTCTGACCAGACTGCCATATGGAACATTGGCGAAACCTTTGCCAAAATCCAAGTAGACTATATGAAATGTGCTCTCCTCATTGACTAATCTGGTTCCTTTAAAAATTCAAATCATGTTAATCTGATTTTTCCTTAAACTCTTGCTGCCTGACGTTGATAAAACTGTGCCCCTCTTTTTTGAAATTTAGAGACCCAATTCGTTTTTTCCAATTAAGGGGAAATTTAGCATGGCCAATCCACCTACCCTGCACATCTTTGGGTTGTGGGGGCGAAACTCACACAAACACGGGAGAATGTGCAAACTCCACACGGACAGTGACCCAGAGCCGGGATCGAACCTGGGACCTCGGCGCAGTGAGGCAGCACTGCTAACCACTGCGCCACTGTGCTGCCCTAAACCTGTGCCTTTCTTAACGAAACACTGTCCCTCAGAATTTCTCCACTAATTGGCCCACCAGCGATGGCCAGGTTGGCTGGCCTGCAATTACTTGGTCCATCCCTTTTTAAACATCAGTATACCGTTACCAGCCCTCTACCACCACACCTGTAACCGGGGGTGGGGGGGGGGGGGGGGGGGGGGGGAGAAGAGAAATCGGTTGAGGTTGGTAATCACACAAATGTTTTCTTTTACTGTGATCTAAAATGCAAACAAAAGTCTGTATCATGAGGAAGAGATTTGAAAAGTATAGAAATGCCATTAAAGAACAGACAAGAGGCCACCTTTTCAATACTTCAGCAACTATTGTAGATGGCTACAGATAATTAAGAGACTGGCACATACAATTTGTAAACTCTGAGGCTTGAGCAGCAGGAAGCTGCAACGGCTTTTGGCCAGTAAATAGTAGCAAAACTCTTGTTTTCTTCAAACCACAAGGCAAGGTGTTAAACACCATGATAAATTTTCCATAGAGTTTTGAGTCAGTTAAGAATCAGTGTATACCTAAAATAGCCAATACCTTTCAACAATGGTATCTGCAAGGGTCTAAACTAAATGCAGAAACTCTTGTCATCCAACGTTGAGGGTTTGAAAGCAACACCTCTACCTCTTACGCATTCAGTCAGCAGGTTTAGATCTCCAAAATTAGTTTTTTAGAACAGGAAGGAGCAAATTCATCTGTTCTAAAAGGGCTCAATTCGATCCTTGTACGGTCACAAATCTGCTTTAGTAACCAACTCCATCTCTGCCTCAGCTCATTTGCTTCTGAAATCATCGTCGACACATCCTGGCCAGCCTCACCTCCGGCACCCTTTCTGAACTGGAGTTCACCCAAACCACTTTTTCCAGCTTTTTGCCCAACTCGCTCAAACTCGCATTCACCAAACAACACTGTGCATGCTGACCTACATTGGATCACAGTCCAAAGATTAAAACATCTTTTAAAATATATTTTTATGAGCATTTCTTCATTTTTACAAGTAATGCAACAAACCCTGAAACCTGATACAGTACGGCATAAATGCTTCTCAATACCCGAATACAGAAAAAACAAGGCAGCTTAATAATCAGACTCAGTGCCCCAATTTATACAAGGAAAACCAGTAAAAGGATAAGCAAGAAGGTTGTGTGTGTGTGTGTGTGGGGGGGGGGGGGGGGGGGGGGGGGGGGTGGCAGACAAGATAAAGCCATGAGAACATAGTATCATCATGCACCCCTTCATGTGTAGCGAGTTCAAGACAGTGCTGTATAACGGATGGAAAACCTCACATAGATAATAGGAGGCTATTCAGCCTTTCGAGCCTGCTCTGCCATTCAGTATGGTTATGACTGATCAATTCAATACCCTGGCCCTGCCTTCTCCCATATCCCTCGATTCCTTTAGTCCCAGTAAGAGCAATTCAGACATTGTGGAACCCAAATATTTGATGTGGAGATGCCGGCGTTGGACTGGGGTGAGCACAGTAAGAAGTCTTACAACACCAGGTTAAAGTCCAACAGGTTTGTTTCAAACACGAGCTTTCGGAGCACGGCTCCTGAAGAAGGAGCCGTGCTCCGAAAGCTCGTGTTTGAAACAAACCTGTTGGACTTTAACCTGGTGTTGTAAGACTTCCAAATATTTGAGATAGAGGTCCCACATGTTTCAGAATGCATCCGATTTAGAACGCATCCTATTTTGAACAGATTATGCAAGTTAGGAACTCCATTAGTGTGGAAAGGCTTTGGGGAATCAGGAAGATGGGTTGGGCCTGGTACACTACCCTGTGCAATTCCTGCAGTGATGTCCTGGGACTGAGATAACTAACCTCCAACAACCATAACCATCTTCCTTTGTGCTAGGTAAACGAAAAGTACCTAGTCCCAGATGATCATAGAGTGCTTTCCCCATTTAAGGGGAGAGCTGACTGGTGGTGATTTAAACTGAGGATCAGATTGAGAATAATCTCAACTGGTACAGGAATTGAAACCGCGTTCCTGGCCTTGCTCTGCATCACGAACCACCTGTCTAGCCAAGTAAGCTAAACTGGTCCCTGTGCGAGATAGGACTCCAACCACAAGTTTTCTCCCCAGGTTCCCACTGGCTTAGTTTTGTGATGGCTCCTTGATGCCATACTCTATCAAATGCTGCCTTGATGTCAAGGACAGTCACTCTGAAATTCATCTCTTTTGTCCATGTTTGAACCAAGGCTGTAATGAGGTCAGGAGCTGAGTGGCCCTGGCGGAACCCAAACTGAGCATCAGTGTGCAGGTTATTGTTGAGTAAGTGCCGCTTGATAGCACTGTTGATATTCACTTCAATCACTTTGCTGATGACGGAGTGTCCACTGATAGGGTGGTGATTGGCTGGGTTGGATTTGTCTTGCTTTCTGTGTACGGGACATACCTGGGCAATTTTTCACATTGCCAGGTTGATGCCGATGTTGCAGCTGTACTGGAACAGATTGGCTAGGGGCGGAAAGTTCTGGAGTACAAGCTTTCAGTATTGTTGCCAAAATGTTGTCAGGGCCAATGGCCTTTGCAGTATCCAGTACCTTCAGCTACTTCTTGATTTCACGTAGGGTGAATCGAGATGGCTGAAGACTGGCCCTGGAGGAGATTGCGATGGATCATCCACTTGGCACTTCTGGCTGAAGATTATTGTGAATGCTTCAGCTTTGTCCTTCGCATTGACGTGCTGGGCTCCTTCATCATTTGTGGAGCCTCCTCCGCCAGTGAGTGGCTCAGTGACAGTTATGCTGCACGTATTTCCAGCACACTACCAGCACACACCCCCCCCCCCCCCCCCCCCCCCCGCCCCCAACCAACTTCTCGCCCTCTGAAATTTCCTGTTGATAACTACATTTTGGGGGTGAGTGGTTAGCTCTGCTGCCTCATCGCATCAGTGACCAGAGTACGATTACAACCTCAGGCAACTGTGTGGAGTTTGCACGTTCTTCCTGTGTCTGCATGGGTTTCCTCCGGGTGCACCAGTTTCCTCCTTCAGTCCAAAAATGTGCAGATTGGGTGGACTGGATATGCTAAATTGTTCATCAGTATGGTTACAAGGATAGGAAAGAGGATTGGTTAGGGTGCTCTTTCAGAAGGTCGTTGCAGACCAGATGGGCCAAATTGCCTCCTCTCCTTCTGCACTGTAAGGATTCTATGATTCTATGAACCCAAGAAAAAGCTTAATCTACCCACCATCTCTCTGTACCTCCTGTTGCCTTGGGAATGTGGACAGCATAATCACAGACCTCCTCCCACCCGGTTATTCTGTCTTCCAACCTTTTCCATCGGGCAGGAGATGCAAAAGTCTTGTAGTCATCTAAGTTGGCCACCTGCAAAGGACCATGGGAATTATGGCCAACCCAGGATTCAGAGAGATACAGAGCCTGTGTATTTGAAACACAGGTAACCAGGCCTGATCGAAACCGCCGCTCGTTTGCATTTCAATGGCCCATTTTCCCAGGACGATAGAACTCCAATCAAGCAGCCGGTACAGCCACAGACTGATCGGCACCACTCCCTTTACTCAGAAAGCACAACTGCCAAGGTCAATTACCTCTAAGGACCCGCCCAGCTACCAAGGCACCCACCCCGTTATTGGCAGAAATCGAAGACAGAGATCAGAGCCCTGTCGAACTATTGGGTCCGATGTTAAGGACCGCCCCAAAGAGCGCAAAATCCCAGGGGGATAATAGAGAGTGCAGCCATGTGTTCTGTCTCTTTTGGATCCGGCCTGTGCCACCCAATTGCAGCAGGAACAGCCAGCCAAGTTCAAGACCAACGATTGCTACCTGACAGATGAGCCCAGCAGAGACAGAGCCACTTCCTTCGAACCAGCCAAGTGAGATCCAGATAAAGGCCTTATCCATTTGCACAGTGCCGGTTGCCCTGAAGTTAAGTGTAGGTTATTGTAGCTGATAGATGTAGTTTAACTCATAGTAGATATTGTGGTTGCATGTCAACAACATAACTCTTGTGTATGTAAATAAACCATCTTTTGAACTAACTAACTGGTTGTGTGGTCATTTGATCAATATAAGGGAAGATTTGAGATTCACCATCATCATTAATATTAGCAACGGTATTGGCGACGCTGTTGGGATCGAAACGGTCAACAGTCTGAGAACACTCACGAACAGATTCAAAAACAGCTTCTTCCCCGCTGTTACCAGACTCCTGAATGACCCCTCTTATGGACTGAATTGATCTCTCCACACACCTTCTGTATGGAGTAGCTCTACACTGTATGCTTCACCCGATGTCTATCTATTTACCTTGTGTATCTATTGTATGTCCTGTTTTGCACGTATGGAACAAACTATCTGGACTGTACATAGAACAATATTTGTCACTGTACCTCGGTACACGTGACAATAAATCCAAATCCAACATGAATAATAGTGGAATAGAAACACTTGGCTTAGATACAAATAGCAACACACCACCCACGTATAGCGTAATCGTATGCTGCATCCCTACACTGTGCCGCCCAAAACAATTGTCTAATTGCCCCAGCCAGAGGCTCAATAGGTATTGCTAATAATAAGGGGATAACGGGCAACCCTGCCTAGTCCCTTGCTGGAGACAAAAATTAGATCGATAACCGCTAGCAAGCACTGCCACCAATGGGCTTTTATAACCGCTATAACCGCTAGCAAGCACTGCCACCAATGGGCTTTTATAACCGCTAGCAAGCACTGCCACCAATGGGCTTTTATAACCGCTAGCAAGCACTGCCACCAATGGGCTTTTATACACTTGTATCCACTTAACAAACTCCCCACCAAACCAGAACTTCAGCAGGGTATTAAATAAATAATTCTATTCCCCATCAAAATCTTTCCATGAAATCACCAACCCATCTAACGCCTACTTTTGAAAGACCCAAATGACATTGTCAGACGAATGTCAGCCATTATGATTGCCCTAGATGATCATAGTGAGAATTCCTTTTAGGTGCTGCGCTAATACTTTGGGAAACAATTTCAAATCTACATTCAGGATCGAGATTAGCCTATAGAATGCACACACCAGGGTTCTTGCCTGCCTTCAGAATTAAGGAAATATTTACTTCAGACCATCTGCGCCGACAGACCAGCTTCAAATGAGTGACTGGCCTTGCCAATCAGTGGATCCACTAACAAGTCTTTAAATTCCTTACAAAATTCACATCCAAAACCATCGGGCCCTAGAGTCTTACTCCAGATTGAAGCTCCCTCAGGGAAAGAGCCACTTCCCCTCTAGAAATGGGAGCATTCCTTTGGTCTTCAGAGATTGTTGGAAGTTTAAGGGAGAAGAAACGTTCCATAATTCATGCCCAGATTGGTCTATTTTATATGAAGAAACCTTTAAATATCTTGTTGATATCTTCCGTTTTAAACACACTATTACGCTTGGAGTCTAGCACAGAGGGAATAGCCCTAGAGTCAGCTCTCTTCCTAGTTCAAAAGATATCGGAGCAGAATTAGGCCATTTGACCCATAGAGTCTGCTCCGCCAATCAATCATGGCTGATCTCATCCTGGCCTTGACTCCACTGTCCTGCCCATAACCCTTATACATTCATAAGATACGAAAAGCCAGCTATCTACTCCATTCCTAAACTCATACAACTTTTGTTTGGAAAACTTTAAACTCCTCCCAGCATGTTAAGTAATCATGGCATCTAGCGCCATTTGAATTACATTAACTTCTTTCACCATCAAACGGTTAGGGTTCCTGCGATACTCCCGCTCTGCTTCAGCCAATTTTACTTCCAACTGAAACTGTCGCTCCAGCATTTTATGCCTTTTGTTGGGCGTATATGAAATGACTAGCCACTTCATACAAGCCTCATAGGCTTCGAACAGGATAGAGGAGCTACAGAGGGAGTTCATTGGCCGAGTAGAAGTGATGAAATGCAGTCTTAAATCTTCCTCGGACTGATCTGTTTCCTGTAAGAACACTATTCACGACGCCCTATGTTGCTCTTGCTCATGTATTTGCTTTGTTTGGCCCCTTGTTCCGCACTGTAACCAATCATTGTTTTTCGATGTACCATTTGTCAATGTACTCTGGCGAGTATTCTTTTTCTGTCTATTATGTACATACTGTGTACGTTCCCTTAGCCGCAGAAAAATACTTCCACTGTACTTCAGTAGATCTGACAATAAATCAAATCAATCAATCCTGAGCAAGGATACCGGGGGTGGAATAGAAATTCCTGGAAACATGAGCATGGTCGGAAATAACAATACTACCTATAGAGCAGGAAGTCACTCAGTGTAGGATTGTTTATGGCGTGAAGACACAGTCAATTCTGGTATGGCACTGATGGGGAGCAGAAAAGAAAGTGGATTCTTCATCCTTAACCAAAGAGAAATCTCAGCAGGTCTGGCAGCATCTGTAGGGAGAGAAAAGAGCTAACGTTTTGAGTCCCAATGACCCTTTGTCAATGTCAAAGCTTTGGCCAAGGTCCATCTGGACTCGAAACGTTAGCTCTTTTTTCTCCCTCCAGATGCTGCCAGACCTGCTGAGATTTTCCCAGCATTTTCCCTTTGGTTTCAGATTCCAGCATCCGCAGTAATTCGCTTTTATCTTTGTCCTTAAGATTCAGTGTTCTCCACACATCCAAATACCCCACCTCCTCGCAAACCGATGCTTAGGCCCTTGCCTGTTGGGTAGGGATATTTCTGGTTACTGGTAATTCGTCCACCAAAAGCAGGTGCAAGGCATACTTCCCCCAACTCCAATTATACCAGAGGCACCAATGATACATAATTGTACCCTTGCAAGAACCACGATTCTTTAAATCCAAAGTTTAAATCCGCCAACTCTAAGGGGGTATTCCTCACCTCATACCTGTAGGGATATCCCAACAAACTTTCCATCATTACATCATTCCAGAGTCATTCCCCTCAAAAACAAGATACGGTACGCCACAGCAGTATTACGGAGTGCTCTTCCCACATTCTAATCCCACCCATTAGGACTAACCACTCGCCAATCTCCCAGCAGTTACACTACTCATATTTATCATGATTAAGGCAAGGAGACCATAAAGCATAGACCACCATCATAAAGGCACAGATAAGAAAATACCATACCACCTACACCGTGTACCCCTTCGCTAGAAGGAGTATGCAGAGGTGTGTTTTCCATTCAAAACAGTTGGAATTCCCGGATATTCTTAAGGATAAAACATTCATTGCAGTGCTCAATTATCAACACATACCCTGTAGCATAATAAACAACATCATATTAGGGAGGAAGTATAATGACAAGGAACAGAGTCCAGAGTTTAGTGAACTGTAGCTTATTATTGCCTTCCACAGAGTTCACAAAACTCGAAGTATTAGCTGGAGTGGCAAATGTCTATACAGAATTATCAGATACCACCCTCCATGTAGCAGGATAAAGCAGGACATAATTAACTCTGGCAGTCTGGAGTCATTTTCCAACCTCAATGAAGCCTCTGCACTTCCATTGCATCGTCGCCGAGAAATCTTGGGCGAAAAGAGACCGCCCTACCCCGAGAGCAAGGCCCCATTACACCTCACTGCTTCCAATACTCTGTGATCGCCAAAGGTATGAAAACAAAACATTATGGGCCAGGGATGTGGATTGTCTCGAGGCCTCAATGATGCATCCTTTTTAACTTATACGCCCAGCTTAAAAAAACATGGTAGCCAGCTCTTAAACAATTTAATAGGGAGTGTATCCTCCACCTCTACTGGAAAATTGACAACCCGGGCACTTTCCCTCTGGCCTCAGGTCTCCAGATCTTCCAGGATTTCGGACTAACCACATAGTTAATTTTGCAAGTCAGCCTCTCTGAGGAAGTTACATTTTCGACAGTAAAATTTCCATCACCAATTCATCGAACCGTACTAGTATTCTGTAGTTTAAATACATGAGCACTGATATTCTACACCAATAAGCCAGGTTTATTGTCAATCATTTTAATATCAGCAGTCATCAGCTGTAATGCCTTATGAGTGCCAGATTGAGAGCCATGTTGAGGAGTCGACAATATCCTGGAACATAGGAACTAGGAGCAGGAATAGGCCATTTGGCCCCTCAAGTCTGTTCCACCATTCAATGATATCATGGCTGATCTTTTGTGGACTCAGCTCCACTTTCCGGCCCGAACACCATAACCCTTAATCCCTTTATTCTTCAAAAAAACTATCTTTATCTTAAAATGAAGGAGCTTCAACTGCTTCACTGGGCAGGGAATTCCATAGATTCACAACCCTTTGGGTGAAGAAGTTCCTCCTAAACTCAGTCCTAAATCTACTTCCCCTTATTTTGAGGCTATGTCCCCCAAGTTCTGCTTTCACCCACCAGTGGAACAACCTGCCCGCATCTATCCTATCTATTCCCTTCATAATTTTATACGTTTCTAGAAGATCCCCCCTCATCCTTCTAAATTCCAACGAGTACAGTCCCAGTCTACTCAACCTCTCCTCATAATCCAACCCCATTCAGCTCTGGGATTAACCTCGTGAATCTCCTCTGCACACCCTCCAGCGCCAGTACGTCCTTTCTCAGGTAAGGAGATCAAAACTAAACACAATACTCCAGGTGTGGCCTCACTAACACCGTATACAATTGCAGCATTATCTCCGTGGTCTTAAACTCCATCCCTCTAGCAATGGACAAAATTCCATTTGCCTTCTTAATCACCTGTTGCACCTGTAAACCAACTTTTTGCGACTCATGCACGAGCACACCCAGGTCTCTCTGCACAGCGGCATGCTTTAATATTTTATAATTTAAATAATAATCCCTTTTGCTGTTATCCTACCAAAATGGATAACCTCACATTTGTCAACATTGTATTCCATCTGCCAGACCCTAGCCCATTCACTTAACCTATCCAAATCCCTCTGCAGACTTCCAGTATCCTCTGCACTTTTCGCTTTACCACTTATCTTAGTGTCATCTACAAACTTGGACACATTGCCCTTGGTCCCCAACTCCAAATCATCAATGCAAATTGTGAACAATTGTGGACCCAACACTGATCCCTGAGGGACACCACTAGCTGCTGATTGGAGCCAACCAGAGAAACGCCTATTAATCCCCACTCTTTGCTTTCTATTAATTAACCAATCCTCTATCCATGCTACTACTTTACCCTTAATGCCATGCATCTTTATCTTATGCAGCAACCTTTTGTGTAGCAGCTTGTCAAAGGCTTTCTGGAAATCCAGATATACCACATCCATTGGCTCCCTGTTATCTACTGCAGTGGTAATGTCCTCAAAAAATTCCACTAAATTAGTTAGGCATGACCTGCCCTTTACGAACCCATGCTGCGTCTGCCCAATGGGACAATTTCTATCCAGATGCCTCGCTATTTCTTCCTTGATGATAGATTCCAGCATCTTCCCTATTACCGAAGTTAAGCTAACTGGCCTATAATTACCCGCTTTCTGCCTACATCCTTTTTTAAACAGTGGCGTCACGTTTGCTAATTTCCAATCTGCCGGGACCACCCCAGAGTCTAGTGAATTTTGATAAATTATCACTAGTGCATCTGCAATTTCCCTAGCCATCTCTTTTAGCACTCTGGGATGCACGGAGTTGCCTCCCTAGCACCAGGGAGGCAACACACCATATTGGAGTCTTGTTTGCGGCATTCCCCTCAACAGTATCCAAACGGTATCTGATCTGCAGGGGAATGCCCACAGGAGATTCCTGCACTACCTGCCTCATTCTCTTGCTCTGTCTGGTGGTCACCCATTCCCTTCCTGCGGAGTCTGAGCCTGCGGTGTGACAACCTCTCTATACGTGCTATCCACAATGCTCTCCAACTCACGGATGCTCCACAGTGTCTCCAGCTCTGAAACTTGAGCTTCCAGGAGCTGCAACTGGAGACACTTCCTGCAGACACGCTGACCTTGGGGACTGGAACTGTCCCCAGCCTGCCACATGGAGCAAGAGGAGCAGACCACACCTTGGAGCTGTGCTGCCATGAATTATTCCTTTAAATTAAACCTTTGAAATTAAACTTTCGCGAGATGCTTTTGTGTCAGATTAAATCCAATCCCCGTGTACTATTTAATTAGATTTTTTTTAAAACAGAGTATTCATCCCTCTTGATCTGGCAAATTTAAAAGTTATTTAATTGAAATTTAAAAAGTTATTCCTAATCATTTAATCAAAACAATATGACTAACTTGTGCTTCAATTAGCTCAAAGTTCCCTCCTCGAGAATAGAAGAGGCAAAACAAGGATTTCTCCCAGCGACACGGTGCTTCCATTAATAAGAATTCTGGGGGCGGTATGTGGCACAGTGGTTAGCACTGGGACTATAGCGCTGAGGACCCGGGTTCGAATCCCGGCTCTGGGTCACTGCTGGTGTGGAGTTTGCACATTCTCCCCGTGTCTGCGTGGGTTTCACTCCCACAACCCAAAGATGTGCAGGTCATGTGGATTGGCCACGCTAAATTGCCCCTTAATTGGAAAAAAAAAATAATTTGGGTACTCTAACTTTATTTTAAAATGTATTTAAAAAAATATTTTTTAAAAGAATCCTTTGTTTAAAAGGTATGCGAGCAAGAACTTGCTATGGCTTATAAAATACATTAAAAGCCAAGTCACAACTTGCTTCAAATGACAGATCCCATTTCAAACTAAAGAGGACTGATGTATGAAGGCATAACCCCTTCTAAAATAATTGTTTCAAAAATTAGGCAGGTTTATGCTCATGTATGGTTACAGCCAAATGCCAGAGGATTTTTGACTGTGTATTTCATTGAACAAGGGGCAAGATGGTCTACTGGGCTTCCTTTTGGGGCCCAGTTTCCAAATGAACAGAGACTGACTGAAGTCTCTCTTATTGTCTGGTTATAAAGGCCATACTTGAAACCAGTGTGGACAATCTTCGTTGGTCATGCACAATAAACAACCTAATTTAGCATTGACTGGTAACCACATTCAAACCACAGGAAGTCAGGTGAGAGAAGTGGAAAAATACCGCATAGGTACAACAGTCTCTTCTGCAATTGAAACACGCTGTCGGGGAAAAGTAAAGGGAGGTTTATTTTATAGTTTATTTAACAGCAGTGCTATATCTGGTCCAAAAATTGGAAGCTACTGAGAATATTTGATGGAATAAAGCGTTGCACTTTGCACACCTCACCTCGATAAGCACAGAAATCACCAAAAATAAAATGAAGAGTAGGAACCAGAAATGAAATCAGTTTCCTAGAGAAGTTGCCTGTATTCAATCAGAATGTGAAGAGGTAATGAAATAAACTAGATACCGTATTGCAGTGGATAAATGCCCAAATATCCACTTTATGGACAGCAATAATAACTGTGAAGCATTAGACATCCACAAGGGAAGACAAGGGGCAGATTAATAGCAAAGCTCCCTCAAAAATCAAAGTGCCCTTTTGCCAAAGTGACAGTGGTCACAGAGATGGAGTCAATTAGAATTATATTTGTTGTTGTTTGGAAGAACGAGGAGGGGGGGTGATCTCATAGAAACCTATGAAATTCTAACGGGGCTAAGCAGGGTAGATGCAAGAAGGGTGTTCCTGATGTTGGGGGAGTCCAGAATCAGGGGTCACAGTCGGAGGACACAGGGTAGACTATTTCGCACGGAGATGAAGAGAAATGTCTTCACCCAGGGAGTGGTGAGCCTGTAGAACTTGCTATCGACAGGAAGCAGTTGAGGCAAAAACACTGGGCAGGATTCTCCATTTCACAGACTAAGTGTTGACTCCGGGACAGTTTCGATGGACTTCTATGACAGCAAAATTGGCACCGGTCCCGGAGGAATTCATCACCATTAATGGGCTAGCAACGGCACCACGTGGAACACAATCGATTCCAAAAAAAAAACGGTGGCGGATTCAACCAGGGTCAGGATTGACGACAAGCTGCAGCCGCTATGAATACGGCACTCCCCACACACACACACAACCCAGCAAATAAAATGGCACGGATTGAGTTGAAGCACCCATCCGGTTGATGGTTCGGCTGGGGCCAGAGGGTACTAGGAGGGTGTCCTGGGGAGACACCCATAGCTGCCTTATCGGCTGCTGCAATGGTGTTCAGTGTCCGTCCAATATAGCCCTCGAGGTAAAGCAGTCAACAATAATGGGAGGGAAAGTTGGAATAAGTTACTGAGTTGGATGATCAGCCACATCGAATGGGATGAGTTAAAGGAGAAGTCTCTCAACAACATCTCCTTTAACTCATCCCATTTTCTCCAAATCAAAGGTGGAGCAATGGGCACCCACATGGGTCTAAGCTGCGCTTGCCTTTTTATGGGGCTTGTGGAGCATTCCTTATTCCAGACCTACCCAGGTCCCCAGCCACAACTCCTTTACCGATACATTGATAACTATTTTGGTGCCGCTTCATGTTCTTGTCCACACCTGGAAAGATTCATCAACTTCGCTTCCAGTTTCCACCCCTCCATCACTTTCACCTGGTCCATCTCAGACACTTTCCTTCCATCCCTTGACCGTTCTGTCCCCATTTCCGGCAATAGACTATCTACTAATATCCATTACAAGCTCACTGACTCCAACAGCTATCTGTACTACAGATCTTCGCACCCTACACCCTGTAAGGACTCCATCCCTTTCTCTCAACTCCTTCGCCTCCGTCGCATTTGTTCCGCTGATACCACTTTCCAAAATGATGCTTTGAAAATATGTTCCTTCTTCCTCAACCGTGATTTCCCACCTACAGTTGTTGAGGGCCCTCAGTGTACGTCCATCTTCCAGGCCATTAAACTCGCCCCCTCCCAGAACAAGGATAGAGTCCACCTTGTTCTCACATTTCTTCCCACCAGCCTCTGTATTCAAAGCATAATCCTCCGCATTTTCACAAACTCCGGTGTGTTGCCACCACCAAACGCATCTTCCCTTCACTCCCTGTCAGCATTCCGCGGAAATCGTTCCCTCCGAGATGATCTAGTCCACTCCTCCACCATACCCAGTACTTCTCCCATCACCTCTGGCACCTTCCCATGCAAGCACTGAAGTTGTAACACCTGCACCGTTAAGTCTTCCATGCTTAATTTCCCAGGCCTAAAACACTCATTCCAGGTTAAACAGTGTTTCACTTGCACCTCTTCCAATTTGGTCTATTGCATTCGCTGCTACCAATAATCGAAGAGACTAAGCGCAGACTGGGTGATCACTTTGCTGAGCACCTTTGGCCTCTGTGCATTCAGGACCTTGACCTTTCTGTTGCTTGCCATTTTAACAAAAGACCCTGCTCCCACGCCTGTCCTTGGCCTGCTGCAATGTTCCAGTGAAGCTCAACGCAAACTGGAGGAACAACATCTCATCTTCCGGTTAGGCACGCTCCAGCCTTACGTCTCAACATCGAATTCAACAACTTCAGATGATTAGCTCTACCCCATCCCGACCCCTTTGTTTTTATCCCATTTCATTTTAACTGTCTCTTACCATTTCTTTCTTTCTTGTCTTTCTTTATATATATTCAAACCCCCCCAACCCCATTCCTTACCTTTTCTCCCTTTTGCTTCCCCCTCCCCCCACATCTACATCTGTCACAGTTCATCCTCTGATGTTAGTTTCTCTGCGGTTTGGTCTTTCGCACCTTTTGTTCTCTCTGGGGGACTGCCATCAGCAATCTTTTCCCTTCGTTTCTGTGGCTATTGGCAATGTGTTCCCTTGGATTCTGTGGCTATGACTCATCTTTCATTCTCTCACACCACAGTATAAATATTTCCTACTTTCTATATCTTTTCAGCTTTGACAAATGGCCATCTGGACTCGAAACGTTAGCTCTTTTCTCTTCCTACAGATGCTGCCAGAGCTGCTGAGATTTTCAAGCATTTTCTCCTTGGTTTCAGGGGGGTTGTATTAATCAGGTCAAACCATAAGAGGATAGTTTAGGAGTCTGGTAACAGTGGGGAAGAAGCTGTTTTTGGATCTGTTTGTACGTGTTCTCAGACTTCTGTATCTCCTGCCCGATAGAAGTTGGGAGAGTGAGTAAGCCAGGTGGGAGGGGTCTTTGATTATGCTGCCCGTTTTCCCCAGGCAGTGCTAGGTTTAGATGGAGTCAATGTACGGGAGGCGTGTGATGGACTGGGCTGTGTTCACAACTCTCAAAAGTTTCTTGCAGTCTTGGGCTGAGCAGTTGCCATACCAGGCTGTGGTGCAGCCAGATAGGATGCTTTCTATGGCGCATCTGTAAAATTTGGTAAGAATCAATGTGGACATGCCAAATTTCCTTAGTTTACTGAGGAAGTATAGGCGCTGTTCGGGTACAGAGGGAGAATTCAGAATGTCCAAATTACCTCAGCACGTCTTTTGGGACTTGTGGGAGGAAACCAACGCAGACACAGGGAGAACGTGCAGACTCTGCACAGACGGTGACCCAAGCCGGGAATCGAAGCTGAGACGCATGGTGATTATTGAAATCCTTACTCCCAAAAGCTGGGACTGACTCATTATAGTTTGGTGCACTGCTTTTCAACTAATTATGTTTTGAAATGGAATCATCCTCCCACAGAATAGGATGATCTCTGCAGGCTCCACCTGTACCCCAAGCCCTGAAGGAATCAGAGATCTGTCTAGACTACATTGTTGTCGTCAAACTCTCAAGGGTTCATATGACAGATAAAAGTTCATCCTTGCTTAGTGAACACAAACACTGAGCTCCAGGACATAAGTAGGAAACTCAGGGCTTCCATTTTAATTAAAAAGATCCAACAAATTGACTCAATGTTGATGAAAAATTTCAAGGGTGAGTATTATTCATCTCAAAGCAGTTTCCAAAGTTTCTTGGAAACATAAAATGGACACGAAGAAAAAAAAAATCAAGCCAAAATGTTGACGAAGTACAACTACAGGTTTCAAGTAAACATCAAACTATGATGATCATGGCTAGCACCGTGCATCTGTTTTACTCTTGTACCTTACAGAAATGTCAAGAATCTGGGTAGGTGTTTTATCTTATAACTAGTTACCAGCTCAGATTGGCTTGACATAGCATAACATGCAATCAATTAAAACTTCCGTCAAATCTGATCAACTTCATGAAAAGTCAGTCAGTTATACAGCACGGAAAGAGGCCCTTCCGCCCATCCTGTCAGCCATCAAGCACCTCTTTTATTTTTGAAAAATATTTTTATTCAAAATTGTAACATTTTTACATCAACAGTAGTCCCCCACTCCCCTCGACAGCAACCAGGTCTCCAGAATGTAAAATGAACAAACTCCATCTCTGGTGGAACCACTCATCTGCCCATCTTCGAGCAAATTTAACCCTTTCCAAGTATAGGGACTTCAGCAGGTCCCCCAGCCACACCGAGGCACTAGGGGGAGAAGCTGACCTCCACCTCAACAGAACCCACCTGAGAGCAATCAATGAGGTAAAGGCTAAAACGTCTGCCCCGCTCCCATTTGCAGCTCCTGCCACTTGGCCTTAATTCCTTCCATACACCTCCCCGTGTTTGCGTGGGGTTCGCCCCCACAACCCAAAAATGTGCAAGCTAGGTGGATTGGCCACGCTAAAATTGCCCCTTAATTGGACAAAATGAATTGGGTACTCTAAATTAAAAAAAATTCCTTCCATAGACTCCTTGTCCTCCTCCTTTAGGGCAGCATGGTAGCACAACTGGCTAGCACTGTGCTTCACAGCGCCAGGGTCCAGGGTTCGATTCCCCGCTGGGTCACTGTCTGTGCGGAGTCTGCATGTTCTCCCCGTGTGTGCGTGGGTTTCCTCCGGGTGCTCCGGTTTCCTCCCACAGTCCAAAGACGGGCAGGTTGGGTGGATTGGCCATCCTAAATTGCCTTTTCAGTGTCCAAAAGGTTAGGAGGGGTTATTGGGTTACAGGGATAGTGTGGAAGTGAGGGCTTAAGTGGGTCGGTGCAGACTCGATGGGCCGAATGGCCTCTTCTGCACTGTCTGTTCTATGACCCTACTGTAGATCGCTGAAATGACCCCACTCTCCAACCCGCCCCACACCAATAGCACCTTTTCCAACGAGGATAGTGCCACTGGAAGAGTTGTGAAAGCCTTTCTTGCTAAATTCTGCACCTGCATATACCTAAAGCCCTCCTTCACTCCCAGCTCCTCCAAACTTGTGAATCTCCCTTCCAGAAACAGATCCTTCATCTCTTTTACTCCCTTCTCCTCCCATCATCAGAACCTCACATCCATCCTCACTGGCTCAAACCCATGATTTATCTGATCTTTGACCCTGCCTTCAGCGCTGTCAAAATTGCCCCCAAATCTTCAGTGTGACGACCACAATCAGATTCCCAGAATACTTCCCCAGGGGCGAACGCGAGCAGCAGTGGCACCGTTGCTAGCGTCCACAGTCCCGACCCCTTGCAGAACCCTGCCTCCATCCGCACCGACAAAGCCTCAGTCTCTTTACTCCAGCCCACACAGTGTTTGCCGCCCAGTAATAGTACAACAAATTCGAAGAGCCAAGCCCGCCGACCGTCGCCCCTTTGGAGCACCTTAGCACCGTGGTTAGCACTGTTGCTTCACAGCGCCAGGGTCCCAGGTTCGATTCACGCTTGGTGACTGTCTGTGCGGAATTTGCACGTTCTTGGGAGCGTCTGCATGGGTACTCACTGGAACAAAAACAAAAACCGCAGCAAAATATTCATTTTGACTGCCTGCACCCAGCGACAAAGGGAGACATCTCATTTTCCCAAATCCTCCTTCACCTTACCCACAAGTATTGTGAAATGTAACTTACAGAGTCCAGCACCTATATATTCTAATCTCATTTTCCAACACTTGGTCTACGGCCTTGTAGTGCTGTAGCGTTTCAGTGCTCATTTAAATGCTTCTTGAATGTTGAGGGTTCCCACCTCCACCACCCTTTCTTGCAGGGAGTTCCAGATTCCCATCACCCTCGGGGTAAAAAAAAAAGCTTTCCCTCAAATCCCTTCAATCTCCTGCTCCTTACCTTAAATCCTGCTGGTTATTGACCCCTCAACGAAGGGGAAGTTCCGTCTTATCTACCTTTTTTATGTCCTTCATGGTTTTGTGCACCCGAGTCAGGTCTCCCTTAGGTTTGTCCAGTCCAAGGAGAACAACCTCAGCCTAACCAGGCTCTCTTCATAACTGAAACTCTCAGGCCCAGGCAACATCCTGGTGAATCTCCTGGTGCAATCACTTTCTTCCTATACTGTGGTGACCAGAACTGCACACAGTACTCTAGCTGTGGCTGAATCAGCATTTTATGCAACTCCATCATAACCTCCTTGCTCTTATATTCTATGTCTCAATTAATCAAGGCAAGTATAAGAACATAAGAACTAGGAGCAGGAGTAGGCCATCTGCCCCCTCAAGCCTGCTCCGCCATTCAATGAGATCATGGCTGATCTTTTGTGGACTCAGCTCCACTTTCCGGCCCGAACACCATAACCCTTAATCCCTTTATTCTTCAAAAAACTATCTATCTTTACCTTAAAAATATTTAATGAAGGAGCCTCTACTGCTTCACTGGGCAAGGAATTCCATAGATTCACAACCCTTTGGGTGAAGAAGCTCCTCCTAATCTCAGTCCTAAATCTACTTCCCCTTATTTTGAGGCTATGCCCCCTAGTTCTGCTTTCACTCGCCAGTGGAAACAACCTGCCCGCATCTATCCTATCTATTTCCTTCAGTATCCCATATGCCTTCTTAACCACCTTATCCTGCTGTCTTGAGGGACCAATGGAAATGCACCCAAGGTCCCTCTGGTCCTCTCTATGTCCGAGCATGCTACCTTTCTGTCTATTTCCTTGCCTTGTTAGTCCTCCCAAAATGCATCAGCTTCAATTTGCCACTGTTCTGCCCATCTAACCAACCCATTTACATCACCTTGTAATCCAAGGCTTTGCTCCTCGCCATTAATCACACAACCAATTTGTGTAATCTGCAAATTTACTCATCATACCACCCGCATTCCCATCTAGACCATTAATGCACACGACAAACAGCAAGGGACTCAGCACCAATCCCTGCTGTCCTCCAGTTCTCTGGCACCCCTCCTGTGGCCAGAGAGGATTTAAAAATTAATGTCAGAGCCCCTGTAGTCTTGGCTAGCAGCCTAGGACAAGTCTGAGCCTGCAGATTTATCAACCTTCAATCCTGCTAAAACCACTAACACCTTCTTCTTCTCAATGCTAGTTTGTTCAATTATACCACTTACATAATTATACCTGCATTATCCTTCTCCATAGCAAACACAGATGTAAAGAACTCATTGATGAGACCATCAATTCACGTGACACGTGGTTAGAAATGAACAGTGGTTTTAATCGTCTTACAACAGAGCCTGCCTGTGAAGAGATGAACTCCAGATGAACTGGCAGGCAGGCTCCGACTGCCAAGCTGTATACAACCAGTGGGGGGGGAGGAGTCATGGGCGGAGCCAAGGGTGGAGCCCAGTACAAACTTCCGTACATTCCCAGTACACCTCCCCCAGGGGAAGAGCCACGCATCTGCTCGTGTGCCGAGCTTACAGAGGCATGGTACAACATGTGTGATAACAGTGTGAATTATGCTATTATGATTCACCACATTCACCCCCTGTAAAAAAAAAAAATCAAGTCCGGCGAGGGTGATGGTTTACAGATTGAGCCTGTCCGGTGGTCGAGTTGTCCGTTGTGATCGGCGGAGCATCGGGGTTACAGTCTCTTCTGGTGGCTGGATGATCACGGTCGGTCGGGGTACGATGGCGGACTCCGGGGGTGATTCTGTCCGAGCTTCGTACCCGTCTGGTTCGACTGGGGGCGCTGGGAGCTTGAGAGTGCGGGCGCGCGGAACACATGTAGCGAACAGGTAGGCGCAGGGGCAGGGCGAGTTGGGTGGGATGTAGTGAATGAAATTAAATGAAAATCGCTTATTGTCACGAGTAGGCTTCAATGAAGTGAATGTGAAAAGCCCCGAGTCGCCACATTCCGGCGCCTGTCCGGGGAGGCTGGTATGGGAATCGAACCGTGCTGCTGGCCTGTTTGGTCTGCTTTAAAAACCAGCGATTTAGCCCAGTGAGCTAAACCAGCCCCTGCGAGGTGTACCTTGGCGGTGGTAGTGGTGGGGTTTGATCCTGCAGGCGCTAGGTCCCGGAGGGATACAGTGTCCTGACGGTCGTCAGGGAACTCTATGAAGGCGTATTGGGGGTTCGAGTGTAGTAGGAGCACTTTTTCCACAAGCGGGTCAGTTTTGTGTGCCCTGACGTGCTTCCTGAGGAGCACTGGGCCCGGTGTAGTCAACCATGCCGGGAGCGAAACCCCCATGGTAGTGCCCCAGGAAAAGGTAAAGAGCCGCTCGTGAGGGGTCTGGTTGGTGGCGGTACACAAGAGGGACCTAATAGCGTGGAGCGCGTCTGGAAGGACTTCTTGCCAATGGGGAATCGAGAGATTCCGGGACCGGATGGTCAGTAGGACGGTCTCGCATTCTCCCTCTCCACCTGCCCATTCCCCCTGGGGTTATAGCTGGTAGTCCTGCTCGAGGTGATGCCCTTGTTGAGCAGGTACTGACGCAGCTCGTCGCTCATGAAGGACGAACCCCGGTCGCTGTGTACATAGCTGGGGAAACCAAACAGGGTGAAGATACTATGCAGGGCCCTGATGACTGTGTGGGAGGTCATGTCGGGGCACAGGATAGCAAAAGGGAATCCGGAGAACTCGTCGATGACATTTAGGAAGTACACATTGCGGTTTGCACTCCGCGCAGATCGGGCAATCCCTGGTGACAGCTTTTACCTCCTCGGTGGAGAAAGGCAGATTACAGGCTTTAATGTAGTGGGCGAGCCGGGTGACCCCCTGGTGGCAGAGGTTATTGTGGATGGCTTTTAAGTGGTCACTCTGCATGCTGGCGCACGTGCCGCGGGACAGGGCATCTGGGGGCTCGTTGAGCTTCCCCGGTCGATACATAATATCGTATTTGTAGGTGGAGAGCTCGATCCTCCACCTCAGAATTTTAGCATTTTTAATTTTGCCCCTTTACGAGTTGTCAAACATGAAGGCAACCGATCTTTGGTCGGTGATGAGGGTGAACCTTCTACCTGCGAGGTAGTGCCTCCAGTAACGAATAGCCTCCACAATGGCTTGTGCTTCCTTTTCGACTGAGGAGTGTCGAAGGTCCGAAGCGGAGGGGGTTTGGGAGAAAAATGCGACTGGTCTCCCTGCCTGATTTAATGTGGCTGCAAGAGCGACCTCTGAGGCGTCGCTCTCAACTTGGAAAGGGACGGATTCATCCACCGCCCGCATGGCCGCTTTGGCGATGTCCTCCTTGATGCAGTTGAAGG
The DNA here is from genome assembly GCF_902713615.1 of Scyliorhinus canicula. NCBI lineage: Eukaryota > Metazoa > Chordata > Chondrichthyes > Carcharhiniformes > Scyliorhinidae > Scyliorhinus > Scyliorhinus canicula. The sequence continues at coordinate 35,494,119 of NC_052151.1, read as the reverse complement.
CCTGACGGGCCTCAGCTGACAGGGGAAAAAGTGTGGCCTTAAAGAGTGGGCGGGCTTTGTCCACATATCGAGGGACCCACTGGGCATAATATGAAAAGAATCCAAAGAACCGTTTGAGGGCCCTGGGACAATGAGGGAGAGGGAGTTCTATGAGGGGGCGCATACGGTCCGGGTCGGGACCCAGGACTCCGTTTTCCACGACATAGCCGAGGATGGCTAGTCTGGTAGTGTGGAAAACGCATTTCTCCTTGTTGTACGTGAGATTAAGCTTCTGGGCCTTCTGGAGAAATCGATTGAGGTTGGCATCGTGGTCCTGCTGGTCACAGCCGCAGATGGTGACGTTGTCCAAGTACGGAAACATGGCCCGCAGCCCGTACTGGTCCACCATTCGGTCCATTGCTCGTTGGAACACCGAGACCCCACTTGTGACACCAAAGGGAACCCGGAGGAAGTGGAAGAGGCGGCCATCGGCCTCGAACGCCGTGAAGTGGCGGTCCTCCGGGCGGATTGGGAGCTGGTGGTATGCAGACTTCAGATCCACTGTGGAGAAAATCCAATACTGGGCTATCTGATTCACCATGTCTGCAATCCTGGGGAGGGGGTACACGTCGAGGAGCGTAAACCGATTAATAGACTAACTATAGTCTACGACCGTGCGGAATTTTTCCCTGGTCTTGACGACCACCACCTGAGCTCTCCAGGGACTGTTACTGGCCTCTATGATCCCCTCACGTAGGAGCCTCCAGACCTCGGCTTGAATGAACACCCTGTCCTGTAGGCTGTACCGCCTGCTGCGAGTGGCTACGGGTTTACAGTCCGGAGTGAGATTGGTAAAGAGAGATATGGGGGGGGGGTAGATTCGCAGCGTGGCTAGGCTGCAGATAGTGAGTGGGGGTAGAGAGGGGGGGGGGGGGGGGGGGGTGGAGAAAGAGATTTGCAGCGTGGCTAGGCTGCAGATAGTGAGTGGGGGTAGAGGGGGGGGGTGGTGGAGAAAGCGATTTGCAGCGTGGCTAGGCTGCAGATAGTGAGTGGGGGTAGAGGTCCGCCGAAGCGGAGGGTGAGACTCTTGAGATTGCACTGAAAATCGAGTCCCAGTAAGAGTGGGGCAGAACGTATAGTTGAAAATTAGAGTAACTAGCGCCTTGGATCGTTAGAGTCGCGACGGTGTGACCTTGGATGTGGACAGAGTGGGAACCCGGAGTCGGGGTATAGGCCGCAGCGTTCCAGGGCCTGCGAGTGCGGCTGCTTTGTGCCGTGGGAGGGTTGGGGGCTGGGGCCTTCCTTGCCAGACACACTCTGGCGTAGTGACCTTTTCGCCCGCAGCTGCTGCAGGTCGCATTGCGGGCCGGGCAGTGCTGCCGCGCGTGCTGGGACTGGCGACAAAAGTGGCAGGCTGGGGCAGCATGGTGGCTGGGCGGGCGCACGGCGCAGGCCTGGGGCAGTCGCTGGTCGGGGGCCCACGATGGGGTCGCGGAGTCCGCAGGAAATGAGGTGAGGCTATGAAACGAGACCTCCATAGTTGTAATGAGTTCAACAGTTTCTTCAAAATTGAGCCCCTTTCTCCAGCAGTCACTGGCGCACATAATTCGATCTAAGGCCTGCAACAAAGACATCGCGGACAGGAAGTTCTCTATGTTCAGCAGCATTTACTGCCTGGTAATTACAGTCCCGGGATAAGGCTTTTAGAAATTCTTCTAGCGATTCTGTGGGGCGCTGGCGGCGAGTAGTAAAAACATGGCGCGCGTAGACCTCATTGACGGGCCTCACGTATATTTTGTCGAGTAGGGCCAGGGCCTCTGTTTATCAGCCGGTACAATTTAACGGAGTAGATACACGATGGTTCACCCTTCCGTGCAGCAGGCTGAGTTTCTGCTCCTCCGTCGTTTCTGGGGTGGTTGCTTCAGCCAGGTAGGGCTTAAAACATCGGAGCCAATGTTAAAAGATTTCTTTCACCTCTGCATCCTGTGGGTCGAGTTCCAGTCGATCAGGTTCGAGGGCTGATTCCATAGTCGTTCCTTACGGTTTCTTAAGACGATTTCTTAAGGGGGGGGGAAAGAGGAGTCATGGGCAGAGCCACGGGTGGAGCCCAGTACAAACTTCGGTACATTCCCAGTACACCCCACCCCCTAGGGGCAGAGCCGCGCAACTGCTCGTGTGCCGAGCTTACAGAGGCATGGTACAACATGTGTGATAACAGTGTGAATTATGCTATTATGATTCACCACACTCATTTAATACATGGGCTGCCACTTTGGTCCCTAACAAAAGCGATGGGCCAAATATGCTGTGTGATTCGGCTTATTTAAATTTTACCCTATATAAGGAGTCACATTAGCTGCCAACTGAGGCTTCTTTCAATGCAGTGCACTGCACATTCTCTCCTTTTCCAGCCTATTACTCAAAAATGACCAAACAACTAAATCCAACACTATTTGGACTTCAGGGCATGTACTGTCAGCTCTCGGGATGCAAACAACTTCTCCAGAACAGAAAGTATTGTCCCTTATTCAAGATGCACCCGAACAAACAAAGGATCATTGATAGTCCTTTCAAAAAGATTTCTGACAGATTACCCAAAACCTTTACAATAAGATCTCTCTTTTCTACTATCTACAGATGTGAATGGGAAGACAACCCACTCATTTCCCTTCCAAGGAGGGCAGCTAGATCCTGTTTTAAGTATTCCCAATTAGCGTAGTGTTATGGAGTTAAAAAGTTATGACTGATTTATTAGTTTACAGTTTATCACGTGATAAAAAAGTTTGTCAAATCTTTTTAAACATGGACACAGTTCACACTTCGGTCACCCAAGTCGGCCTTTGTGCACTCGACATTCTGCACAAGCCTGGAGCCAGAGACTTGAAACTGCTGGATCAACGTTCTGCACACGCTCAGGGAATTCTTCCAAACGTGTGATGGCGACAAGTTTTTGTGCACATGCATGGAAAGTTCGAGAAGGCCTTTCAGACAGTATTCAACAAGCACAGTACCTCATTCAGGAAAGTGCCCCAGAAGACAGGTAACTGGATTGCCCAGGGGGTTGCCTTATTCTGCTTCTCAATTTGACGTTGTAAAACGGGAGTAAAATCTGCAAGATGGCCGTAATCATGCATTAAGTGACAAGGACTGCACTATTCCCAAAAAGGAGGCTACAAACCATTACTTTGGAACAAAAATGAGAAGTGCTGTGGCGTGGCGACACTGATGAGGAAGCAGCAGCCAGTGAGTTCTCATGGGTGTCTACTAATGACTGTGTACAGAAATAAGAACAAGAAAGTGGTGAAAAGTGCAAATGGAGTGCTATGAAGATTATCTGTAAGAAAACATGGAGCAATTATTGAACATGTGGATTGAGAACCAGAATCAAAGGAATGTGCCCATTAAAATGCTTACTATCCAAAACAAAATCTAGGAGGGTTTGTGTAATGGCCTGAAGCAGCTGCACCTTCCAAAATGCATTACAAAAAAAGGTGGTTCACAAGATCGATCCCCGGAATGAGGGACTGGTCATATGAGGAGCGGGTCTGTACTTGATGGAGTTTGAAGGATATCGAGGGATCTTATTGAAAATTACAGGATTCTGAGAGGCCTAGATAGAGTGGATCTGGAGAGGATGTTTCCACTAGTAGGAGAAACTAGAACCCCAACTCAGACTGAAGGGACGATCCTTTAAAACAGAGTTGAGCAGACATCTCTTCAGCCAGAGGGTGGTTATATCTGTGGAACTTGTTGCTGCAGAAGGCTGTGGAGGCCAAATCACTGAGTGTCTTTAAGACAGAGATAGATAGGTTCTTTATTAACAAGGGGATCAGGGTTATGGAAGAAGGTGGATGAGAAACATCTCAACTATGGTTGACTAACGGAGGCCAAATGGCCTAATTCTGCTCCTACATCTCATGGTCTTATGGTCAAAGTGAAAAGTGCCTCAGGATTCAAGCTAGCCAAGGATCACTTGAATTTGTGGCAATGCAGGAGGTGACTGAGATTAAGCCTCTACTTGTGTACCACTCAAAATTCATGAGCAATGAGGGGTTACAGTAAGCGACATCTTCCTGTCATGTGGAGATTAAGTAAGAAAGCTTAGATGACAACAAAAGTATGTGAGTGGCTTTCAGTACATTTCTTCCCCAGCTGTCAAGGAATATTATGCTTGGAAAAACATCCCAAGTTTTCTTACTTTTGGAGAATGCCTCAGGACATCCTTCGGACCTCAACGACTTCTCCAAAGAAGCCCGTGCAGAATACCTCTCTAAAAAAAACACCACATACTCGATCTATCCTGTGGATCCAGAGGTTATCTGACTTGAGGTTTACTATCTGAACAGGATTTTGTACAACTCAAGGAGACCAATGAAGGAAAGCCGCGTGGTACACGGGTTCAAACTTGACGATAACATTGTTCAGGCAATTAACAATATTGCAAGTGCTTTGGAGGAGGTAAAGTATTCAACCATGACGTGTGTATGGTGCAAGATTTTCCCTAAAGCCATTCAAAACTTCCATAAGCCAATTGAATTTATTCTAAGGCATAGTGTCTATCGGCAGAAGGGTAGGATTTTCCTAAGTGGGCCAAGATAGTAGTAAGAAGGTACTGGAGTCCTCCGAAGTTCTGAAAAATAAAGGAGCTGATGCAGCTTGAGCAGGAGTGAGTTCCAACAGAGAGGAAGAGGGAACATCAGAAGACAAGTAACTAATATTGCAACACATTTCAGAGGTTTTCCAGGTCATTGACGGAGTATTAAAAAATTCCGGTTTATTTCAAAGAAAAGGTATTCACTGCTACAGGGAGCTGTACCAAAAAAAAAAGCATAAGCAAATTTATTCAAGCATTCTTCAAACCTACACTGAGACAAAAGAAAAGCCATCTCATTGACCATGAGTGTTATCCGTTTTTGAGAATTATGCATCGTCAGAATTGTGGTGTTAATTTTAACTTGTAAGCAACGCACATTTCATGCTTAGGTTACACTTCGGTGCTGGAAATCTCGGGTTGGGAATGCATTTCCTGATTTGACATACATTTAAACAAGAAACCTTGTTTCAATACAAGTGGTTTCCAGGAACTACGTTCTACCATCTACAATGGAGATTTGCTGTCTGCAGTCTTGCATCTCCTCTGGATACATGAACCATATAACTGCAGGAGGCGAACTGAAAGGCACTTTACAAAACAGGATACACGAGCATCGAGGGGAATGTGCTGCACATCACCACAATTAGTAAGAATAAACAACACCTCCTCCACAATAGTCCTCAATACCGCAAGGCTGCGTACTTAGCCCCCTACTATACTCCCTGTACACACGCGACCGCTGTCAAAATTTGGTTCCAACTCCATCTGCAAGTTTGCTGACGACACGACCATAGTGGATCAGATCTCGAATAACGACGAGTCCGAATACAGGAGGGAGATGGAGAACCTAGCGGAGTGGTGCAGCGACAATAATCTATCCCTCGTTGCCAGCAAAACTAAAGAGCTGGTCATTGACTTCAGGAAGCAAAGTACTGTACACACCCCTGTCAGCATCAATAGAGCGGAGGGGGAGATGGTTAGCCGTTTCAAATTCCTAGCTGTACACATCACCAAATATCTGTCCTGGTCCACCCACTTCGACACTACCACCACGAAAGCACAACAGCGCCTTTACTTCCTCAGGAAATTCAGCATGTCCACATTAACTCTCTTATCAACTTTTACAGATACACCATAGAAAGCATCTTATCTGCTGCATCACAGCCTAGTATGGCAACTGCTCAGCCCAAGACCGCAAGAAAATTCAGAGAGGCATTAACACAGCCATCACACGAACCTGCCTCCTATCCATTGACTCCATCTACACCTCCCGCTGCCGGGGGAAAGGGGGCAACATAATCAAAGACCCCTCCCATCCAGCTTACTCACTCTTCCAACTTCTTCCATCGGGCAGGAGATACAAAAGTCTGAGAACACGCACAAACAGACTCAAAAGCAGCTTCTTCCCCACTGTTACCAGACTCCTAAACGACCCTCTTATGGATGGACGTCATTAACACTGCACCCCTGTATGCTTCACCCGATGCTGGTGTTACGTAGTTACATTGTATACCTTGTGTTGCCCTATTATGTATTTTCTGTATTGCCTTTTTATGTACCTAATGATATGTTGAGCTGCTCGCAGAAAAATACTTTTCACTGTACCTTGGTGACAATAAACAAAAATCCAAATCCAAGGAACGTGATGTAGGAAACTGGAATGTCTCATTTGCCCTTCAGGTTCTCTGTTGACAGCTGTACAATACTTCAGTAACAGCATAAAGAAGTTTGTTTCATGATTCTTCATCTCTTCCAAGCTGTCTGGACACACATTTATCAACCTGCTCCAAATCCAACACTAGCAAAGTGTGGCCAAGAGCAACAAACACAGCAGGTCAAAACAGGCAATGAGCAGGCATATGTTTAAAGAGCACGGGGCCAACTGAATGACAAGATGAATGGAGCACTGGGGCAATATTTTAAATTTTGTGTTGCAACATCACCTCCCATCCCAGAGTCCAGCCTCCTGGGCATCACCGGAGCTCAAAGGAAATCGCATATGCTTAAAGTTCACAAGTATTGTTAATTGATTGTTATTAATCAATTCAAGCATAAAAACTGACCATTGTTGTTTTCTTCAGACTATTTTTTTTTTACATCATAGCTAACATCCATCTATTGAAAAAATGTTGCCAAGAGAGTGGCATGAATGTGGTATATGAGAAAAGATGAGAAAGGCTCGAGTGCAGCATAAATACCTACCCGGAGTTGCGCCAAATCACTTGCAATCTGGTGTAATCCTGTGATTATACGCAAAACATTACCCGGAGTACAAAACTCACAGGCAGAAGCAGCACAGGGTTAGAAAGACAATGGCAGATGACACAATAAATAAAATTGCCACAGGACAATCTGATCAGAGCAGTCAGGATGCTGACAAAATAAAGGATTTTGAATCAAATGGCTTCAAATCATTTTGATTTTCAACAAAACACTGGAGGGAAATTTAGGTTTTAAAACTCTCAGCCAACTTTCCCAACACCATGCTTTTCTGTGGGAGGAGAAAAGTCCATCAACTCTGATTTTGTGTTCAATCTTCAACAACACTTTACGGAACTAGAATTATGTTGGAGGTTGAGACAACTTCAAAATACATACAAATGGTCTTCGTGGTGGTGGTGGTGGGGGGGGGGGGGGGGGGGGGGTTTTAGAACTAGGGGGCACAGTTTTTTTTAAAAATTAAGGGGTTTCCCATTTAAGATGAGGAGGAGGATTTTTTTCTTTCAGGTGGTCATTACTCTTTGGAATTCTCTTCTACAGTGGAAACTGGGTCATTAATATATTCATGGCTGAATTAAGCAGGTTTTGATCTATGAGGGAGTTCAGGGCACAATGAGGGAGTTCAGGGCACAATCAGATCGGCCAGGATGTTATTGAAAGGTGGACCAGGTTTGATGTGCCAAAAGGCCTATTCGTGTCCCCAAGTCCTATGATCTTATGGCCACATCCATGATAAGATCCAGTGCAACCTCTGGTCAATGACGGTGGAGGACAAGGTGCGGTGATTTTATTGAAGGCAAGGTCATTGGATTTTCACCATGATTGAATTGATGTTTCTAATAGCAAGGATAATTTGTACAGATCTGGTTGCAACATTGAAGCGTAATTATGTTGCACAGTATAATCAACGAATCACAAATTTGGCCTTGGCTAGCATCCCGAAACAAGATATTGATTAAGCTGTTTCCCGGTCAAGGCCTCAGCAGCGGTGACAATGTTGAAAACAATTTTTTGACAAAAGTTAGGAACTCAAGTCACACAACTACTTCTCATTTTAGTTTGAACAATTCCCAAGATCAGACGGATAAAAATGGTTGCAGGTACAGGATTGTATTAGAACTTTGATTCAAGGGAGCTTGACTTTTTTTTAAAAAAAACATCGGGTTGTCTTTCCAGTTCTATTGCCCCATTTGTACTTTCAAACATTTGCAGTTATTCTGTCTCACTGTTGGTGAAAATGGGGGCTTTAGGAGGTAGCACCTGGCAAGGTGGAAATGAGCACCATATTGCTGGAAAGTTTAGCCTAGCATATTGAAGTATGCTTTTAAATTCTGGCAAGATTCAATGCTTTTACCAAGATGAGCCTCCCAGGGTGGACCATTATTAGCACTGCAACTGAGATGAAAACATTCACGTTTTCACCAACATTCTTTACACGCCACTGTCCAAACCTGCATTTTTTTTGTTTGGAATGCAAGGCAGTCATCAAGTTCTCGTCAATCTTGAGCAATTTCAAACACGAGGCAGACTATGAATGCAGTTTGGCAACAGTGCAATGCTAATTAGGCAGCAGGGAACAGGATAAAGAGCTCATACATGTGCGAACAGTGCTCAATATGGGTGGGGAGCAGAACAGGTATCAAATAAATTTCAGTCCTGTGGGCATCAATATAAAAGGAAAGTTGTTATAGGGATTTCATAACTTGCTTATGTTGTTACATCAGTGTATGGCAAATAGCCACCAGAATCCCTACAGTGCAGAGGGATGCCATTTGGCCCATAGAGTCTACACTGATCCTCTGAAAGAGCACCCCCTAACCAAGCCCACACCCCACCCTATCCCCGTAACCCCACCTAATCTATTGGACATTAAGGGGCAAATTAGCATGGCACATCCAGCTAACCTGCACATTTTTGGACCGTGGGAGGAAACCTGAACATCTGGAGGAAACCCACACAGACAGGGGGAGAACGTACAAACTCCACATAGTCATCCAAAGCTGGAATTGAACCTGGGTCCCTGGCGCTGTGAGGCAGTAGTGCTAACCACTGTGCTCCCATGCCTCCCCACTGCGGTCGCGTTAACAAGCTGATAAGGCGATTTAGTATGTTGATGATTATTGTGCAATTGGAAACTAGCATAATCTGCTTCTCGGGAAAATTCCTAGCTGATTTTGATATCAAATCAAAGAAAGCTGTACCTATGGAGGGAACAAACTTCTTTTTAAGAGCCAAAATCAAACAGGGAGAAAAATCCCCTGATCCAAAGTACAATTTGTGGCAGAACTAAAGGTTTTGTGCAGTTACTGCTTTGTAGTCTTTTCTCGGAATTGTGGGATTTTGTCGAGAATTTATTCAGGAGTTCAATGAGATAGCAACCCCTTTATATCCCTGGTAAAGACAGCACTTGATAACTGAGGTTTAGAAACGCACTCCCGCAGACTCCAACCTTGCTCATTCCCGATTTCTCAAAAGGATTTTACTATAAATATGGCAAGCGACAAACCAATGGATTATATATCTTACAAAAAATACAATAGGTGGATAGAAAAAGTATTGAAGTAGGATACTTCTCTCATACACTCATCCATGATAAAATTAGGAAACAGGACACAGCCATTTTGTTCTGCAGAGCAATCCAGCCAGTCACATTCCACCCCCACCCAAATTTATTTCTCTCAAGTGCCTATACAATTTCCTTTTGTCTCCCTTCCGTTATACTTATAAGCAATGAGTTCCAGGTCATTATCACTCGCGGGGTAAAAAGGTTCCTGGCATCACCGCCATCCATATTCCAGCCTACATCTCGCACCCAATAACGGCCCCTAGTCCTATCATCAGTAAGAACAGTTTTTCCTGCCATGATCTTGTACACTATCAAATCTCCACTCAATCTTCTTTGGTACAAAGAGAAAAACCTCTGTTTCTCGAACCTAGAAAATGAAAGTCACCATCTTTTTTGGAGGGGGGCGCTGACTGCTGGTGATTTAACCTGAGGGTCACCACACCTCAGGCGAGGGGGCAAGGGTGAGAAGGGAGGGCCTTCATAGTTAACCAAAGTTGTCCCAAGATGTGCAGGTTGGGTCGCAGTTTGCAGGGCATAGTAGTTAGCATAGTTGCTTCACAGCTCCAGGGTTCCAGGTTCGATTTCCCCTTGGGCACAGCCATTAAAACACCTGATAGAGTCCAGACGAGAGAAGATAGTGACCCATTGCACGGTTTGGTATGCTCATGAGGATGAGCAGGCATACAATTTAAAAGCACAATGTCACTTAGGAAAGCAGACATCATTGCATATCACTCCTTTTTATTTTTCGGTGTTGTGGGATTAGGAATGTTAGTACAGTTGACCCATAGTCAGAGGGACCTTTTTAGGATGGGTTTAACTTCAGAACCACATTTAACATTGGCCGTAAGACATCCTGCTAAGGCAAAGCAAATAGGAGAAGTGATCAAAGAGGCCAAAGGAAAAAAGTAATACATGGGATTTATATTGAAATAGACGGACAAAATTGCCTGATAGAATTTTATGGCAACCAGGAGGGCAGAGTGACCTGGAAAGAGGAGCAATGGCCCGCTACATTTGAAAGACAACCTCCCCGAGAGAGCCATCATTTACTCCCTTCAATCCTTGCCCAGGTACTGGCACATCTATGGGCCCAGCATAAAAATCATGTTGGAAAAGTACATTCTGCCCCAGCACATAGGGTGCGGTTACAGAAGAACGTTGCCCTGCCCTGCTTAAAACTATACAGGTTGGCACCGGAAGCAGAAAAAGGGATAGGGGGAGTGATCTATGCACTATTACAGCAAGGAATGCTGAAGAGAACACACAAAGCCCCTGTAACACTCCTATACTCCCCATTCCAAAGGCAGGAAGACCCAACGACTGGTGGTTTGTGCAAGATCTCAGAGTTATCAATAAAATTATTAGCACTATTGCTCCATTGGTGCCGGACACGAATGTCTTTTGGTCTTCTATACCACCAACAACGGATACTTTCTCAGCCTTTTTGTCCATACCATTGCACCTGGAAAGTCAATATCTATTTACCTTTCGGAATTAACAGTATTAAAAGAGACTTGGATGGGTGCCAGTTGTCTGCAGGCTCAACATTCCCTCAATATGATGACGATTTATTGATAGCCTGAGGGAGGTCTAGTTTGTCAACAGACTACCCTTTTGTTATTATCACATCTAGCAGAAAGGGGGCATAGGGTCTCAATGGACAAGCTGCAATTCTGTCAGGGGACAGTTCAGTATTTGGGATTTCAGCTGTAGCAAGGACAGCGGAGGCTTGGGTCTGAAAGAATACAGGCTGCAGCAAGGGTTCCAACTCTGCGCATGAAAAAGGAAACCTTTCCCTTCCTCGGAATTGTGGGCTATTGCAGGCAGTGGATACCAGACTATAGAGAGATGGACGCAGTTCTGCGCAAGGCTACCCTACAGGACGCCTCTTCAGTTGTTTCCTGGATCCCAGAGAGGGAGCAAGCATTTTGTAACTTGAAACAAGCCATGATTAGCGCCCCTGCCTTGGGACTTCCTAATTTCAGCAAGCCTTTTACTCTTTATGTGAATGAAGCAGGGGGATTTGCAACAGGGTCCTGGTGCAAGAGCATTGAGGAGGGAAAAGATTCCTTGCCTATTACTCGGTGGCCCTATGTGCTGTGGTAAAGGGTATGCCAAATTGCAGTAGCAGCCACGGCAGCCATAGTAGAAAAATCAGTTTTGTTGCTGCTTAATTCATCAGCAACGTAACATTTTACTGCGGCTCGATGCACTGGGTACAAAATAAAACCAATTTTACCAAGAGAGCGCCAGCTGTCAACCCTGCTACACTTGCCCGCGCCCTCGGAAGCAGAACATATATATATGATCATGACTGTTTACAATTGGTTGAAACCACCGCAACCCCTCGACCTGATTTATTGAGTCACCCACTAGAAAATCCAGACATTATCTTTTTCACCAATGGGTCAGCAAATGATATGACCCTCCTGGCCGGCTATGCAATAGTATTTCCATTCGAGATAGTGGAAGCTTTTGCTCTGCCTTTGGGAACGTCTGCTCAAGCGGCCGAATAGTTTGCCCTTACTAAAGCATGTATTTTAGCTAAAAATAAAACAGTCAATATTTATACTGATTCCCGGTCACTTTTGGGGTAGTACATGATTTTGGCCAATTATGGAAAAACAGGGGATTCATAACTTCCTCCGGCCAACCTATTAAACATGCTAAATTGGTTATAAATTTACTAGATGCTGTTCAGCTGCCCAGCAAGATAGCCGTTTTAAAGTGTGACGCGCATACTTCCGCAGACAGATTTGCTGATAAAATAGCAAAGGAAGTGGCTCTCAAACAGCAGCCACAACTACAAGCTGCTGCAGTTGAACTTCCATCCACAATAACTGAACCAAAGTTAAAACAGGCACAGGAGCAAGCCTCGCTACAGGAGCATCACTCTTGGCTAAAAGTGGGTTGCTATCATCAAATCTGGATCCACCCAGATACCCGCAGCAGTATGCCCCAGAAGTCTGCTTTTGCCACTATGTCGCCTTGCCCATGGGCATGCTCATGTGGGCAAAGGAGGAATGACACATGCCATATGTCAACAATGGTATGCTCGAGTTATTATGGTAACAACTGAAAAGGTAGCCCGCACATGTATGATTTGTCAAAGGAATATTCGGTGATAGTGGACATATTTTCCCGGTGGGTAGAGGCTTTTCCAACCAAAAGAGATGATGCTAAAACAGTGGTAAATATTCTGTTAAAGGAAATAATACTTCGGTTTGGGATACCAATGGGTATTAACAGTGACAGGGGAACTCATTTCACTAGCAAATTGACCAAATCCCTAACAGAAGCCATGGGATTTGATTGGAAATTGCATATACCATATCCGCCACAATCCTCAGGAATAGTGGAAAGGGCGGATGGAATAATTAAAACTGCAGTTACAAAAGTGTGTCAACAAAATGGGCTGCTACGGCCAGATGCCATACCCATAGTAATGTATGCCCTGAGAAATCAGAGAAATCGTAATACGGGTTTAACCCCGTATAAGAGATTAATGGAAAGTCCCATGACAACTGGAACTAAACCACCAATGACTCCAGCAGCAGTAGCCTCAATATGGGCAGATGAGACATCACTAAAATATGCCTAGGCCTTGTGTGACACCACTGAAAAAAGAACATGAAAAGGTGCAACAGACTCAGATGCAGCCAAAAGAGGGAAATACACACCCTTTAAACCTGGAGATCAAGTATATGTGAAAGCACTAAACAAAGATTCTTTTTCTCCTAGGTGGAATGGACCCTACCAAGTGCTGCTAACAACCCGAACAGCCACTAAATTAAAATAAATGCCAGATGGGATCCACGCAACTCGTGTAAACTACATCATACGGAACATTGAGAGTACTAGCGAAACGCTGACCTGAAGAAAATGATGGCCCTACTGTTCTTATGTATTATCATATTAACCCAACATCATGTGAGGGTAAACTGCATACTAACACCTTAATATACATGTCTCACTCACACGCTGAGGGTAAATAAATTCAGTTATTGGATTTGTATACAAATTCCCAGATGCTTGGGGGAGGGCTTCCCTGTGCGACCTATCCCATTCACCAATAAAGAGATAGCAGAATGGGCTCTAAGACAAAATAGTACAGGACGTGGTGAAGATACACAGAATATGTTAGATTGGAGATTAGCTGGATACGATATGAATAAGTTTGAGGAATGGTGGTGGCCTAGGTTTAACGTAACATGTCAACCGCCCTGGTTGATCCTTCCCAATTATACTGGAGTCCCAAAAGGAAGTATATGCTTTAAGAATCATAAAGCATATGGGACCCACTCAGCAGGCACGAGTCAGTGTGATCAGACCTTGAATTGGCAACCCTCTATGTTCCACCTTACAGCTAAAGGACTATTCATCTTTGATTGGTCAGGAGTTGAAAATCAAACTACTGGAGGCTCCTGGGAAGGGGATCGATTAGACTAATGATGACTGATAGTAAAGGAAACATGACCGTAATATAACGGCACCTATTTTATCTGCGGCCATACCAGAAAATTGGGAAGGCTCCTGATATTTGGGATACATAGTCCCTTATGTGCATCATGTTCAGCAATTGTAGGACCATTCCCATCACAGGACGACACAAAGTGTTATGACATGGGCACAAATGCTGGGAATAATGATACCACCATTAGGAATAGCCTATTGAACTACTGGAACTACGAGACATCCTTGCGCAGGTAGCTGATGACACTGCAGAAGCTGTTAACCAGATAGAAACTGAGATGGTTGGTATAAGAGCGGTTGCCCTGCAGAATAGAATGGCTCTTGATTTCTTGTTAGCTGAAAAGGGAGGCACTTGTGCCCTGATTGGCAGTGACTGTAGCGCACACATCCCTGATAAGTCAGAGAAAATTGATAATCAGGTGGATCACATTCGTAGAGAAGTCAGAAGATTACATGAAAATGCAGGATGGAACTTTGGTTTTGGATGGTAGGATCGTTAGGACAGAGGATTGTGTTCTGGATTATAATCGCCATTGTAATCTTGATTGTCGTATGGTTACAGTTTTAATGTTGCGCAAGTTACTTTTAATGTACGAACACGGGAACAGCCCTAGCCGCCTTGCCTCCTTGCTACCAGGCTCATAACACACAGGGAACTGTCATACGTCCGTTCCCCTTACATTATAAACCACCCTTCTCCACGGAGGACACGATAATTTACTAAAAGGTGTTGATCAAAAGATTAACAAGGAGGGAATTGTGGAAGGGAAATTAATGAGTTGCCAACTTAGAAGCATGCTGGGAAATGCTTGACTATAGTTCAACACTGCTTTTGAACGAAAATAAGTAGGTCAGGTAACAAAAAAAAAAATTGCTTAATATTTTGTTCTCTGCCTTATTATGATAACACATTGTCCTCCGAAAGAAAACAAAATGTGTACTTGAGTTGTTTTTAGCCAAGGGCAAGAACATACGTTCGACACATTTATAGAACATAGAACAGTACAGCACAGAACAGGCCCTTCGGCCCTCGATGTTGTGCCGAACAATGATCACCCTACTCAAACCCACGTATCCACCAACCCCCCCTTAACCTTACTTTTTTTAGGACACTACGGGCAATTTATCATGGCCAATCCACCTAACCCGCACATCTTTGGACTGTGGGAGGAAACCGGAGCACCCGGAGGAAACCCACGCATACACGGGGAGGACGTGCAGACTCCGCACAGACAGTGACCCAGCCGGGAATCGAACCTGGGACCCTGGAGCTGTGAAGCATTTATGCTAACCACCATGCTACCATGCTGTTCATCTTGCGTACTTTCCCAGATCTATTTAATATAAACATGGCTGTTTACTTCAAGCCGTTATTTCAGACAATAAAAATATGCTTCCTTCAATCGTGTCTCAGAATGCGGTGGCCTGGCTTTGCAGTCAGAACACTCTCTCTCCACAACTATATTTGTGTAAATAAATTTCCTTAAAATCGAACCTCGAGGAATTTGTCTTTATTATAATTTCCACGACACAGAATAGATGAACACCAAGCAGAATCATGGGAAACCAGGCAGGAAGTACATGAGAGCCCACGCCCCAACAAGTCCACGTTTCTGGGACAGCACGGTAGCATAGTGTTTAGCACAGTTGCTTCCCAGCTCCAGCTCCTGGGTCCCAGGTTCGATTCCCGGCTGGATAATGATCTGTGTGGAGTCTGCACATTCTCCCCGTGTCTGCGTGGGTTTCCTCCGGGTGCTCCGGATTCCTCCCACAGTTGTGCGGGTTAGGCGGATTGCCCATGCTAAATTGCCCTAAGTGTCCAAAAAGGTTAAATGGGGGTTAGAGGGATAGGGTAGATACTTGGGCTCGAGTAGAGTGCTCTTTGTAAGGGCCGGTACAGACCCGATGGGCTGAATGGCCTCCTTCTGCACTGTAAATTCTATGATTCTCCCTCCGACCAGTATTCAAATGAATACTGAGGAGAGTGATGGTTATTCTGCAGAGTGCAACCTGAGCCAAGTCCACTTTTTCACCTGTATTAGGGGGGATACAATAGTGATAGGAGATTAGAGAGAGGAAATCTTCAGCTGCAGCTGTGAAGCCAGAATAATGTTTTGTCTCCTTGATGCCAAGGTCAAGGATGTTGCCGAACGACTAAAGAGCACTAAGGTGGAGGTTGAAATGACAGTTGTGATTCATAATCAATACCAATGGCAAAAGGTAGAAAGGGGGCTGTGATGCTGCAGCCAGATTTGATTATTATTAGATTTTAGGGAGCTGGGAAAGTAACTAGCAAACAGAACCTCAAACGCTGCCAATTTCTGGATTACTCCAAGTAGCATTGTCGAGCGAGTATAACAGTGGGAGAACAAATCAGATGAATGCGCGGCAGGATCTAATTAATATTCATCGATAACCAATTATATTGGAAGAGAAGGGTCAGTAGCAACATAGAAACAGGCTGAGTGACAGGAATCAGAGGAGAGTGGTTAATGAGTGTTATTTAGGCTGGAGAAAGGTTTATATCAGAGTTCCCGAGAGGTTGGTGTTGGGCGCTTGCTTTTCCTGATGTATCCTAATGACCTACACCTTTATGTATAGGGCACGATTTCAAAGTTTGCTGATAATATGAAACTTGGAAACATAGAACGGTACAGCACAGAACAGGCCCTTCGGCCCTCAATGTTGTGCCGAGCCATGATCACCCTACTCAAACCCACGTATCCACCCTATAACCGTAACCCAACAACCCCCCCTTAACCTTACTTTTATTAGGACACTACGGGCAATTTAGCATGGCCAATCCACCTAACCCGCAAATCTTTGGACTGTGGGAGGAAACCGGAGCACCCGGAGGAACAAACTGTTCAAACATTTTGAACTGTGAGGAGGACGGTGAAGAAATTCAAAAGACAGGTTGGTGGAATGGATGGATAGGTGGCGGATGAAGTTCATTGGAGAGAAACGTGAAATGATTCATTTTAGTAGGAGAATATGGAGAGGGAACTGAAAATAAACGGGTATGGTTTTAAAGGGAATGCAGGAGTAGAGGGACTTGGGTGCCTATGTGCATGATTGAAAGTAGCAGGACAGGTTGAGAGTGCGATTAATAAAGCATAAAGACTTACTGATGGGAGCATGGAGTACAGAAGCAAGGAATTAGTGTTGATCTTGTATAAGTTAGGCCTCAGCTAGAGATTATGGCCAGCTCTGGGTGCTGCACCTCAGGAAAGATGTGAAGGCATTGGACAAAGCGCTGAAAAGATTCACGAGTACAGTCCTAGGAATGAGAAACTAAGGTATAGATTGAAGAAGTTAGAATAGTTTTCCTGTATCTAAAATCAAGGGGGGGGGTCTGCACACTGTAGATAGTGAGAAGCTGTTCCCACTTGTGAAAGGGTTAACTGTTGCTTAATAGGAGAGAGACACATGTTGCCAAAGCGTTTCTTGCACTCATCAGACAAATATAAGAATAACAAATTTCAAACAAATACAACAACCTATACTATCGAGTAAGTGATGATTATTTGGCAAGTGACTCTAATTGGTCCAAGTACCAGAAGGGATACAAGAATGGGAAATACTACGTTCAGAATTTCTTTGAAGTGGATCAGAACTCAAGCAGCTATCAGTGCCAAAAATAGGGGATCCCAGATAATGCATTAGCAACTAATGATCACAGTGAATTGAAACAAATGGAAACCAGCTAAGAACCTGCAAATTATTTTCTCAAAAAGGGTGGTCAAGAACGGGATTCTCTGCGATGGCAAATATTAGCGATTTAATAAAGTACCCAGAAACCGGATCCAGATTAATTTAACAGATGCAGAGGAAAAACCTGGACTGCAAAATAAACTAAAAACCAAATATTAATAACTTAAAGCATATGGGAATGTTTAATTTTTGTTTAAGATGTGAGAATATTGTACTGAACAGTAAAATTGCTCCAGGGCCCATGGATGAGATAGAATGCTAATTAATGGGATGTCCCACTGAGATTCAAGATAGATAGAAAGAGACAAACTCCACCAGAGGAGATTTACTCAAATCACCTTTTTGGTGGAACTGGAATAAATCACATGGGCGTATTCACAAAAGCCATAGATCTGATACCAATGTACATTCTTATGAAAGTGAAGAACATGTGGAATATTAAATCGCTAACTTTCTCTTGCAATGTTTGCATATTGCCTATGACCTTAAGAAAAAGTGTGTTGAATAACCTGGTCACTATCCAAATCATTGGGACTATCTAGGGGGAGATCCAGACAGATATTGCCCATCTTTAGATTAGATCAGATGGTAGGTGTGGTATGACAGGGAAACACTAGGATTCATGAAGAGATGTGATTTGTTACATGTGAAGCCACTGGCATGTGGAAACGTGGCAAGGGAAATTAGCACTAAAGAACTGGTCTCAAACATGTTCAGCAACTTGGAAAAAAAACAGCATGCCATGAAATGGTTAATATAACTCAGCAGAGAAAGATAACTTTTTAATATGGCACTGCCGCATACTCATAGAGAAACTGACATTCAGACAGGCAATGAAACAGCAATTAGAATAGACAAACAGTGGTACCTACCAAGGAGAGATTTAAATGCATGCAATCAGGAATATAGACTTTGGATTGGAATGATGGCTAGGGAGAAATAATAGTGAGTAAGAATTAATTATCCACAGGATAAATATGGGTAAAGGATAGAGATGAACATGCTCATCATCTATTAATGATATGGCAAACAGTAGCTTTCACTATCACACGTTGCTTGAAAGGTGCTCAACTGTACTATTATCACTCTTAGATGTCGTCAAATGCAGTAACCAACTTATAATTTTTCAGTATTAAAGCTTGTTGAGGGAAAGTTAAAGTTAAATGTTAGTATACCATTTACCAGACCACAGTTTCCTGAACTTCAATAAAGGAAGAAATTAAGAAAATGCTATTTAAATTAGGATTTCCAGGGCGGCATGGTGGTGCAGTGGTTAGCACTGCTGCCTCATGATGCTGAGGACCCGGGTTCGCTCCCAGCCCTGGGTCACTGTCTGTGTGAAGTTTACACATTCTCCCAGTGTCTCCAAAAAGATGTGCGGGGTAGGGAACGGCCCCTTAAATTGGAAAAAAAAAGAACGGGATACTCTAAATGTATTTTAAAAATAAATAAATTAGGATTTCTTAACTGTTCTGGAATGGTCGTTAGTTCAAGGTCTTGCTAACGCTGAACTAACAGCGAGAATTGAACTAACATTTACCCACAGGTAGGTAAAAGGGAGATTACAAAAAGCAGATAAATTGGAACATGGGCCTAAAAGAAACAGAATGGCACTTGGAAGTTAGAAAATTAGCTTAGCAGATGAATAAAAACTAAATTGCAATGCATGTAGCTATAGTCTTAATCTTCGATTGAATACAAACATACGAACTAGGAGCAGGAGTAGGCCCCCCGACCCCATGAGCCAGCTCTGATAATCTGACTTTAACCTTTTATTTTGGTAAATTAACAGCTCGTCTTTCAAATGTTTACAGCCAAAGGCTGCCCTTGCCAAGGCTCAGTCGCTCATATCGTTAATCACAAAGCACCTTATCTTGCAAAAAAAAAATCAGACTCAAAAGGGAAAAGATTACATGAAGGAGAAACACAGGCTTTAAGCCTGATAAAGAAAAGCCATGTTTGGTCAAATGGTAGAAGGAACTCAATCAAGTGAGCAGAAAGGCAGATTGAAGTTTACAATAGAATCAGAAACACAGATAAAGCGGCAGTGTTTTAAGAGTAGCAAAGTAATCTGGTACAGTGAAAACATATATGCTCAGACATGCTGTATTCTGTAAAAATGCATTGCCCAAATATGCAATCTTTGCTGCAGAAAAATAAAGTACCAAATTCCGATGAACCTCTCAGGTGAGGTCATTTAGGAATACAACTAAAAAGAGAACACTCATCTTGTTACTCACATTCACCCATGCATAGAAACCTGATACTCCAAATTCTTGATACTAACAGGTGTTTAAGGTAGGATGCAAATGCATTGGAAGCAGTTCAGAGAAGGTTTACTAAACCAATACCAGGAATGGGCTAGGCTTGTATCTGCTGCATTTTAAAAGAGTTAGAGGCAACTTGATTGAAACACACAAGATCCTGAGGGGTCTTGACAGGGTGGATGTGGAGGGGATGTTTCCTCTTGTGGAAGAATCTGGAAGTTGGGGTCACTGTTTAAAAAAAGAAGTCATCTATTTAAGACTGAGATGAGGAGAATCCTTTTATCTCAGAGTTGAGTCTCTTTGGAACTCTTCTTCAAAAAGGTAGTGTAAACAGAATGTTTATATGGCAGAGGTAGATGCACTCTAGATTAACAAGAAAGGGGTGAAAGGTCACCAGGGGTAGGGGGAGAGGGGGGGGGGGGGGGGGGGGGGAATGTGGAATTGAGGTTAAAGTCAGATTATCCATGATCTTACTGGATAGCTGAACAGGCTCACAGGGCCGGGAGGCCTACTCCTGCTCCTAGTTTGTAGTCAATAGAAGATCAAAACTGTAGCTACATGCATTGCATTTTGAGACACGTTATTTTGATTAAAAGTTGTGGTTGGATCATGTACAGGTTGATCAAGTGGCACTAATTAGACAGTCTGCCCAAAGATAAAATTGGAGGAAAAAGTTCCCACACAACTTCAAAAAAGAACCTACCTCTGTCCCACGACCATAAAAATGCTGTTTGATACTGAAGTAAATTTCTGTCTCCTGCTTCAATTCCCAAATCAGGAGCCATAAAAATTAATCTGCTGATCTTCACTTCAATGTTCTGAAGATACAAACTTGAACTTTGTCTTTTCTCAAGGTACTGCCTGGTGGGCTTTTCTAGGAATGTATTTTCATTTCACATTTCTAGGTTTGCCATTATCTTCTATCATACTTCCCCATATTGCTGCCAAAAGAGAATCAGTTTGTGTTTTTGTATGTCTGAGCCAACATACCAGGTCTGTAACATTAATGCAGTTTCACCAGCTTTCAAAACAGGCTCAACACATTTCAAATATTTCCGAATTATCCACAAGTTTTCTAAACTTTAGATTAGCGATAAGGTGATTACTATGGGGATTAATCCTTCCCATTTAGGAGTTTTCACATTCGCACTAATTAGAAACAGTCATTTGAATATTATTTTTTAACATCAGAAGGTTTAAAGTTTCTCTTCTCCTACCCTCTTTCCTCATTAAAATGTAAACTAAAAATATCAACTTCCCAGAACTGTATACCAATTGTTACCAAGTTATAAAGATGTGGAAAGTCCAGGGTTTGCCTTTTCAGGTTTGACAAGTTGCACAATCTCAGCAGGAGACAGGAATGGAATACAAATTATTCATTTACTGCCCTTGAGGTGTAGGAATTAATTATTAAGTCCCCATCACTCTTGCTGGAAACATCCTTTTGAGGACGAGCCCTGCCTGGCTCTGATGATCCCATGGCTGAAAAACAAGGATCACTTTTTCCTGTGAAAACCTTACTTGGGGAGACGGGAGTATAACTGTAGCATAATGGTAAGAACAAGTTCAAATCCCGAGACAGTTGCAGGAATTTATATTCCATTAATATCTCTGGAATTTAAATCTAGTCTGATATAATGATCACGAACCTACAAAATCATTTTTTAAAAACCATCTGGTTCAATAATGTTCTGGAGCAGAGGATATCCGCTGTCCTTACCTGGTATGGCCTATTTGAATCCAGAATCACAGCCTTCAGCTGTCATCAAACCGTGACAGAAAAGCTGAAGAATAAAACTGGACTGACAACCGTGAATTCTACGATTCCATGAATCCATCTAGGCAACAGGAATAACAATTGCACACCTGGCTGCGTCAATCTTGCAATGTCCTCCTAATTAGCATCTGGGAGCTTGTGCCAAAATTGGGAGAGCTGCTTCAGTACTAGTGAAGCAAACATCATACTCAGCAAATCATTTTTTAAATTATTTCATGCGATGTATGGTCACTGGCACGACCAGCATTTGTTGCCCAGGCCCAATTGTCCTTGAATTGAATTGCTTGCTGGCCCATTGCTGTGGGTCTGGAGTAACATGTAGGCTAAGCCAGACCAGGCAAGGATGGCAGATTTCCTCCCTAAAAAGGACATTAGTGAACCAGATGTCATAAACAACTATGAAACAGAATACCCAGAGGCCTTGTTCATAGTGGCCGGAGACTTCAACAAAGCCAACCTCAAGAGTGTACTGCCAACCGCAGCGAGGGAGGGCTGGCTTTGCCGAGTCTGATCAATTATTACTGGGCGGCCAACATCGCTATGATAAGGAAGTGGATGGTGGGTACGGGGTCTATTTGGGAGCGGGTAGAGGCGGCTTCGTGCAGGGGCTCCAGCTTGGAAGCCCTGGTCACGGCTCCTCTACCGCTGCCGCCGGCCAAGTACACCACCAGCCCGGTAGTGGTGGCGACCCTGCGGATATGGGGCCAGTGGAGGAGGCATGTGGGGGAGATGGGGGCGTCTGTCTGGGCGCCAATCTGCGACAACCATCGGTTTGCCCCCGGCAGTATGGATGGGGGGGGGAGCAGGGGCGGGAAGGGTGGGTGATATGTTCCTGGAAGGGAGCTTCGCGAGTTTGAGGAGCTTGGAGGAGAAATTTGGGTTGGTAAGGGGAAATGATTTTAGATACCTACAGTTGCGGGACTTTGTTCGTAGACAGGTCCCATCTTTCCCGCGCCTCCCACCAATGGGGATCCTCGACAGAATAGTCTCTAGGAGGGAAGAAGGGGAGGGCAGAGTCTCGGGTATATACAAGGTGCTCATGAGGGAGGAAGGGTCCCAGACAGAGGAACTGAAACTTAAATGGGAGGAGGAGCTAGGAGGGGAAATGGAGGATGGGCTGTGGGCAGAGGCCCTGAGTAGGGTAAATTCGACCGCGACATGTGCCAGGCTCGGGCTGATCCAATTTAAGGTCGTTCACCGGGCCCATATGACGGTGGCTCGGATGAGCAAATTTTTCGGGATAGAGGACAAATGCGCTAGGTGCGCGGGAGGACCAGCGAACCATGTTCACATGTTTTGGGCATGCCCTAAGCTGAGGGGGTACTGGGAGGGATTTGCGGGGGTCATGTCCCAGGTGCTAAAAACAAGGGTGGCGATGAGTCCAGGGGTGGCAATTTTTGGGGTTTCGGAAGACCCGGGCGTCCAGGGGGAGAAAGAGGCCGATGTGTTGGCCTTTGCTTCCCTGATAGCCTGGCGACGAATATTATTGGCGTGGGGGGACTCAAAGCCCCCGAAGACTGAGTGGTGGCTTGCGGACATGTCGAGTTTCCTGGGGATGGAAAAAATTAAGTTCGCCTTGAGGGGATCTGTGCAGGGGTTCATCCGGAGGTGGCAACCATTTATTGACTTCTTTGCGGGAGAGTGAGCGTCAGCAGGGGGGTGGGGGGGGGGTAGAGTAGAGTAGGAGAGAAAATATGGCGGGTAGTACCGGTGGGAGGGGAGCGGGCTTGTGCAATATGTTACGATGGAAGTATTGAAAGTACATGGATGTTTGCACATTTTTGCCTTTTTTGCTTTCTTTCTGGTGATGTCTGTAACTGTTTATAAAGCCAAAATCTACCTCAATAAAATTGTTTATTAAAAAAAAAAAAAAAAGAGTGTACTGCCAAAATTCCACCAGCACATCTCCTGTCCCACCAGGGGCGACAACACTCTTGACCACTGCTACTCAAAAATCAAGGGCGCCTACCGTTCCATCGCCCGACCGCACTTTGGGAAATCAGACCATAAGACTGTGCTCCTTCTCCCGGCATACAAGCAGAAACTCAAGCGGGAGAATCCAGCTAAGAAGGTTGTGCAGTGCTGGTCCGAGGACACAGAAGAGCTCTTACGTGACTGCTTAGAGACAGTGGATTGGTCCATATTTAAGAACTCAGCGACTAACTTAAATGAGTATGCCACCACCGTCACAGACTTCATCAGCAAATGTGTGGACGACTGCGTGCCAAAGAAAGCAGTACATACGTTCCCCAACCGGAAACCATGGCTTAACCGGGAGATTGACTCCCTACTGAAGGACAGATCTGAGGCGTTCAAGGCAGACGACCCTGTCCTATACAAGAAATCCAGGTACGACCTCCGCAAAGCCATCCGAGATGCCAAGAGAGAATATCAAACTAAGCTAGAGTCACAGACAGACTCTCGGCAGTTGTGGCAAGGACTAAATAACATAACGGGCTACAAAGCGAAGCCGAGCAGTATCTCTGGCAGCAGCGCACCCCTCCCCGATGAACTTAATGCATTCTATGCTCGGTTTGAGCAGGTAACCAACAATCCGCTGTTGAGTGCCCCAGCAGCCCATAATTCACCCATACCCACCATCACAGTTTCCGAAGTCAGATCGGCCTTCCTGAAAGTGAACCCACGGAAGGCGATGGGCCCGGACGGGATCCCTGGTCGTGCACTCAGAGCCTGCGCATACCAGCTGGCAGAGGTATTCACAGACATCTTTAACCTATCCCTACTTCACTCCGAGGTCCCCACCTGCTTCAAGAAGACCACCATCATACTGATACCAAAGAAGAACCAGGCAACATGCCTCAATGACTACCGCCCGGTGGCCCTGACGTCAGTTGTAATGAAGTGCTTAGAGAGGCTGATCATGAAGCGCATCACCTCCATACTCCCGGAACGCCTTGACCCACTTCAATTCGCATACCGTCACAACCGGTCCACATCAGACGCCATTTCCCTGGCCCTACACTCATCCCTAGAGCATCTCGAAAACAAGGACTCCTACATCAGACTCCTATTTATTGACTACAGCTCCGCCTTAAACACCATAATCCCAACCAAGCTCATATCAAAGCTCCAAAACCTAGGACTTGGCTCTCCACTCTGCAACTGAATCCTTGACTTTCTGACCAACAGACCACAGTCAGTAAGAATGAACACCGTCAGTAAGAATGAACACCAACACCTCCTCCACAATAGTCCTCAATACCGGTGCCCCGCAAGGCTGTGTACTTAGCCCCCTACTCTACTCCCTGTACACACACGGCTGCGTGGCAAAACTTGGTTCCAACTCCATCTACAAGTTTGCTGACGATACGACCATAGTGGGCCGGATCTCGAATAACGACGAGTCCGAATACAGGAGGGAGATAGAGAACCTAGTGGAGTGGTGTAACGACAACAATCTCTCCCTCAATGCCAGCAAAACTAAAGAGCTGGTCATTGACTTCAGGAAGCAAAGTACTGTACACACCCCTGTCAGCATCAACGGAGCCGAGGTGGAGATGGCTAACAGTTTCAAATTCCATGGGGTGCACATCACCAAAAATCTATCCTGGTCCACTCACGTCGACACTATCACCAAGAAAGCACAACAGCGCCTATACTTCCTCAGGAAACTAAGGAAATTCGGCATGTCCACATTAACCCTTACCAACTTTTACAGATGCACTATAGAAAGCATCCTATCGGGCTGCATCACAGCCTGGTATGGCAACTGCTTGGCCCAGGACCGCAAGGAACTTCAGAGTGTCGTGAATACCGCCCGGTCCATCACACGAACCTGCCTCCCATCCATTGATTCCATCTACACCTCCCGCTGCCGGGGGAAAGCGGGCAGCATAATCAAGGATCCCTCCCACCCGGCTTACTCACTTTTCCAACTTCTTCCATCGGGCAGGAGATTCAGAAGTCTGAGAACACGCACGAACAGACTCAAAAACAGCTTCTTCCCCACTGTCACCAGACTCCTAAATGACCCTCTTATTGACTGACCTCATTAACACTGCATCCTGTATTCTTCAACCAATGCCAATGCTTATGTAGTTACATTGTATATCTTGTGTTGCCCTATGATGTATTCTCATGTATTTTCTTGAATTGTTTAATTCCCTTTTCTTCCATGTACTGAATGATCTGTTGAGCTGCTTGCAGAAAAATACTTTTCACTGTACCTCGGTACACGTGACAATAAACAAATCCAATCCAATCCAATCCAGATGGCTTTAACCAGAATCAAAGATAGCTTCATGCTAACCATTACGGAGATTAGCTTTATATTGCAGATTTATTAACCAAGCTCAAGTTCTACCATCTGCCATGTTAGGGTTTGAACCAGTGTCTTCTCACAGCATTAGCCTAGCTCTCTGGGTTACTAGTCCAGTGATATTGCCACTATGCCAATATCTTCTCACAAAGTCAAATCCTTGTAGTCCCAGATGACCATAAACAACTTTGTTTGGGGGGGGGGGAAAGAGAAGAGACGCGCGCGTGAGCGAGAGAGAAAGACGCGTGCGCGAGAGAGAGAGAGAGAGAGAGAGAGAGAGAGAGAGAGAGAGAGAGAGAGCGAGAGAGAGCGAGAGAGAGGAGAGAGAGCGAGAGAGAGCGAGAGAGAGAGAGAGAGAGAGAGAGAGAGAGAGAGAGAGAGAGAGGAGAGAGGAGAGACGCGCGCAGCGAAGAGAAGACGCGCGCAGAGCGCGAGGAGGAGAGAGAGGAGAGACGCGCGCGCGAGAGAGAGAGAGAGAGAGACGCGCGCGAGAGAGAGAGATAGAGAGAGAGAGAGAGAGACGGAGCGAGAGAGAGAGAGAGAGAAGAGAGAGAGACGCGCGCGAGAGAGAGAGAGAGAGAGAGAGAGAGACGCGCGCGCGAGAGAGAGAGACGCGCGCGCGAGAGAGAGAGACGCGCGCGCGAGAGAGAGAGACGCGCGCGCGAGAGAGAGAGAGAGGCGCGAGAGAGAGAGAGGGGAGAGAGCCGCGCGCAGAGATGATGAGACGCGCGCGCGAGCGAGAGGACTCGCGCGCTGAGAGAAGAGAGAGAGACGCTAGAGAGAGAGAGAGGGCGCGCGCGAGAGAGAGAGAGACGCGCAGCGAGAGAGAGAGGACGCCGCGGCGAGAGAGAGAGAGACGCGCGCAGAGAGAGAGAGCGCGCGCGCGAGAGAGAGAGAGACCGCGCGAGAGAGAGAGACGCGCGCGAGAGAGAGAGAGAGACGCGCGCGAGAGAGAGAGAGAGAAGAGAGAGAGAGACGCGCGCGAGAGAGAGAGAGAGACGCGCGCGAGAGAGGGGGCAAGAGAGAGACGCGCGCGAGAGAGAGAGACGCGCGCGAGAGAGAGAGAGACGCGCGCGAGAGAGAGACGCGCGCAAGAGAGAGAGAGAGAGACGCGCGCGGCGAGAGAGAGAGAGACGCGCGCGAGAGAGAGAGAGAGAGAGTGACGGGGCGCGAGAGAGAGAGAGAGAGAGAGACCAGCGCGAGAGAGGAGAGATAGAGAGAGAACTCGCGCCGAGAGAGATAGAGAGAGAGAGAGAGCGCAGCGAGAAGAGAGAGAGAGAGAGAGACGCGCGCGAGAGAGAGAGAGAGAGAGAGAGAGAGAGAGAGAGAGAGACGCGGGAGAGGGAGAGGGAGGAGGGAGAGGGAGAGGGCGAGAGAGCGAGAGAGAGCGCCAGAGAGAGACACGCCCGCACGAGCGAGTGAGAGAGAAACGTGCTGTCCAGGCAACTGAGCTAAAGCAGCCCCCTCACAAAATACCTCACAACCAATGGTCCAGACTTTTCCATCATCATCTCTGGGTATATTCTGTTCATCAACAGGACAGGCGCACCAGAGATGGCAGCACAGTGGTGTACAGTCAGGAGGGAGTGACCCTGGAGTACTCAACATGGTGAGCAGTCGCATTGGCTCCTGCCAGGATACTTGGTTTTGGCTCTTTCTGCCCAGTTTACGGGCAATTTGTTTGGAGTAAATTGGTGTAGTTGGATGGAATAAGATCTCCTCGCTTGACTAATGTCTGGTAAATACAGCTCAAGGCAGAGGTTGGGTGTGGGATCGATGTCACTCAAAGTTAAGGATAGTGGTGGAGGGGTCAGTCACCAGGATGTGATGTTCTTTGTGAGACACTACACTTTGAAGCCATCCTCATTTACAAAGCAAAGAACATCACATGGTACCAAGAGTAGTTGTGAAGACAGAAAGAAAGGTTCAGCGATAGAAGAGCAGTTTAAAACAAATCTCCGCCAAACAAAACTTCAAAATGATTCGACCAGGCTCTGACTGCATTGACAATGCCGAAGAACTTCCTAGCCGAAGTGAGATGGAGGAATTCCAAATCCACAGCAATTTTGTACTTTGGTAAAGTAGACGCTAATTGGCACAATTTCAAGCAGCAGTTTGAGTTGTGTATCTCTGCCCAAGACCTTGAAGCGGCCAGCAATCAGCGGAAAATAGCACCGTTTCCAACAGTGGCTGGTCCGCAAGCCCGAGAAATTGTCAACTCGTTCCGATTTGAGGACAACGTAAAAATACAGTAAAGACATTGAAAAATTCGATAAGCCAGTTACTGCCAGTTGCAGCAAAACAAAAACATTGAACTGTATGTGTTCAGGCAAGAGTGTAAAACGCACGTGAAACGCTTGCCTGCTTCATCACGGATCTGAAACTTAAAGCGCAGACATGTAATTTTTCCATTCTCCTAGACTCACTTCTGCGCGATCAGATAGTCTATGCAATAAAAAGGAATATGTTGCAGGAAAGATTATTGAGACAGTCTGATCTAAAGTTAGAAGGCGCAATAGTCTGTGTAGAGCAAGTGAACTTGCCAGAAATCAGTTTTCTGAAATGTTGGTAGATGAAAGTAGAGCAAAAACCAACAATGCGGCAGACGCCATTATTGCTGTGGCGCACCAAAAAAAAAGAAATGTGCTCCAGATGGCAGCCATTTTGCACATGTCATGGGCGCCATGACGTGCACACAATGTGGCAACAGCCATCAAATAAAAATATGCCCTGCGCTTGGAAAAACTTTGTTGTGCCACAAATTGAATCATTATGCATCGCATAACGAACTAAGCGATGTTCATTATGAACAAGGGAAGTGCTGTACAAAAAATAAGCATTAACAAACATGTTAATCAAGCGATCAATCCTGATTCACTGGAAGATGCATTTGATTTAAAAGATTCTTTGTCAAAACAGTAGAAAGTATAGAGAAAGTGTAACAGGAAACTTCCGATGAATGCGGACATTTTAAAAACAGATATCAGTCGTACAAAATGATGATGATTGGACAATTCCATTAATAATAAATGGAGCCACAATGAAATTGGACACCAGAGCAAAAGCTAATTTAAAAACTACACCAGTAATTGACGACAATGACCGTCAGCTGCGGGATTACAGTCGCAATGTGATAACCACAATGGACATTTACTACCCAACAGTCGAGGTCAAAGAAAAGGTTCTGATTCAATTTAAGATCGTTGAGCCAAAGCGATCTTCACTACTGGGTTAGGTGGATTGGCCATGCTAAATTGCCCGTAGTGTCCTAAAACGCAAGGTTAAGGGGGGGGTTGTTGGGAGTATAGGGTGGATACGTGGGTTTGAGTAGGGTGATCATGGCTCGGCGCAACATCGAGGGACGAAGGGCCTGTTCTGTGCTGTACTGTTCTATGTTCGATGTTCTAATCTCATTTAATCAGACAGACCTAGCCAAATTAAAAACTACACCAGTAATTGACGACAATGACCGTCAGCTGCGGGATTACAGTCGCAATGTGATAACCACAATGGACATTTGCTACCTAACAGTCGAGGTCAAAGAAAAGGTTCTGATTCAATTTAAGAT
This sequence comes from Scyliorhinus canicula, assembly GCF_902713615.1. Classification (NCBI taxonomy): domain Eukaryota; kingdom Metazoa; phylum Chordata; class Chondrichthyes; order Carcharhiniformes; family Scyliorhinidae; genus Scyliorhinus; species Scyliorhinus canicula. The sequence continues at coordinate 35,464,679 of NC_052151.1, read as the reverse complement.
CGTTGAGCCAAAGCGATCTTCACTACTGGCTTTTCAGGTTTGAGATTCTCCAACTTGTGCAACGCATTTACAGCTCGGACAGGATCTCATCCATTTTCAATGACCAGGTTGAGGCCATTATACAGAAGTTTCCTCACGTTTTTCATGTTATGGGAACACGACCAACTGGGTATAAAATCCAGCTAAAAGTGAATGCCAGACCAGTCATTCATCCACCTAGGAGGGTTCCAGCTCCTTTGAGGGAACGTTTAGAAGCAGAACTTGAGCGTATGCAGGAGTTGGGGATAATCACCAAAGTGGAAGAACCAACTGACTGGGTCAGTTCTATGGTTTGTGTGAAGAAAGCCAACGGCGACCTGAGAATCTGTATCGATCCCAAGGATCTGAATCAAAATATTAAGCGGAAACACCACCCGATTCCAACAAGAGAGGAAATCACGAGTGAGATGTCACATGCCAAGATCTTCACCAAGCTAGACGCATCCAGGGATTTTTGGCAACTAAAGCAAGCAAGAAACTCTGCACGTTCAACATACCTTACGGAAGGTACTGCTTCAATCGAATGCCTTTCGGGATCATTTCAACTTCCAAAGTTTTTCATCGGGCTATGGAGCAGGTAGTTGAAGGTATTGCAAGTGTACGAGTATACACTGATGAAATGATCATTTGGTCAGCAAATGAAGAGGAACATAATGCAAGACTTCTGCAAGTAATGAAGCAAATTGAAAAGTTTGGTCGAAGACTAAACAGCCAATTGGGTATCTCCAGATTAATTTTCTTGCATGATCAAATATTAGCTCAAGGAGTCCAGCCAGACTCTGAAAAGCTTGCAACCAAAAGGCTGTACTACGAATTCTGAGTGTTGTCAACCTTCTGGGCAAATTAATACCCAATTTGGCATCACACACCATGGCACTAATAAACCTCATCAGAAAAAAAACGTAAATTTCACTTGGTCTGAGAAACACAATCGAGAGTGGTCTGATTTGAAGAAATCACTCACTACAGTACCTGTTCGGTCCTTCTTTGATCCCAAGAGTAACACGAAGATTTTGACAGATACCAGCAAAGATTGCATAGATGCAGTGCTGTTACAGCATACAAGCAACCAGTTGCATGTGCCTCGAGGACAATGATACCAACCGAGCAGCACTATGTGCAAATTGAAAAGGAGTGTTTGGGTCTACTCACGGGAATGGACAAATTCCATAACTATGTTTATAGGTTACCCACATTCACAGTAGCAACTAATCACTTTCCTCTCGTCTCCATTATAAAGCAAAACTTGAATGACATATCTCCAAGACTACAAAGAATGGTTATGAAACGTCAACGGCACGATTTTGCGTTAGTCTACACGTCAGGAAAAGAGTTAGTTGTAACTGATGCACTATCATGTGCAAATGATCCAGGGACGAAGGGCATCGTCCAGATCATTGAAGCTCAAGCGACCCTCGTTGAAGAAAACCGACCTGACTCTCTAGAAAAGTCAAAACTCATTAAAGAAGAAACTTCTAAAAGATGAAACAATCCAACGAGTGAAGTACATGCGGGATGGTTGGCTCAAAAGGAACTTGTTCCAAATACTGGAACATACGAGCAGAACTAAGCAGTGTAAATGGGTTCTTGCTCAGGCAATATCGTATTGTTATTCCGACTTTTTTAAGAAACATAATCCTCAGCAAGGTGTGTGAAGGCCATCTGGGAATAGAAAAATGTAAAAGACAAGCTTGTGAGTCCGTGTATTGGCAGGAGTCAATGATTGGCAATCGCGTGGCACAGTGCGATATGTGTCCGAAAAAAACAGTCCATCAACAGAAGGAGACACTTACAATGCATGAAATCGTCACAACTCCATGGTCAAAAGCAAGCACTGATCTGTTTTTCTTCCAAGGTCATGAATATTTCTTAGTCATAGACTACTTTTCGAACTATCCGGAGGCAAGTTCAAACTCAAGTTCAAAGGCAGTCACCAGGGCCACGAAGGTTTGTGAGGCATGGCATCCCATTCACCGTCATGAGTGACAATGGACCGTGTTTTGACTGCAGCGACTGGACGGAGTTCTCCAAACAGTACGACATCCAGCCCACTTTATTATAATGCAATGGAAAGGCTGGGAAAGGGGTACATATAGACAAGAAACTTCTTTAAAAAGTTTGGGATTCCAAAAGCAATCCAAACGTAGCTTTGTTAAGCTACAGAGCGGCACCACTTGGAAGCGGGATACAAAGCAGCACAATTGCTGATGAATCGTAAAATACACACCACATTACCGTGTCTAACTACAGCAAATCCTGACAATAACAATGCAATACAAAAGATCAAGCAGAACAGACGGAAACAGCAACATTATTATGACAGATCAGCGAAAAAATCTAGCGGAGCTAGAGCAAGGGGATGCGGTATGGGTACAACTTCCAAATGGTTGGTCGAGCATGGCACATAATAATAATAATATTTTATCGTCACAAGTAGGCTGCAATGAAGTTACTGTGAAAAGCCCCTAGTTGCCACATTCCAGCGCCTATTCGGGTATACAGAGGGAAAATTCCAAATTCTCACAACCGGTATGGGAATTGAACCCACGCTGCTAGCCTTGTTCTTCATTACATATATCATCGTAACAGAAGAGGGTTGAAACCTAAGGAGGAACTGCAGAGCGCTTCTGAAGGTGAAGTCAACTCTACTAACATTTCCACAGATAACAATAGACACTGAGCTACTTAAATGAAAGGCACATCAGTAAGACATTGTTCCAGCAGCGATTACAATGGAAGCAGCAGTGGAACAAACACAACTGAGAAGGTCCACACGTCTAAGAAACTGGACAGACTCAATCTGTAAACATTATATTAAAAAAACAATCGTTAACATCTGGATAATAACATCGAAACAATGTATAGCTTTACATAACAATCAGGTCATGTAAATGTGTTTGCATTTTTCTCCCAACAACTTCAGAGAAAGGGGGATGTTTCAATATATATATTGTATGGTAAAAGGAGGGTTAACAATTTGATGTGAATGCTTCCAACCACTAGCTGGAGATCAACAGCATCCACATGAATCAAGTGATACCTTGATTCTGGGAGTAGGTGATTAGGTGGGATACAGGGTAGGTGGGATACAGGGTCGTCGTGTTTTCAGAAGCTCTTTAGATAGAATAATAGTCCGAATATATTTTGTAATATATGTTGCTTAGTAAGTTGGTTCGAATCTAGTTAGTTGTGTTAATAAAATAAGCTTTGTTTGAAATACAGCTTGATGTTCTTTGTGAGATACTACACTTCAAAGCCATCCTCAGCCACAAAGCAAACAGCATCACACAGGGGGCATGGGTTAAGGTCCGTGGGGTGGTGAGTGCCTGGAACGCATTGCCAGGGGAGGTTGTGGAGTCAGATACAGATCCCACTTCTGCTGGACATGCTTAGGATTCAGTCTCCTCGGGGGTGTTGCTGACCACGTTGGCACAGGCACTGGTCTCCTTGATCCTGAAGGACAAAAATCCCAGGAAATGTGGGTCGTATCGGCCTATGTCGTTGTTAAACGCCGACAGAAAGTTGTGGAGTAAAGTACTGCCAATGCATTTGAGCCCTGCCTACGTGGGGTGATCTCAGGGAGCAGATTGGATCTGTTAAGGGCCAGCAGTTGTCGCCCAATATAAGGAGATTGTTAAATGTGGTTTTGTTGCCCTCCCTAGGAACCGAACCGAGCCAGGGAATGTAGAGAAGGCATTTGATAGGGTTGAGTCGGGAGTACGTCTTTGAGATCCTGGGGCAGTTTGGCTTTGGACCAAAATGTATTTAATTGATTAGACTTTTGCACAGCAACCACCCCCCCCCCCCCCCCCCCCCCCAACTCACCAAGAGAACTTGTGTACTAAAGCCCTGAGCTTGGGTTATTTCCAACTGAAGGGTACAAAGCAGAGGTGTCTGTTGTCTCCGCTATTGTTTGCCTTAGCAATTGAGCCACAAGCCATTGCTCGGAGGTCATCTACCAAGTGGAGGGGGTAGAGCATTTGGGGAGGGAAGAGCACAGAGTGTCGTTATATGCAGATGATTTGTTACTGTAAGTCACGGACCCACTCTCCACTGTGGCCGAGATAATGGAATTACTGAAGAAGTTTGGCTCCTTTTCTGGGTCTAAGCTGAATCTGGGCAAGAATTTTCCAGATATTTCGGGACATGTTTCTGGAAGGTAGGTACACCAGCCTTGACGAGTTGTTTCAGAGGTTCCAGCTCCTGACAAGGAATGCATTCAGCTACCCGATTTTTGGTGCAAGGAACTTCACCAAAAACGGTTGTTTTCGCTTTTGGACAGGGTCCTGTCCTTGGCAGAGTTAGATGAGGATAAGATTTTGGATGTGAATGGGCGATGGAGCAGACATTGTTAGAGGAGGTAAAGAGGAAGTGGGAGGGCGAGCTGGGTTTGGTCTTCGAAGGGTGGGGGCAGTTTGGAGCGAACTCTTCACAGGGTCAACTTCACCTCCTCATTTGTGAGGTTAAGCTTGATCCAGTTCAAGGTGGTGTACAGGGTGCAACTGACCAGGGCACGTAGGAGTGGTTTCTTCACAGGGGTGGGGGATAGGCGTGAACGATGCTCCAGAGGGCCGGCGAAACATGCAAACACGTTTTGGTCTTGCCCCATACGCATTAGTTTCTGGGTCCCCCTTTTTGATACAATGTCAGGGATTGGGGGGGGGTGTCTCTGTATTTTGGTGCAAGGTTTGATATTTTTCCCCACAGGGGTCGAGGGAGGGGAGACAGGGTTTGGGTGGTTGTTGTTTGTGTATAATGAAAATTTTGTCAGAATAAAAAATGTTTTTTTTTAAAAGAAGCCCAGAGGGTGGAAAGGGCACAGAATGTACTCTAGGTGGGAGACTTTAATGTCCAATACCAAGAGTGGCTCGGCAGCACCACTAGTGACCAAGCTGGTTCAGTCCTGAATGACGTATCTGCCAGACTGGCCCTGCAGTAGGGTTAGGGTAATGAAGGAACAAACAAGAAGGAAACCTCTACTTAACCCCATCTTCACAAATCTACCTACCCTAGGTGCAGCTATCAATAACAGTACTTTGAAGAGTAGACAGTGCAGAGTTCTTGTGGAGATGATCAAAATTGAATAAATTCTACATTCAGTTAGAAAATATGTACTTGAGGCGGCATGTGGCACAGTGGTTGGCACTGGGACTACGACGCCGGATTCGAATCCCGGCCCCGGGTCACTGTCCATGTGGAGTTTGCACATTCTCCCAGTGTCTGCATGGGTTTCACCCCCACAACCTAAAGATGTGTAGGTTAGGTGGATTGGCCACGCTAAATTGTCCCTTCATTGGAAAAAAAAAATTAAAAATAGAAATTGGAAAAAAATATTTAAAATATAAAAATAAAATAATTGGGTACTCTAAATTTATTTTTTTAAATGTACTCTGGAAAGCTGAAATGTCCAAACTATGACCTGTTAAGTTAGCAATTGCCACCATAAAGCTCAGGGAAGCCAGTTTCTATTTTCTTCAATACTATCTTCTCAGTGGTTTGTCCAGTTTGAAATTTGTGGACTTGCAGGTTCAACAAGGATTGCTATTATCACTGTCTATTCATTGTGGATCAGGATTAACAAATGTATACATTGTCCATAGCCCATGACAATCTCATTGTACGCAATAAAGTTTCAATAAAAAGGTTAAAAAGATATAACACTCTTGATTTACTGTATTAAATTTCATGAAACATTTAGAACAAAGAACAATACAGCACAGGAACAGGCCCTTTGGCCCTCCAAGCCTATACCGGTCATGATACCAATCTTGGCCAAAATCCTCAGCACTTCCTTGTGCTCTAACCTTCTATACCCATCCTCAGCACTTTCTTGTGCTCTAACCTTCTACACCCATCCTAGCCACGTATTTGTCCAGATGCCTTTTGAACGTCATTATTGTATCTGCTTCCACCACCTCCCCAGGCAAGGCGTGCCTGCCCATCCACTCTATCCATGCCGCTCAATCATGTAGACCTCTTATGAGGTCACACCTCAACCTCGTCTTTCTACTGAAAAGTCCGAGTCTATTCAACCTCTCCGCATAGCCAACACCCTCCAGACCACGTAAAATCTGGTAAACCTCCTCTGCACCCTCTCCAAAGCCTCCACATCCTTCTGGTAGTGTGGCAACCAGAATTGCGCGCAATATTCCAAGCGCAGCCTTACTATGGTTCTATATAATACTTGCCAGTTTTTATACTCTATGCTCCGTCCAATGAAGGCAAGCATTCCGTATGCTTTCTTGACTGCCTTGCCCACTTGTGATGCCAATTTCAAAGATTGAAATCTCTACCGTTCTATATTCCTATGGGTTTTGCCATTTACTGTGTATTTCCCCTTTATATGTTAGACTGGCCAAAATGCATCACTTCACATTTGTCCGGAATAATTTCCATTTGCCATTTCTCTTCCCAAGTCTCCATCCTATGTCCTGCTGTATCCTCTGATAATCCTCAGCACTTACCTGCCACTCTACCAACCTTGGTGTCAACCGCAAACGTACTAATCAGACCCGTTACATTTTCCTCCAAATCATTTATGTATACTACAAACAACTGTCATGTGAGAGTACCTTTAAGAAATGTGTTTATCAGTGATGTCAGAGTGTTGGAGCTGAAGCCACACAAAGCAGGTGTACTGCTGTTCGCTCTGCCATCAAAAGACCATCTCTTGATCATTTGGTGAATTCAGAATTATAAATGTTCTCAGTGAATGTAAACCTGATGTGTATCTGTTAAAAAGGTGTTTCTTTTGTCTTCTGGATGTTGTTTGGGAATTTATTAAGAATTACGTAGTGTTGTATTCTTTGGGGGTTGTATTTGAATTAATGGTTGCTAAGATGTTCACTGTTATGTTTTAAAAAGGTGAACTTGAGTTCATAGAATAAACATTGTTTTGCTTTAAAAAAATACTTTCCATTTCTGCTGTACCGCACCTGTAGAGGGGGTTGTGTGCTCCCCATATCACAATTTATTTAAAAAGTTGTGCGTCAGGTGAACTCCATGATACACTTTGGGTTCTCTAAACCCTGCCCATAACACTTGGATGTGCAAGAACACTTCTTTGAAGGTAGCCCATTATTCAGCTACCGTTTGTCACAACTTATTTAGACCAGATAGATCCATTCTGACCTGAAGGATCTTGAGATTGTGAAGTTTTTATTCAATTCAATTCAGGGTTACCGGTTGTTCTCGAGCATTGCTGAAACTCAGTAGAAAATCAAGTTTAAAAACTCGTCAGGTGCAAATAAGAATTGTTTTATTTGGAGTTCATTGGTTACAACTTGAAAATCATTTAAAAGGTAGTTTGTAGACAATTTGATTTTCTTCAAAGAATCACAGGAATTATCTTCTGAGACAGTAGCCTGAACACAAACTTTAAAAATCAAAGTCTGAAGTCAAAGTATGAAAATGAAATATGAATACAGAACTCTTTTCTAATTCTCTTCCTTTACTTTATGGCTCTTTCTGTCTCTCGCTCTGGCTCTCTGTCTTTCTCTCTCTCTCTCTCCACCTCTCTGCTGTTCCTTTCTATCTTTCTCTCCTTCTTTCTTCTTCCTTTCTGCCTCTCTCCTTTCCTTTCCTTTCTGTCTGTCTAAAATGGTGGCCAAATCATCCATGGATATACTATTTCATATCTGTCTTAAGCGATCCGATCACACCCCAATATAATACTAATTGGTTTGATTTAGACTCAAACACATTTGATTTGATAACAAGCCGTCCATCTTCACGATGTAATATTACTTCCAATTGTTGCTTGTCTGCAACAATGGAGACCTTATGTTATCTCATCATACTATGCAAGGCATAATTCCGAAAATATAATTCAAACTGTCTTTTAATGTTGGAATCAAATATATACATTATATTTGATTTGATGTTTTAACTATCCATTTATTAAAAACAAGGCAACACAGTCTAAAATGTTTCAGCTATTATAATCGTGGGATGTGATTTACTCTAATCGGAAATGGCGTGAGAATCATGCAATTCGTTCCTCGTTGCCATGGATTCAACCCTTGTCCTTGGAAAAAATGTAATGTTTTTATCAGACTTCTGTGTTTTGCAAACTCATGACTGAGTTTGGAAATTGTATGTTTCTTTCATTTTAAAACTGGGAATTAATATTTATGCTTTAAACAGCTTTTTACCTATATAAGTGTATTTGAAATACCTGGCTTCTACAGTACCTGGCTTCTACATGACCCCATTGAAGTTGGCTTTCCACAGTTGTTCTTACTCTGGATTGTTCTTTGTCCTTTTCTTAGTTAGCCTAAACCTTACAATAAAACGATCATTATCCTCTTAATGTCTCTTACTGACAGTTGATCCACCTCATCCCCCAATAAGTCTAGTAGCCCCGTTGGACTAGAAACTTGCCAAACGAGTTTTTTTAAAAACAGGAGTTACTATTGGAAATTCTCTTGAACACACACTGAACTCCCTGCCTTTTACACGGCTATCCCAGTCTATATTTAGGTAATTAAAGTCACTCACTCTACCTACTCTATAATTTTTGTACCTCACTATTAGTTATAATTTTTGCACCTCACTATTAGTTTACTGCTACAAGTTACATGAGCTTTGACATTAGAACATAGAACAGTACAGCACAGAACAGGCCCTTCGGCCCTCGATGTTGTGCCGAGCAATGATCACCCTACTCAAACCCACGTATCCACCCTATACCCGTAACCCAACAACCCCCCCCCCCCCCCCCCCCTTAACCTTACTTTTTAGGACACTACGGGCAATTTATCATGGCCAATCCACCTAACCCGCACATTTTTGGACTGTGGGAGGAAACCGGAGCACCCGGAGGAAACCCACGCACACACGGGGAGGACGTGCAGACTCCGCACAGACAGTGACCCAGTCGGGAACTGAACCTGGGACCCTGGAGCTGTGAAGCATTTATGCTAACCACCATGCTACCGTGCTGCCATTGATTTGTTAAAGAAAGGTATTTCTCGTCATTAAGATAGAATAGAATTTCATTCAATATTTCCAGCAGAATACCCACTGAATAAAACAGTAGCAGTGTTTAATTCAAGGTGACAACTTTTTTTAAATTTAGAGTACCCAATTATTTTTTCCAATTAAGGGGCAATTTAGCATGGCCAATCTGCCTGTCCTGCACATTTTTGGATTGTGGGGGTAAAACCCACGCAGACACGGGGAGAACGTGCAAATTCCACATGGACAGTGACCCAGGGCCAGGATTCGAACCTGGGTCCTCAGCGCCGTAGGCAGCAATGCTAACCACTGTGCCACCAAGGTGACAACTTTGATGGCAGCTCGGTAGTATGAGGAAGAGAAGGAAAAGGTCTGAAAGTAATTTTTGTACCGCTGAGCAGAACAATGGGCAGTAAATACCCTATTACAAAATGAGCAAGAGCAAGTGATGGTACCGAGTCCAAATTGTTTGGTTTCGACCAATAAATAATGTGACAGGCTCAGAGTTGCTTAACATGCTTCCTCAGCTGTTTGACAGCCAAAACTGTTTTGAAGATGAAAGCATCATTCATAGACACATAGAAGATAGGAGCAGGAGGAAGCCTTTTGGCCCTTCGAGCCTTCTCTGCTATTTATCACGATCATGGCAAATCACCCAACTGAATAGCCTAATCCTGCTTTCTCCCCATAACCTTTGATCCCATTCTCCCCAAGTGCTATATCTAGCCCCCCAATATATTGAATGTTTTAGCATCAACTACTTCCTGTGGTAATGAATTCCACAGGCTCACCACTCTTTGGATGAAGATATGTCTCCTCATCTCTGTCCATAATGATTTACCCAGAATCCTCAGACTGTGGCCCCTGGTTCTGGACACACCCACCATTGGGAACACCTTCCCTACATCTACCGTGTCCAGTCCCGTTAAAATTTTATAAGTCTCTATGAGATTCCCCCCTCATTCTTCTGAACTCAGAGAGAACAATCCCAACCTAGTCAACCTCTCCTCGTATGACAGTTCCACCATCACTGGAATCAGTCTGGTAAACCTTCGCTGCACTCCCTCCAGAGCAAGAACATCCTTCCTCAAAAAAGGAGACCAAAACTGCACACAATATTCTCGATGTGGCCTCACCAAGGCACTGTATAATTGCAACATATCTCTACTTCTGTACTCGGCACCTCTCGCAATGAAGGCCAACATACCATTAGCCTTCTTTCCCGCCTACTGCATCTGCATGCTTCCTTCAGCGACTGGTGCACAAGGACACGCAGGTCCCACTGCACACTCCCTTCTCCCAATTTACAACCATTCAGGCAGTAATCTGCCTTCCTGATTTTGCTTCCAAAGTGAATAGCCTCACACTTATCCAAATCATACTGCATTTACCATTGATTTGCCCACTTGCTCAACCTGTCCAGATCATGCTTTAGGATCTCTGCATCCTCGTCACAGTTCACCCTCCCACCCAACTTGGTATCATCTGCAAACTTTGGGATGTTACATTTTGTTCCCTCATCCAAATCATTAGTATATATTGTGAATAGCTGGGGTCCCAGCACGATCCCCGTCTGGCTGCCAATTTAAAGGATCCATTAGTTCCTACTCTGTTTCCTCTCTGCCAACCAGTTTTCTATCCACCTCAATACACTTCCCCCAATCCCACGTGCGGGTTAGGTGGATTGGCCATGCTAAATTGCCCGTAGTGTCCTAAAAAGTAAGGTTAAGGGGGGGTTGTTGGGTTACAGGTATAGGGTGGATACGCGAGTTTGAGTAGGGTGATCATGGCTCGGCACAACATCGAGGGCCGAAGGGCCTGTTCTGTGCTGTACTGTTCTATGTTCTATGCTGCGGGACTTTTGTCAAACGCTTTCTGAAAGTCCAAATACACCACATCGACTGGATTTCCCCTTCATAAATCCATGTCGACTCTGACTGATCATGCCACTGCTTTCTAGATGTTCCGCTAAGTCCTTGATAATGATTCAAAAATTTCCCCCACTAACAATCCCCACTATCATCACAAAATACATCTTCACATTGTTTAAGAAAATAAAACAACCAATTCCCTCACTACTGAAGTTTTTGATGAGTACAGTCCATTGCCTGAGCAATACTTTCTGGAAGGCTTGCAAAAACGTAGTGAATTTAAAATACAGACAACTTCTTGCAGCAGAAGGGAGTCCTGTCTGCACAACCCCACCCTTGTCCTTAATTTGGGAAATAGGGGATCGGTCCATTAAACTACTGATGTTACTAACCAAAGTGGAAACCTATGCTTGGTTATGAGGCAGCACCAGCTTTAAGCCAGAATGCCCAGACCCCGTGGGACGAATTAGTACAACTTTCTTATGAAGTGAGGAAGTCAATACTTTTTTTTTGGGTGAAGCCAAAATATATGAAGACACTTGGGCTGCTTCAAGTTCCCGATAAATTTTTAGCAGGTAGCAGTATGAATAGTTACACAATATGAACGGTGGGATTTTCTGCTTTATCCGCCTTTTCAGAATCTATGTAAAGCCTGGTCTCTACACCAGTTGTGACACTTGATTTTGTTCGAAGAGCATTAAACAGTCTGCTACATGGCTCAACTTTTTTTTTTAAATTTGTCATTTCTTTCCTCTTTTTGAAGGTCATTTTGGGGTTTTTTTCCCCCACAGTGAGGTGCAACAGTTTTTGATGTATTTTTAGTCACATCACTGTTGTTTATCGTGAGATGCAAACACATCTTCCCACCTAACAGTTCCATTAAACACTTCCAATTCTCAGCCTACTGTGTTAGTCATATTTTGGTACAAGGCGCAATAGGTTCATGTCCGGGGTGCATGAATCCAAAGATGCTAGAAATGGATGTTCCTCAGCAACTTGTAACTTTCATATTACTTAAAGAGCAGTTTAAGTGAATAATTGTGAAATTAATTTACGTTTTTTTAAATGCATTCAAACTGCAGCTATTATATCTAGTGTTGCCAACTAACAAAAAATGGCCATTATGGAAGGCAAAAATCATTCCAGGGCATTAGCCAGCAAGCTATTTTCAAACTGCTGCATTACATGGCCAAATAAAAGCTGCAGCCAGTCATATGGGCAAATCAGTCGAAGTCTTACTTTCTCTCGTCTCATAAGGTAATGTCCCCTGCATCTTACGACGTGAAAATCCAACTCACTTGGCTGCTGCAGAATGTATAACGGCATTCTGTTTGAACTCATCTCAACACCACCCACATGGAAGAGTAATAGCAATTTGCAGCTGCGTGCACATTCCTTGCACCTGTAGCGTTTATGAAGCTTGTGCGTGGTTTATTTACTAGAAGCCACAGTCTCTGGAACATCTTTATCTAAAATTTACAACATTTTTTAAAAAATGACTTGTTATTAAAAATATCCAGTTATACCAGATTTTATTGGTATTTTCTGCCCTCTAACCTCTCTATCTTAACGATCACAAATGTGAATGGTGTTCTCCAGAACTTTCCTTTCCTACCTTCCGAGCTCTAAACATATATACAACATGCAATAAAAGCCTAGTTCTTCTTATAACCCTCCTTTCATTCCTCTGATAAGTCTTCAGGCATTTAAATAGCCAATTCCCAGGTTTTAACTGCCTTAGAATGGCTGTTAGACGCTCTTATTAAAATCAACTCTACTTTGCTGTCTCATCACTCAAAAAGTATCTGTTTTGCATCATTTAAATGACTACTTATTGATTTAACTGGTCTTATCTTCACAGCCACAGGTGATAAGCTGCATTAAAGGCCTTTGATCTGTCACATCAGTTTCTCCAGCTGATTTGTAGACTCGTTGAATTTGTGACATGCCAGACCTGAAGCTTAAATCCAACTAAACATTTTGCAGAAAATTCATTAAAGCCTCCAACTACTTTAGAAAATTGGTAGGCTTGCTTGCTTCACATACTGATCGCTTTTATGATCTACTATTGATCTGCAACAAATGAAGTCCAGCTGATGAGAAAATCTAATATTTTCTGCCTCTAAAATAAGGGACTTCCATATCATTGCTGACTCGCTGTTTCAATCAGATGTGCTAAGGCAGCTGCTGGTAGAATCAAAGGCACAAGATACATGGAAGGAGGAAGGAGGTTGCCAAGTACGTGGTTCCAATTGAGAGACGAACACGATGAAGTTATCAATGCTCCGCATGTTTTCCTCAGATCTTTATGGGGCGAGCGGCACAGCAGTTAGCACTGTTGCTTCACAGCCCCAGGGTCCCAGGTTCAACTCTGGCCTCGGGTGACTGTCTGTGTGGAGCTTGCACTTTCTATCAGTGTCTGCGTGGTGCTCCGGTTTCTTCCCACAGTCCAAAGAAGCACAGGTTAGATGGATTGGCCACGCTAAATTGCCCCCTAGTGTCCAAAATGTTGGATGGCGTTAGGAGGAATAGGGTGTGCTTTTGGAGAGCTCTTTCCTAGGGCTGGTACAGACTTAATGGTCCGAATGGCCTCCTTCTGCACTGTAAATTCTATGATTCTGTGAAAAGGAACGATTGAGTTTAGCAAGTTCCGGGTTGTGTCAGGCCTTCCTTCTCATAGAACACAACTATTAAAAATGTTAGCAAGGTACGCAAAGGCGGCTTCTGGTAGATTAGATGGTTTGCGATGTTTAGGAGGCTCCCAGTGAGGTGGGTGTCTGTTTAATTCATTACCACGAGCAAGAGTGTGTTCAATCCGAACTGGTATAAGTTTACAGAATGTAGTACACAGTAAAACTATAAGAGTGAGTGTATATGGATAGAGGTGAGCGATCAAAAATAGATGAAAAAGAGGACTAGGCAGTCAATAAAAGACAAGATTGCTAATTAGCAACAGTTACATGGATGATTTCCGAAGTTGCAGCCACGCTAAGTCTTTCACTGGGATGAAACAATGCCTGAAATCTAATGACAAAGTCATGTTTATTCCAAAGGTCTATAGTCCCTGATCAGAATAAGGGAGAAAAATTAGGTTCTTTTTTTAAATAAAAAAAAACATGCAGTAATCGCCAAGCCAGACATTAGCTTTCATAGTGACTAAACAGAGCTGAGCCCTCAGCTGAATTTCGTAAGCGGAAGTCTTCAATTTTAGATGCTTCGTACAGGACAGAATGACAGGGCAGAGATGGTCATTCAGCCCATCCTGCCAGTACTTGGAATTGAAATGCTATCCAGCTAATCCCTTCCCACATCTATTCCTTCTTTAAAATACTTTTCAAAAGGGAGGCAGCATGGTGGCGCAGTGGGTAGCATTGCTGCCTCACGGCTCCGAGGTCCTAAGATCGATCCCGGCTCTGGGTCACTGTCCGTGTGGAGTTTGCACATTCTCCCCGTGTTTGAGTGGGTTTCGCCCCCACAACCCAAAGATGTGCAGGATTGGCCACGCTAAATTGCCCTTGCGTACTCTAAATTTATATTAAAAAAAAAACTACTTTTCAAAGTTACACCATAGCTACGCTGGTCTGGAATGCTTGGGACCAAGAAATTTCTGGTTTGCAGAATGTTCTGGATTATAGAATGCCATGAGAACAAGTCAGAGAACCAGAAAACACTTTAGATATAAAAACATTTCTGAAGCATAAAACATTATAAACAGTAACAAATTTATTTCACTTTCCCAAATACTGTATTTTCTATGTTTTTATTTCTGAAATATTGTACAAAAAATGATCCAAGCTGATGCGGATATTTGCTAGGGGTGTTTCCGAATAATAGATTTACGGGATGAAAGGTTACAGTATAATGGATATTATGCTAGAATTATTCTAATTGCTTTTAACCTACTGTACAAGATTTCAGCACCTTGTTTACTTTTGTACAATACTACTTCATCACCGAAATATTTGACATTCAAATTTTTGCAAAAATGTAATCTTTTATTGAAAGTTAAAAAAATGTCAATCCAGATCGAATGGCAGCCCGGCAGGTTCAGTCGGTAGTGCATGGGATTCTTAATACCTGGGTCGTGGGTTCAAGCCTCATGTTGAGCGCTTCATTTTCCATGGGCAGCATGGTAGCACAGTGGTTAGCACTGTTGCACCACAGCGCCAGGGACCCGGCTTGGGCCACTGTCTGTGCGGAGTCTACATGTTCTCCCCATGTCTGCATGGGTTTCCTCCGGGTGCTCTGGTTTCCTCCCACACATCCCGAAAGACATGTCAGGTAAATTGGGAATTCTGAATTCTCCCTCAGTGAACCCGAACAGGCGCCGGACTATGGCAGCTTGGGGCTTTTCACATGAACTTCATTGCAGTGTTAAACTCTTTACCGGAACTGTTTGCTGCTGATGTTCTGCATGTAATATCCCAAGTGCAATGATATCCTTTCTCTTAGCAAAGAAAAGCACATCCTTCCTATTCCTGATCAAGAACGCAGTCAGAGCTTGTGACATGAGCACCTGAGAGGAAAGAAAAACAGCAAACACGGCAACAAACTAGATAGAGAAACAAGAACCACGAGCCCATCCCAGCTGTACGGGTACATCAATAATTTGCTCCTCTGGGATGATCCAATTTCCGTTTACTAATTGTATTTCCCCACAGGGACCGATAGTGCCCAGTTGGAAAATAGGGCAGAAATCATTTTTAAAAACGAAAAATGTATACTACAATGCAAAAGCAAAACTTCAACAGTACTGCATTCAAGGTTACTTCTGTAATCCAAACAGCAACAATTTCATCAAATTAATATTAACTGCAGTGTTTTGTAATCATCCCCTTAGGCATTAAACGCATAATCATGAATTGGGACCCAATGCACCATTTTTAGCAGAAGCTTCTGGTATCGACACTGCTCAAAATGCAACACCCACATTTTTCTGGAAACCATTCCTGGTCCATGGTTTGCTCCTACTCAAAGGTTTGATTGGTGTAATGAACACACAGTGGTATAATCAATTGAAACAAAAAATATGTTAATTTACTTCATTCTCTTCGACGGTCTAATTGACAAGAAACTATTGTTCTTCAACCACAATTGAACTGTTCCCTATTGAACTGTGTAGTCATTCAGTACTTCCCATATCTACACAACTCCCAGCAAGGCAGCCGACGATGTCGAAGTTTAATTTATCACTAATGCATAAAGAGTACATAGAACCCACTAATTGCAAGCAAAGAACTTGAACACACAACAGTTCAGCAATGATTATGGGGTTATTTTTCTCCCTAGTAATGAAAAGCAGTCCGTTTAAAGATTGCTTCATGGTGGTAAAATGGTGCCCACTATTTCATAGCTAAAATGGTGCCCACTATTCTGTTCATTAAGTATGTGGAGACAGTTTCAGGAACCTGGCGGGATAGCAATTTAAAATTTAAATAAACTGGAACTTGGATCTCATATACACATGCAAATGAATCAGTTATAGGAGCAGGCTGCCCTCTGTGGTAGGGGACATTGCAAGGAATAAGGAAACTAGGAAAAAGTTGATTCACAAATCAATTAAACTGATCATAGAATGAAAGTCATCCAAATGTGGCAATGTGCCATTTACCAGTCCCAAATTAGCATTTAGACTATTTAGATACTTCCCTTTTAACAGCCAATTCCCTCTGGGGAGTGATCAAATAAAACGGCATACTCCACTAGGCCAATTTTGACAATGCTCAGGAGATGTGCACTTCTGGCATATCAGACAAAACAGCCCTTTTGTTTGCCTCCCTTGTGGTGCAATGCCTAGGGTTTCAACTGTGAACCAATGAACCCATCAAGCTTATGCATTATACACAACCAGGCTGTTGGCACATTAGACCACAAGACGACTGTGCTTTTTGTGCTCTCAGCCACCTTTGGGCCCAATTCTGAGAGATAGTTATTTTAATTAAGCAGTAGCGTGTAATTGTAAGAAGTTACAATAACATTAAGATATTTAAACCACCTATTGATTAACCAGTTGATTTCTATCCTGTCAAGTGGGTTACAGTACAAGTGGGAGCTAGTTTCCTTTGTAGATTTCTCAATACAAGACTTGCAAAAGACAATTAAAAAAAACAAACAAGCACCCAATGAATAAGTCTCAACTTGCTTTTATGTCAAGATATAAAAACAAAACAAAATGCTATTAATTTACACTAATGTGCACTCTGTGACACTGTTGTTTCAGTATTTATTTGAATGGCATGTGTTTGGGATATTCCATCAATAACAATGCTAATTACCTAATAGCAGTGTTAATGTTTTCAGGCTATTTATGGATGATTCCGTGTAACTAACAATGTGGAGAATTACAACAAGCTATGCTAAATGTTATAGAGTAGGATTGTTAACTTAAACAAATTGAAGTTATTTTTAAATCTGGTGCAAAAAAATGCATCAAGATCTTTCGATCGGTTTTTCAAATTTTTATTTCCTTGACTAACCCAAGAAAAAGACCGGAAATGATAAACAAATTAAAGAGTTGGTCTAACTGCAGCTAATGAAGATTGTTACATAGAAACCAACTTTTACAAATAGATATCAGCTTCCAGCCTGCATTTGCAAAACCCAAAATCAAACATCCATTGTTGGATGTGATTCAGTGATGGGCAGCACTTTCTGAACAACCCAGAGTGTGCTAAAAGCTACATTAACAACCAATTTCAGCTTTTCATTCAGTCAAGTCATAATGTGGCTCATTTATGCATGCTAGAGGTGACATACATAGGAATCATTCTCTGTAGATAAAAAGGAATATGCTAGATTATTGCACCCATTATGTACCTGGTAGCTTGGAGAGCTGCTTTGTTCACTGTCAACTTTCCAACCAATCAGCACCCTTTTCTCCTGTAGTATAAATTGTGATCGTTTGAAATTTGGCATTCTTGCATTTGACCCAAGTGCAAGATAAAAACCTTCGACAACATGGATCTCTTTTCAGCAATAGTAATATTACTAATATGTTCCTCAAAGAAAATGTGGCAGAACCAAAACACTGAAAAATGAAATGAAAATGAAATGAAAATCGCTTATTGTCACGAGTAGGCTTCAATGAAGTTACTGTGAAAAGCCCCTAGTCGCCACATTCCGGCGCCTGTCCGGGGAGGCTGGTATGGGAATCGAACCGTGCTGCTGGCCTGCTTGGTCTGCTTTAAAAGCCAGCGATTTAGCTGAGTGAGCTAAACCAGCCCCTGTACCTCCAAGTTGAACAGTGTAGCTTTTGTGCTTAGTTCTCCACACAGTAAATTCTTGGTACTGAGAGTGTTATCCTCAGGAGCCCAGGTAATGCACAAAAGGTAGCCAGTCACCAGGATGCACACACATTAGGTGCAGTAAAGAGAGATAAAAGGTGCAGTGCTGGTTTGTTCCTTTGCCAGGGTGGAGAGATCAAGTGCGTAAAGAATAGAATGTGCTGCATCCATAGTACAATATCAACCATTTCAATCAGTATCAGTAAACGGTCACCCATTAGCGTCAAGTTATTCCATTGGTGTACCATAGAACTCCTACAGTGCAGAAGGCCATCCAGCCCATCTTTGGACTTCTCCACCCCAGAGGGCTGTGGAAGCTCAAATCACTGAGAATGTTCAAGACAGAGATTGACAGATTTCTAAATATTAATGACAACGGATAGGAGGATAGTGTGGTAACATGGCGTTGAGGAATTGAATGGCAGGTCAGGCTCAAAGGGTCATCATCATTTCCCAGAGCTAAAATACTCAACCGCTTCAACAGCATGGGGTAAGATATGTAATCATAGCCACATAACTTTCAAAGACTAATTTTCATGTATTTGTCTTACATGAAAATGAAAGACAAACAAGGATGCCGAAGTGTTACAGTTGACATTAAGTAGGCTTTAGCAAAACGATCCGCAGACTCATGGCAAAGATTTTAGATCTTCAGTAGGAAACTCAAGTCACCGAAGTTCACTCCTGCTGCTGACCACAATTCACTAACTGTTATACGTCTCCTCTTGTTTGTCCACTATCAAATCGCATCCATCAAACTCACACCCCATTTAAACAGAGCGAATAGCAGTACAGTCGTGGTTAGGGAACAAATAACTGAATATACAAGTGAATTTTCACAATAACTTAATTGCAGCATTAATGTAAGCCTACTTGTGACAATAATAAAGATTATTAAATTCAAATATCTGCCAGGATACACATCCTTAAAAACACCCACCCACAGCTCCACCATGTTTTTTTTTAAAAATCAGCAGGAGGTTCATGGTTGCTGTTGTATCAATTGCAAGGTGTTCTGTATTCAAACTTTAACTCACTTATCCTGTAATGTTAAATGAACATTAACAAAGTCATTAGATAACAGATGTCAAGATGGCAACTTTTTAAAAAAAGGTCAAGGTTTGATTTTGTCATGAAAGGAGGGTTTTCAATTTATAGACTTGGAGTTAAAGTATATTTACAGAGGGACTGCTACAAACTTTGAACTGATTTCCCCCCATAATTGAAATGCACTGTGCTCACACCTGCTTGCCATATACTTTCAACGATAACCTTGTCAGTTCAAGGCAGTACAGCTTATAAAAGTCAGAACCATTAATGCTTAACTTATAGACCACCTTAAACTGCCATGAAAATTGAGAAATATTACACCACAGCCTTTTACAGGATGTTTTAGCCATGCCTTTGTTGGAGAGGAGCATGATCATGTCAGAACTAAACTCTGTCTCTCGTGGGCAAGTAAACAGTTGTAAACACAGAGAGAAACCCACCTCTCTGGGTCTCCAAATTCTCTGGGTCTACAACAGAGAAAAAAAAACAAAGATTTACACCAGGCACGTTATTCAATTGTGCGCGAAGAGCAGTGTGGTCGGTCTTTTTGCTTTCAAAGCCAAGCTTGCATAAGGAACAGACTGGCTCAGAAAACGTGCAAATATTTGAAGGATTTCTGCAACCTTTACTTGCATTGCACATAATAATAGCAAAACGCTCTACTATTTGACAGACTCATTTGACTAAGATCCAATTATAAATAGCCCCATTGTTTGTTTTTTTTTATAAATTTAGATTACCCAATTATTTTTTCCAATTAAGGGGCAATTTAGCGTGGCCAATCCACCTACTCTGCACATTTTTGGGTTGTGGGGGCGAAACCCACGCAGACACGGGGAGAACGTGCAAACTCCACACGGACAGTGACCCAGAGCCAGGATCGAACCTGGGACCTCAGCGCCGTGAGGCGGTTGTGCTAACCACTAGGCCACCGTGCTGCCCTAAATAGCCCCATTGTTGGGGGTGGAAATGAGACCAATCTTGCTGAGTGGAGACAAAGGTAGAAATTATTTTCAGAAGTCAGGGAGTTTCATTTGGAGTTCACAATATGTGGCTTATTTAAAATTTCATGTAAACGAACACGGATATTTTTTTGAAGTTTGCAGCAAGAACAAGCTTAGTTTCTCATATTCAGTGCCCAAACACCTCCTCGCTCTTCGCAAAAACTAACAGGCAGACCAAGTTACCATTGATAGAAGAACATTTCACTCCCTTCAGAGGCAGATCACGGATATTCGGTTTTAACTTTTCAGAGATGTTTACCCCTCCAAATTATGCTGACACCTTGTTCACTCGCTTCAACCTGGCCTTTTTTCCTGACAATTCATAATATTCCTCCTCTCTTTCTCCCTCTAAAGAGAACACTCTCTCTGAGGAAGGATGTTCTTGCTATGAAGGGAGTGCAGTGAAGGTTTGCCAGGCTGATTCCTGGAATGACGGGACTGTCATATGGGAGAGACTAAGTAGTTCCGGATTATATTAATTAGAGTTTAGAAGAGTGAGAGGAGATTGCATAGAAAATTTTAAAATTCTAACAGGATTAGACAGGATAGATTCAGAATGTTCCCGATGGTGGGAGTGTCCAGAACTAGGGGTCATAGTTTGAGGATATGGGGTCAACATTTTAGGACTGAGGCGAGGAGAAACTTCTTCACCCAGGGAGTGGTGAATCTGTGGAATTCACTACCACAGAAGGCAGTGGAGGCCAAAACGTCGTGTAATTTTTTTTTTTTAGAAGGAATTAGATATAGCTCTTGTGGCTAAAGGGATTTGGCGGGGTGGGGGGGGGGGATGAGAGATAATGAATGGCGGAGCAGGCTTGAAAGGCCGAATGGCCTCATCCTGCTTCTATTTTCTATATCTGTTTCTACGTAAACACATCAGTCATGACTAAATAGTGGAGCAGACGCAATGGGCCAAATGTCCTAATTCTGCTCCCATATCTTATGGTCGTATGAGCTGTCCTCCAGTCCGCTGGCATCTCTCCTGCGGCCAGAGGAGATTTGAAAGTCATCAGAGGTCCTGCAATCCCTTATCTTGCCTCACACAGCAACCTATGATACATCTCATCTGGGCCTGGGGACTTATCCATTTTTAATTACACTAAAACCTCCTCCCTCTCAATTCTAATAGAACATAGAACAGTACAGCACAGAACAGGCCCTTCGGCCCTCAATGTTGTGCCGAGCAATGATCACCCTACTCAAACCCACGTATCCACCCTATACCCGTAACCCAACAACCCCCCCAACCTTACTTTTTAGGACACTACGGGCAATTTAGCATGGCCAATCCACCTAACCCGCACATCTTTGGACTGTGGGAGGAAACCGGAGGACCCGGAGGAAACCCACGCACACACGGGGAGGACGTGCAGACTCCGCACAGACAGTGACCCAGCCGGGAATCGAACCTGGGACCCTGGAGCTGTGAAGCATTTATGCTAACCACAATGCTACCATGCTGCCCAGTTTGATCATTTGAATTATATCACAGTCCCCCTTCCTGCTTTCGATGTCTACATTGTCCTTCATTTAATCATGCCTTCCACTCCACAGGTTGCCACTTTGGTCCACAAAGGGCCCTACTCTTTCCCAGAATATACTTATAAAACACCTCGAGATTTTCCTTCATTTTGCCCGCCAGTGTTTTTTTTTATGACCCCTTTCGCTCTCCTGATTTTTTCCCAAAAACAAGGTCAAGTATCGCCCCCTGTCTTGTAGGGCATTCTACGGCTGGCTCAAAAGGCTCTCCATGAAGCCTGAATGACAGAGCAGACGCAAAGGATTGAATAGTCTACTTTCAATGTTTCTATCTTTCTATAATGGAGTAGTTATGTTTGGCAATATAAAGCACTGGCTAGACCAAATCTGGGCTATTTTAGCAGTTCATGGCATTCCACATTAGGAAGGATATGCTGGTGTTTGAAGGTTTGAGCAGAGATTTGAGAGAATGATACCTAGACTCTAAAGGCAAAAAGAGATGCCACAATGTTTTTGCATTCCATGGAATTTAAAAAGGTTAAGGAATAAGTTGATTTATCAAATCATAAGACATCAATGGGAAATTGATAGCATAGACAGAATTTATTTCCACTGTTTGGGACAGCCTGGAGCTGGGGGCATTACAGAAGACCTTCCTGGGTTGATGTTCAGAAACACTTCAACACAACTGTTGAGAAGATTGGAACTCTTTTCTGCAAACTGCAATAAGGCCAGTCAATCATTAACTTTGAATCTAGGGGCGGCCTGTGGCGCAGTGGTTAGCACTGGGACTGCGGCACGGAGGGCCCGGGTTCCAATCCCGGCACTGGGTCACTGTCCGTGTGGAGTTTGCACATTCTCTCCGTGTCTGCTTGGGTTTCACCCCCACAACCCAAAGATGTGCAGGTTAGGTGGATTGGTCATGTTAAAATGCCCCTTAATTGGGAAAAAAACTTTGAATCTGAGATTGACAAGTGCGTGTGTTAACCAAAAAGGTACACGGGATATAGTTTAAGGTCACAAATCAGTTACAATTTTATTGGATAGCAGAACAGAGCAGAGGAGCTACTGATCCATTCCTACATTACCATTATTTGAACTTGACCAGGGTCGTGAGTCTAGTCTTTTAACTACTAGGTTACCAGGGTTTATAGTTAGCCGTATTTACCCTATTAGTACCATTCAGCATCATGTTTACAAAATCTCCCCCTCAGCCATTTGCTGTCAATAGTATAGTCCCTATTTTTCCAGTCTTTCTCCATAATTCAAAACTCAATATAATTCGATGTTATTTTATTACTGTTTCCTAGATTTAACATGTGGAATGCCTTAGCTTTAGAGAAAAAAAAAATCCTCCTTGACTGGCAAGGGAGACAGAGATGATGATGAAATAACGTGTACAAAACATAAGAAATGGGAAGAGCAGACCAGACCATATAGCCCAATACACTCATGGCTGACCAACAACTTGAACTCCACTTTCCCATTCACATCCCATATTCCTCGATTCCCTGAGAGACCAAAGCTGTGTCATCCCAGCCTTAAATATATTCAATGAAGGAGCATACCCCTCTGGGGGTAGAGAATTCTAGATTCACAACCCTCGAGTGAAAAAATATCCTCCTCACCGCAATCCTTAAATTAATTTAGTTTAAAATAAGGGAGTCTCCCATTTGAGACGGAGATAAAAAGAAATTTTTCCTGAGGGTCATAGCCCTTTGGAACTCTCTTTGCCAGAGTGGTGGTGGCAGGTTCATTGAATATTTTTAAGGCAGAAATAGATTGACTCCATTGTTAATCAAGATTCTAAGGGGGACTCCATTATTTTAAGTGGAATATGGAGCGGAGGTCACACACAGATCAGCCATGGTCTTATTGAGTGGTGGAGTAGGCTCAAGGGGCTGAATGGCCTACAACCCCTTATCCTGAAACAGTGTCCCCACCTAGATTCCACAGCCAGGGGAACCATCCTGTCCTACTGAGTGTTGCTAGATCCACAAGTGGAGAGTACTCCATCACACCCCCAACTTGTACCTTGATGGTGGACAAGAGTCAGGAATCTGTGGAGTCCAACTACCTCGGAATTCCCTGTTCTTGCGGCCACAGTATTTATGTGGCTAGTGCAGTCTCTGGTCAGTGGCAACCCCTAGGATGTTGATAGGAGATTCAGTGATAGGAATAAGACCATGAGACATAGGAGCAGAATTAGGCCACTCGGCACATCAAGTCTGCTCCGCCATTCAATCATGGTTGATATGTTTCTCATCCCCACTCTCCTGCCTTCTCCCCATAACCCCTGATCCCTTTATTAACAAAGAACCTATCTATCTCTGTCTTAAAGACACAGTGATTTGGCTTCCACAGCCTTCTGCGACAAAGAGTTCCACAGATTCACAACTCTCTGGCTGAAGAAAGTCCTCCTCATCTCTGTTTTAAAGGATCGCCCCTTTAGTCTGAGATTGTGTCCTCTGGTTCTAGTTTTTCCTACAAGTGGAAACACTCTCTCCACGTCCACTCTATCCAGGCCTTGCAGTATCTTGTATTTTTCAATAAGATCCCCCCTCATCCTTCTAAACTCCAAAGAGTAATGACCCAGAGTCCTCAACCATTCCTCACACAACAAGCTCTTCATTCCACGGATCATTCTTGTGAACCTCCTCTGGACCCTTTCCAAAGCCAGTACATCCTTCATTGGATACAGGGCCCAAAACTGCTCACAATACTCCAGATGGGGTCTGTCCAGAGCCTTATACAGCCTCAGAAGTACATCCCCGCTCTTGTATTCTAGCCCTCTTGACATGAATGCTAACATCGCATTTGCCTTCTTAACTGCCGACTGAACCTGCACATTA
Organism: Scyliorhinus canicula; assembly: GCF_902713615.1. NCBI lineage: Eukaryota > Metazoa > Chordata > Chondrichthyes > Carcharhiniformes > Scyliorhinidae > Scyliorhinus > Scyliorhinus canicula. Next base: position 35,440,143 of record NC_052151.1, on the reverse strand, counting down.
ACCTTAAGAGAATCATGACAAGTCCCTTTGTGCTTCTGATTTCCTAAGCATTGCCATTTAGAAAATAGACTATGCCTAAATTCCTCCTTCCAAAGTGCATAATCTTACACTTTTCCACATTGTATGCTTGGAAGGTCATGAGGACATGGTTTATATCTCTCTTACTGGAGATGGTGATTGCCTGGCAATTATGTAGTGAGAATGGCAGTTGCCACATATTAGCTCAAAAATAATCTTTATTAGTGTCACAAATAGGCTTACATTAACACTGCAATGAAGTTACTGTGAAAATCCCATAGCCGCCACCTTCCTGCGCATGTTCGGGTACACAGGGAGAATTCAGAATGTCTAATTCACCTAACAGCACGTCTTTCGGGACTTGTGGGAGGAAACCGGAGCACCCGGGGAAACCCACACAGACACGGGGAGAACGTGCAGACTCCGCAAAGACAGTGACCCAAGCCGAGAAGCGAACTGGGACTCTGGCACTGTGAAGCAACAATGCTAACCACTGTGCTACCGTCAAGCGGAATATTGTCCAAGTTATGGTGGAGGGAAGGCCATTGCAGGACAGCTGCAGATGGTTGGGCCTGGGACATACTCTGAGCAACTTCTGCAGTGATGTCATGGAGCTGAGATGATTGGCCTCCAGCAAACACAACCATCTTCCTTTATGCTAGGTAGGGGTCCAACCAGTGGAAGGTTTTCCATGATTCCCATGGAATCCAGTTGTGCCAGGATGCCTTGATGCCCTACCTAGTCAAATGCTGCCTTGATGTCTAGGGCAGTCACACTCACCTCACAAATGCAGTTCTTTTGCCCATGTTTGTACAATGGCCGTAATGAGGTCTGGATCTCAGCATCCCTGGCAGAATCTAAACTGGACATCAGTAACAAGTTATTGCTGTAAAAATGCTGGTTGAAAGCACTTTTGGAGATGACTTTGCTAATGATCAAGAGTAGACTGATGGAGCATTAGTTGGTCGGTTTGGATTTGTCCTGGTTTTAGTGGATAGGACATATCTGGACAATTTTCCACAATGTGAGGCATTAAGATTTCTGAGGAGACCAATAGCTCTTAAAATAAAATTTGAACTCTAGTAATTATCTGAAAGAATTGTCATTTTTAATAAAGTCTATCTTTTCTTTTAATTGTCATTTTTAAGTAAAAAACCTTTATAAGAGTTAAACAAAGCAAGTCCTACTAACTTAACATACTCGTAAACATATTTGTAAACCTGAAAATATCAATTTACCACTTCTGGTTCAACTTTTGTTTCCAACAATAGTCGCCCTCTACACAAGGGTTTGTTCACTTATCCTGGCACCAAACCAGTGCCTTTCTTCTAAGTTCCCACTATTCTACAAGGTATAAGATTTCTTGGAGTCCTTCCACTAGCATCCAGCTAAGCAATTATCCAACTCCCCTCATGACTGTGACCCTGGTCCTCTCACCAGCTCAAGCATGACCCCCAGCACACTTGTCAGTAGCTGATGAAACAACCTCTGTTTCGATAGCCCTCTGCTACTGATATACAGCTCTTGGTAGATTCTCTCTACGCTCATCCTAAAGCTACTTTCACGCCGACTTTGATTGCCAGTCACTGCAAGAACACCAAAATGAGATACATCCAAAACAACCTATAGGTTTCATAACCTATTCCTAGCAATGTGACATACCCAAAATGTTCCAGACCCAAAATGTTCCAGATAGAAAATTTAAAAACTAACCTCCAACGCTCCACACCTTACTTACGATCTGAAGGAATACTTGAAGACCTGTACTTGTTCAATAAGATCAGTGGATTTCAAACCTCTCTCCGATCTGGGGAAATCATAGAATTTACAGTGCAGGAGGCGGCTATTCGGCCCATCGAGTCTGCACCGGCTCTTTGAAAGAGTACCCTACCCAAGCCCATACCTCCATCCTATCCCCATAACCCAGTTACCCCACCCAACGCTAAGGGCAATTTAGCATGGCCAATCCACCTAACCTGCACATCTTTGGACTGTGGGAGGAAACCGGAGCACCCGGGAGAACGTGCAGACTCCGCACAGACAGTGAACCAAGCTGGGAATCGAACCTAGGACCCTGGAGCTGTGAAGCAATTGTGCTAACCACCATGCTACCTCATGATATGAATGTGAATGTCTAATGGGGAAAATCACAGGTTCCATTATGAAGCTAAGCAAGAATAATCTGTTGTTCATTGTTTTGTTTCACACCCCTAACTCTCCCACCCATTGAACTGTAAATATTTGTGGTATTTACCAGTTTCTCAAAACACAGGTCCTCTTTCATTTAAAAATTCAGTTCCCAAAAAACTAAAAGTTAAACTTCCAAATATATGAATCATAAAATTAGACATTTCTGACAGTTGGTGCCAGTTTTGTAGTTGTAATGGAACAGCTAGTTCTAGAAGACACGTCTTCAGTACTACAGCTGGGACGTTGGCACATAGCCCTTCCTTTGTCCAGTGCCTTCAGCCCTTTCTTCATATCACATGGGAGTGAATGAAGACAGGCACCAGTGGATCCGAGATAGATCATTCACTCAACGCTTTTGGCTGAAGGTAGCTAAAAATGCATCAGGGCTGTCTGCAAGACCATAAAAAAAATAGGAACAGGAGTAGGCTATTCAACCCCACAAGCCTGCTCTGCCATTCAATAGGATCATGACCAATCCTAGATTCCTCATGTCCACTTTCCTGCCTTTTCCCCATAACCCTCGATTCCCTTACTGATCAAGAATCTATCGATCTCAGCCTTAAATATACACAAGGACTCTGCCCCCACAGCTCTCTGTGTCAAGGAGTCCCAAAGACTTACCACCCTCAAGGGAAGAAATTCCTCCTCATCTCAGTCTTAAAACTGGCATCCATTTATTCTGAGACTATGAGGGAAACATCCTCTCAGCATTTACCCTGTCAGCCTCTCAAGAATCCTCTATGTTTCAATGAGATCACCTCTCATTCTCCTAAACTCCAATGAGTCGAGTCCCAACTGGTTTAACCTTTGCTCCTAAGACAACCCCTCAATGCGGGAGATAATCCTATTGAACCCTCTTTGAACCACCTCCAATGAAATGATATATTCCCTTAAGTAAGGGGACCCAATCTGCTCATGTGGTCGCACCAGTACCTTGTACATACAGGTGCAGCAAGACTTCCCGACTCTTGCATTCCAACCCTCTTGAAATAAGGGCCAACGTTCCATTAGCCTCTCTGATTACCTGTTGCACCTATGTACTCACTTTGTGTTTCATGCACAAGATTCCCCAAGTCCCAGTGTTACAGCTTTCTGCAGTTCTTTCCATTTAAATAACACTGGATATCTTCACATTTTCCCACATTAGGGGCTGGTTTAGCACACTGGACTAAATCGGTGGCTTTGAAAGCAGACCAAGGCAGGCCAGCAGCACGGTTGAATTCCCGTACCAACCACCCCAAACAGGCGCCGGAATGTGGCGACTAGGGGCTTTTCACAGTAACTTCATTGAAGCCTACTTGTGACGATAAGCGATTTTCATTTCATATTATACTCAATTTGCCAACTTTTTACCCACTTACTTAACCTATCAATATCTCTTTTCAAACTATTTGTTCCGTCTTGCAACTTGCCTTTCCACCTATTTTTGTGTCGTTTGCAAGTGTGGCTACAATACACTCGCTTTCTTCCTCCAACAAGTTATTAATATATATTGTACAGTTGTGGTCCCAGCAGGATCCTACTATTTACAGGTCGCCAACCTGATAATGAACCCCTTACCCTCACTCGCTATTTCCTGTCCATTAGCCGATTCGCTATCCATGCCAATACACTACCTCCAACATCATGAGCTCTTATGGGTTAGCCTTTTGTGAGGTACCTTGTCGAAGGCCTCATGGAAGTCCAAATACTACACATAGAACATAGAACATAGAACAGTACAGCACAGAACAGGCCCTTCGGCCCTCAATGCTGTGCCGAGCCATGATCACCCTACTCAAACTCACGTATCCACCCTATACCCGTAACCCAACAACCCCCCCCCTTAACCTTACTTTTATTAGGACACTACGGGCAATTTAGCATGGCCAATCCACCTAACCCGCACATCTTTGGACTGTGGGAGGAAACCGGAGCACCCGGAGGAAACCCACGCACACAGGGGGAGGACGTGCAGACTCCACACAGACAGTGACCCAGCCGGGAATCTACTAGTTCCCCTCTATCCACTCTGCTTGAGACTTCCTTAAAAACTCTAATAAATCACTCGGACACGATTTCCCTTTCATGAATTTTGCTGACTCTGTTTAATTAAATTATGATTTTCCAAATGTGCTATGACTTATTTAATAATTGATTCCAGCATTTTTCCAACAATAGATGTTAGGCTAATGAAAGAGAAAATGCAGGAAAACCTCAGCAGGTCTGACAGCATTTGTAGGGAGAGAAAAGAGCTAATGTTTCGAGTCCGATGACTCTATGTCAAAGTCCTTTTCTCTCCCTGCAGATGCTGCCTGACCTGCTGAGATTTTCCAGCATTTTCTCTTTCGTTTCAGGTTCCAGCATCCGCAGTAATTTGCTTTTATCCAGATGTTAGGCTAATCTGCCTACAGCTGCACGTTTTTTGTCTCCCTCGCATTTTGAATAGGGGTGTCACATTGGCAGTTTCCCAATCCTCCAGTAATTCTCCAGATTCCAAGGATTTTTGAAAAATTGCAACCAATGCATCCACTATCTCTGTAGCCACTTGTTTTAGGATCCTCAGATGCAAGCCATCAGGGCAGGGGGCCTAGCCCCATTAGTTTGTCTTATGTTACTTCTCAAGCAATGGTGACAGCATTTATTTTCTCTTCCATATTCTTTACTATTAATGGGTTGTCCAAAGTATCTTCCACCGTAAAGACCGATGCAAAATACCTGTTTAACTCCTCTGCCATTTCCTCGTTTCCATAATTATCTCCTCACTGTCAGTTTTTATAACCCTCACTAGTTAGAAACATAGAAAAAAAGGAGGCTGCCATTCGGCCCTTCGAGCCTGCTCCGTCATTCATTATCATCGCTGATCATCCAACTTAATAGTCTAATCCTGCTTTTCCCCCATATCCTTTGATACCACTCGCCTTATGTGCTATATCTAAGTGCTCCTTTTGAAAAGAGACTTTGACCATTGATTCTAGACACACCCACCATCGGGGACATCCTTCCTGCATCTACCCTGTCTAGTCCTGTTAGAATTTTATAGGTTTCTAAGAGATGCCCCCCTCATTCTTCTAAACTCCAGTGAATACAATCCTTACAGATTCAAATCGCTCCTCATACATCAGTCCTGCCATCCCAGGAATAAGTCAGGTAAACCTTCACTGCACTCCCTCTAGAACAGCAACATCCTTCCTCAGATAAGGAGACCAAAACTGCACACAATATTCCCGGTATGGGCTCACCAAGGCCCATAATTACAGCAGACATTCCTGCTCCTGTATTCGAATCTTCTCGCTCTAAAGGCCAACATACCACCTGCTGTACCCGCGTGCTTACCTCGAGTGACTGGTGTACAAGAACACTCAGGTCTCATCACATATCCCCCCCTCATAATTTATGGTCAGATAATAATCTGCCTTCTCATTTTTGCTATCAAAGTGGATCACCTCGCATTTCTCCAAATTATACTGCATCGGCCATGCATTTGCCCACCCATTCAACTTGTCCAAATCACACTGAAGGATCTCTGCATCCTCCTCACAGCTCCCCCTCCCACCCAATTTGGCAATCCCAGTTTATCATCCTAGTTTATTTTCTCCCCGTTTGTGATAGACATAGAACATACAGTGCAGAAGGAGGCCATTCGGCCCATTGAGTCTACACCGACCCACTTAAGCCCTCACTTCCACCCTATCCCCAATAACCCCGCCAACCCTTTTTGGTTACCAAGGGTAATGTTTCATGGACGCACACACGCAACGTGCAGACTCCGCACAGATAGTGACCCAGCAGGAAATCGAACCTGGGACGCTGGCGCTGTGAAGTTACAGTGCTAGCCACTTGTGCTACCCATATATTTTTAGTTCTCCTTTGGATGGATTCTGAATATGTCCCAATCATCGGGGCTATCACTGGCGTTTGCCTCCTTATATTCTTTTTCTTTCAACTTGATACTTTCTTTAACTTCCTTGGTCAGTGATGATTGGTTTATCCCTCTTAGAATCTTTCTTCCTTACTGGGATACATTTCTGCTGAGTCTTGAATATCATCCTTAATGTCTGGCTCTGCCTGTTTACTGTATTTCCTACTACTCTATCCGCCCAGTTCACTTTAGCAAACTCTGTCCTCATTTCATTGTAATTCCCTTTATTTCAGTTAAACACTGGGGTGTAGGGTTTCCCCCAATCACTGATGTTTGTGGAGTTTCCTACCACTGTTAATTGTCTACCACCATTTGTGACCGAACGAGGCAGGGCCTCAGAGCTTTGACCTGATCCATTGGTTGCGGAATTGCTTTGCTCTATTACAGGCCACTTCCAGTGTTTAATGTGCATAAATCCCGTATTGAAGCTGCGCTGCCTCCTGATGCCATGCTCTCCTGTATTCCTCACTGAACCAGGATTAATCACAATGGTAGAATTGAGGGGCTTGCCAGGCCATCAGCTTCCAGATGGTGATTAAGTTCTGTTGTTGATGGCCAAGATTATTATCTCATGGGTGCTCAGTTTTGAGCTGCTAGATCTATTCTGAATCGATCCCATTTAGCACAGTGGTAGTGCCAAAAATCATGATAGATAGTAAAGTATCCTCTGGTGTGAAGAGGGGGTTTTGTTTTCATAAAGACTGAGCAGTGATCATTGCTATTAAAACCAACATGAACAGATGCATCTGCAAAAGGTAGATTGGCAAAAGTAAAGTCAGTTAGGTTTCCCCCTCATTCTGGTTCCTCACCACCTACTGTAAGTGCAATCTAGCAGCTGTGTCTTCCAGAACTCAGCCAGATTGGTCAATACTGTAGTGGTGCTACTGAGCCACTCAATAAATAGACATTTGAAGTCCCCATTCGAGTACATTGTGTCTTTGCCACCCTAAGTGCTTCTTCCAGCATAAAAAAGCACTGATTCATCAGCTGTGATAGGTTGTTCTGGAGTCACTGTTGAGGTCTCTCAGGTCCTCTCCCTCCAGACCGTACACCATTGGTGGGTTTGTCCTGCCGGTAGGGCAGGACATAGCCAGGGATGGAGGAGTTCAAACATTGTTCAAGTTTGATTTTGTCAGGCAATTACTTCAATTCTGGCACCTTGAGGATTACTGATTTTAATCACTTCATTATTGGTAGCTTCGCCTTCAATTGCCAGTTGAGTATTGAACTCCCTCCACAAAGCATTCTCTGGTTCTCTTCCTTTAAGACATTCCTTAGGGCTACCTCTTTCACCAAGCGTTTGGTTATTTGCCCTAATCTCTCCTGTCTCGGTGTCGTATTTTGATAATGCTCCTGCAAAACATCCTGGACTATTCTGCTATGCTAATACATTCAGGTTAACGACCTGAAAACACCACACGGACAGTGATCCAGGGCCAGGATTGAACGCAGGTCTGCAATGCCATGAGGCAGCAGTGCTAACCATGCAACACATGCTGTGGCTGTAGATTTTATGGATTTAGAGCATTGGTGAGGTGGGCAAAATATCACGTGTCCCATGGAAAATGGCTATCAGTCTCAAGAGCTGACATTTTTGGAAGGTGGAGAATTGAAAGCCGGCCATTGGAGTGGATTAAGGTTTTAGCAGAAAATGGGGTATGGTAATGGGGGGAGGCAGGAAGTGTTTAAGGTGGAAGTAGGCTTTCTTTGATAGGGAATCAAATGCTCAGCTCCAGGTTGGCACGAATGCTGAGGTTGCACACATTCTAGTTCAGCGAATGGAGTAGATGGTGGTGACGGTACGGAGTAGATGGTGGTGACGGTACAGAGTTAGAGGAGGAGGTCAAGACAACGGCAATTGTCCGACCAACGTGTAATAAACTGAAAGTTTGAGCTACCCAAGACAAAGCACCATCCAAGACAAAGCAGCCCACTTGAGCGGCACTCCAAACAGCATCTTAAATATTCAGTCCCACCACAACTGGTGCACGGTGGCAGAGTGTACAGCATGTAGAAAGATGCATTGCAGCAACGCACCAAGGCTCCTTCAACAACACCTTCCAAGCCAGTGTCCTCTACCACCTAGGAGAGTAGAAGACACAGGGAAACCACCACCACCTGCCAGTCCCCTTCCAAGCAATTCACCATCCTTACTCGAGATTATAATTGCTGTTCATCATTGTTGCCAGGTCAAAATCCTAGAGCTCTCTCCTTTGCATCACTCTGGGTGTACGTAAACCACATGGCCTGCAACAGTTCATCGAATTTAGTGCAGGAGGCCATTTAGCCCATCGAGTCTGCACCGGCTTTTGAAAAGAGCACCCTACTTAAGCCCCACTCCTCTACCCTATCCCTGTTATCCCCATAACCCAGAAACCACACCTAACCTTTTTGGTCACTCAGGGCAATTTATCATGGCCAATCCACCTAACCTGCACATCTTTGGACTGTGGGAAGAAACCCACGCAGACACGGGGAGAACTTGCAGACTCCGCACAGACAGTGACCCAAGCTGGGAATCGAACCTGGGACTGTGGAGCTGTGAAGCAACTGTGCTAACCACTGTGCTACCATGCTGCCCACCATCATCTACTCGAGGGCAATTTGGAATGGGTAATAAATGCTGGCCTGGTCAATGCTACTTAAATTCCATGAACGAATAAAGGGGCATTCCACAATATTGTTTGTGATTTTGATTAGTTGTTTTGGTAAAGTGGTAAGAATAAATTCGACATCTTGAGGAATGGCAGCACAACTTCACCATTTTCCCTACAAAGGATTTGGAAAGATCGCCCTTAAATGCTTAACTGTTGCATTTTAAGGTAAATGTTTTTGGCAGGGAAGATACTGATGTAGAGAGCTAAACATTGAATTCTGTTCCCTCAGTAAGGAATAAGTGATTTATTAATTTGCCTCAATAGTCAATAAACATCTCACACCCATTGTACTGGGAGGTGTCTGGGTCTAGTGCTCAGCAGAGTCTGTCTGACATACTGCCTTTCATGTTTGCTGACACTCAACTGACAGCTTTGGCTGAGCTCAGATAGAAAAGGCAGGAGCGTAGGCAAATTATTTTGCTTATGCCATGCAATGCGAATGCATGCAGCCTGTTCATTATTGCAGTACCTCCATGCTTAAAATCAAAGGCCTCCCAAATCCTGGCAAAGGCCCAAAATTACCAAGCTACCGGCCAATGTCCCTGCTTCAGTACATTTCAAGCTAACCAAGTGCTTCATCCTCCAGCGGTTTCAGCAAGGAAGAAGCACATGAGATCAGTGGTATTAACCACTTTCAGCGAAAATTACTTTCAAAATGAATTTTAAGAGGAAATTTTTCTTGACCTCACTGCCGGGTACAATGCAGTCTGGCACACTGGCCTATTTGTCAAAATATCAAGAATTTGGGCAGCACGGTGGTGCAGTGGTTAGCACTGCTGCCTCACGGCACTGAGGTCCCAGGTTCGATCCCGGCTCTGGGTCACTGTCCGTGTGGAGTTTGCACATTCTCCCCGTGTTTGCGTGGGTTTCACCCCCACAACCCAAAAGATGTGCAGGCTAGGTGGATTGGCCACGCTAAATTGCCCCTTAATTGGAAAAAATGAATTGGGTACTCTAAATTTATTTATTTTTTTAAATCAAGAATTCTCCCTCCCTGGGATACTGACTCCATTGAAAGCGGTGCCCAAGACAAACGATTCAGGGTATGTATATAGATGACACGACTAGCGCCTGGTTGAAACAGACTCCATGGGCTACTCCATGGCTCTGTCTTAGCCCCCATCTATCATGTACAACTTTTACTTCAACAACCTACCTCGCCAGCCCAATCCTGGATGTTTAACCAGACACATGACATCTGCTGTGACATGCAGGTGCTGCTGACTATCCAAGCTCAAAAACGCAGTAAATAATGATATTGCAAAGCTGGCCGACTACTGCAAGACACAGTGCCTAAAAACAACCACATTCACAATACCAGAACAGAGATGGAAGTCAACATCGTCCTTGATGGCCAGAGACTGAAACACAATCTTAATCTTGTTTATGTAGGCAAATCTGTGAGAAGTGCAAAAACAGGAGGGTAGTAATATCAGGGGTTTTTAATTACCTCAACATTAGCTGGAATAGTTTGTGTGGAAGGAATGAGGGAGCAGAATTCTTACTGTGAACGTTTGTGGCCATATGTAGCAAGTTTAACAAGAGCCTGTGCAGTTCTGAATTTAGTTTTAAGAAATGAAGCTGGTCAGGTGAAAGGAGTGACAATGTGAGAGTATTTAGTGATCACAATTCAGTTAATTTGAACATAATTATGAAAAAAAAAAACAAAAACAAAACGGAGCTAAAATTCAAAATTGGGGAAAGACCAATTTTATCAACCCGAGAAGTGATTTAGCAAATTTGAAGATAAATCAGTGTTAGGGCAGTGGGATGCATTTAAAGGGGAGATCAAGGGGCTCACTGTAAACATGTCCCCACAAAAAAAGGGTGGGACAGCCAAATCTACAGTTCCCTCTATGTGTAGGAGCCTCATGGTAAGAAAGTAGAAAAAGAAAAGCTTATGTCAGACGCCAAGAACTCAATACTACAGAAGGCCAAGGATATAGAAAGGGGGTTGAAATCAAAAAGGAAATTAGGAAAGCAACAAAGGACATGAAAGAATATTGGAAAGTAAAAACAAGGAGAACAAAAGACGTTTTGTCAACAATCCCAAAGGATAAAAAAAGTTGGACGCCTCAAAAACCAGAAATGTAACCAATGTACTAGGTCCCCTGCTTTTTGTTGTATATTTGATCATGAAATTGAAGAGGTAGGTCATTCAGAATGATTTGGATGTAAATGTAGGGGGAATGATCCAAAAGTTCGCAGGCAACACAAAAATTGGCCGCATGGTTGACAACGAAGAGGATAGTTGGAGAAGGAAGATATCAATGGACTGGTCAGGTTGACAAAAAAGTGGCAAATAGAAGAATGGAGAAGTGTGAGGTGACACATTTGGAGAAGGCAAAGATATTACACAATAAATAGGAGGAAAGAGAGGTGGAGTGGAATGGAGGTATTTTGGAGTGAACGTCCACATCACTGATGGTAGCAGGACAGGACAATAAGGAGGTTAAACAGGCAGCATATGGAATATTTCCATTTGTTAGCCCCGGCATAAAAGAGCAGCGAGGTTATGCTGGAACTTTATAAATAGGGAGGCGGTGGCATAGTGGTATTGTCGTTGGACTAGGAATCCAGAGACCCAGGATAATGATCTGACAACCCCGGCTCAAATCCCACTGACAGGTGATGGAATTTAAACTCAATAAAATATCTGGAATTAAAAGCCTCATGATGACTGTGAAACCTTGTTAATTGTCGTAAAAACCCATCTGGTTCGCTATTATCCTTTAGAAAAAGAGACGGCAGAGGCACAGTGGTTAGCACTGCTGGATCACAGCTCCAGGGTCCCGGATTCAATTCCAGCTTCAGGTGACCGTCTGTGTGGAGTTTGCACTTTCTTTCCATGTCTGTGTAGGTTTCCGCTGGGTTTCCTCCCACAGTCCAAAGATGTGCAAGGTAGGAGGATTGGCCATGCTAAAATTGCCCCTTAGTATCAAAAAGGTTAGGTGGGGTGACTGGGTTATGGAGATAGGGTGAAGGTGTGGACTTAAGTAGGGTGCTCTTTCCAAGGGCTAGTACAGACATGATGGACGGAATGGCCTCCTTCTGCACTGTAGGGTTTCTATGATTAGTTAGGCCACAACTTGAGTAGCGCGCAGTTCTGCTCACCTTATCACACAGAAGGGATGTAATTGCATTAGAGCTGGTACTGAGGAGATTTACGAGGATGCTGCAAGGACTGGAAAAATGCAGCTTTGAGGAAAGATTGGATAGACTGAGGCTGTGGAGAACAAGGGAGGCTGAGGGGAGATTTGATTGAGATGTACAAAATTGAGAGATCTGGGTAGAGTGGATGGGAAGGGACTTTTCACCTGGAGTGTCGTGGGGGTCTGGAACTCACTCACTGGAAATGGTAGTCGAGGCAGAAACCCTCAAACTCATTTAAGAGGTGCCTGAATGTGCAGCTCAAGTGCTGTAACCTGTAGGCTGCAAACCAAATGCTAGAAAACACTTGAGGCTAGGTGGTTTGTTTGTCAGCCAATGCAGACACAATGGGCCAAGTGGCTCCTTTCTATGCCAAAACTGTCCATGATTTTATCTAGGCATTGCCCTTGACAGAACCTTCACACCAAGATTGTGCACAGTTTTGGTCCCCTTATTATTGTGCAGTTTTGATCCCCTTAGTTGAGAAAAATGTAGTGGCATTGGAGGCAGTTCAGAGGAGGTTCACTAGATTGATTCCAGAGATATGGGGTTTGTCGTACAAGGAGAGATTAAACAGTTTGGGCCTACAGTCTCTAGAGTTTAGAAGAATGAGGGGAGATCAAATTGAGGTATACAAGATGCTAAAATGTATGGATATAGTAGACATGAAACAGATGTTTCCTTTTGTGGGGCATTCTAAAATGAGGTCATAATCTTAGGCCAAGAGGTAGCAAATTTAAAACAGATTTGAGAAACTACTTCTCCAAAAGGGTTGTGACCGATTTTTCATTAGTAATGGGTTGAAGGGTTATAGAGAATGGGCAGGATGGTGGAGTTGAGGCCAGGATGGGATCAGCCATGATCACACTGAGGGCGTTTAGGTTCGGGAGGCTGAATTGCTGACTCCCACTCCTAGTTCATGTGCTCTCGGGAGGAGATGCTCTGGCTGATTTTGCAATCCGGCATTGTAGGTAACAGATGAGGAACAGATCAGCCATGATAGAATGGTTTGATTTGATTTATTGTCACATGTACTGAAGTACAGTGAAAGTATTTTTCTGCGGCCGAGGGAACGTACACAGTACATGCATAGAACACAAAGAGAATAATCAACAGAGAACATTGACAAATGGTACATCGACAACCAGCGATTGGTTACAGTGCAGCATAGTGTTACCTGAGCAAGAGCAGCATAGGGCGTCGTGAATAGTGTTCTTACAGGGAACAGATCAGTCCGAGGGGAGTCGTTGAGGAGTCTTGTAGCTGTGGGGAAGAAGTCTTGTAGCTGTGACTAGTGGTGTTCCGCAGGGATCAGTGCTGGGACCTTTGCTGTTCGTAGTTTATATAAATGATTTGGAGAAAAATGTAACTGGTCTGATCAGTAAGTTTGCGGACAACACAAAGGTTGGTGGAATTGCGGATAGCGATGAGGACTGTCAGAGGATACAGCAGGATTTAGATTGTTTGGAGACTTGGGCAGAGGGATGGCAGATGGGAGTTTAATCCGGACAAATGTGAGGTAATGCATGTAGGGAATATACAGTGAATGGTAGAACCCTCAAGAGCATTGACAGTCAGAGAGATCTTGGTGTACAGGTTCACAGGTCACTGAAAGGGACAACACAGGTGGAGAACGTAGTCAAGAAGGCATACGGCATGCTTGCCTTCATTGGCCGGGGCATTGAGTATAAAAATTGGCAAGTCATGTTGCAGCTGTATAGAACCTTAGTTAGGCCACACTTGGAGTATAGTGTTCAATTCTGGTCGCCACACTACCAGAAGGATGTGGAAGCTTTAGAGGGTGCAGAAGAGATTTACCAGGATGTTGCCTGGTACGGAGGGCATTAGCTATGAGGAGCGGTTGAATAAAGTTGGTTTGTTCTTACTGGAACGGAGGTTGAGGGGCGACCTGATAGAGGTTTACAAAATTATGAGGGGCATAGACAGGGTGGATAGTCAGAGACTTTTACCCATGGTAGAGGGGTCAATTACTAGGGGGCATAGGTTTAAGGTGCGAGGGGCAAGGTTAAGAGATGTACGAGGCAGTTTTTTTTTTTAAAAACACAGAGGGTAGTGGGTGCCTGGAACGCGCTGCCGATAGAGGTGGTGGAAGCAGAGACGATAGTGATGTTTTAAGGGGCATCTTGACAAATACATGAATAGGACGGGAAGAGGGATACGGATCCCGGAAGTGTAGAAGATTTTAGTTTGGACGGGCAGCATGGTTGGCACAGGCGTGGAGGGCCGAAGGGCCTGTTCCTGTGCTGTACTTCTCTTTGTTCTTTGATAGTTTTTACTAACTGAATTGTGTGTTTCTAACCATCACGGTTTTGTGTGTTCACTTGTTGCGCAATAAAGGAGCTTAGTAAATACTGACCTAGTTTTACAAAGCATTTTCTCATCTGTCTTTTAAACATTTTGGAAAGGCACATGGTAGTCGTGGTGAGAAGCAAGAAAGACGCATACATCCAATTCAGAGCACAAGGGCTCATTTTTGTTATAACCCTGAGTTACGCCATCATTTCAGGATATGCTGGTAGTGCAAGTCAATCTCAAAACATAAAAGAGAAGCACGAAAGAGATTTGACTGATGCTCGTCCCGGACCCAGAGAAAGCATTAGATCAAAACTCAATGACTCTGTTCAAGGATTTATTTTGAAGAGGACAGGTAGGTCAGAAACGACAGCAATTTTAAAAAACAGAGGAGGAAAGATCTATTTTTTTTAAATATAAAGGAAGGACAATTCTTGAAGAGGGAAAATGCACAGGGCTATTGAGGAGGTGTGGGATTATTAGATAGCTTTTTCAAAAAACTAGCACAAGCTTGGTATGAATGACCTCCCACTGTGAATGACAGGAAAGGAAAAGAATCACCGACAACAGTTAGCATGGGGGTCCAGAAAGGAGGTCAGGCAGAGAGATCAGTGGAAATGGAGCTGAATGTGCGAGGGGTAAATTTCAGACAAGGCATGGGTGAAGAAAGGCTGGAAATGAGGCAGGGTTTTAATACACGGAAGTCATATGGCAGGGTGGAGTAGTGGAGGGGCTGAACTGGAAGCAAAGCAACGGTTTTGTGGTCATTAAAGCCTTGATACAAGGACAGTTTCAGTTGTTGCTCAATCACAGCGCGTCGTAACTTGGTAGCACTCTCGCCTCTGAATCACAAGTCCCAGTTTGGGGCTTGAGCAAATAAATCAAGGTCAACTCCACTGCAGCATTAAGAGAACTGCACTGCAAGAGGAACTATCTTTTAGAAAATTAGTTAAATCAAGGCCTGATGGTGAACTATTTCAAAGAAGCACAGTGGAATTATCCTAGGTAATATTCATCCCTTAAATCAACATTACAAAAAAAAGATTGTGGTCAATATCACATTGCTTTTTGTGCAAGTTTTCTGTGCAAAAATTGGCTGCTGCGTTTTCTATGTTACAACAGCGACTACACTCAAGTGGCCACAGAGAGCACTTCTAAACGCATCTGGTGGTTGTTGGAAATGCTGCATGAATGACGTTATTTTTTTGAGGAACAGATTTCCCCCACAATTAATGTTGTTTAGAACTTACTGTTCCACTACATAACCATCTCTCTGGCACTATGCCTGCTAAGTGTGCTTATGCAATGAAATGTGCCATTCCATATAACAGACCTGATTTCGACACCGCAAATAATAATGATAATAATCACTTATTGTCACAGGTAGGCTTCAATGAAGTTACTGTGAAAAGCCCCTAGTCGCCACATTCCGGCATCTGTTCGGAGAGGCCGGTACAGAAATTGAACCCGTGCTGTATTACAAGACAGCTGTTTAGCCAATGTGCTAAACCAGGCCCTTATCAGGAAGGCCCAGGTATGTCTCATGCCCAACTGATCCCAGGGGTACTCAAGTATGGCAGCAATAGGGAGCCTAAACAGGTCTCAGTGCCCACAAGCTAGGAAGGAGAAACAGTCAACCAAAAAGATTCAGCTCCCAGTGACCTTTGCTGAAAACCTGCATGAGTGGTCGTAATGATATGGGTTTGGTGTTCATTGCCAAGACTCACCAAGAATTGACAATTGCAAAGAAATTTCAATACATAAACAGCAATCTAACCCAAACAGTCTTTAATGTGTTATCCTGCATACACATACAGTCTCATCTCATATATCTTTAATCCCCTTAAATACTGACCTACCTAACTTTGTCTTGTAGTTGACATGGACTCTTTTTCACAAACATCACACAGACTCTCAAGCACTTGTGTATACTCTCGTGTTAAAGTGTCAGAGAGTCACTGTCCAGGAAACCACTTTCTTGGTCATAACATTTAAGAACAAAATGAAAATTAGGGGAAGGCAGAAGAAGATATAAACAAAAATAAAATTTTCAAGAAAGGGAAGCAGGAGGATTAGACAAAGGAAGGCCAATATGAAGAACAATCCTATCTATTGGCTTTTCAACAACAAATAAATGAGAGCAAAATAAACAGGTATAAAATGTTACAAGACCTCTCATACTAATGCAACACAAGCAGAAAATTCAATCAATTGATTCCAGGCATCCTATTTACATTGCACTCTACTTTAGGCAGTCAGGTCGCAGTTACCAAATGCTATTTGCAAGTTTTTCTATATTTCAAGACCAGTATCGAGTGAGCACATTCACAATTCGATTTGAGTCATGCCTCCTTCTGGCCAACCACAACTAAATACACATCAAGCAAAAAGTCCATAAAAACACAGAGCTCAGTTCAGACTGTGGGAGGATTGGATAAGGGACGTTGATGGGCAAAATTTTATTTCTTTGACAGGGTTGAGAAAAAAAAATGATATTCCTACAAAGTTGTTCAAATTCCTCACCCACAGTCACTCAAGGACTGCACAATGCAACTAATTAGCTGCCAATTAGAAATGCCATAGAAACTTGCCTGGACACCCAATTCCTACCACAAGCTGCATCACAGCACTCGGGACCCAGCTTCAATTCTGGCCTTGGGTGACTGGTCAGTATGGAGTTTGCACATTCTCCCATTGCCTTTGTGGGTTTCCTCCGGGTGCTCTGGTTTGCTCCCACAGTCCAAAGGTGTTGTTAGGTGGATGATCAAGCTAAAATCGCCCCTTTGTGTCCAAAGATGTGAAGGTTATCTGGGGTTGCCAGGATAGGACGGGAGTGGGTCTAGGTTGGGTGGCTTTTCAGAAGACCCGATTGCAGACTCAGTTGCCGAATGGTGTCCTTCTGCACTGTAGGGATTCTATGGATAGGTTAACCACAGCTTGCTATACCAATATCAGATGGAATTTTTCACCCCACAATTGCAGGTTTTACTTACCAGCACTTTATATTTGGGCACAAGGGTTCAAGTAGGCAACATGAGCTGTGTTGCAAAGGTGCGCAGAGTGTAAGACACACGTGTTGTTTACTTTGGCAACCATCCACACTAGCAGTTCACTTTTATATGACATACACGTCAACCCCAATTCTGGAGGGCTTTTGAGTCTGCACCAATCCTCCAAAAAAAGCACTCCACCGAGGTCCACTCTCACCCACCACACACTATCCCCGTACACTAACTTGAACATCCCTGGACACCAACAGGTAACTTAGCATAGCCAATCCGCCCAACCTGCACATCTTTGGACTGTGGGAGGAAACCAGAGCACCCGGAAGAAACCCACGCAGACACAGGGAGAACATGTAAACTCCACAGACAAGGCCGGACTTGAACCGAGGTCTCGGGCATTGAGAGGCAGCAGTGCTAGCCACTGAACCATCAAACTACCCTGTGCAAGTTCTGCTTTCAGGTTAATGTTATGGCATTACAGCAACAGCAAATATAATCAGCAAGATATTAAAACCAATGTAAATTACAAGATACCTCCAAAGCATACTCTCACTTTGCTATTTACAGTCAGGAAACAATGTTCAGATTCTACATTTTCATACTATCTGTTTTAGGAAATTTACACAAATGCACCAAATGTGATGTAATCTTACACTGCACTTATTCAGACTATAAACCAATTTGAAAGGCATAGAATAATAGTGAAGTTCAGCATAATTAAATGTTCTCTAAAGGAGGGAGGATCCAAAGATTTACTTTCACTAACGGAATGCAACCCATCAATTAAACAGTGGCTGTGAATTTCATAAACTAAACTTCAACTTGGCACAAGGTAGACCGTAAGACTGGCTGGATATAGTTTTCTGATGCTAACATTTTCTTCAGGTCCAATACACATGGTGAAAGCAAAGAATGCCAAGAACAGAGCAGAGCGCTAATGTACAGATTTCAGCAAGTTGTTCCCATCTTCAATGTCTCTCCAATTAAAAAAAAATAAGAGTCCTTCCTCAGGAGGAGGAATCACTGCCCCTCATTAGGATCCTGGGGGGGGGGGGGGGAATCGATAAAATATGATCGAACATTACGAGGGGAGAATTAGCACCTCAATTCATCAACAGTAAATGTACAACTGACATCTGCAGCAGCAGATCCACATTTGATAAGCGTGGCAGGGTTTTTGACCAGGAAATCATGAGTTGCCTACAGTAAATATGGCAAATAAAAAGTCAACACTTTCGGTATGTAATTTTTTTTTTTAAATTCAGGAAGATGTGTGCCACACCTGTTTTGTTTTGTGTTATTGAGAGAAGTGGGGAGGGGGGCATGGCAACGACACCCCCCTGTTGTTTTATTATCCTTTAAGCTTCCCATTTTTGAAAACTAAAAGGCAGCCTGTGCAACACTCTTTGTAACGGTTCAATCAGGGAACTCGCAGGCATGGTCATTCAAACAAACTGATTTAGGGCCGAGAGAGGTTGGCGATGGGGAGGGGGGGTTTCTCCGCACAGTTAAATGCAAAGATCTGCACCTTCCTCTCTTCCCCGCCACGTCCAGTCCAGACCGTTAAATAGTTTGCGGCAGAAATCAAACGGCTGTTGAAGACAGACGAGGAGGCTCTGACAACGCGAACAAACCCCCCTCCCCAAACATGGTTAGCACGGTGGGTGGCCATGCACATTTCATACATGTCTGCAAATATATAAACCGCGATTATACCCCATATGTTGCACAACACACACACACACAGCCCCTTTGCTTCATGGCTGCCCGCGGCTTTGCAGCGAGGGCTTGACAAAATGGCAAGCGCTGAATGAGAGAGCGCAGGCAGCCGGCCTGCCGGGCAGCCAGGTGGGCGGTCCACCCACCCAGCCCGAGGCTAACACATCTCACAACACCTTGTCAACCCGCCCCGGGCCTTACCTGCAGGTGTGGGTCCGAAGATGCGAACCACCGGCACCCTGTTCACCTCGCTCTCCCGGAATTCCGAGAAGCAGACGTCCAGACCCTTGACCGGGCTGGACATGTAGTAGTCGGCGGTGACAATCCTGACTGCAAACATCCTCAACGCCGGCTGGGTGTGTGTGTGTGTGTGCGGGGGGTGAGGGGGATTATAAACACCCCCCACAAAAAATATCCAGGAGGGGGGGGGCGGAATCAGGCTGGGCTGCTATGGGGGGGGGGGGGAATCAGGCTGGGCTGCTAGGGGGGGGGGGGGGGGATCAGGCTGGGCTGCTGGGGGGGGGGGGGATCAGGCTGGGCTGCTGGGGGGGGGGGGGGTCAGGGTGGGCTGCTGGGGGGGGGGGGGGGGGGGGGGGTCAGGGCTGGGTGTCTCCGGAGTGTGTGTGAGGGGGGCCGGGGGGCTCAGGCTGGGCTGCTGGGGGGCGGTCAGGCTCCCGGGACTCAGGCTGGGCTGCCGGGGCTATTGGCAGCAGCAGGTCTGGAGGAGGCTGCAGGCCTGCACACTGCCGGTGTCCATGTTGCCGTCTCCATGGCCCCCGCTCCCTCTGTGCCTCATCCTCCGGGCTGCCCGGCACATCACTGCTCACCCCGGCGCGGCAGCGAGCGGCCGTGTGTTTATAAAGCCGGCGCTGCTGTCACTCACAGCCCCACCCCCTCTCTCTCTCTCTCTCTAACAGCTGCACTGCAGCAGCGCTCGCCCGGCCCCGCCGCCAGATCAACGGGGGAGCCGAGGGGCGGGGCGCTCGCCGGATGTCCCGCCTCCTCCCTCACACCCCATTGGCTAGTCACGGCCCGCTGGGCGCGGACGCTGATTGGTCCATGCGGAGAGTTGAAGGGCGGCTGACATCCAGCTCCGCCCGCCCCCCGCTCGCCATTGGCTGGGTCTCTATTATTGCGCAACCGCGATTCCAGCCGCGCTGACTGGCGACTGCTCACCCGGTATGGCAACTGCTCAGCCCGGTATGGCTACTGCTCAGCCCGGCATGGCAACTGCTCAGCCCGTCATGGCAACTGCTCAGCCCGGTATGGCTACTGCTCAGCCCGGCATGGCAACTGCTCAGCCCGGCATGGCAACTGCTCAGCCCGGTATGGCTACTGCTCAGCCCGGTATGGCAACTGCTCAGCCCGGTATGGCAACTGCCCAGCCCGGTATGGCAACTGCTCAGCCCGGTATGGCAACTGCTCAGCCCGGTATGGCAACTGCTCAGCCCGGTATGGCAACTGCTCAGCCCGGCATGGCAACTGCTCAGCCCGGCATGGCAACTGCTCAGCCCGGTATGGCAACTGCTCAGCCCGGTATGGCGACTTCTCAGCCCGGTATGGCGACTGCTCAGCCCGGTATGGCGACTGCTCAGCCCGGTATGGCGACTGCTCAGCCCCGTATGGCGACTGCTCAGCCCGGTATGGCGACTGCCCAGCCCGGTATGGCAACTGCTCAGCCCGGTATGGCAACTGCTCAGCCCCGTATGGCAACTGCTCAGCCCGGTATGGCAACTGCTCAGCCCGGTATGGCAACTGCTCAGCCCGGTATGGCAACTGCTCAGCCCGGTATGGCAACTGCTCAGCCCGGTATGGCTACTGCTCAGCCCGGTATGGCAACTGCTCAACCCGGTATGGCAACTGCCCAGCCCGGTATGGCAACTGCCCAGCCCGGTAATGCAACTGCTCAGCCCGGTATGGCAACTGCTCAGCCCAAGATTGAAAAAAACTACAGAGAGTCGTGAACACCGCCCAGTCCATCACACAAACCTGCCTCCCATCCATTGACTCCATCTACACCTTCCGCTGCCTTGGGAAAGCGGGCAGCATAATCAAAGACCCTTCCCACCCGGCTTATTCACTCTTCCAACTTCTTCCATGTGGCAGGAGGTACAAAAGTCTCAGATCAGGCATGAACAGATTCAAAAACAGCTTCTTCCCCACTGTTACCATATTCCTAAATGATCCTCTTATGACTGAACTGATTTCTCTTCACGCATCTTTTCCACTATGTATCTATGTATTTACATTGTGTATTTAACGTATGCCCTATGTTTTTCATAGAATCATAGAATTTACAGTGCAGAAGGAGGCCATTTGGCCCATCCAGTCTCCACCGGCCCTTGGAAAGAGCACCCTACTGAAGCCCACACATCCACCCCGTATCCCAATAATCCCACCTAACCTTTTCGGAGACTAAGGACAATTTATCATGGCCAATCCACCTAACCTGTACATCTTTGGACTGTGGGAGGAAACCGGAGCACCCAGAGGAAACCCACGCACACAGGGGGAGAACGTGCAGACTCCACACAGACATTGACCCAGCGGGGAATCGAACCTGGGACCCTGGAGCTGTGAAGCAACAGTGGTAACCACTGTGCAACTGTGCTGCCCCATGTACAGAACAATCTGCCTGGACTGTATGCAGAACAATAACCTAGAACAATAACTAACCTAGTTGCATGTGACAATAAAGCTAAATCTAGACTCCGCTGATTGGGGCAGGCTGGATAGGCTCGGCTGGCTAGTTGGCTGGATAGATAAGAACATAAAAACATAAGAACTAGGAGCAGGAGTAGGCCATCTGGCCCCTCGAGCCTGCTCCGCCATTCAATTAGATCATGGCTGATCTTTTGTGGACTCAGCTCCACTTTCCGGCACGAACACCATAACCCTTAATCCCTTTATTCTTCAAAAAACTATCTATCTTTACCTTAAAAACATGTAATGAAGGAGCCTCAACTGCTTCACTGGGCAAGGAATTCCATAGATTCACAACCCTTTGGGTGAAGAAGTTCCTCCTAAACTCAGTCCTAAATCTACTTCCCCTTATTTTGAGGCTATGTCCCCTAGTTCTGCTGTCACCCGCCAGTGGAAACAACCTGCCCGCATCTATCCTATCTATTCCCTTCATAATTTTAAATGTTTCCATAAGATCCCCCCTCATCCTTCTAAATTCCAACGAGTACAGTCCCAGTCTACTCAACCTCTCCTCATAATCCAACCCCTTCAGCTCTGGGATTAACCTAGTGAATCTCCTCTGCACACCCTCCAGCGCCAGTACGTCCTTTCTCAAGTAAGGAGACCAAAACTGAACACAATACTCCAGGTGTGGCCGCACTAACACCTTATACAATTGCAACATAACCTCCCTAGTCTTAAACTCCATCCCTCTAGCAATGAAGGACAAAATTCCATTTGCCTTCTTAATCACCTGTTGCACTTGTAAACCAACCTTCTGTGACTCATGCACTAGCGCACCCAAGTCTCTCTGAACAGCGGCATGCTTTAATATTTTATCGTTTAAATAATAATCTCGTTTGCTGTTATTCCTACCAAAATGGATAACCTCACATTTGTCAACATTGTATTCCATCTGCCAGACCCTAGCCCATTCACTTAACCTATCCAAATCCCTCTGCAGACTTCCAGTATCCTCTGCACTTTTCGCTTTACCACTCATCTTAGTGTCATCTGCAAACTTGGACACAGTGCCCTTGGTCCCCAACTCCAAATCATCTATGTAAATTGTGAACAATTGTGGGCCCAACACGGATCCCGAGGGACACCACTAGCTACTGATTGCCAACCAGAGAAACACCCATTTATCCCAACTCTTTGCTTTCTATTAATTAACCAATCCTCTATCCATGCTACTATTTTACCCTTAATGCCATGCATCTTTATCTTATGCAGCAACCTTTTGTGTGGCACCTTGTGAAAGGCTTTCTGGAAATCCAGATATACCACATCCATCGGCTCCCCGTTATCTACTACACTGGTAATGTCCTCAAAAAATTCCACTAAATTATTTAGGCATGACCTGCCCTTTACGAACCCATGCTGCGTCTGCCCAATGGGACAATTTCTATCCAGATGCCTCGCAATTTCTTCCTTGATGATAGATTCCAGCATCTTCCCTACTACCGAAGTTAAGCTCACTGGCCTATAATTTCCTGCTTTCTGCCTACCTCCTTTTTTAAACAGTGGCGTCACGTTTGCTCATTTCCAATCCACCGGGACCACCCCAGAGTCTAGTGAATTTCGGTAAATTATCACTAGTGCATCTGCAACTTCCCTAGCCATCTCTTTTAGCACTCTGGGATGCATTCCATCAGGGCCAGGAGACTCTTCTACCTTTAGCCCCATTAGCTTGCCCATCACTCCCTCCTTAGTGATAACAATCCTCTCAAGGTCCTCACCTGTCATAGCCTCATTTCTATCAGTCGCTGGCATGTTATTTGTGTCTTCCACTGTGAAGACAGACCCAAAAAACCTGTTCAGTTCCTCAGCCATTTCCTCATTTCCCATTATTAAAACTCCCTTCTCATCCTCTAAAGGACCAATATTTACCTTAGCCACTCTTTGTTGTCTTATATATTTGTAAAAACTTTTACTGTCTGTTTTTATATTCTGAGCAAGTTTACTCTCATACTCTATCTTACTCTTCTTTATGGCTTTTTTAGTAGCTTTCTGTTGCCCCCTAAAGATTTCCCAGTCCTCTAATCTCCCAGCAATCTTTGCCGCTTTATATGCTTTTTCCTTCAATTTGATACTCTCCCTTATTTCCTTAGATATCCATGGTCGATTTTCCCTCTTAGATGGGATGGATAGGCTAATGGCTGAAGCTGGCTGGCTGGATAGGCAGGATAGGGCTGGCTGGTTGGATAGGACTGGCTAGCTGGAACTTGCTGGTGATATAGACTTGGCTGGCTGCAGCTGACTGTCTGGATAGGACTGGCTGGATAGGGCTGGCTGGATAGATAGAAGGGATAGGGCTGGCTGGCTGGATAGGACTGACTAGGGCAGACTGGCTGGATAGGGCTGGCTCGCTGCATAGGGCCAGCTGGCTGGCTGCATAGGGCTCATAGGGCTGGCTTGACTGGATAGGGTTTGCTGGCTGGATAGGCAACGCTGGCTGGCTAGGGTGGATTTGGCTGGCTGGCTGGGCATGGCTGCTTGGCTGGGTCGAGCTGGTTGAATAGAAAGGATGGATCGAGCTCTGGCTGGCTGGGTAGAAAGGATGGATGAAAATTGCTTATTGTCACAAGTAGGCTTCAAATGAAGTTACTGTGAAAAGCCCCTAGTCGCCACATTCCGGCGCCTGTTCGGGGAGGCTGGTATGGGAATTGAACCGTGCTGCTGGCCTGCTTTCAGAGCCAGCAATTTAGCCCTGTGCTAAACCAGCCCTTTCCATCCAATAAAGGGGCTGGATAGAGCTCTGGCTGGGGGTGGGTGGCTAGATAGAAAGGATGAATAGAGCTCTGGAGCTGGCTGGCTAGATAGGCTCAGCGACTGCTGCTGCTCTTCTTGGTCTGTATTACTTTACAGCGCATTGTGTAAAGGTGAGGGCCAGGTTAGGGCAGGATGGCGGGTCAGAGCAGCCACAAACAAGGGGGCGAGTGGAAGCTGAAGGAGAAATGCAGAGCAGGGTGACAGAACAAATTAAATCATATTTTATTTAATGCATTCTTGGGATGCGGGTGTTGCTCGCTGCCATCCCTAGTTGCCCTTGAACTGAGTGGCTTACTAGGCCATTTCAGTGGTGGGTACTTAAGAGTCAACCGCATCACTGTGTGGATCTGGAGTCACGTGTAGACCAGACCGTGTAAAGTTGGTCGATTTCCTTCCCTGAAGGACATTAGTGAACATGATGGGTTTTTACGACAATCAACAATGGTTTCACGGCAGTGGTGTGCAGAGGTCTTGTGATGCCCGGGGCAAATCTTGATTGTATGCCCCAAAGCCCCACGTAAATATTTCATTAAATATCACCAAAAAACCTATAGAGAACGTAGTTGCACCCGTTCTAGAGCTATTCACTGACCTCTTTACCTTTAGAACATAGAACGATACAGCGCAGTACAGGCCCTTCGGCCCTCGATGTTGCACCGACATGGAAAAAAAACTAAAGGCCATCTAACCTACACTATGCCCTTATCATCCATATGCTTATCCAATAAACTTTTAAATGCCCTCAATGTTGGCAAGTTCACTACTGTTGCAGGTAGGGCATTCCACGACCTCACCACTCTTTGCGTAAAAAACCCACCTCTGACCTCTGTCCTATATCTATTACCCCTCAATTTAAGGCTATGTCCCCTCGTGCTAGCCACCTCCATCCGCAGGAGAAGGCTCTCGCTGTCCACCCTATCTAACCCTCTGATCATTTTGTACGCCTCTATTAAGTCACCTCTTAACCTTCTTCTCTCTAACGAAAACAACATCAAGTCCATCAGCCTTTCCTCATAAGATTTTCCCTCCATACCAGGCAACATCCTGGTAAATCTCCTCTGCACCCGTTCCAAAGCTTCCACGTCCTTCCTATAATGAGGCGACCAGAACTGTGCGCAATACTCCAAATGCGGCCGTACTAGAGCTTTGTACAACTGCAACACGACCTCATGGCTCCGGAACTCAATCCCTCTACCAATAAAGGCCAACACACCATAGGCCTTCTTCACAACCCTATCAACCTGGGTGGCAACTTTCAGGGATCTATGTACATGGACACCGAGATCCCTCTGCTCATCCACACTACCAAGAATTTTACCATTAGCCAAATATTCCGCATTCCTGTTATTCTTTCCAAAGTGAATCACCTCACACTTCTCCACATTAAACTCCATTTGCCACCTCTCAGCCCAGCTCTGCAGCTTGTCTATGTCCCTCTGTAACCTGCAACATCCTTCCACACTGTCTACAACTCCACCGACTTTAGTGTCGTCTGCAAATTTACTCACCCATCCTTCTGCGCCCTCCTCTAGGTCATTTATAAAAATGACAAACAGCAACGGCCCCAGAACAGATCCTTGTGGTACGCCACTCGTAACTGAACTCCATTCTGAACATTTCCCATCAACTACCACTCTCTGTCTTCTTTCAACTAGCCAATTTCTGATCCACATCTCTAAATCACCCTCAATCCCCAGCCTCCGTATTTTCTGCAATAGCCGACCGTGGGGAACCTTATCAAACGCTTTACTGAAATCCATATACACCACATCAACTGCTCTACCCTCGTCTACCTGTTCAGTCACCTTCTCAAAGAACTCGATAAGGTTTGTGAGGCATGACCTACCCTTCACAAAACCATGCTGACTATCCCTAATCATATTATTCCTATCTAGATGATTATAAATCGTATCTTTTATAATCCTCTCCAAGACCTTACCCACCACAGACGTTAGGCTCACCGGCCTATAGTTACCGGGGTTATCTCTACTCCCCTTCTTGAACAAAGGGACCACATTTGCTATCCTCCAGTCCTCTAGCACTATTCCTGTAGCCAATGATGACCTAAAAATCAAAGCCAAAGGCTCAGCAATCTCTTCCCTAGCTTCCCAGAGAATCCTAGGATAAATCCCATCAGGCCCCGGGGACTTATCTATTTTCACCTTGTCCAGAATTGCCAACACTTCTTCCCTACGCACCTCAATGCCATCTATTCTAATAGCCTGGGTCTCAGCATTCTCCTCCACAATATTATCTTTTTTCTGAGTGAATACTGACGAAAAGTATTCATTTAGTATCTCGCTTATCTCCTCAGCCTCCACCCACAACTTCCCACCACTGTCCTCGACTGGCCCTACTCTTACCCTAGTCATTCTTTTATTCCTGACATACCTATAGAAAGCTTTTGGGTTTTCCTTGATCCTACCTGCCAAAGACTTCTCATGTCCCCTCCTTGCTCGTCTTAGCTCTCTCTTTAGATCCTTCCTCGCTTCCTTGTAACTATCAAGCGCCCCAACTGAAACTTCACGCCTCATCTTCACATAGGCCTCCTTCTTCCTCTTAACAAGAGATTCCACTTCTTTGGTAAACCACGGTTCCCTCGCTCGACCCCTTCCTCCCTGCCTGACTGGTACGTACTTATCAAGAACATGCAATAGCTGTTCCTTGAACAAGCTCTACATATCCAGTGTGCCCAACCCTTGCAGCCTACTTCTCCAACCTACACATCCTAAGTCATGTCTAATGGCATCATAATTGCCCTTCCCCCAGCTATAACTCTTGCCCTGCGGGGTATACTTATCCCTTTCCATCACTAACGTAAAGGTCACCGAATTGTGGTCACTGTTTCCAAAGTGCTCACCTACCTCCAGATCTAACACCTGGCCTGGTTCATTACCCAAAACCAAATCCAATGTGGCCTCGCCTCTTGTTGGCCTGTCAACATATTGTGTCAGGAAACCCTCCTGCACACATTGTACAAAGAACGACCCATCTAATGTACTCGAACTATATCTTTTCCAGTCAATATTTGGAAAGTTAAAGTCTCCCATAACAACTACCCTGTTACTTTCGCTCTTTTCCAGAATCATCTTCGCCATCCTTTCCTCTACATCCCTAGAACTATTAGGTGGCCTATAGAAAACTCCCAACAGGGTGACCTCTCCTTTCCTGTTTCTAACCTCAGCCCATATTACCTCGGAA
Source organism: Scyliorhinus canicula (assembly GCF_902713615.1). Lineage (NCBI taxonomy): Eukaryota > Metazoa > Chordata > Chondrichthyes > Carcharhiniformes > Scyliorhinidae > Scyliorhinus > Scyliorhinus canicula. Next base: position 35,412,532 of record NC_052151.1, on the reverse strand, counting down.
GAAGAGTTCCCATCTAGCATCCTTTCCGCCACTGTAATACTGTCCTTGACAAGCAGCACCACACCTCCCCCTCTTTTGCCCCCTTCTCTGACCTTACTAAAACACCTAAACCCCGGAACCTGCAACAACCATTCCTGTCCCTGCTCTATCCATGTCTCTGAAATGGCCACAACATCGAAGTCCCAGGTACCAACCCATGCTGCCAGTTCCCCTACCTTATTTCGTATACTCCTGGCATTGAAGTAGACACACTTCAAACCACCTACCTGAACACTGGCACCCTCCTGCGAAGTCAAATCTGTGCTCCTGACCTCTATACTCTCAATCTCCCGTACCCCAAAACTACAATCCAGGTTCCCATGCCCCTGCTGAATTAGTTTAAACCCCCCCAAAGAGCACTAACAAATCTCCCCCCCAGGATATTGGTGCCCCTCAGGTTCAGATGTAGACCATCCTGTCTATAGAGGTCCCACCTTCCCCAGAAAGAGCCCCAGTTATCCAGAAATCTGAATCCCTCCCGCCTGCACCATCCCTGTAGCCACGTGTTTAATTGCTCTCTCTCCCTATTCCTCATCTCACTATCACGTGGCACGGGCAACAACCCAGAGATAACACTCTGTTTGTTCTCGCTCTGAGCTTCCATCCTAGCTCCCTAAAGGACTGCCTGACATCCTTGTCCCCTTTCCTACCTACGTCGTTAGTGCCAATGTGGACTACGACTTGGGGCTGCTCCCCCTCCCCCTTAAGGACCCGGAAAACACGATCCGAGACATCACGTACCCTTGCACCTGGGAGGCAACATACCAAACGTGAGTCTCTCTCGCTCCCACAAAATCTCCTATCTGTGCCCCTGACTATTGAGTCCCCAATTACTAATGTTCTACTCCTTTCCCCCCTTCCCTTCTGAGCAACAGGGATAGACTCCGTGCCAGAGGCCCGTACCCCATGGCTTACCCCTGGTAAGTCGTCCCCCCCACAAGTATCCAAAACGGTATACTTGTTACTCAGGGGAACGACCGCAGGGGGTCCCTGCACTGACTGCTTCTTCCCAGTCCCTCTTACAGTTACCCATCTATCTCCAGTCTTTGGTGTAACTACTTCCCTGAAGCTCCTATCTATGACCCCCTCTGCCTCCCGAATGATCCGAAGTTCATCCAGCTCAAGCTCCAGGTCCCTAACACGGTTTTTGAGGAGCTGGAGTTGGGTGCACTTCCCACAGATGAAATCAGCAGGGACACTGACGGCGTCCCTCACCTCAAACATTCTGCAGGAAGAGCATTGTACTGCCTTCCCTGACATCACCTCTAGATTTAAAAAAAAACAAGAAGAAGAAAAGGAAACGAAGAGCTTACCTGATATTCCCTCAAACCCTGCTCCCGGTGAAAGGTAAGCAAATTTAAAGGCACTCACTCACCTTCACGACAGGCCCCAAGCTGTCTCTAGGTCATCTCTAAGGTATAGGACGGCTGCTTGAGGTTAAATTGCGCTGTAAGAGTTAGTCAATTTCCCCTTAGCGCTGGGATTCTAGGGATATTGTTCTCTTCTTCAGTCATTTTGCTTTGCAGCAATGGGTGAGATGTTATGTCTCGAAAGTTGTGCCTCCCTCCTCTGCAACCCCCATGGAGAAGGATAAGAGCAGCAACGTCATGGAAATACTGTTATGACCCTTGTGGAAACAAACTACAAACAACCCAACTAAGACCAATATACAAGACTTCACTTTTATATTAGCAATCACACCAAAATCAACGTAAATTAAACATGAATTAACAGGAAAATTGCAATAATATGACCGATAAATTACACATAGCAGATACAAAGACATATCTCACACATTTCTCAGTCAGCCCATTCAGCACGTATCGCATTCATTTCAGCCACAATATCCTTCAAAACGTTGAACTTCTTCAAATCAAATTCCATCTTCATTTCTCTAAAGCTTTAGCACCAAGTCTCATCAAACACCGGCATTACTTCACCCAATTTCCACAAATATAATTTTCACAGTCGACACATTTCCAGATCCCTTCTTCACAAAACCCTGGTCATGTGGGGCCTGTTTGTGCACTATGCCAGTGCATAAAGGGTCCCCAAATCCAGATATAAAGCTCTGTTCAAGATCCGAGCTCCAGCAGCTTGCAGTCAAGTAGAACATAGAACAGTACAGCACAGAACAGGCCCTTCGGCCCTCGATGTTGTGCCGAGCAATGATCACCCTACTCAAACCCACGTATCCACCCTATACCCGTAACCCAACAACCCCCCACCCACCCACCACCACCACCTTACTTTTTTAGGACACTACCGGCAATTTAGCATGGCCAATCCACCTAACCCGCACATCTTTGGACTGTGGGAGGAAACCGGTGCACCCGGAGGAAACCCACGCAAACACGGGGAGGACGTGCAGACTCCGCATAGACAGTGACCCAGCCGGGAAGTGAACCTGGGACCCTGGAGCTGTGAAGCATTTATGCTAACCACCATGCTACCGTGCTGCCCCTGTCTCTGAGAATCTCCCATTTATAGGACCCTGGGCTTTAAGTATAAAGGGTAAGAGGGCAAAAGTTAAGAGGCCATGATGAATCTTCATAAAATACTGGTTCTGTCCCATATGGGTGCCCCTGGCCCAAATGTCAAATTCTGGGCACGACAGTTTAGTAAGTTGACAGCTATAGAGAGGGTGCAGAGAAGAGTTTAAAAATGGATCAAAAGATAAAGATAAAGAATAAATAAAACTCACCCATGGTGGCATTGATTGCCGTTGATTCGGGAGAAGAATTCGCGCCCTTTCTGTTCACGCTCCTGCCGCCGAGTGCAAAGCTGCCTCTTCACCAGCGGCGACCGCGGTGCGCAGGCGCGCTCCGGCCGACCGCGGTGCGCAGGCGCGCTCTGGCTGACCGCGGTGCGCAGGCGCGCTCCGGCCGCCCGGGGTGCGCAAGCGCGCTCTGGCCAACCGCGGTGCGCAGGCGCGCTCTGGCCGACCGCGGTGCGCGCTCCGTTCTCTTCACGCTGCTGCCCCCATCCAATCGATGCCCGGGGCCAGCGCACCGTCGGCCCCCCCCTCTGCACGCCACTGTTTCACGGTCATCATTAAAATTTTAATTCCAGATTTTGTATTGAATTCAAATGTAACCATCTGCCATGGGATTCAAACCGAGGACAAAACATTAGTCTGAACTAATGTCATAGTTTCTCCGGCACCCAAATGTATATGTACCTCCCCAGAGTCCCCCCCCCCCCACAAACAGGTGCCTACTTATGTGTTAAAAATAATATTGCTAACTGTACAGAGTTGCTGTTGTCGAGCTAGTGCACAATATCCTACCAGTTTTTTTTCTAATTTTCTATATATATATATATTTTATTCTGTGTTAATAACTGTAAATATACTTTGTTCAAAAACTCAATAAAAACCATTTATAAAAAAAAACATTAGTCTGGGTCTCTGCATTGCTAGGGTGGTGGAGTGGGATTGTCGCTGGACAAGTAATCCACAGGTCAAAGGGGACTAGGGTCTCAATCCCGGATGGTAAAATTTCCATCCAATAAAAGCCAGAATTTAAAAGTTTCATGATTGTCACAAAATGCAACCTGGTTCACTGCAATTCTTACCTGCTCTGGTCTACAGGTGACTCCAGGTCCATATTGTCCTTAAATAACCCAGGAAGACACTCGGTTGAAGTTGATGCCTACATCCCATGAACAATTTTTTATGGGCGGTATGGTGGCACAGCAGTTAGCACTGTTGCTTCACAGCGCCATGGTCCCAGGTTCGATTCCCGGCTTGGCTCACTGTCTGTGGGGAGTCTGCACATTCTCCCTGTCTGCATGGGTTTCCTCCGGGTGCTGTGGTTTCCTCCCACAAGTCCCGAAAGACGTGCTGTTAGGTCATTTGGACATTCTGAATTCCCTCTCTGTGTACCCGAATGTGGCGATGAGAGGATTTTCATGGTAACTTAACTGCAGTGTTAATGTAAGCCTACTTGTGACAATAAAGATTTTTTTTTTATGATTTAAAATGTAATAAAATATCCTAGGCACATACTAACACAATTTTTATCACCCATAGATGACAATACAGGACTTTCGTGAGGTAGAACTAGAGTAGTGTTCAGTTTTGATAACCGCACTATAGCAAGGATGTGATTGCACTAGAGAGAGTGGAGAGGAGATTCACCAGGATGCTGCCTGAGGTGGAGCATTTTAGCTATGAAGACAGGCTTTGATTGTGTTCTTTGGAGCAGAGAAGGCTCAGAGGGGCCATGATTGACGTGTATAAGATTATGAGGGCATTGACATGGTAGATAGAAAGCACTGTTCCCCTCAGTTGAAGGGTCAATAACCTGGGCATAATTTTAAGGTTAACAGCAGGAGGTTTAGAGGGGATTTGAGGAAAGCATTTTTCACCCAGAGGGTGGTGGGAATCTAGAAAGCACTGCCTGGGAGGGTAGTTGAGGCAGGAAATCTCACCATCTTTAAAAAGTGCTTGGGTCAGCACTTGAAATGTCGTAACATTCAAGGCTATGGGCCAAGTGCTGAAAGTGGGATTAGAGTAGATTGTTTTTGTTAGTGCAGGTTTGATGGGCTGAAGGGCCTCTTCTGTACTGCAGGATTCTATAGAGTCATAACAGCACTTAATGGGACCATTCAGCCCATCAAATGCATGCCAATTCTCTGTAGAGCAATCCAGCCAGTAACTCGATAGCCATGCAAGTTTACTTATGTCAAGTGCCCATCCACAGTCCCTATGAAATCATTCCGCCAGCCAGGTCAGCGGCAGGTTGCAGGTCATTACTACTCCCTGCATCAAAAAGCTCTTCTTCACATTCCCTCTTGTCCTTGCACATAACGTATTGTGGCAGATGGCCAAAACTTGAGTCAAGGTGGTTGATTTTTAGAAATGTCTTAAAGGAGTAAAGTGAGGCAGAGAGGTGTACATAAAAACACAAATAAAATAGGAGCAGAGAAGATAAAGAGACAGCATCAGGAGTAGAAAAAGAGATAGGAGCAGAGTAGATTAAGAGATAGGAGCAGAATAGATAAACAGCTAGGAGCAGGAGCAGATAAAGAGATAGGAACAGAGTAGATCAGGAGAAAGGAGCTGGAGTAGAATAAAGAGATAGGAGCAGAGTAGCTAAAGAGATAGGAGCAGACGTACATAAGGAGCGAGGGGCAGAGTAGATTAAGAGATAGGAGCAAAGCAGATAAAGCGAAAGGAGCAGAGTAGATAAAGATATAGGAGCAGGGGTAGACAAAGAGACAGGATCAGGAGTAGATAAAGATATAGGAGCAGGGGTAGATAAAGAGACAGGATCAGGAGTAGATAAAGATATAGGAGCAGGGGTAGATAAAGAGACAGGATCAGGAGTAGATAAAGATATAGGAGCAGGGGTAGATAAAGAGACAGGATCAGGAGTAGATAAAGATATAGGAGCAGGGGTAGATAAAGAGACAGGATCAGGAGTAGATAAAGATATAGGAGCAGGGGTAGATAAAGAGACAGGATCAGGAGTAGATAAAGATATAGGAGCAGGGGTAGATAAAGAGACAGGATCAGGAGTAGATAAAGATATAGGAGCAGGGGTAGATAAAGAGACAGGATCAGGAGTAGATAAAGATATAGGAGCAGGGGTAGATAAAGAGACAGGATCAGGAGTAGATAAATATATAGGAGCAGAGTAGATAAAGTGATAGAAGCAGAGTAGATAAAGATATAGAAGCAGAGTAGATAAAGTGATAGAAGCAGAGTAGATAAAGTGATAGAAGCAGAGTAGATAAAGAGATAGGAGCAGAGTAGATAAAGATATAGAAGCAGAGTAGTTAAAGTGATAGAAGCAGAGTAGATAAAGAGATAGGAGCAGAGTAGATAAAGTGATAGAAGCAGAGTAGATAAAGAGATAGGAGCAGAGTAAGAGAAGGAGCTGGAGTAGAGAAAGAGGTAGGAGCAGGAGTAGATAAAGCAATGAAATGAAATGAAAATTGCTTATTGTTACAAGTAGGCTTCAAATGATGTTACTGTGAAAAGCCCCTAGTCGCCACATTCCGGCGCCTGTTCGGGGTGCAGCCATCTGAGATCGTCACCTGCAAAGGACCATGTGAATTATGGCCAACCCAGGACTCAGACAGATACAAAGCTTCTGTGTATTTGAAAAGCAGATAGTTAGACCTGATCGAAACCCCTGATCGTTTGCATTCTAATGGCCCATTTCCCCAGAATAATAGGACTGCACTCAAGAAACCGATACGGATAAAGACTGATCAGCGCTACTCCCTTTACTCAGTGAGCCCAACCGCCAAGGTCAATGACCACTAAGGACCCGCCCAGCCACCAAGGCACCCGCCCCTTTATTGGCCAAAATCGAAGGCAGTGATCGAAGCCTGCTGAATTATTGGGTCCAAGATTAAGGACCGCCCCAAAGAGCGCAAAATCCCAGAGGGATAAAAGGGGACACAGCCATGTGTTCAGTCTCTTTTGGACCCGGCCTATGCCAACCCAACTGCAGCATAACGACCAGACAGCCAAGTTCAAGACCAACAATCTGTTGCCAATCGGCACAGGAGTTGCCAATTAATGTTGCCAATTAATAATGATGCTCTTTCGAGTCGCCAGGTATCAGATGATACCACCACAAGGCTTTACCGGATATCGATCAATGGACCACACAACCAGTTAGTCAGTTCAAAGTTCAAAGATGGTTTATTTACACACAAGGATTACTTCGACATGCAACACAAAACACTGCAACACCTAACAACTACAATAACCTATACTTAACTTCAGGGCAACTGGCTATATGCAGATGGACAAAGCCTTTGTCCGGACCTTGCGTGGCTGGGTGGAAGAAGTGGCTTTGTTTCTGCTGGGCTCATCCGTCTGGTAGCGATCGTTGGTCTGGAACTTGTCTGTCTGGTCGTTATGCTGCACTTAACGGCCATTGGTCAGTAAATGGCATCGGAAGAGTAACTATGACTGTATCAAGAAATTGGATGTCAGGCCAACATTAATTAAAACCATGTAAAACCAGAAGACAGAAAGAAGGAAAATAAAAAGACAGGGAGGCTCCATCAGAAAGTAGGATACCGTAATTCTTATGCGGTGTCTTTTTCTCATCATATGGACACCTCAGGGTTCTGCATCAAAAAGCGTTGTAAAAGGATTACTATAACCAGAGTCAAAATCTGAATCGTCACCATCTCCCGGTTGCCAGACTCGGGTCTGCCGTTTTTGTGCCGTGGCCGCGTGGGACGTTGTGGAATCCGAATCGTCATGTCTAACCAGTCTACAAGAGTTGTCTCGGTGCCAAAAAGGGGTTCGTTTGTCATGAGGCATAGGGGCGGTGGCAGTGAAGGGAAAGTTACTGTTGACGGGCGGTGGCAGTGGCTCTGGCTGTGGAAGGGGGTATAGGGGGCCAAACATGTCTTGGTCGTGGTACCGGGGCTGGAGTGACTGGGGCCGGGGAGGTTGTACCAGTGGTCAGTGATCGTGGTCAATTTGGGGAGGCTGGCGCTGTCGTCGGAGTCAAGCTCAAGGTGGAAAGTCGTACCTGCGGGCGGAGACAAGATCGGGTCTGTGGGTATGGACGTGCTGTCAGGGCTGGGGGAGGGTTGGACTAGGTTGTCGATGGGTGGGGCGGAATCATCTGCTATTACTGGGGAGATGTGGTGGGAGTGGCTACATTGGGTTCCATAGATTTTGAGCTGGTTGATGTGGAACCAACCAGTTTTACCATTAGGGTACGTTAACTTGTACACAGAGGGGCTTACTTTGTCCAAAATGGAGTAGGGTCCTGCAAATTCTGGGGGAGAGAAAAGAACTGGGATTGTAAAGGGAAACCATTACTTGCTGACTGACTGTGTACTCTACGGGGTGGATGGTTTTGTCAAAGCAGGCTTTATTCTGCTTCCTTCTAGCGCCTAGTTGGACAGCTGCAGCGAGCTGTGCTGCTTTAATATTCTCTGTGACTTGTTGGACCGCTTTTTCGTGGGTGAGGGCGGTGACTGTGGGGCTTGCCAAATCGAGACTCAATAAATATTCAATTCCCTTCATGGGCCGTCCGGTCATGAGAGTGTGGGGGGTAAATCCTGTGGAACTGGAAACGGTGTTCCGAATAAACATAAGGGCAAATGGGAGAACTGTGTCCCATGTGGTATTATTCTGCTGCACTAGTTTTCTAATGGTCGCTTTCAAAGTGCGATTCATTCGCTCAAGAATGGCGCTAGATTGGGTAGATACGCGATGTGAAATGTTTGATTCCAAAAATTGTTAGGACATTTTGCATGACTGCCGGTGAAGTGGGAACCTTGGTCTGACTCAATGCTGCGGGGGGTCCCCAGTGTGTAAATATCTGTTGGGTCAAAATCTTAGCTGTGGCCTTTGCAGTGTTTGTCCGTGAGGGAAATGCTTCTACCCATTTTGTAAAGGTGTCGATTGCCACTAATACGTATTTGAAACAATTTCTGCAAAGGGGGGTAGGGGGCCAATGTAGTCGAGTTGCAAATTTGTCCAAGGGCCATTAACAGGTCAGGTGTGTCTCAATTGTCCCTTCTTGGCGTACCTTTCAGGATTGTTCTATGCACAGATTAAACAATTCTCAACATAATGTGTGACGTCGGTTTTTAAATCGGGCCACCAGCACAAAGGTCTTAAATGGGCAATGGTGTCTATCCCCTGATGTCTGTGTCCATCATTAAACTGGTAAATTATCTGGTTTCTGTCCTGGGTTCAGACCACATAAATTCCATTTTTCAAAACTATACCGTCCCCTACCGTCAGTGAGTCCTTGCATTTGTCGTAGGGGGCTGCGAAGTTACCATCTAAAACATGTTTGAGTGTTGTCTGCCTTTTGGGCCTGGGATAGATCCTCACTATTGGTCTGAGAAACCCGGACTGATTGTATCGTTTCAAGTACGGGAGGTTGCCAAAAGTGAACGTGGCGTGATCCTGACTTAGCTAAGGCTAAGTAATGCCTTTGCATTACTGGGTGGGGAGGAACGATGCTGCCTTTACATTACCGGGTGGGGAGGAACGATGCTGCCTTTACATTACCGGGTGGGGAGGAACGATGCTGCCTTTGCATTACCGGGTGGGGAGGAACGATGCTGCCTTTACATTACCGGGTGGGGAGGAACGATGCTGCCTTTACATTACCGGGTGGGGAGGAACGATGCTGCCTTTACATTACCGGGTGGGGAGGAACGATGCTGCCTTTACATTACCGGGTGGGGAGGAACGATGCTGCCTTTACATTACCGGGTGGGGAGGAACGATGCTGCCTTTACATTACCGGGTGGGGAGGAACGATGCTGCCTTTATATTACCGGGTGGGGAGGAACGATGCTGCCTTTACATTACCGGGTGGGGAGGAACGATGCTGCCTTTGCATTACCGGGTGGGGAGGAACGATGCTGCCTTTACATTACCGGGTGGGGAGGAACGATGCTGCCTTTGCATTACCGGGTGGGGAGGAACGATGCTGCCTTTGCATTACCGGGTGGGGAGGAACGATGCTGCCTTTGCATTACCGGGTGGGGAGGAACGATGCTGCCTTTACATTACCGGGTGGGGAGGAACGATGCTGCCTTTACATTACCGGGTGGGGAGGAACGATGCTGCCTTTACATTACCGGGTGGGGAGGAACGATGCTGCCTTTACATTACCGGGTGGGGAGGAACGATGCTGGCTTCTCACTTTAATAATACTGTCCTAAGAATGTGTTTCAACAATGGGGCTGAGGGTTGGGGTTTACCATCAGCGGATACGAATCCTTGAGATTCCCACAGGGGCAGAAATTCTGTCAAGCTATTGCACACATATAAACTGTCTGAATGTATGTCTGCGGGGCTTGGAAAGAAATTGGGGTGCTGCACTACAAATGCTATGGCTGCCAGTTCTGCTGCTTGTGATCCTAGGTGGCTGGGCAATTTAAAAAATATTTCTTCTAATGCGCGTCCCTGTGCGTCTTCTACATAAATTCCACAACCAGTTATTCTCTTTCCATTTTCTATCGTGGAGGAACTGTCTACATAAATCTTTAAAATGTTGTCTACGGTGTTGGGATTCTGCGTTTTGCTGCCTGCTCGTGTGTGCAGTGACTTTGGAATAAAGGGTCCTGTGTGGTGTTGGGCTGCTATGATCTGGCACCCTGCATACTGAAGGTTATCTGCTAGAAATATGTGATCTTTGTATGTTTGACTGTAATGTCCCTTCCTTGTAAGAACAGTGTCCAGCGAGCTGCTCTGATCTGGCTGACTGAACTGTCCTTTAAGCTCCCATCTAACAAAAGCTGCGTTGGGGTGTGCTCGGTTAGAATCGTTACTGGGTTAAGGCCTGTGATGTATGCAAAATACTGTACTGCCCAAAAGACTGCAAACAAGTGCCGTTCGCAGGCTGTGAATCCTTGCTCTACGAGATCCAAAATTCGTGAGGCATAGGCTACGGGTCCTAAGCAGTCATGTCTTTCCTGCAGGAGCACTGCTGATAGGGTTCGATCGGTGGTCGCTACTTCTATGGCATAGGGAGAGTGTGGGTCTGGAACTTGCAAAGCGGGGGCTGTGCCTAGGGTGCGTTTTAATTAATTGATGGCTGTGTGCTGTGGAAGCCATTCACATGTTCTTTTTAAGGAGTTCTGAGAGTGGGGCTGCTTTTGTGGCAAAACTATCTACATGGTTCCTACAATATCCAACTAATCCTAAGAATGGCCGGACTGCAGTGACATTGTGGGGCAATTTAACTATTGACTCAATTCGCTTCTGTTCAATCTCTCTCTTCCTGTGGGTGATAATGGTGCCTAAATAAAGGACCTTTTCTTTTAAGGTCTGGGCTTTTTTTGGGTTGACCTTGCAGCCAATGGATTGCAAAAGACCTCGTAATTCTGAAAGAAGCTTTACATGCTCTTCCTTTGTGCCCGTCTGTAGCAGTAAGTCATCCACATACTGTATAAGGCATTTGGGGCGGGAAAATTGGAAAGTCTGCTGGCGAATTGTCGGTGGAAAATGGAGGGGGAGTTGTGGAAACCTTGCGGGAGGCATGCCCACGTATACTGCTGCTCTTGAAATGTGAACGCGAACTTATATTGACAGGTCATGTCTCACGGAATGGACCAAAAGCCATTGCTGATGTCCAGCACTGTGAAGTACTTTGCCTGTACTCCCTGCTTGAGCATGGTCTCGGGACTCGTGGCAACAGTGGGGGCTGCTAAAGGGGTGACCTTGTTAAGTTCTCGGTAGTTGATTGTCAGTCGCCAAGATCCATCGGGTTTTTTCATGGGCCAAATTGGGGCATTATTTGTTGAGGCTACCAGACAAATTACTCCTTGATCTAATAAGCTATTGACTTCCGGTGGCAGCAACGAGGGAGTAAGTCGCACATTTGGTGGCTCTCACTCCGGTCGGACTTTTGGACCTTTTCCTCTGACGTTTTTGTTCTTTTGAGTGCTGGATCTGAAGGCATAGACACTCAGGCACTGACTCCAGATATAGGTATATAGAATTAAGAAGCAGGAAGAATCGTAAACAGTTGAAGAAGTGGGCAAACAAGGGCAGTGTAGAAGCTGCTGCTGAGTGCAATATGGCCCATGTCCAGACCCCGGTGCAGACAGCCCAGCCAACAACTGAGCATCTGTTGAAGGTCATTCAAGAGGGCTTTACTGCGCTGAACCGGGACAGTTTAGACCCGATTCAGAAATCAATCGAGTGCCTGGATCACAGGCTGGATGCTCAGGATCGTACGATCCAGAAGCTGGAGAAGGCGCTGGAGGAGCAGGAGGATCACCAAACGGTGCTGGAGGTGGAGATGGGGAGGCTGAAAGACCAACAAAAAAGGCTTCTGGAAAAGGCGGAGGACCTGGAAAATAGGTTCCGTCGGCATAATTTGAGAATGGTTGGTCTCCCGGAGGGGGCTGAGGGAGTGGACGCCGCCGCGTATGTTCCAGAAGCTGTTGGGGAATGATGTCTTCCCTCGCCCATTGGAGGTGCCCGCAAGGCAGCTGTAAGCGGGCACCCCCCCCCCCCCCCCTCCCCCCCCCCGAGCGATGGTTGTCCAGTTCCACAGGTTCCTGGACAAGGAGCGGGTGCTACAGTGGGCCAAGCGCATGCGGAGCTGCAATTGGAATAACAGGGCCTTGCGCATTTACCAGGACCTGAGCGTGGAGGTGGCCAGAAGGAGGGCAGGCTACAGGCAAGTCAAAGAGATCTTGTTTAAGAAGCAGTTCAAGTTTGGGCTGCTATATCCGGTGTGCCTTTGGGTCTCGCACGAGGGACACCATCATTATTTTGAGGAGCCCGAGGACATGACGGACTTCGTCAATAGAGAAGGGCTGGTTCCAAACTGAGGACTTTTGGACTTCAGCTAAAAAGTTACTAAGCGATGTTTACATGTTTTTCTTGTTTCTTGTTTTTTTCTTCTTCTTCTGTATTCGAGTTTTCATTGGAAAAGAAGGAAGTTAATGTATTTGGTGCTGGGGGCTTTTTGTGTTCTGATCGGGGTGGTTGGAAGTGCCTATTATTTACATTGTATTATTTGAATTGCACTAGTGTTGGGGTTTTCTTTGTTCCTTGTTTTGTTTACAAAGCAATTGCTCGAGGATAGCTGGTTTGGGGAAGTGGTGGCGATGGGCAGGGGGGGGATGTGTCAGAGGAAACAATAGGTGGGAGACTTGTTGGCGCCAGAGCCAAGAGTCACCAGGCTAGCTGGGTGAGCTGGTCTTCGGACGCCAGGTGGGGGGGGGGTGCGTACATAGCTAGTTTATGGCAGGGGTTAGGTTACAGGGTGTTGCTAGGTGGGGGTGGGGGGGGGGGGAAGGTGGGTAGTTGATCTGCTAACGAGGGAGGGACTTGGGTTTGGTAACATGGAGGTCGGGGGGGCTGCCAGGAGGCGGGCCAGGGGAAGTGCGACACAAGGGCTAGGGGCGGCCCCAAGAAAGGAGATGGCTGATCAGCGAGGGGGGGGGGCACGGAGCCCCCCCAACCAGGCTGATCACTTGGAACGTTACGGGGTTAAACGGGCCGGTAAAGAGGACGCGTGTGTTTGCGCATCTGAGGACGTAATAATGCTTCAGGAGACTCATCTGAAAGTAGCTGACCAGGTCAGATTGAGGAAGGGCTGAATCAGCCAGGTCTTCCACTCGGGGATGAACATTAAAACCAGATGGGTCGTGATTTTGGTCAACAAACGGGTGCAATTTGAGGCGGGCAGTACAATCTCGGATGGGGGAGGCAGGTTTGTCATGGTGAGTGGCAAGCTCGAGGGGATGTGGGTAGTTTTGGTCAATGTAAATGCCCCAAATTGGGATAATGTGGAGTTTATTAGAGATTGCTGGGGAAGATACCTGACCTGGACTCGCACAGGCTGATTATGGGAGGGGATTTTAACACAGTCCTTGACCCCGGCCTAGACCGGTCGTGCTCAAGAACGGGTAGGGTGCAGGCAATGGCAAAGGAACTGAGGGGATTCATGGAGCAAATGGGGCGGGGGGGGGGGGGGGCTGACCCATGGAGGGCTAGTCGGCTGACGGAGAAGGAATTTTCGTTCTATTCACATGTCCGTAAGGTGTATTCCTGAATTGATTTTTTTCATCATGAGCAGGGATTTGTTAGTGGGGGTAACGGACGGAGAATATTCGGCGATCGCTATTTCGGACCATGCCCCAAACTGGGTTGATCAGCAGGTCTGCAAGGAAAGCTTTCAGCGCCCTCAATGGAGGCACGAGGTCGGCTTGTTGGCGAACGAGGCGGTGTGTGAGAGGGTGAGGAAATGTATGCAAAATTACCTGCAGGTCAATGACACAGGGGAAGTCTCAGCTGCAGTGCTTTGGGAGGCGCTGAAGGCAGTGGTGAGAGGGGAGCTGATCTCGATCAGAGTACATAGGGACAGGACGGACAGGGCAGAAATGGACCGACTGGTAAGGGAGATCGTACAGATAGACAGGAGATATACGGAGACCTCGAGGGCAGAGCTATTAAGGGAACGACGAAGGCTGTAGACTGAGTTTGGGGTGTTGTCCACAGGTAAGGCTGTGGAGCAGCTTAGGAAGGCGAGGGGTGTGATTTACGAGCACGGGGAGAAAGCCAGTAGAATGCTGGCACAGCAACTGAGGAAGAGAGAGGCGACCAGGGAAATAGGAAAGGTAGTTGACGGGGGTGGAACTTGGTAGGGGATCCGGCAGGGCTGAACAAGGTGTTCAGGGACTTCTACAGTAAGCTTTACACCTCGGAACCCCCCCCCCCCCCCCCCCCCCTGGCCGCCGGGGCGGGAGGGGATGAGACGCTTTCTGGATGGACTGACCTTCCCAAAAGTTGGTAGGGGGTTGGTAGATGGGTTGGGGGCCCCGATCAGGACCGAAGAAATATTGGTGGGCTTGGGGGCCATGCAATCGGGTAAAGCCCCGGGGCCAAATGGGTATCCAGCGGAGTTCTATAAAACACTCTCCAAGGTAGTGGTGCCAGTGCTGGTTAGGGTTTTTAATAAGGCAAGAGACAGAGGGGTGTTACCCCCGACGATGTCACAGGCCACCATCTCCCTGATACTGAAACGGTACAAAGACCCGGAGGCATGTGGGTCCTATAGCCCGATCTCTCTGCTCAACGTAGATGCTAAAATACTGGCCAAACTCTTGGCTGCTAGGATTGAGCACTGTGTGCCAGGCGTCATTATGGAAGACCATACCGGGTTTGTCAAGGGCAGGCACCTGGTGGCTGATGAGACCATCAATTCACGCGACACATTATTAATGTTTATAATTCACCACAGTGGCCAACCTAAGAAGGCTGCTGAATGTGATCAAGATGCCCCCGGAGAGTAAGGAGGTAGAGGTAGTTGTGGCAATAGATGCTGAGAAGGCTTTCGACCAGGGTGAGTGGGACTATTTATGGGAGGTGCTGATTTGGGTTTGGGGGGGGGGGGGTAATTGATTGGGTTAGGCTGCTGTCCAGGCTCCAGAGGCCAGTGTAACGACGAATAGGACTACATCTGACTATTTTAGATTGTACCGAGCCCCCTCTCCCCACTGCTCTTTGCGCTAGCAATCGAGCCACTGGCAATTGCCCTGAGAGCTTCGAGGGGCTGGTATGGGAGGGGGGTGGAACACCGAGTTTTGCTGTACGCCGACGATCTGCTCTTATACATCATGGATCCAGTGGCTGGGATGGATGAAATCATGGGAATCCTGAGGGAATTCAGACGGTTCTCGGGGTACAAGCTGAACATGGCAAAGAGTGAGTTGTTTGCAGTGCAGGCGAGGGGCCAGGAGGGTCGGCTGAGGGGGCTGCCGTTCAGGTTAGTCGGGGACAGTTTCAGATACTTAGGGATACAGGTGGACTGGGGCCGTCCGCACAAGTTGAACTTATCTCGGTTGGTGGAGCAAATGAGGGTCGAGTTCCGGAGGTGGGATGTGCTCCCACTGACACTAGCAGGGAGAGTGCAGACGGTTAAGGTGACGATCCTCCCGAGATTCCTGTTCGTATTCCAGTGTCTCCCCATTTTCATTCCGCGGTCCTTTTTTAAGAAGGTCAATAGAATGATTATGGGATTTGTGTGGGCGGGAAAGCCCCCGCGGGCGAGGAGATTGATGCTCGAGAGGAACCGAGGGGAAGGGGGGATGGCGCTGCCAAACTTCAGTAATTACTATTGGGCAGCTAACATAGCGATGATAAGGAAGTGGATGGTGGGTGCGGGGTCGGTTTGGGGACGGATGGAGGCCGCTTCGTGCAGGGGACTAGTTTGGCAGCCCTGGTTACGGCACCCCTGCCGCTCCCGCTGGCACGGTACTCCACCAGCTCTTTAGTGTTGGTGGCTCTGCGGATCTGGGGCCAAAGGAGAAGGCACATGGGGGGAAGTGAGAGCATCAGCTGGGTCCCCAATTTGCGACAATCACCAGTTTGCCCCGGGGAATATGGATGGTGGGTTCCGAGCATGGCGGAAGGCAGAGATTGAGAGGATGGGAGATCTGTTCTAGACAGGAGCTTACCGAGCATGAGGGCGTTAGAAGAGAAATTTGGGCTGGCAAGAGGGAATGATTTCAGGCACTTGCAGGTGCGGGACTTTCTACACAGACAGCTTCCATCCTTCCCACGCCTGCCACTCAGTGGGATCCAGGACAGGGTAGTGTCCAGTGGATGGGTGGGGGAGGGGAGGTGTCGGATATATATAAAGAACTTATGGGGGCTGAGGAGACGCAGACTGAGGAGCTGAAGCTTAAGTGGGAAGAGAAGCTCGGAGGTGAGATAGAAGAGGGCTTATGGGCAGAGGCGTTGAGCAGGGTTAACGCGACCGCAACATGCGCCAGGCTCAGCCTGATCCAATTCAAGGTCGTCCACCGGACCCACATGACAGTGGCCTGGATGAGTAAATTCTTTGGACTGGAGAACAGGTGCGCCAGATATGCGGGAGGACCAGCGAACCATGTCCACATGTTCTGGGCATGTCCAAAAGTCAGGGGGTACTGGCAGGGAGTCGTGGATGTTATGTCCCGGGTACTGAAAACAAGGGAGGTGATGAGTCCAGAGGTGGCCATTTTTGAGGTTTCGGAGGACCCAGGAGTCCAGGAGGAGAGAGAGGCCGACGTTTTGGGCCTTTGCTTCTTGGTAGCCCGGCGACGAATGCTGCTGGTGTGGAAGGACTCAAAGCCCCCGAAGTTGGAGGCCTGGCTATCGGACATGGCGAGCTTCCTCGGTCTGAATGAGCCTTAATTATGCAGGTATCTGAAACCCTCCTTCCTGCACCATCCCTGTAGCTACGTGTTCAACTGCTTTCTCTCCCTATTCCTCGTCTCGCTAGCACGTGGCACGGGTAACAACCCAGAGATAATAACTCTGTTTGTTCTGGCTCTAAGCTTCCCCCCTAGCTCCCTGAATTCCTGCCTTACATCCCTATCCCTTTTCCTACCTATGTCGTTAGTGCCAATGTGGACCACGACTTGGGGTTGCTCCCCCTCCCCCTTAAGGATCCCGAAAACACGATCCGAGACATCACGGACCCTGGCACCTGGGAGGCAACACACCAACTGCGAGTCTCTCTCGTTCCCACAGGGTCTCCTATCTATCCCCCTAACTATGGAGTCTCCAATGACTAATGCTCTACTCTTCTCCCCCCTTCCCTTCTGAGCAACAGGGACAGACTCTGTGCCAGAGACCTGTACCCCATGGCTTACCACTGGTAAGCCCCCCCCCCCCCCCCCCCCCCCGGCCGCAACAGTATCCAGTATCTTAGACTTGTTACTAAGGGGAACAACCACAGGGGATCCCTGTACTGACTGCTTCCTCCCAGCCCCTCTCATTGTCACCCATCTATCTTCATTCTTCGGAGTAACTACATCCCTGAAGCTTCTATCTATGACCACCTCTGCCTCACAAATGATCCGAAGTTCATCCAACTCCAGCTCCAGTTCCCTAACACGGTTTCTGAGGAGCTGGAGATGGGTGCACTTCCCACAGGTGAAATCAGCAGGGACACTGACAGCGTCCCTCACCTCAAACATTCTGCAGGAGGAACGTTGTATTGCCTTGCCTGCCATCCCCTCTAGACAAAACAAGAAAAAGAAAGGAAGAGCTTACCTGATATTCACTCAACCCCTTAGGTTAGAGAAGGTGGAAGGGTGGGGGACACTACAAGTGTAGTGTCTCGGGTTTAGCAACTGCCCAATTTATATACAGGTACTACACACCTTCCCAGAAATCCCCACGGCCGACTTCCGGTTTCCTGCTGCTCTGAAACAAAACAGAAACAACTCCGAGAAAAAGAGTTAGTTAAAAAACAAAGGCCACTTCTCCTGTAAGGTAAGTTTTTAAAGCGGGAAACTTACCCTCCCGACAGCCCCCTGGTTACTGCTCTCGCTGCTACCGCTGAATAACTGAAAGCCGCACATGGGGTAGTTTGTACGGTTTTGGTTGTGCTACGTAAGGAAACATGTATCTTTCTTCCAGGGTATTCCCCGAATGTTTGCGGAGGGGATACCCTATGAGGGGGGGCAATTGAACAGTCTCAGATTTACTAGAGTTTCTCAGAATGAGAACCAACTTCAATGAAAAACAGAAGTTTTAAGAGGCTTGACAGGGTAAAGTTGCTGAGGCAGTCTATTCACTGGCTGGGGAGTCTAGAACTAGGGGTCACAGACTCAAAATAAGGAGTGGTCTGTTTAGAATTGAAATGAGGAGAAGTTTCTTTGCTCAAAGGGTTGCAAACCTTTCGAATTCTCTGCCAAGGTGAGGTGTTGATACTCAGTGATGGAACAGATTCAAGTCGGAGACTGACAGATGTTTGGGTCGTACGAGAATCTCGGGATATGGCAATCAGGAAGGAAAGTGTAGCAGTGGTGGAAGCTCAGCTATGATCTTACTGAATGCGACCATGCTGGAGGTTCGTGCTGTCTACTCTGGCTCCCATTTCCTATCATTTGTTCTGATTCAACACCCGTTGCCTTGGTTTTGCAATAATGTGCGTACAGCATGCAAATACGTAAACTGGGTTTTGTGGCCAGCTGATTATACTTGTCCATCGCTCTAGCTGTCTGTGGTAAACCACTGTTACTCCATCCCTCCTTCCCCTGCCCATGCCAGAGGATGAAGAGGATTTCGACACATCCCGGAGTCCGGAGTCATCCAACATCAGGCCAGCATCGACATCGCCAGCATCGATATCGCCGCTACGTCGCTCCCAGTGGAACGTCAAGGCACCAGACCGGTTGAATCTCTAACTGGCACTGGACTTTCAACGGACATTTTTTTTTCTTTTCCCTGATAAAACACTGTACATAAATTCACTACTGTATATAGCTCTCCACCACCCTCGCCGGACTCATTTTTAACAGGGGGTGAATGTGGTAAACAACTGTATTAGGTGATGTAAGGTAGGAGCTGTACCACAGGTTCGCCGGCTGCTGTGGGAGGCCACACATCTTACTGCAATAAAGCCACAGTTGCATCCAACCTCTGTCTTTGTACAATCGATCGTGCATCACTGTCATTATACATGAATCTCTGAAGATTCACAGCAAATTCACACACAGGACAAAGTAATGGGGCTAAAGGCTGATAAGTCACCTCAACCTGATGGCTGCATCCCAGGATATTAAAGGAAGTGGCTGCAGAGATAGTGGATGCACTGGTAGTAATCTTCCAAGAATCCTTGAACTCTGGAAAAGTCCGAAAGGATTGGAAAACTGCCAACGTCAGTTAGCTTTCCTCGAGTCATTGGGGAAATGTTAGAGTCCGTTATAACGGATGTAATAGCAGAGCATTTAGAAATACATAATATAATGAAGCAGAACAAGCATTGCTCCATGAAGGGGAAATCATGCCTGACAAATTTATCAGGGGCTGGATTCCCCACTTTGCGATGGCGCAAGCAAGTATTGGAATCGGGCGGGGATTTATGCAAGATGGAAAAAACCTGTTTTGTGCCTGGCAATATCGAGGTTTACAACCTTCATTTGCATGGATTTTAATGCAATTGGCAGCTTGGACACTTTTGGCACATCGAGGGCTGATGGGCCTGTTCTGTGCTGTACTGTTCTATGTTCATGTTCCACCCCTTTGTGATACTCTGTTCCTCTTAGGCAGGAGTCTCGCAGGTGGAAATTAGTGTAAGTCGGCCCTGGGTGCCATGGCTATGGAGGGGGAGAGGGAGGGCTAAAAAACTCTTACAGAGCCTCAAAAACTACTGGGCTTGCTGAGGGGTGGCTGCCTGGGCCTAGGGCAGTAATGGGGTACGACTTGGTGCCAAGCCGGTGGATTTGGGGTGACCCCCCCCTCGGGATCGGGGTGGCCTGGCTCTGGCCACTAACGCTGCAGTATGTGATTTAAATGCATCCCTCAGGCTCCTGGCTGCTCACAGTGCTGAGTGCTGCCTGTGTCCGATGATTGCTCAGAAGGCCTCTCTGGTCATCTGGGAGGCCACCAAGGCCACCCGTCTGGATGCCCTCATACCCCAGTTGTTTCATGAAAGGGATGGGCACAGCCAAGCTCAGTCTGGGGCCCACCACATGTTGGCACTCCAGTGCACACCTCAAAAGCACTGCCCCACTGCAGAGGAAGCAGGGGAGCAGCAGAGCTCATCCCAAGCAAAGAATACCTGCACCGTGGCCTTTGAAAACCTCCCTGCTACTTTGCCCTTCTCAGCGCAGCGGCATCACCAGCCCCCAGCCCCCAGCCCCCCCCCCCCCCCCCCACCCCACCCCACCCAATACCTCAAGACCACCAGCTGTCGTCTCCTAGTGAGGCTGGCAGTGTTGACTGCGTCTGTCACCACCTCCCAGCCGCTCTTCAAGAGGACAGGGTTGAATTTGCGGCCCACCCTGGGGAGTGGGTGACATGGTGGCATAGTGGATAGCACTGCAGCCTCACAGAGACCCGGGTTCAATTCCTGCCTTGGGGACTGTGCGGAGTCTGCACGTTCGCACCGTGTCTGAGTGGGTTTCCTCCCGGTGCTCCAGTTTCCTCCCACAGACACAGGGCTAAATCACTGGCTTTGAAAGCAGACTAAGCAGGCCAGCAGCACGGTTCAATTCCCGTACCAGCCTCCCCGAACAGGCGCCGGAATGTGACGACTAGGGACTTTTCACAGTAACTTAATTTGAAGCCTACTTGTGAGAATAAGCGATTTTCAATTTCATTTCATTTCAAGATGTGCAGGTTAGGTGGATTGGCCATGATAAATTGTCCCAAAGTGTCCAAAGGTGTGCAGGTCAGGTGGGTTCTAACAGGGTGTTCCACCTCACCTCAGGGAGCTCTGGGTCCAACTTAGACTCCAAAACCCGGGTGGGGGGCATAACGTCTGTGAGCGATCTTGGTGGCTATAGTGAATGTGTGGTAAGTGGAAAGCTGAAAAACAACTCCGGCTGTCTGGCTCTTTGGTGCTAATTCTAGCCTCCGCGGTTACAATGCCCACAGGACCAGGAATTACTCAGCCCGTTTGCATGTCCAAACTCGCTTATCGAATAACTCCCCCAACAGAAGTCCAAATCGCATGCTATTCAGACTCGGCGGCAACACTGAGGACGCAATTCCCTTGCCGCATTGCGCTCAAGCGAGACCACAACATGGCTGGAGAATCCCGGGAGAGCCCTCCAGCGGACCTCTCAACAGCTTCCACACATCGCAGGATTCGCCCAAGTCTCGCGAGACGTTTGAGTCAGAACTCCACTAAAAATGGACGGGACCAAATGACGCTCGCGGAAGCCGGTCGGAAACCTACTTACGACCTACCTGCTCGTGATCCACTGGCCTGCGTTGATTCTCCGGCCCCCCCAGGCTGCAGCCGGGCGCTGGTCAGCACAAACGTGGACCAGGCGGAACGGTACCCAGGGGGTCTCCCGGGCCTTCAGAGAGTCCTGGGTGGTCAGCATAAGTTCAGGGTGGCTCCCTAACCCTCCCGCTGGAATGCTGGCATCTTGGCACTGCCACCCTGGCACTACCAAGGTGCACGGGTGGCACTGCCAAGCTGGCAGGAGCACTGTCTGGGTGCCAGGGTGGCAGTGCCAAGGGTCAGGGGTCGAGGGGGAGCCATGTCCATAAAATTAGAGTGGAGAGTGGGTTTGAACATAGAACATACATTGCAGTAGGGGGCCATTCGGCCCATCGAGTCTGCACCTACCCACTTAAGCCCTCACTTCCACCCTACTCCGTAACCCTCCTAACCTTTTTGGTCACTAAGGGGCAATTTATCATGGCAAATCCACCTAACCCGCACGTCTTTGGACTGTGGGAGGAAACCGGAGCACCCGGAGGAAACCCACGCGGACACGGGGAGAACGTGCAGACTCGGCACAGACAGTGACCCAGCGGGGAATAGAACCTGGGACCCTGGAGCTGTGAAGCCACAGTGCTAACCACTTGTGCTACCGTGCTGCCCACGGTGGGGGAGTGCAGGGCAGGTAAGTCGGGGCCTCCGGGAGGTTGGTGGGGTGGCGGGTGGGGGTCTTGGAAGGGAGGGAATGCTGTAAGTGGGCTTGGGGGGGGCCTGAAGAGGAAAATCATCTTGCCGCAGTGCAGCATGGCTAGTGACAGCTGGGAGACCCTGCTCCCTGCATCTACCCGGCTCGCAACGCCTCTCGAGATTCAACACAATCTCGCAAGACGTTGGAATGGGAATCCAGCCCACAATGGGCGGGATCAGTTTTTGGCAAATCTGCATATTAGAGTGAGGCAGTAAGCATTACTCATTTGTGCAGATTCTCGAACAGAGAATTCCAGCCTGGATTTCTTTGAGGTAGTAATGAGCAGGGTAGATGAAAGGTAACCAGTAGCTGTAATATTTCCAAAAAGCATTTGATAAATTACCAAACAATAGGCTACTTAATAAGATAAGAGCCCATGGTGTTAGGGGGAGTATGGATAGAGGATTGGCTAACTGATAGAAGACACAGAGTTGGGATCAGTGTGGAATTTGCAGTATAGCAGTATATGATTAGTGGAGTACAGAGACCACAATTATTTACAATATATATAAATGACTTGGATGAGGGAAGAGAATGCACAATTACCAAGTTTGCGAATGACACAAAAATAGGCGGGAAGGCAAATGGTGAGAAAGAGTCTACAGAGGGATCTAGCCAGCTTAGGTAAGTGGGCAAAAATTTGGCAGATGGAATATAATGTGGGAAAATGTGCAGTTATGCACTTCGGGAGGAAGAATAAAGGAGTGGAATATTATTTAAATGGAGCTAGACTGCAGAAAACTGCAGCACAGGGGGGATTTGGGGTCCCCGAGCATACATCACAAAAAGCTAGCGTGCAAGTTCAGAAGTCAAATGGAATGTTGGCCTTTATTTCAAATGGAATGGAGCATAAAACTAGGGAAGTCCTGCTAAAACTGTACAAGGCTCTAGTTAGACCATACCTGGAATAATGTGCACAGTTTTGGTCTCCTTATCTAAGAAAATATATACTGACATTGGAGGCAGTCCAGAGAAGGTTCAGTAGGTTGATCCTGGATATGGAGGGATTTTCTTTTGAGGAGGCCTTACGTCGGTTGGGCCATATCTAAGAACTCAGCGGCCAACCTAAACGAGTATGTCACCACCATCACGGACTTCCACAGGCTTGGAGTGCCGAAGGGCCTGTTCCTGTGCTGTACTTTTCTTTGTTCTTTTGTTCTTTGTTGTTCATCAGAAAATGTGTAGAAGATTGTGTGCCAAAGAAATCATGGCTTAATCGGGAGATTCACTCCCTACTGAAGGCCAGGACTGAGGCGTTCAAGACAGGCGATCCTGATGTAGACAAGAAATCCAGGTACAACCTTCGCAAAACCACCAGGGACACCAAAAGACAATACCAGACTAAGCTAGAATCACACACTAATGACATGGACTCTCGTCAGTAGTGGCAAGTGACAACATAACGGGCTACAAAGCAAAGCCGTGTAGAATCTCCAGCAGCTGCGAACCCCTTCCCAATGAACTTAATGCCTCTACGCTCATCTCAAGCATCAAACTGTTGTCAACTGCCCCAGCAGCCTCGGACACACCCATACTCACCGTCATAGCTTCCAAAGTCAGATCGGCCTTCTTGAAAGTGAACCCTCGGAAAGCCCTGGTCCTGACGGAGTCCCTGGTCATGCACTCAGATCCTGAGCGGACCAGCCGTCAGGTTCCCACCTGCTTCAAGAAGATCACCGTCATACTGGTGCCAAAGAATAATCAGGCAACGTGCCTCAATGACTACCGTCCGGTGGCCTTGACATCTATCATTGTGAAGTGCTTCAAGAGGTTGGTCATGAAGCACATCACCTCCATACTCCCAGAAGGCCTTGATCCACTGCAATTCGCATACCACAAAAACCGGTCCACAGTAGACGTTAACTCCCTATCCCTACACTCACCCCTGGAGCATCTCAACAACAAGGACTCTTACATCAGACTCCTACTTTATTGGCCACAGTTCCTCCTTCGACACCATAATCCCAGCCAAGCTCATATCAAAGCTCCAAAACCTAGGACTTGGCTCCTCCCTCTGCAACTGGATCCTCAACTTCCTGACCCATAGACCACAGTCAGTAAGGATAAATAACAACACCTCCTCCATGATAGTCCTCAATACCGAGGCCACACGTACATAGCCCCCTACTATACACCCTATACACACTCGACTGTGTTGCTAAATTTGGCTCCAACTCCATCTACAAGTTTTTTAAAGTTACTTTATCAGAGTTACAAAGCGAGAGCTCAGCTCCTTGCCTGCTGCAAAAACCAATTCAAATTGAATCCAATTCATAGTCTCCACAAGAGAGACATACCAGATCCAGGCATTACACCCGACCTCACGCTCATCTTCGTCAAAAGGCCGAGAAATAATCTCCATCTACAAGTTTACTGACGATACGACCATAGTGGGTCAGATCTTGAACAACGATGAGTGAGAATACAAGAGGGAGATAGAGAACCTAGTGGAGTGGTGCAGCGACAACTATCTCTCCCTCAATGCCGGCAAAACTAAAGAGCTGGTCATTGACTTCAGGAAGCAAAGTACTGTACACACCCCTATCAGCATCAACGGGGCCGAGGTGGAGATGGTTAGCAGTTTCAAATTCCTAGGGGTACACATCACCAAAAATCTGTCCTGGCCCACCTATGTCGACGCTACAACCAAGAAAGCACAACTGCGCCTATATTTCCTCAGGAAAGTAAGGAAATTCAGCATGTCCACACTGACTCTTACCAATTTTTACAGATGCACCATAGAAAGCATCCTATCGGGCTGCATCAGAGCCTGGTATGGGTGGCAACTGCTCGGCCCAAGACGGTAAGAAACTTCAGAGAGTCATGAACTCAGCCCAGTCCATCACACAAACCTGCCTCCCATCCATTGATTCCATGTACACCTCCTGCTGCCTTGGGAAAATGGACAGCATAGTCAAAGACCCCTCCCACCTGGCTTACTCACTCTCCCAAGTTCTTCCATCGGGCAGGAGATACAAAAGTCTGAGAACACGCATGAACAGATTCAAAAAAAGCTTCTTTCCTGCTGTTACCAGACTCCTAAATGACCCTCTTATGGACCGATCTGATCACTTCATACATCTTCTCTACTGAGTAATACTGCACTCCTGTATATTTCACCTGGTACCTGTGTCTATGTATTTGTGCATTTTATATTTGCCCTATTATGTATTTTTTTCATGTATGGAACGATCTGTCTGAGCTGCACGCAGAACAATACTTTTCACTGTACCTCGGTACACGTGACAATAAACAAATCCAATCCAATCCACACGCTACGGTACAGTCCGAATCCTGAAACAACAACCCAATGTGAGCAGATACTCTTGCAGAGAGTTTGAGATTCTGCTGATTACTATCTGATTACTATTTTAGCATATCCATTAACGTGTTATGTAAAATATTGGTACACTGATTAACATTCTCATCTAAACTTTCTATCTGCATAATTTGATTGAGGCACCAACCTTTTTAAAATGGAGGTTAGTAACTTGTCAAAACAACTCAGGACGGTAATTTCACACGAGTGAATTAACCAGGCAGTTAACAATTTTCATCCCATATAGATTTATAATGTGACTAATGTTGGCTGGAAGGGAAGTGTGAGAGCGTTCTTTAAATATTGTAGGATGTTACTATAAAGGAGCAGGCCATTTTACCCATCATGCCTGTGACTACTCTGTGAAGGAGCTATCCATTTCGATCAAGGGTGGGCTGGAGGGCCACTTGACCTGTTGAGGGCCAAGCATGAAAATGTATTGTGTTAAGAACATCTCCCATTCAAATTTGTTACAGCAAAATAAATGTAAATGTCGCAATGTCCCAGAGGACCATAGGCGACTCTCGCCTTTGAGTGAGATCTGACAGGTGCTGATTTTTAAAAAAATATATGTTTAATAAAACACATTAATATTAAACAAAAACATCCAAAACAATTAACCAAAAATACGCTGCAGAAGAAAGAGGCAAACAAGCAAAAAACCTTGGGCGGGATTCTCCGTAGCCCGACGCTGAAATCGGGATTGCCGATTGGGTAGAGAATGGCTTCCGATGCTGGTTACGGGGCAGACGGCAGTTTCATGCTTTTTTGCGATGCTCCACCCCCTCCAAATCGGCGTCATTGGGACGCGTGCCGCATGCAGTCGCAAGGCTGTTGCCGCATCTTCAGCTGGCCCACACACGATGCTCCGCCCCCCAATGGGCCGAGTTCCAGACGGCGCGAGCCACATGTGGTCCCAGCGGTCGAGAAGCCGGCAGGCTGGTGGCGTACAATGTCCAGTGCTGCCACACTCGTCCGGGATCAGTGCTGCTAGCTGGGAGGCTTCTGCTAAAGCTAGGGGGAATGGTGGGGTAGTGGACAAGGGGTGGGCTGTGGGGTTGGGGTGGGCGGGCTAGGGTTCCAGCATGGCCGGCACCACGTTTTCTGACACGACCGGTGCGGCCCGGGACCTTCCGATGCTCCGGCCGATTTCCACGGGATCTGCGGGTGGTTCATGTGGCGCCGGTGCTAGCCAGGTTTGGTGAGGGGTTTGCAACATTTTTTCCGTCGTAATCCAGTTCCACCCTCGGATTCTCCGTTGGTGCCGGCACTTAGCCGCTGGAACGGAGAATTCCGCCGCTTATTAAATTTATCCCAAAAAACCCCTAAACTAAACCCCCTAACAGCTGACGTTGACTAGCTCTTTAAAAAAGGAAATGAATGGCTGCCATCTTAGGTAGAATCCTTCTGCCAACCCTCTAATGGTGTACTTGCCCAGCTGGCCCCTTGGCACTGCCACCCTGCCACTGCCAAGCCAGCATGAGCATTGCCTGGGTGCCAGGGTGGCAGTGCAAGGGTGCCCGAGTGGCACTGCAAAAGGTCAGGGTGCAGGGGGCGCCATACCCATAAAATGAGGGTGGGGGGGGGATTTGAAGGGTGGGGGCGTGCAGGAGAGGTAGGTAGGAGCCTCTGGGAGGTTGGGTGGGTGATGGGTGGGGGTCTTAGAAAGGAGGGGGTGCAGTAAGGGAGCTTGGGGGGGGGGCTGAAGAGGGGGGGGTCCCCCAGGAACCCTATAATGGTATGTCCTCACTTGAGGGGTGTGGGGTAGTAGTGTCTTTGTGTGAGTGTGTGTGTGTGTGTGGGGGGGAGGGGGGGTGGGGGGGGGGGGGGTGACATTGCCCATGGGTGAGGGGCAAACACAGTTAGAAATCGGGGCACCCTTTCAAAATGGCGGCCCGATCTCTGAGTTCAGCTCCCCAGTGTTAAAAGAAAGTGTGGGCTGAACCTGTGTGGCCTCCCGGACCACCTGATAACAAAAGCTAGTCTTGGCAAGGGGGTAAGGTAATGTCTCCGGTTGGGTTCTCCTCCCGGGGGGGGGGGGGGGGGGGGGGGGGGGGGGGGGGGGGGGGTTTGACCAGGAAACATTCACTTCTGTCCAAGTTCAGCTTGTAACCAGATAAGGAGTCAAACATATTAAGCAGCTTCATCATCTCGTCCATGGAGGTTATTGGATCCATAATATAGGGACGTAGGTCATCGTGTAAAAGACACCCTATGCTCTACTCCTCCCCGATTTTTCCCATTTCAATTAACAGAGGACCTCAGCGCTATAGTGAGTGGCTCTATTGCCAAAGCAAACAGTGGCGACATTGGACGCCCCTGTCTCGTGCCGCTGTTCAACGGGAAGTAGCCGGAGATCAGAGCATTGGTATAAACACTGGCAGTGGGGGCCCGATACAGGAAGAGAACCCAGGAAATACATTTCTGACCAAATCTGAACCCCGCAAGTATCTGAAATTGATACTCCCACTCCATTCTATTAAACGCCTTTTCGGCATCCAGGAAAATAATCATCTCCGGTTTGAGCACCAAGGAGGGAAAAGGACAGCGTTTAGCAGGTGGCTTTTATTGACCGACAACCATTTTTTTTTTATAAATGTTTTTTATTGGATTTTTGAACAGAGTATATTTGCCGTTATGTACACAGGATATGATACATAAATATATAAGTAGGCATCTGTTTGTGCCGGCGAGACAATTCCGGAGGGCAATCCTCGAATGGGTCTGGTGCCGGGGTTGCCCCTCGCTTCTCCCGGAGGGATTTCGCCTCCGTTGTCTTCTCGTGTTCACTGCTGATTCAGCCGGTCCTCCCGTCTTCCGCCTGTATTCTCCTTATTCTCTGTTCCTGTGGATGTCAAGTTGGTTAACGTTTCCCTGCCTCCCCACCCCCACCTACCTCCCTGGTTCTCCTCTATTGTTCCCTGTCTCTTCCCTCCTTCCCCCCCCCCCCCCCTCCTCCATGGTTCGCCTGTCCTGCCTCTTAGATTGAGTTGTTCCCCCCACCCCCCTCCAGGTCTATCTCACCCTCTCATGCTTTGCCTGCTTTCCCCTGGTTCTTGGCTACCTGGCTATTCTTCTGCTTGTTTACTGGCCACAAGCAAGTCCTGGAACAATTGGGTGAATGGCTCCCACGTTCTGTGGAAGCCGTCGTCTGACCCTCGGATAGCGAATTTGATTTTCTCCATTTGGAGAGATTCCGAGAGGTCGGACAGCCAGTCTGCAGCTCTGGGCGGTGCTGCTGACCGCCAGCCGAACAGGATTCTATGTTGGGCGGTCAGGGAGGCAAAGGCAAGGGCGTCCGCCCTCTTCCCCAGGAATAGATCTGGCTGGTCTGAAACCCTGAAGACCGCCACTATCGGGCATGGCTCCACCCTCACCCCCACCACTTTGGAATAGCCTCGAAGAAGGCTGTCCAGTACTCCACGAGTCTGGGGCAAGACCAGAACATGTGGGCGTGGTTGGCTGGGCCTCCTTGGCACCGTTCACATCTGTCTTCCACCTCCGGGAAGAACCTAATCATACGAGTTCTTGTTAAGTGGGCTCTATGTACCACTTTTAGTTGCGTCAGGCTGAGCCTTGCGCACGTGGAGGTGGAGTTGACCCTATGCAGTGCTTCACTCCAGAGTCCCCACCCTATCTCAATCCCCAGGTCCTCCTCCCATTTCATTCTTGTTGCGTCCAGTACAGTCTCGGCCCTTTCAGCGTCGGCCGTACATGTCGCTACAGTTTCCTCTCTCTAATATGCTTGCGTCCAGTAGGTCTTCCAGTAGTGTCTGTCGTGGCGGTTGTGGGTACGTCCTTGTATACTTTTGTAGGAAGTTTTGTAAGCTGCAGATACCTTAGCTCGTTCCCCCTGGCTAGTTGGAATTTCTCTGTCAGTTCGACCAGTGTTGCGATCCTGCCGTCCGTGTATAGGTCCCTGGCTGTCAGTGTCCCCCCGTCCTGCCTCCACCTTTTGAAGGTGGCATCAGTCAGTGTTGGTGTGAACCTATGGTTGTAGCAAATGGGAGCTTTGTCTGACATTTTGGTCAGGCCAAGTTGCTGCCGTAGTTGGTTCCAGGACTGGAGGGTTCCAGGACTGGAGGGTGGCTATCACCACCGGGCTGCTGCAGTGTTGTTTGGGTGGGGATGGGAGTGCTGCCGTGGCGAGGGCCCAGAGGGAGGTCCCCTCACAAGAGGCCTCCTCCGTGCACACCAACTCGGCTTCTGGCTCCTTGATCCATCCCCTTACTCGCTCGGCTGTTGCCGCCCAGTGGTAGAATTGTAGGTTTGAGAGGGCTAGCCCCCCCCTTGATTTTGTTTTTTGTGGGACCTTCTTTGGGATCCAACATTACCCCCCCCACATACGAACGCCATGATTAGTTTGTCTAGTGCTTTGAAAAAGGCCTTGGGGATGTAGATCGGAATGGATCTAAGTAGGGAGAGGTACCTGGGCAGTACGTTCATTTTGATCGTCTGGACTCTCCCCGTGAGGGAGAGTAGGGGTGTGTTCCATCTCTGCAGGTCCTTTTTTACTTCCTCTGTCAGACTGGTGAGGTTCCATTTGTAGATCCCTTTCCAGTCATGGGCTATTTGGATCACCAGGTAGCGGAATTTGTGTCGGACCTGTTTAAACGGCAGCACCTTTAGTGCTTCCCCCCTACCCCCCTTGCGGGTGTACTGGGAAGATCTCGCTTTTGCTTATGTTGAGTTTGTAGCCCGAGAAGGCGCCAAACTCTTCCAGGAGCGCAATGATTCCGTCCATGCTGCTTTATGGGTTTGAGATGTAGAGGAGTGATGCACTATCAATTACAACTAGACGAGAGTAGAGTGTAATCGAGGCTTTATTATGCAGAGATGTGGAGCCTCCAACAGCTGCTGCCGAAATGGCTGCAGCTCGGAGAGCCCACACATTTATACTCCGCCTACTGGGCGGAGCCAGCAGATAGGGATCTACCCCATACCTGTAGTACAGGGGCCTTACCGTAATACCCTCATATGCAGTATACACAATACAACAGTGGTGACCACCACAAGGAGCAGGTCATCTGCATAGAGTAAGACTCTGTGCTCCGGTCCCTTGCGGCTTCCTCTCCTTCTCCCCGGGGGGCTCTCCCCTCATGTTTCTGCCGCTCGCTCCGCTCCCGAACACCCAGGCCTGTGTGGGGATGTAGGGCAACGAATCAGCGATAAGGGATCATTAAACATGTCCAGAATTAAAGGTACCGACTGCTCCGTGACCTTCTTATGGAATTCAATAGGAAAGCCATCCGGGCAAGGGGCTTTGCCAGTGTGTTTCAACACAATGCATTTTGTAATTTAATCTGGGCTCAACGGGGATTCCAACTCCTCGATCCTTTCCACCTCCACTGCTGGGATTGATAAGATGCCCCCCAAAAGAGTCAGTCATGCGCACCCCTCCACCAGAGGCTCCGATATAAAGACCCCGACAGAACAATTCAAAAGCTGTATTAATCTGCTGAGGGGCGTAAACCATGCTTCTGCTCGAGTTGCGTTCCTGTGCGATTTCTCGGAAAGCCGCCTGCCACTTAATCTGGTGAACCAAAAGGTGACTGGCCTTCTCCCTGTCTTCACAAAACATGGCTCTCAAACATCGCAGCTGGCCCACTGCTCTGTCTGTCGATAATAGCTGTCGAATTGTGTTTGCAGCTCTTTCCTACTGGCCAACATCTCAGGGGCTGGCTTTTTTTTAATAAATAATTTTTATTGAAATTTTTACAAAATACAAAATATAAACATCTTAACTTTGTTGACATACAACCGTGGTAACCCACCATGAACAATACCCCCCAAGCTTCAAGAGCAACTTCAAACAAAAAGAAAGAACAAAAACAAAGAAAAAGAAAGAAGAGAAAAACAAAAATACAAAAGAGAAAAAAAAAGAGAGAGAGATAGCACCCTCCACCGACCCATGTGCACAGTTCTCCCTCCCCCCCATCCCCCCAATCCCCCCCCCCCCCCCCCCCCCCCCGGGGTTGCTGCTGCTGCCGCCCTATTTCCCTACCGTTCCGCCAAGAAGTCCAGAAAAGGCTGCCACCGCCTGAAAAACCCTTGTACTGATCCCCTCAGGGCAAATTTCACCCTCTCCAATTTAATGAACCCCGCCATATCCGAGATCCAGGCCTCCACGCTTGGGGGCCTCGCATCCTTCCATTGGAGCAAGATCCTCCGCCGGGCTACTAGGGACGCAAAGGCCAGAACCCCGGCCTCTATCGCCTCCTGCACTCCCGGCTCCACTGCAACCCCAAAAATTGCGAGTCCCCAGCCTGGCTCGACCCTGGATCCCACCACCCTCGACACCGTCCTTGCTACCCCCTTCCAAAACTCCCCCAACGCTGGGCACGCCCAAAACATATGGGCGTGGTTCGCTGGGCTCCCCGAGCACCTAGCACACCTGTCCTCTCCCCCGAAAAACCTGCTCATCCTCAACCCAGTCATGTGGGCCCTATGCAGCACTTTGAACTGTATGAGGCTAAGCCTCGCACAGGAAGAGGAGGAATTCACTCTCTCCAGGGCATCCGCCCACGTCCCCTCCTCAATCTCCTCCCCCAGCTCCTCTTCCCACTTCCCCTTCAGTTCCTCCACCAAGGCCTCGTCTACCTCCTGCATTACCCGGTATATGTCCAAGATCCTCCCTCCTCCGACCCACACCCCCGAGAGCACCCTATCCCGCACCCCTCGTGGGGGCAGCACGGGGAACCCCTCCACCTGCTGCCTGGCAAACGCCCTCACCTGGATGTACCTAAACATGTTCCCCGGGGGGAGCCCAAACTTCCCCTCTAACACCCCCAAGCTCGCGAACCTCCCCTCCACAAACAGGTCCCTCAACCTCCTAACCCCTGCCCTGTGCCAGCCCAGAAATCCGCCATCAATGCTCCCTGGGACGAACCGATGGTTCCCCCCGTATCGGGGCCTCCATTGAGCCCCCCATTTCTCCCCTCAGGGGCTGGCTTAGCACACTGGGCTAAATCGCTGGTTTTGAAAGCAGACCAAGGCAGGCCAGCAGCATGGTTCAATTCCCGTACCAGCCTCCCTGAACAGGCGCCAGAATGTGCTTTTCATAGTAAATTCATTTGAAGCCTACTTGTGACAATCAGCGATTTTCATTTCATTTCATTTTCAAGTGAGCACTGGTGGTCCACCTCAAGAATGGAGTACACCAGCGTCTGCAGCTCCGCCCTCGTCATCTTCACCAATATAGGAGATAATCTGCTCCCTGGCGACCACCTTAAGGACGTCTCACAGCATGGAAGATGATATTGACTCAGTTTTATTAAATTTTATAAAGTCCCCAATCGGAGTCGATATGTCTTCACAAAATTTCTTGTCCACTAGTAATGTTGTGGCCATGGAGTTTGCACATTCTCCCCGTGTCTGCGTGGGTTTCGCCACCGCAACCCAAAGATGTGCAGGTTAGGTGGATTGGCCACGCTAAATTGCCCCCTCATTCTTCTGAACTCCAGCGAGAACAATCCCAACTGAGTCAATCTCGTCTCATATGACAGTCCTGCTATCCCTGGAATCAGTCTGGTAAACCTTCGCTGCACGCCCTCGAGAGCAAGAACATCCTTCCTCAGAGAAGGAGAGCAAAACTGCACCCAATATTCTAGGGGTGGCCTCACCAATGCCCTGTACAATTGCAGCAACATATCCCTGCTTCTGTACTCCAAACCTCTCACGATGAAGGCCAACATACCATTAGCCTTCTTTACTGCCGGCTGCACCTGCATGCTTACCTTCAGCGACTGGTGCACAAGGACACCCAGGTCTCACCGCTGCATACTCCCCTCTCCCAATTTACAACCATTCAGGTAGTAATCTGCCTTCCTGTTTTTGCTTCCAAAGTGAATAACCTCACACTTATCCAAATTATACTGCATCTGCCATTGATTTGCCCACTCGCCCAACCTGTCCAGATCATGCTGATCTCCGCAGCCTCATCATGCTTCACCCTCCCACCAACTTGGTGTCATCTGCAAACTTTGAGATGTTACATTTTGTTCCCTCATCCAAATCATTAATATATATTGTGAATAGCTGGGGTCCCAGCACCGATCCCTGTGGTACCTCACTAGTTACTGCCCGCCAATTTGAAAAAGACCCATCTCAATACACTTTCCCCAATCCAATGCGCTTTAATTTTGCACAATAATCTCTTAGATGGGTCAATGTCAAACGCCTTCTTAAAGTCCAAGTATACCACATCAACTGGCTCCTCCTTGTCAACTGTACTAGTTACATCTTCAAAGAATTCCAACAGATTTGCAGATCTGCAGGGACTGTTCCAGAGTCTATAGAAGATGACCACCAATGCATCCATTATTTCCAGAGCCATCTACTTAAACATTCTGGCATACAGATTATCAGGCCCTGGGGATTTATCCACCTTCAATTTTACCAGCACTAATATTAATCTCCCTCAGTTCTTCCCTCTCGCTAAACCTTTCATTCTGCAACATTTCTGGTATCTGATTTGTGTCCTCTTTTATGAATTCAATTGCTCAGCCATTTCTTTGTCCCTTATTATGCATTCCCCTGTTTCGGTCTGTAAGGGGGCCTACATTTGTCTTTACAAATCTATTTCTCTTCACATATCTATAGAAACTCTTAAGTGTCAGTCTTTAAGTTGCCTGTAAGCTTCCGCTTCTTAATCAATCCCTTGATCCTTCTTTGCTGAATTCTAAACTGCTCCCAATCCTCAGACCTATTATTTTTCTTGGCCAATCTGTCTGCTTCTTCCTTGGATCGGATACTATTTCTAATTTCCCTTGTAAGCCATGGATTGGCCCTCTTACCCATTTTGCTTTTGAGCGAGACGGGAATGAACAGTTGTTGCAGTTCCCCCATGCGTTCCTTGAATGTTTGCCATTTTCTATCCACTGTCATCCCTTTAAGTAACTCTCCCCATTCTATCAAGGCCAACTCACACCTTATATCTTCATAGTTTCCTTTATTAAGATTCAGCACCCTAGTCTCTGAATCAGTTACTTCACTCTCCATCTTGATAAAAAGTTCTATCATGTTATGGTCGCTCATCCCCAAGGGGTCTCGTACAGCCAGATTGGCAATGATTCCCTTCTCATTACACAGTATTCAGTCTAAGATGGCCTGCTCTCTAGTTGGTTCCTCCACATATTGGTCAAGAAACTATCCCATATATACTCCAGGAATCCCTCCTCTATGGCATTGTGGCTAATTTAATTTGCCCAATCTATGTGCAGATTAAAATCACCCATGATCCCCTTATTACATGCATCTCTAATTTTGTGTTTGATGCCACTCCCAACATCACCTCTGCAGTTTGGGGGTCTGTATAAGAAACCCACTAATGTCTTTTGCCTCTTGGTATTTCTCAACTCTACCCATACAGACTCCACATTGTCAGAGCTAATATCCTTTCTGACTATAAGGAGCTGGATTAGCACAGTTGGCTAAACAGCTGGCTTGTAATGCAAAACAAGGCAGCAGCGCGGTTCAATTCCCGTACCAGCCTCCTTGAACAGGCGCTGGAATGTGGCGACTAGGGGCTTTTCACAGTAACTTCATTGAAGCCTACTTGTGACAATAAGCTATTATTATTGTGTTAATTTCCTCTTTAACCAGCAGTGCCACACCACCACCTTTTCTTTTATGCCAGAGCTTCCTAAATACTGAAAACCCTGGGACATTCAGTTCCCATCCCTGGTCACCCTGCAGCCATGTCTCTGTAATCCCAATATATCGTACTCATTTATATCTTTCTGCGCGATTAGTTCATCCGCTTTATTGCAAATTGCATTAAGGCACATGCCTTTAAGTTTGTCTTTTTCACAATGTTTGTCTTGCTCCAAATATTTTTCTCTTTTGCCCAGTTTGAATTTTGTCCTTGGTTTCTCCACCTATCACTTTTTAAATTCACTTTTCTACCTTTTGTTTTTGTCCTTGCTCCCTCTTTCTCTGACTCCTTGCATAGCTTCCCACCCCCCTGGCATATTAGTTTAACTTCTCTCGAGATTAAGCTAGTTACTCCCTTTTTAAAATAAATTCAGTGTACCCAATTAATTTTTTTCCAAATAAGGGGCAATTTAGTGTGTTTAATCCACCTAACCTGCACATAGATTATCATTATCATAGAATTTACAGTGCAGAAGGAGGCCATTCGGCCCATCGAGTCTGCACCGGCTCCTGGAAAGAGCACCCTACCCAAGGTCAACACCTCCACCCTATCCCCATAACCCAGTAACCCAACCCAACATGAAGGGCAATTTGGACACTAAGGGCAATTTGTCATGGACAATCCACCTAACCTGCACATCTTTGGACTGTGAGAGGGAACCGGAGCACCCGGAGGAAACCCACGCACGCACGGGGAGGATGTGCAGACTCCACACAAGCAGTGACCCAAGCAGGAATCGAACCTGGGACCCTGGAGCTGTGAAGCAATTGTGCTATCCAGAATGCTACCATGCTGCCCACCTTTGGGTTGTGGGGGCGAAACCCATGCAAACACGGGGAGAATGTGCAAACTCCACACGGACAGTGACCCAGATCCGGGATCGAACCTGGGACCTCGGCGCTGTGTGGCAGCAGGGCTAACCCATTGCGCCACCATGCTGCCCTAGTTACTTCCTTTAAGAAAACCTAATTAATCTAGGGACCGTCCTTCATTTCAAACACTCATTTTGTAACCAAAAGTCCCTCCCTTTATTTCAGCTAATATATTATATTTTGAATACAGTAGGAAGATACTCTGCAGGCCTCACTTACCAATCGACTATGTTCATTGGGACCGTGTCACTTCCTGAATTGTGACGTCACCTCCAAAAGCCGCTGTTGGTGGGCCTGATGGTTCCCGCTGCTGTAAGGTCAGTGACTCTGGCATTCTCTTTTTGCACCCTTTTAATCCTCCATGCTGTGCCTCGCATTCATCGCCAAGGTCCGCCATTCTGCTCCACCGCTGTTGCCACTGTAAGGTAAATGCATAGGCTGGAAGCTTTACCCACGCAGATGGAAGCTGATCGTGTGAAATCAGACCTATTTAGCACATTGTTGGTCAAAGAGGTACGAATAATAAATTCTCCAAGCAATTTGAAGGCCTGAATGGAATGTTTTGGTGTGGCCATGGGCCATTCCCTCCCAACTTGCTCTGGGACTGGAAATTCCTGCCCCAGGTCAATGGACCTGTTAATGATCCATCAAATTGTCCATCTCTAAATTGTCACAATTTACCCGGTTGTTTTTTTTAACTCGGTTTTGAGGAATAAGCCAAAAATGAAGGCTGCCATCACTCCCTCACTCCATGCCTTGCCTGAAATTAGGTGTTTAGTTACCAACTTGCAACCAGAGAAACCCCATCTGAGTATGACTTGTCTATGTTTGGAAATTTGCAAAGCTGAGATATGAAGAATTGATCCAGCTCTATGTCCTCCTCCATGCCGAAGATCCATTGGTGAGAACATCCAGACATTTAATGGAATGAAAATTGAGTATTGTCACAAGTAGGCTTCAAATGAAGTTACTGTGAAAAGCCCCTAGTCGCCACATTCCGGCGCCTGTTCGGGGAGGCTGGTACGGGAATTAAACCGCGCTGCTGGCCTGCCTTGGTCTGCTTTCAAAGCCAGCGATTTAGCCCTGTGCTAAACCAGCTCCTATGAGACCAGCGGTCTGTCATCACACATGGGCACTCCAGATTGACAATGTCAAAACCCTTTGAACTTTATCCTTTGTTTTATTGCCTATCCTCCAAAGTGGATCTCTGCAGAGAGCCCCCCCCCCCCCCCCCCCCCCCACCTGTTTGTTCCTGGTTTGTGCGTGTGAATGTTCATTTGCGTGCTGGAGTATTTTAAAAAAGGGTTAGATAGTTATACTTCCAGAGTAGAATTTTGTGTGCACCAGTTCTTGCAACTTGTTTAAAAAAAGATTTATTGTATAATAAATGAATAATTTTGAGCTTATTGAAAGAAGCCTGCTTAAAGTCTCTTTTATTCTTGGTCTCAGAGCAGCAAGGGTAAGTAATTGGCCATTTTGGTGAGTGAATTTAACTTTTAAGCTAATGGTGCGACCTGTCGAGTCGTGGGGTGAGATAAATTATGCAGCCCCCCCCTCCCATCCTGGTCATAACCAGGCCAACACTCTATCCTGGAGTGTGTCATACAAAATGGAGAATTGCCACTCCAGCTATTTAACTTTTTGTCACAGTTACTGTTTCTTGTCTTTATTTGGTGCTCAATATTTGACTTTTTGACACAGAGCTGGTGAGATTGAGAAACATTGATGCATTTGTATTTTTTTTAAGAGAAGGGAAAATGTTGAAATATTGAACAGCCATGGCCAGCCCAGACCAGCCCACCCCACACACCCTTCTGACAGAGCACTGAGGCAGGTTGTAACATTGTGCACAGGCATTTAATGTGAACAAATATAAACAGGTTTGTGCCCCAGCCCCTATCTCTATACTGTGCCCTGCTCATATGCCAACTTTACTGCTGTCTATTTTTCTGGCCTTATGGGCCCTAATACTATGTCTTGGTGGATCCCCAGATGGTATAGCAGCAGTAGAGGCTGCCTGCTGTGATACCCGCTCTGCGGCAAGGGTCCCCGCTGGCAACTGTCTTCTGGGGCGACCGGGCCTGGATGGACCAGGCTGCTGCTCGGGTGTCCCAGCAGGCATGGTGCCTGTCATAATATCCACTCATGTATATAATGAGATGCAGACGGGCAGTGATTGACACACATGATAACCAATGAACACACACGACACAGAACAACCAATCACCAGATAGGACACCGCCACTATAAAGCACACAGGGCATTAAGACTCTCCCTCTCACAGGACACAGCTATAGAGATAGTTAGAGTGCACAAGCCAGTGAGCACCATCTCCATGTGGTAGAGAGCTAGTCTGGTCAAGCCAGTAGGAGGTTATCAGTTAGGTTAATAGAGTGTCAACCCACAGTAGATTATGTACAGCAATCAGCTAGTTCTATAAAACAGAGTTGGACCATATCCTATGTCGGAAGCCTGTTTCTAGTTTCACTGCATCCAGTTGCAGTCAACCTTGAACCAACTCACATAACACGTCATGGTACCAGGGAACTATTAATTCTAACGAACCTACCTCGAGTGAATCTGCAACAACCAGCACGCAGCCATCCAGCGGCATGGAAAAGATCCAACCTCCCCCGCAACTCCGGATCTCCGGCAACCTCGGCGCCAACTGGAAAGTCTTCAAACAGAAGTTCCTCCTCTGTATCGAGGCCTCCGACCTCGAGGCAGCATCGGATGCCCGAAATATCGCGCTGTTCCTGTCGACTGCGGGGGACTACGCCATCCACATCTACAACTCGCTCACATTTGCCGATGTCGAAGACAAGACAAAGTTCAAGACGGTTCTGCTGAAATTCGACAGCCACTGCGACATTGAGGTGAATGAGAGCTTTAAACGGTACATCTTCCAACAGAGGCTTCAGGGTAAGGATGAACCTTTTCAGTCCTTCTTGACCCATCTCCGCATCCTAGGGCAGTCATGTAATTATGACTCGACGGCTGATTCCATGATCCAGGATCAGATCGTTTTCGGGGTCCAGTCCGACTCCCTGCGGAAGCAGCTCCTCAAAATCAAACAGCTGACCCTCTCCATCGCCATCGAAACATGTGTTGTCCATGAGCATGCCAGGAATTGTTACTCCCGCTTCAGGGCGGCAGAAAATGCAAAACTAGTCTCCCATGAAGCAGAAAGGGTGCAGGCCA
The DNA here is from genome assembly GCF_902713615.1 of Scyliorhinus canicula. Taxonomy (NCBI): domain Eukaryota; kingdom Metazoa; phylum Chordata; class Chondrichthyes; order Carcharhiniformes; family Scyliorhinidae; genus Scyliorhinus; species Scyliorhinus canicula. The sequence continues at coordinate 35,373,555 of NC_052151.1, read as the reverse complement.
TCGCAAAAATGCAAGGCCTGAGCATCGAGGAGAGTGGTCTTTTTGCGCGCTTTTCCCGGGTCCCTACACATGCGTGCCACGACCGGGTGGACAATAAGGCCGAAGACCCTAATGCGCATGTGCGAACGTCGGCCGACTGCACTGCGCATGCACGATGGCGCATGGAACGCGCTGACGTCAGCGTCATGACGTGTCCAAATTGTGGCTCCGCCCATTTAAAGCGGCAATATCCAGCCAAAGGAAGGCAATGCCCACAGTGTGGAAAGCCTGGGCATTACGCGGCCTTATGCAGGTCCACTCCACCGAGCAACAGTCAGCGATCCCAGCTGCAGCGCAGACATGTCTGCTGCGTACAACAAGGCATGCAGGATTCAGATCCCGACAGCCCAACGGACCCCGATGCTGACTGCCTCGAGTCGCCATACTTGGGTGGGCATCATCACCACACGCGAGCTGGCCTCCACCGCGCCTGCAAACCGCCTTTCAAACTCCTAAATATGGTCTAACGCGTCCAAGCCATGTCCTCGACACCGGCGACTGCCTCGCCCAATGTAAATCTCCAGGCTGAGATAGACGACATTCTCACGTAATACCACAACGTGTTTGATGGAATGAGCACGCTCCCATATCGTTACAAGATATTGCTCAAACCGAACGCCATCCCAGTCATCCATGCACCGCGCCGGGTGCCGGCTTCTCTCAAGGATCGTCTGAAATCGCAGCTACGAGAGCTCCAAGACCAGGGTATCATCTCAAAGGTCACAGACCCAGCAGACTGGGTCAGCTCCACGGTCCGCGTCAGGAAGCCCTCTGGTGAACTCCGCATTTGCATTGATCCCAAAGACCTGAATCGCAACATCATGCACGAGCACTACCCGATCCCAAAGTGTGAAGAGTTAACCTGTGAGATGGCTCATGCCAAATTCTTTACCAAGCTGGATGCCTCCAGTGGGTTCTGGCAGATACAGCTGGGCGAGTCCAGTCGGAAGCTGTGCACATTTAATACTCCGTTTGGCAGGTATTGCTACAACCGCATGCCTTTTGGTATCATATCAGCTTCCGAAGTATTTCATCGCATAATAGAGCAAATGATGGAGGGCATCGAGGGGGTGCGAGTTCATGTGGACGACGTGATCATCTGGTCCACAACGCCCAAGGATCACATCGCTCGCCTCAAACAGGTTTCCCAGAGGATACATGAAAACGGCCTCCAGCTCAACAGGGCCAAATGCTCATTTGGTCGGTCCGCTATCAAGTTTCTGGGTGACCACATTTCACAGCAGGGTGTGCAACCTGGCGCTGACAATCAACGCCATGAAGACCCCAGAGGACAAAAAGGCGGTCTTCCGTTTCCTTGGGATGGTAAATTTTCTCGGAAAATTAATTCCTAGGCCCACTGCCCTTTCCTCATAACCCACCTAACCAGCACATCTTTGGACACAAGGGACAATTTAGCACTTCCAATCCACCTAACCTGGACATCTTTGGACACAAGGGACAATTTAGCACTTCCAATCCACCTAACCGGCACATCTTTGGACACAAGGGACAATTTAGCACTTCCAATCCACCTAACCTGGACATCTTTGGACACAAGGGACAATTTAGCACTTCCAATCCACCTAACCGGCACATCTTGGGACACAAGGGACAATTTAGCACGGCCAATCCACCTAACCAGCACATCTTTGAACACAAGGGACAATTTAGCATGGCCAATCCACCTAACCTGGACATCTTTGGACTGTGAGAGGAAACTGGGGCACCCGGAGGAAACCCACGCAGATGCGGAGAGAATGTACAAACTCCACACAGTCACCCAAGGCTGGAATTGAACCCAGGTCCCCCGCGCTGTGAGGGAGCTGTGCTAACAACTATGCCACCCTCGATCTTTGGACTTCAATGCTTGTTTTAGCAGGTTGCTGAATCATCCTTCTCTCTGCCATCAAAAGACTATCTTTTGATCATTTGGTGAATTCAGAATTATAAATGTTCTCAGTTGTGAATGTAAACCTAATGTGCTTCTGTTAAAAGGTGTTTCTTTTGACTTCTGGATGTTGTGTGGGAAGTTACTTAGTGTTGTATTCTTTGGGAGGGGGGGGGGCTCCCCATACCACAATCTATTAAAAGTTGTGGGTCAGGTGAACTCCATGATACACTTTGGGGTTCTCTAAATCCTGCCCATAACAAATTGGGGGCTTGAGGGGGATAAAAGTCTATCTATTGGATTGGCTTAGGGAACTTAAAGACAGTGAGGGGTGAGCATATTGTGGTTGCTTTTCAGGTGTGCTATTCTAGTTTAAGTAGGGAGTGTGTTGTGGACAATGGCTCTTTCAGAGGCTCAGAAGTTTTTAGATGTGGGGACGGTTAAACGCCGTACCTTACGGACAGAGACTAAAAGCAGACTGTTAGATTTGGCAAAAACATTGCAGTTAACATTACCTGACAAAAGGCGAAAAGATGAGGTAATTATGGCGGTGGCTAAGCATTTAAAGTTGCCTGAGATACAGTTTGACACATCTGAAATGGCAAAAATTGAGTTACAAATTAAACAAATGGAACATGAGAAAGAATTAAAGCAGCTTGATTACGAAAGAGATAGAGAGGAAAAAGAAAGAGAGAGAGAAAGTGATAGAGAGGAAAAAGAAACAGAGAGAGGAAAAAGAAAGGGAGAGAGAAGAAAGGAGAAAAGAAAGAATAGCCCCAGCAGAACAAAAAGAAAGAGAAAGGGTGATACAGATCAGGAAAAAAGATAAAAAGAGAGAGCTTGAACTTCAGAAAATGGCCATGAAACAAGACAGTCAGTTAAAATTGGCAGACATAAAGGGCTATGTACAGTTGGTTGATAGTGATGAGGATAGTGAGAAAGAGCATCATAGTCGAAGGCTTGGTGGGAAATGCTGTTCAAATCAAACATCCATACAGACTTTTTTTTTTGAAATAATTTTTATTGAAAAATGTTGAATTTATACAACAATAACGCACCATAGTAAAATACCAAAAATAACAATAATCTTAACAATCATAAACATTCGCCCCACCTCCATGAACAACACAGCATTTTAACAACAACGCAAATTAACACAATATAAAGTTACAGAATAGACCCTACAATATGGAACACCCCCCCCCCCCCCCCCCCTGGGTTGCTGCTATTGACGAAGATACCTATCTTTGAGCCAGGAAGTCCAGAAAAGGCTGCCATCGTTTATAGAACCCTTGTATTGATCCTATCAGGGCAAATTTGACCCTTTCCAATTTTATAAATCCCGCCATGTCACTGATCCATGTCTCCACGCTTGGGGGCCTCGCATCCTTCCACTGTAGCAGAATCCTTCAACGGGCTACTAGGGACGCAAAGGCCAGGACACCGGCCTCTTTCACCTCCTGCACTCCCGGTTCTACCGCAACTCCAAAAATCGCGAGTCCCCATCCTGGTTTGACCCTGGATCCAACCACCCTCGACACCGTCCCCGCCACCCCCTTCCAGAATTCTTCCAGTGCTGGGCATGTCCAGAACATATGGGCGTGGTTCGCTGGACTCCCCGAACATCTGGTGCACCTGTCCTCACCCCCAAAGAACCTACTCATCCTAGTCCCGGACATGTGGGCCCAGTGCAGCACCTTAAATTGGATGAGACTAAGCCTCGCACATGAGGAGGAAGAGTTGACTCTCTCCAAGGCATCCGCCCAAGTCCCGTCCTCTATCTGCTCCCCAAGTTCCTCCTCCCATTTAGCCTTCAGCTCCTCCACTGACGCCTCCTCCACCTCCTGCATTACCGTATAGATGTCAGACACCTTCCCCTCTCCGACCCACACCCCCGAAAGCACTCTGTCCATCGTCCCCTGCGAGGGCAGCATAGGGAATCCCTCTACCTGTTGCCTAGCAAACGCCTTTACCTGCAAGTATCTGAACATGTTCCCTTGGGGAAGCCCAAATTTATCTTCCAGTTCCCCCAGGCCCGCAAACCTCCCGCCAATAAACAGGTCCCTCAATTTGCTGATGCCCGCCCTTTGCCACCACCTAAATCCCCATCCCTGTTCCCCGGGATGAACCGATGGGACATCCATACAGACTTAACCCTTTAAAATTGGCACAGGTTAACAAAGAGATTGCGAGTATGCTGAAAAATGGCATAATTGAAGTGGGTTGCAGTCAATGGAGCTCACCCATAGTGATGGTACCAAAACCAAATGGTACCCAACGGTTGTGTGTGGACTATGGAAGGTATATACCAATTCAAAGTTATGCCATTTGGCATGAAAAACACCCCAGCCACATTTCAACGGATAACTAACAAAGTTGTTTCAGGATTACCCAATTGTGCGGTATACATCGACAATCTGGTAATTTTCAGCCAGGCATGGAAAGAACATTTAAAGCATCTGATGGGGTGATTCGATCGATTTCAGGAGGTGAATCTGGTGGTAAACCTAGCCAAAAGTGAATTTGGAAAAGCCCAAGTCACTTTCCTTGGCCATACAATCAGACAGGGTCGAATGGTCCCATGGGATGTGAAACCAACAGTTATTGAGGAGTTTTCAGTACCTCAAGACGAAGGGAAATAATGCGATTTTGTGGCATGAGTGGATTTGATCGAACATTTGTGCAAACGTTTTGTAGCGTGATTGCTCCACTGATGGACCTGCTGAAGAAACATCAGCGATGTCAGAGTGTGGGTGGAGCTGGGCTGTCTGTCAGCTTTTTACTTTCGTTTTAGGCTGTTTGCTGCAGGGTGAGTTTTAGTTTCGTTTTCAGTGTTGGAGTCAGACCAAGCAGGTGTACTGCTTTTTTCTCTGCCATCAAAAGACTATCTCTTGATCATTTGGTGAATTCAGAAATGTAAATGTTCTCAGTAGTGAATGTAAACCTAATGTGCTTCTGTTGAAAGGTGTTTCTTTTGTCTTCTGGATGTTGTTTGGGAAGTTATTAAGGATTACTTAGTGTTGTATTCTTTGCTGGTTGTATTTGAATTGATGGTTGCTAAGATGTTCACTGCATGTTTGAAAAAGGTTAACTTGAGTTCATAGAATAAACATTGTTTTGCTTTAAAAAATACTTTTCCATTTCTGCTCTACCACACCAGTAGAGTGGACCATGTGCTCATCATACCACAATCTATTAAAAGTTGTGGGTCAAGTGAACTCCATGATACACTTTGGGGTTCTCTAAATCCTGGCCCATAACAGTTAGTAATAATAATCGCTTATTGTCACAAGTAGGCTTCAATGAAGTTACTGTGAAAAGCCCCTAGTCGCCACATTCCAGCACCTGTTCAGGGAGGCCGGTACGGGAATTGAACACGCGCTACTGACCTTGTTCTGCATTACAAGCCAGCTGTTTAGCCCACTGTGCTAAACCAGCCCCTGGGCGGAGATGGGATCTCCCCACTATTTGTCAGCACTCAGCAGTCTGAGGCTGAATAAAATGCAGCCAGTTTTCGACTAGGCCCCTCTCTATTGACTACTGCCTGGTGGCCCTGACTACAGTCAAGAGGTTGATCATGAAGTGCATCACCTCCATACTCCCAGAACGCCTTGATCCACTGAATGTGCATACTGTCGCAACGGTCCACAGCAGACGCCATTTCTCTGGCCCTACACTCTGCCCTAGAGCATCTCGGAAACAAGGACTCCTACATCAGATTCCTATTTATTGATTACAGCTCCGCCTTCAACACCATAAGCCCAGCCAAGCTCATATCAAAGCTCCCAAACCTAGAACTTGGCTCCCCACTCTGCAACTGGAGCCTCGATTTTCTGACCAACAGACCACAATCAATAAGAATGAACAACAACACCTCCACAATAGTCCTCAATACCGGTGCCACGCAAGGCTGCGTACTTACCCCCCTACTCTACTCCCTGTACACACACGACTGCGTGGCAAAATTTGGTTCCAACACCATCTACAAGTTTGCTGGCGATACGACCATAGTGGGCCGGATCTCGAATAATGATGAGTCAGAATACAGGAGGGAAATAGAGAACCTAGTGGAGTGGTGCAGCGACAACAATCTCTCCCTCAATGCCAGCAAAACTAAAGAGCTGGTCATTGACTTCAGGAAGCAAAGTACTGTACACACCCCTGTCAGCATCAACGGGGCTGAGGTGGAGATGGTTAGCAGTTTCAAATTCCTAGGGGTGCACATCTCCAAAAATTTGTCCTGGTCCACCCACATCGATGCTACCACCAAGAAAGCACAACAGCGCCTATACTTCCTCAGGAAACTAAGGAAATTCGGCATGTCCACATTAACCCTTACCAACTTTTACAGATGCACCATAGAAAGCATCCTATCTGGTTGCATCACAGCCTGGTATAGCAACTGCTCGGGCCAGGACCGCAAGAAACTTCAGAGAGTCGTGAATACCACCCAGTCCATCACACGAACCTGCCTCCCATCCATGGACTCCATCTACACCTCCCGCTGCCTGGGGAAAGCGGGCAGCATAATCAAAGACCTCTCCCACCCGGCTTACTCACTCTTCCAACTTCTTCCATCGGGCAGGAGATACAGAAGTCTGAGAAGACGCACCAACAGACTCAAAAACAGCTTCTTTCCCGTGTTACCAGACTCCTAAATGACCCTCTTATGGACTGACCTCATTAACACTGCATCCCTGTATGCTTCATCCCGATGCCAGTGCTTATGTAGTTACATTGTACACCTCGTGTTACCATATTTTGCATATTTTCTTTTATTCACTTTTCTTCCCACGTACTTAATGATCTGTTGAGTGGCTCGCAGAAAAATACTTTTCACAAGTGACAATAAACAACTCCATCTATCCATCCATTTTACCACAGCAATGCAGCATAATCTCAACATCAGCGGAATTTGACCTCCATAAAAAGATCATGGGATCATAATTTATGGCACTAGTCAGGCAGCTTTGCCTATTTTTGTTGAATTATCGATAATTGTATTTATTTATGGGTAGTTTTGTGCCGTGGACCTATGCCCATTTGGAACAGAGTTGAATCTGGCAGCAGAGACAAAGCTAAATATAAATGGAGGTACCAGGACTGAAATGATGGTATTCTAATCGAGTGGGTCACCCAGTCCCATTTAGATTCATCCTAGATTGCATTCCCTCATTCCTTTTTTGACCGGCAGGAGTGACTTCACCTCTCACGACCTGGCTGGAAACAGAAAGGTGCCTTTGATTTCCCCGCTTTTTTTCGAAATGGTGGCATATTCTTTCCCAGCCCTTAAATTAGCAGTGTTCCAATCCGCCGTGAATAACTTGCACAGAAAACTCGAGATAAAATAGAAAGGGCTGGCTTGTTTCACACACGTACAAGGTGCGGAAAGGGGTTTTGGCAAAGTTTTCCCCTCTTTTCATTCACACAAAGAAAGAGGGATGAGGAAAGAATGGGTGTTCAGGGGCTGGTTTAGCACAGTGGCCTAAACAGCTGGCTTGTAATGCAGAAGGCCAGCAGCGCGGGTTCAATTCCTGTACCAGCCTCCCCGGACAGGTGCCGGAATGTGGCGACTACGGGCTTTTTCACAGTAACTTCATTGAAGCCTACTCGTGACAATAAATTATTATTAATATTTCCAGAAAACAAGACTTCCACTAGGGAAGAAGGCATGTAGAGCTTAGTTAGCCTTGAAGGCACCAGTTCCAAAATTCCAGTAGTTTGCAACTTTGATGAGGCCCTGAGTTCTTTCTGCTGCTCGACGCTAAGATGGTGGCAGGCTGCACAGGCTGTTTGCCTGCAGCTCCTGTTTCCTTCGGAGGCGAAACTGTAACTGCCTGAGTTCAGGTCCACAGGGCAATATTACAAGTCCCAGCAGCTACGTGGGGGTGGTCATGTGGCATATCTCCCACCATGTTTCCTGGATCCTGGACAAGAACATAAGAACATAAGAACTAGGAGCAGGAGTAGGCCATCTGGCCCCTCGAGCCTGCTCCGCCATTCAATTAGATCATGGCTGATCTTTTGTGGACTCAGCTCCACTTTCCGGCCCGAACACCATGACCTTTAATCCCTTTATTCTTTAAAAAAACTATCTATCTTTACTTTAAAAACATGTAATGAAGGAGCCTCAACTGCTTCACTGGGCAAGGAATTCCATAGATTCACAACCCTTTGGGTGAAGAAGTTCCTCCTAAACTCAGTCCTAAATCTACAACCCCTTATTTTGAGGCTATGTCCCCTAGTTCTGCTGTCACCCGCCAGTGGAAACAACCTGCCCGCATCTATCCTATCTATTCCCTTCATAATTTTAAATGTTTCTATAAGATCCCCCCTCACCCTTCTAAATTCCAACGAGTACAGTCCCAGTCTACTCAACCTCTCCTCATAATCCAACCCCTTCAGCTCTGGGATTAACCTAGTGAATCTCCTCTGCACACCCTCCAGCGCCAGTACGTCCTTTCTCAAGTAAGGAGACCAAAACTGAACACAATACTCCAGGTGTGGCCGAACTAACACCTTATACAATTGCAACATAACCTCCCTAGTCTTAAACTCCATCCCTCTAGCAATGAAGGACAAAATTCCATTTGCCTTCTTAATCACCTGTTGCACTTGTAAACCAACCTTCTGTGATTCATGCACTAGCACACCCAAGTCTCTCTGAACAGCGGCATGCTTTAATATTTTATTGTTTAAATAATAATCCCGTTTGCTGTTATTCCTACCAAAATGGATAACCTCACATTTGTCAACATTGTATTCCATCTGCCAGACCCGAGCCCATTCACTTAACCTATCCAAATCCCTCTGCAGACTTCCAGTATCCTCTGCACTTTTCGCTTTACCACTCATCTTAGTGTCATCTGCAAACTTGGACACATTGCCCTTGGTCCCCAAATCCAAATCATCTATGTAAATTGTGAACAATTGTGGGCCCAACACGGATCCCTGAGGGACACCACTAGCTACTGATTGCCAACCAGAGAAACACCCATTTATCCCAACTCTTTGCTTTCTATTAATTAACCAATCCTCTATCCATGCTACTACTTTACCCTTAATGCCATGCATCTTTATCTTATGCAGCAACCTTTTGTGTGACACCTTGTCAAAGGCTTTCTGGAAATCCAGATATACCACATCCATCGGCTCCCCGTTATCTACTGCACTGGTAATGTCCTCAAAAAATTCCACTAAATTAGTTAGGCATGACCTGCCCTTTACGAACCCATGCTGCGTCTGCCCAATGGGACAATTTCTATCCAGATGCCTCGCAATTTCTTCCTTGATGATAGATTCCAGCATCTTCCCTACTACTGAAGTTAAGCTCACTGGCCTATAATTTCCTGCTTTCTGCCTACCTCCTTTTTTAAACAGTGGCGTCACGTTTGCTAATTTCCAATCCACCGGGACCACCCCAGAGTCTAGTGAATTTCGGTAAATTATCACTAGTGCATCTGCAATTTCCCTAGCCATCTCTTTTAGCACTCTGGGATGCATTCCATCAGGGCCAGGAGACTTGTCTACCTTTAGCCCCATTAGCTTGCCCATCACTCCCTCCTTAGTGATAACAATCCTCTCAAGGTCCTCACCTGTCATAGCCTCATTTCTATCAGTCGCTGGCATGTTATTTGTGTCTTCCACTGTGAAGACCGACCCAAAAAACCTGTTCAGTTCCTCAGCCATTTCCTCATTTCCCATTATTAAAACTCCCTTCTCATCCTCTAAAGGACCAATATTTACCTTAGCCACTCTTTTTTGTCTTATATATTTGTAAAAACTTTTACTGTCTGTTTTTATATTCTGAGCAAGTTTACTCTCATACTCTATCTTACTCTTCTTTATAGCTTTTTTAGTAGCTTTCTGTTGCCCCCTAAAGATTTCCCAGTCCTCTAATCTCCCAGCAATCTTTGCCACTTTATATGCTTTTTCCTTCAATTTGACACTCTCCCTTATTTCCTTAGATATCCATGGTCGATTTTCCCTCTTTCTTCCGTCCTTCCTTTTTGTTGGTATAAACCTTTGCTGAGCACTGTGAAAAATCGCTTGGAAGGTTCTCCACTGTTCCTCAACTGTTCCACCATAAAGTCTTAGCTCCCAGTCTACCTTAGCTAGTTCTTCTCTCATCCCCTTGTAATCTCCTTTGTTTAAACACAAAACACTAGTATTTGATTTTACTTTCTCACCCTCCATCTGTATTTTAAATTCCACCATATTGTGATCGCTCCTTCCGAGAGGATCCCTAACTATGAGATCATGAATCAATCCTGTCTCATTACACAGGACAAGATCTAGGACCGCTTGTTCCCTCGTAGGTTCCATTACATACTGTTCTAGGAAACTATCGCGGATACATTCTATAAACTCCTCCTCAAGGTTGCCTTGACCGACCTGGTTAAACCAATCGACATGTAGATTAAAATCCCCCATGATAACTGCTGTACCATTTCTACATGCATCAGTTATTTCTTTGTTTATTGCCTGCCCCACCATATCGTTACTATTTGGTGGCCGATAGACTACTCCTATCAGTGACTTTTTCGCCTTACTATTCCTGATTTCCACCCAAATGGATTCAACCTTATCCTCCATAGCACCGATGTCATCCCTTACTATTGCCCGGATGTCATCCTTAAATAAGAGAGCAACACCACCTCCCTTACCATCCACTCTGTCCTTCCGAATAGTTTGATACCCTCGGATATTTAACTCCCAGTCGTGACCATCCTTTAACCATGTTTCAGTAATGGCCACTAAATCATAGTCATTTACGATGATTTGTGCCACCAACTCATTTACTTTATTCCGAATACTACGAGCATTCAGGTAAAGTACACTTATGTTGGTTTTTTTACCTCTGTTTTGAATCTTAACATCTCCAGTTTTATTCCTTTTGTTATTACTGGGCCTATTCACTGTGCTCCCCTCAGTCACTGTACCTTGTACTGTCGCCCTTTTAGATTTTTGACTATGTCTTCTCTGCCTTGCACTTTTCCCCTTACTTCCTTTTGCTTCTGTCCCTGTTTTACTACCTTCCAACTTCCTGCATCGGTTCCCATCCCCCTGCCACATTAGTTTAAACCCTCCCCAACAGCTCTAGAAAACACACCCCCTAGGACATCGATTCCAGTCCTGCCCAGGTGCAGACCGTCCGGTTTATACTGGTCCCACCTCCCCCAGAACCGGTCCCAATGCCCCAGGAATTTGAATCCCTCCCTCTTGCACCATCTCTCGAGCCACGCATTCATCCTATCTATCCTGACATTCCTACTCTGACTAGCTCGTGGCACTGGTAGCAATCCTGAGATTACTACCTTTGAGGTCCTACTTTTTAGTTTAACTCCTAACTCCCTGAATTCCGCTTGTAGGACCTCATCCTGTTTTTTACCTATATCGTTGGTGCCTATGTGCACCACGACAGCTGGCTGTTCACCCTCCCCCCCCAGAATGTCCTGCAGCCGCTCCGAGACATCCTTGACCCTTGCACCAGGAAGGCAACATACCATCCTGGAGTCTCGATTGCGTCCACAGAACCGCCTGTCTATTCCCCTTTAATCGAGTCCCCTATCACTATAGCCCTGCCATTTTTCTTCCTGCCCTGCTGTGCAGCAGAGCCAGCCACGGTGCCATGAACCTGGCTGCTGCTGCCTTCCCCTGGTGAGCCATCTCCCTCAACAGTATCCAAAGTGGGCGACTTCCGGTTGCGGCTATGACCAGCTAAGTCGCACGTTTGGCGGCTCCTGCTACAAAGGTGTTTTCGGGCCGACTGGAGGGCCCCAACGGCGCTGGAAGGACAAATCCCGGTGGGGGAAGGCTCCCTGAGGAGAACCAGTCCAACTTTATGGTCGGTACCCGGAGTGGGGTGGCAAAGAAAGCAACAGCAGCTCCCCAAAAAAAGCGGGGGAAGAAGACCAAAATGGCGGCCGGTGGCGCACCCGAGGAATGGAGGAAATGGGCGGAGGAGCAGCAGGCCGCTCTCCGGCGCTTCTTTACGGAGCTGAAAGTGGAGCTCCTGGAGTCAATGAATGCGACGACCACCAGGCTGATGGGAGCCCAGGCGACCCAAGAGGCGTCGATTCGGGAGCTGCAGCAGGAGATGACTGCGAGGGAGGAGGAGGCCACGGTCCTCGTGGGAAAGGTAGAGGTGCACGAGGCACTCCACCTGAAATGGCAGAGCCGTTTTGAGGAGCTGGATACCCGAATGAGGCGGAAGAACCTGAGGATCTTGGGCCTGGCAGAAGGCCTGGAGGGGTCAGACCTCCCGGGATACGTAGCAGAAATGCTGAGCTCCCTGATGGGGGCAGGGGCCGTCCCTTCGCCCCTGGAGCTGGAAGAGGCCTACAGGGTCATGGCTAGGAAGCCAAGAGCAAATGAGCCCCCGAGGGCGGTGCTGGTGCGGTTCCAGCGACTCAGCGATCGTGAGAGAGTGCTGGAGTGGGCCAAGAGGGAAAGGAGCAGCAAGTGGGAGAACTCGACGGTGAGGGTGTACCAGGACTGGAGTGCGGAGGTGGCAAAGCGGCGGGCCCGGTACAACCGGACGAAGGCGGTGCTGCATGCAAAACGGATCAGGTTCGGAATGCTGCAGCCAGCGCGCTTGTGGGTCACCTACAAGAACCAACACCACTATTTTGAGTCCCCAGAGGAGGCGTGGGCCTTTGTACAGGAAGAGAAACTGGACTCGAATTAGACCCAGGGGATACTTGGCGGCCGTAGCCGCTCGGGTACTTTCAGCTGAACAAGCGGTTCTTTTTCGGCTGGGTCGGAACTGGGCAACCCTTATTGGAACGGTTTCCCTTTTTTTTCTTTCTTTGTTTGGATCTTGAACTCTTGCTTTGGTTTTTCTTCTGATGTTTTTCCCCCCTTTGCCAACTTCCCTTAGTTATTGTTATTGTGGTTATTCATGGTTATTTATGGTTATTTATATTGTTTGGTAGAGGGTGACTGTTAAGTACATTGTTATTTGTTATCTATCTGTTATGTATAATGTTAAGTTGGGGAGGCGGGACGGGGGGGAGAGCAGATCGGGGATATGGGCTCCTAGGGGGGGTTCTTTACAGGCATGGATGGGGACGGGGGTGGAACTGAAGATGGCGGGGTGGGGTGTGGCAGGGCGAAAGCGCGGGCTTTCCTCTGTTTTCCCGCGCGCGGGGCAGAGGAGGGGGGAGGGGAGGAGCGCGGGGCGTGGCTAGCAATGGTGACCTTTCCCCCGTTGGAGCGGGGCCAGGGAGGGCCCCCCCCCGAGCCGGGAGGAGTCGGAGTGTGGCAGGAGCAGCCGGGTCAGCGTAAACCAGCTGACTTACGGGAGTACGATGGAGGGTACATCGCGGCTAGGAGGGGTCCTAGCCTGGGGGGGGGGGGGGGGGGGGGGGGGGGGGGGTTAGGGAGGGACACCGGGTTGCTGCTGGAAAGACCAGGAACGGGAAGTGGAGGACTGGAGGGGTGGGGGGAGGGGGCCATCGCCATGGGGAGCGGGTCAGAGGGGGAGGGTCGACCCGGGGCGAGCAGGGAACAGGACATGGCTAATCGGCAGGGGAAGGGGGCGGGTCGTCCCGCGACCCGGCTGATCACTTGGAACGTGAGGGGGCTGAATGGGCCGGTCAAGAGATCAAGGGTATTCTCACACCTGAAGGAACTGAAGGCTGATGTAGCAATGTTACAGGAGACCCATTTGAAGGTAGTGGACCAGGTTCGCCTGAGAAGGGGGTGGGTGGGACAGGTGTTCCACTCTGGATTGGACGCAAAGAACCGGGGGGTGGCGATTCTGGTGGGAAAGAGGGTGTCGTTCGTGGCGGAGGAGGTGGTGGCGGATAAGGAGGGTAGGTATGTGATGGTGAAGGGTAAGCTGCAGGGGAGGAAAGTGGTGATGGTCAACATATATGCCCCGAACTGGGATGACGCGGGTTTTATGAGGCGCCTATTGGGCCTCATTCCGGGACTGGAGGCAGGGGGCTTGATCATGGGGGGGGACTTTAACACAGTGCTGGACCCCGGGCTAGACAGATCGAGCTCAAGGACCAATAGGAGGCCGGCAGCGGCAGAAGTGCTGAGGGGGTACATGGAGCAGATGGGAGGAGTAGACCCATGGAGGTTTGGTAGGCCGAGGGCGAGGGAGTATTCCTTTTTCTCCCACGTCCATAGAGTGTACTCCAGAATCGATTTCTTCGTGTTGAGCAGGGGGCTGATCCCGAGGGTACGGGAAGCTGAGTACTCGGCCATTGCGATCTCTGATCATGCACCACATTGGGTGGATGTGGAAATGGGGGAGGCGCGGGACCAGCGCCCGCTGTGGCGGCTGGATGTGGGGCTGTTAGCGGACGATGAGGTGTGTAAAAGGGTCCGGAAGAGCATTGAGAGCTATCTGGACTTGAATGACACGGGTGAGGTGCAGGTGGGGATGGTCTGGGAGGCCCTGAAGGCAGTGATCAGGGGAGAGCTGATCTCCATAAGGGCACACAGAGAAAGAAAGGAGAGGCAGGAGAGGGAGAGGCTGGTGGGGGAGCTATTGGAAGTGGATAGGAGATATGCGGAGGCACCAGAGGAGGGGCTGCTGGGAGAACGGCGCAGCCTGCAGGCCAAGTTCGACCTGCTGACCACCAGGAAGGCAGAGACGCAGTGGAGAAGGGCGCAGGGCGCGGTCTATGAGTATGGGGAAAAGGCGAGCAGGATGCTGGCACACCAGCTTCGCAAACGAGATGCGGCTAGGGAGATTGGGGGAGTGAAGGAGAGGGGCGGGATGGTAGTGCAGAAGGGGCAAGAAGTGAACGGGGTCTTCAGGGATTTTTACAAGGAGTTGTATCGGTCTGAGCCGCCGACGAGGAGAGGGGGAATGGAGGACTTCCTAAACAAATTGAGGTTCCCAAGGGTCCAGGAGGGGCTGGTAGAAGGGCTGGGGGCGCCAATAGGGCTAGAGGAGCTAGTCAAGGGAATAGGTCAGATGCAGGCGGGGAAGGCGCCGGGGCCAGATGGGTTCCCGGTGGAATTCTATAAGAAAAATGTGGACTTGGTGGGACCGGTACTGGTACGAGCCTTTAATGAGGCGCGAGAGGGGGGGGTTCTGCCCCCGACAATGTCGCAGGCTCTGATCTCCCTGATATTGAAGCGGGATAAAGACCCCGTGCAGTGCGGGTCCTACAGGCCTATCTCGCTTCTGAACGTGGATGCCAAGTTGCTGGCAAAGATCCTGGCAGCTAGAATAGAGGATTGTGTGCCAGGGGTAATCCATGAGGACCAGACGGGGTTCGTGAAGGGGCGGCAGCTCAACACGAACGTGCGGAGATTGCTGAATGTAATTATGATGCCGGCAGTGGAGGGGGAGGCTGAGATAGTGGTAGCGCTGGACGCGGAGAAGGCATTCGATAGGGTGGAGTGGGAGTACCTGTGGGAGACGTTGGAACGGTTTGGGTTTGGGGAAGGGTTTATTAAGTGGGTGAAGTTGCTCTACTCGGCCCCGACGGCGAGTGTAGTGACAAACGGGAGGAGGTCGGAGTATTTCGGGCTCCACCGAGGGACCAGGCAGGGATGTCCCCTATCCCCCTTACTTTTCGCACTGGCGATTGAACCGTTGGCGATGGCACTGAGGGGTTCAGGGGGGTGGAGAGGACTGACTAGGGGAGGGGAGGAACATCGGGTATCGCTGTATGCGGATGATCTACTGCTGTACGTGGCAGACCCAGAAGGGGGAATGCCGGAGATAATGGAACTATTAGCAGAGTTTGGGAACTTTTCGGGGTACAAACTAAATTTGGGCAAAAGCGAGGTTTTTGTGATACACCCGGGGGACCAGGGAGAGGGTATTGGGAGACTCCCCTTCAAGCG
Organism: Scyliorhinus canicula; assembly: GCF_902713615.1. Lineage (NCBI taxonomy): Eukaryota > Metazoa > Chordata > Chondrichthyes > Carcharhiniformes > Scyliorhinidae > Scyliorhinus > Scyliorhinus canicula. The sequence goes on along the minus strand of NC_052151.1, from coordinate 35,357,810 downwards.
AGCAGGAAAGAGCTTTAGGTACTTAGGGGTGCAGGTGGCAAGGAACTGGGGGACCCTCCACAAGTTGAACTTTTCCAGGCTGGTGGAACAGATGGAGGAGGAATTTAAGAGGTGGGACATGGTACCGCTGTCGTGGCGGGGAGGGTGCAGTCAATCAAAATGACGGTCCTCCCAAGGTTCTTGTTTCTATTTCAGTGCTTGCCCATCTTCCTCCCTAGGGCCTTCTTCAAAAAGGTGACGAGTAGCATCATGAGCTACGTGTGGGCGCACGGCACCCCAAGGGTGAGGAGGGTCTTTTTGGAGCGGAGTAGGGACAGTGGAGGGCTGGCACTACCCAATCTCTCGGGGTATTACTGGGCGGCAAATGTGTCAATGGTGCGCAAGTGGATGATGGAAGGGGAGGGGGCAGCTTGGAAACGAATGGAGAGGGCGTCCTGTGGCAACACAAGCCTGGGGGCCCTAGTAACGGCACCATGGCCGCTCCCCCCCACGAGGTACACCACGAGCCCGGTGGTGGCGGCCACCCTCAAGATATGGGGGCAGTGGAGGCGACACAGGGGGGAAATGGGAGGTCTGTTGGCGGCGCCAATAAGAGGGAACCATAGATTCATCCCGGGGAACATCGACGGGGGATTTCAGAGCTGGTACAGGGTGGGCATACGGCAGCTGAAGGACCTGTTTATCGAGGGGAGGTTTGCGAGCCTGGGAGGGCTGGAGGAGAAGTTTGAGCTCCCCCCGGGAAACATGTTCAGATATTTACAAGTGAAGGCATTTGCTAGGCGGCAGGTGGAGGGGTTTCCCCTGCTCCCCAGTAAGGGGGCGAGTGATAGGGTGCTCTCGGGGGTCTGGGTCGGAGGGGGGAAGATATCAGACATCTACAAGATAATGCAGGAGGCGGAAGAAGCATCAGGGGAGGAGCTGAAAGCCAAGTGGGAAGGGGAGCTGGGAGAGCAGATAGAAGACGGGACGTGGGCGGATGCACTGGAGAAGGTCAATTCTTCCTCCTCGTGTGCGAGGCTGAGCCTCATTCAATTTAAGGTGCTGCATAGAGCTCACATGACGGGGACAAGGATGAGCCGGTTCTTTGGGGGTGAGGACAGGTGTGTCAGATGTCTGGGAAGCCCAGCGAACCATGTGCATATGTTCTGGGCATGTCCGGTGCTGGAAGGGTCTGGAAGGGGGTGGCAAGGACGGTGTCGAAGGTGGTGGGGTCCAGGGTCAAACCAGGATGGGGGCTTGCGATCTTTGGGGTCGGGGTAGAACCGGGGGTACAGGAGGCTAGGGAGGCCGGAATACTGGCCTTTGCGTCCCTAGTGGCTCGACGAAGGATACTAATTCAATGGAAGGACGCGAGGCCTCCAAGCGTTGAAACTTGGATTAACGATATGGCTAGCTATATTCGGCTAGAAAGGATCAAATTTGCCCTGAGAGGGTCGGTACAGGGATTCTCCAGGCGGTGGCAACCTTTCCTTGACTTTTTAGATCAGGGATAGGCGTTCGGGGTCGTGGCAGCAGCAACCCGAGGGGGGGGGGAGGGGGGGGGAGGGGAGGGGGGAGAGGAGGGAGGGGAGGGGGGGGCAGCAATGGTCGTGGGGGGACATGCACGACTGTAACGCGGGCAAGTCTGCTCGCTGCTCATGTCTGTAACTGTAGGCTGCCTTGTTTGTTAATTTGTTGCTTGGGGGGGGGTGGGGGGGAGGAATGGTGCGCGCGAGAGGGCGGGCGAGGGAGGGATATTTGCCTAGAGGGATTGTGTTGTAAATAATTTAAAAATTAGTAGGGGTAAATGTCTGTATGGAAAAACTCTTTCAATAAAAATTATTTAAAAAAAAAAAAACAGTATCCAAAGCGGTATATCTGTTTTGCAGGGAGATGACCGCAGGGGACACCTGCACTGCCTTCCTACTCTTGCTCTTTCTTTTGGTCACCCATTTTCTATCACCCTCAGTAACCTTCACCTGAGGTGTGACCAACTCGCTAAACGTGCTATCCACGACCTCCTCAGCATCGCGGATGCTCCAAAGTGAGTCCATCCGCAGCTCCAGAGCCGTCAAGCGGTCTAACAAGAGCTGCAACTGAACACAGTTCTTGCACGTGAAGGAGCCAGGGACAGTGGACGTGTCCCTGAGCTCCCACATCGCACACGAGGAGCATAACACGGGTCTGGGATCTCCTGCCATGTCTTAAACCCTTGGTAAACTTAAACAACTAGAATTTCAAAATAAAAATAAATAAATTAGACAATGAAAAGAAAAAGAGAGACTACTTACCAGTCACTTACCAGGGTTAAAAAGCACCTCCTCACACACTGCACCAAATTACCAAGTTTCAATCCCCACTCTGGATGAGTCTCACTCCGGATGTGTCTCCTGGAAAAGTGCTAGCTTACGTGTGCACTGTCTGTCTGTCTTTTATACAGACCTCAGCTAACCGATGACTCAAAAAATACCTTAACTTCAAAGAGAAGAATACAATGTGCCCCTAAACAGGCCTCAGGTGATTGACAGATAACTGCCTCTCAGCAATTAGGGTGGGGGCAGCTTCAACCAATCAGACACTAAGCTCCACACTGCACTTTTAACTGAAAAACAGCAGAATTAGATTTTCCACTTACCTTTGCTGATTTACCTCATTGCACCAAATTACCAAGTTTCAATCCCCACTCTGGATGAGTCTCACTCCCGATGTGTCTCCTGGAAAGGATGTCTTTTCTCAGGGCTAGGATCTTGAGGAGTCAGGATTTATTTGTGTTCTTCTTTTTGAAGAAGCTGGTTTCAGGTTGTTAAACGAGGCCCTTGGTTGAAAACCGTGGTGTGTTGGAACAGGTGACACTTATGCCATTAGCATCTGATTGGGACTAGGAGATGCAAACAGCTGCCTTTGTTCATGGCTGGCTGGGACAGACATCTCGTCTGCGAGACCATTGTGTTGTCTTGGCTGGAATGTTTATATGATACAGGGAGTGTTATATTCCAAAAGGTATGAGGTGTTAGCCTTTGTTCACGATCAAACTACTTAGATACTTTCAGAAGATAGCAGGTGTTCAGCCCAGCAATTGTCCATTTTGAGAAACGAAAACATTCTGAGGGACAATCTCAAAGAGCTGTAAAGTAGCTAACACCTGTTTCACAATATCATGCAAAGTATACATCTACCTCCATGACTTTTCCTTATTATTTATAACTTGATACTCCTAAAAGTCAATTGAAAAGAGTACTGTTGTGGTAGAATCAGAACCACTTTAAGAAAGGGCTGGATTTTACCTCAAGCCCAAATCAATCTCCATGGACAAACGATCACTCTTTGGGATGTTCACAAAAATGCCCCCTTCATTGGCGTGAAGTTAGGTTCCTTCAACAATTAAGGATGGAAGATGGGCTCTTGAGCCCTCAGGACAAATAAGGGGCCTCCCAAATTGAGTGGAACATGCAATAGAGGGTAAGTAAAGGTGAAAGTACCTACCTGCTTTGAGGGTCCTGACAGTGGAATCGGAACTGTGTGCAATCATGTGGCCACCAGCCTACAGAGGCAAGATGGCCCCAGCCAATCATGCAGTGGGGATGGGCAGGACGTTGTGGCCTCGCTGTTACATCATTGAGTCGAAGGTCTGAGCACCATAGTTGAACGGCACTGGACAGACAGCCACACCTTGCCATTCAGTGACATTAGTCTGGCGGAGTTTGGGAGGAGTTTATTATTCCGGATCCATGGGTACACTTTTTGTGAGGTGATCAAGAGATCTTGCAGGGGTCTCATTCTGGCTGGAACCTGGATGCAATTAGGGCGTCACGGGCCTGACAGGCACGTCACTCCATCGCCCTTGCCCTGCCCTCTGTTACCCTCAACTCAGGACCTCACTGGAGACCGTTCCCCCATAACCCATATTCACCGACTTTCTGCAGTCATTGACCTTCCCTGTGTGGTCCAGCTTTCTCCCTCTTCCCCCAGGAGCTTTCGTAGGTCCACCACCTCCATCGGGCAGCACGGTAGCATTGTGGATAGCACAATCGCTTCACAGCTCCAGGGTCCCAGGTTTGATTCCTGGCTTGGGTCACTGTCTGTGCGGAGTCTGCACATCCTCCCCGTGTGTGCGTGGGTTTCCTCCAGGTGCTCCGGTTTCCTCCCACAGTCCAAAGATGTGCAGGTTAGGTGGATTGGCCATGATAAATTGCCCTTAGTGTCCAAAATTGCCCTTAGTGTTGGGTGGGGTTACTGGGTTATGGGGATAGGGTGGAGGTGTTAACCTTGGGTAGCGTGCTCTTTCCAGGAGCCGGTGCAGACTCGATGGGCCAAATGGCCTCCTTCTGCACTGTAAATTCTATGATCATCCCTCCCTTGGTCAGCCATATTGCATTGTTCTGAAGAAATCATATCGGACTCGAAACCTTAACTCGGTTTCTCTCCAGAGACGCTGCCAGACCTGCTGAGATTTGGGCACCTACTTTGTGGGGGTGGGTAGCTATGCCAGGCCCAAACCTACCTCAGCAATGTTGGCACTAAGAACAGAGCTGGGAGACTGGCTCTGGTATTTCCCGGCCCTGTCCATCTCTGAGAGGCCAAACATTTGCAGCTTTTGGACTCTCAACAAGGGGTGATTACAGAGGTATAAAGCACTCAGAAAGAACTTTCAGTGTATATACTGCACTTAGATTTTCAGAAAGCATTTGATAAGGTGCCTTATTGTGGAAAACAAAAACTGATGGTATAGGGGTAACATATTGGCATGAATAGAAGATAGCATAGCTAACAGGAAGCAGAGAGTTGGTATGAACATTTTCTGACTGGCAAGGTGTAATGGGTGATGTGCCACAGGGATCAAAGCTGGGACCTCAACTCTTCACAAGTTATATAAATGATCTGAATGAAGGGACCAAAGGTATGGATGTGAAATTTGCTGAAGAAACAAAGAAAGGTAGGAAAGTAGGTTGTGAAGAGGACGTAAGGAGACTACAAAAGGAACTGGATAGATTAGGTGAGTATGCACAGATCTGGGAAATGGAATATAATGTGAGAAAATGTGAAATTGTCCATTTTGGCAGGAAGAATAAAAATAAGCTTATTATCTAAATGGTGGGAGATTATGCGAACCGCAAAAGGTTAGAACGCAGGTGCAGCAAGTAATTAGGAAAGCAAATAGGATATAATTGCTTAATGCAAGGGGAAAAAGTCAGGAGATTATACTTCAGTTGTACAGGGCATTGGAGTACTGTGTACAGAATGGGTCTCCTTATTTAAGGAAGAATGTAAACATTTACGAAGCAGTTCAGAGAAGGTTTATTAAACTAATAGCTGAAAGGAACGGGTTGTTTTATGAGGAATGACTGGAGTGATTAGGCTTGAATCTGCTGCGGTTCAGAAGAGTAAGAGGGTAACTTGATTGAAACTTTTAAGATCTTGAGGGGTTTTGACAGGCTGGAAGTGGAGAGGTTGTTTTCCTCTTGTGGGAGAATCTAGAACTTGGGGACACGGTTTAAAAATAAGGGATCATCAATTTAAGACAAAGATGTTGGGAATTTCTTTCTTTCAGAGGATCATGAGTATTCTTCCTCAAAAGGCAGTGGAAGCAGAATCTTAGGATTCTAGAGAGTCTGGAACAGTCCCTGAAGATTGGAGGGTAGTTAGTATCACTCCAATATTCAAAAAGGGAGGTACAGAGTAAACAGGGAATTATAGACCAGGAAGCCTAACATCGGTATTGGGGGACATTCTTGAATCCATTATCAAGGACTTTATAGCGAAACATTCAGAAAGCAGTGGCAGGATCAGTCAGAGTCGGCATGGATTTATGAAGGGGAAATCATGCTTGACAAATCTGTTGGAATTCTTTGAAGATGTAACCAGTACAGTTGACAAGGGGGAGCCAGACGATGTGGTATATTTGGACTTTCAGAAGGCGTTTGACAAAAGTTCCGCAGCAGAGATTATTGTGCAAAATTAAAGCACATGGGATTAGGGGAAATGTATTGAAGTGGATAGAAAACTGGTTAGCAGAGAGGAACAAAGTGTAGGGATTAATGGGTCCTTTTCAAATTGGCAGGCAGTAACTAGTGGGGTGCCACTGGGATCGGTGCTGGGACCCCAAATATTCAATATTTGAATATTGAGTATTTGAATATTTGAATAGTAGGGGCTGGTTTAGCACACTGGGCTAAATCGCTGGCTTTCAAGGCAGGCCAGCAGCACGGGTTCAATTCCCGTACCAGCCTCCCCGAACAGGCGCCGGAATGTGGCGACTAGGGGCTTTTCACAGTAACTTCAATTGAAGCCTACTTGTGACATTAAGCAGTTTTCATTTTTTCATTTCATTCACTATATATATATATATATATATATTTTTTTTAAATTTGGAGTAGTCAATTATTTTAATTTTTCCAATTAAGGGGCAATTTAGCATGCCAAATCCACCTGACCAGCACATCTTTGGGTTGTGGGGGTGAAACCCATGCAGACATGGGGAGAATGTGCAAACTCCACATGGACAGTGACCCAGGGCCGGGATTCGAACCCGGGTCCTCAGCGCCGCAGTCCCAGTGCTAACCACTGCATCGTATGCCACCCCATATTCACAATATATATTCATGATTTGGATGAGGGAACAAATGTAACATCTCAAAGTTTGCAGATGATACCAAGTTGGGTGGGAGGGTGAACTGTGACGAGGATGCAGAGATCAAAGCTGGGACCTCAACTCTTCACAAGTTATATAAATGATCTGAATGAAGGGACCAAAGGTATGGATGTGAAATTTGCTTAAGAAATAAAGAAAGGTAGGAAAGTAGGTTGTGAAGAGGACGGAAGGAGACCACAGCATGATTTGGTCAGGTTAAGCGAGTGGGCAAATCAATGGCAGATGCAGTATAATTTGGATCAGTGTGAGGTTATTCACTTTGGAAGCAAAAACAGGAAGCCAGGTTACTACCTGAATGGTTGTAAATTGGGAGAGGGGAGTGTGCAGTGGGACCTGGGTGTCCTTGTACACCAGTCGCTGAAGGTAAGCATGCAGGTGCAGCAGGCAGTAAAGAAGGTTAATGGTATGTTGGCCTTTATTGTGAGAGGTTTCGAGTACAGGAGCAGGCATGTGATGCTGCAATTATACAGGGCCTTGGTGAGGCCACATCGAGAATATTGTGTGCAGTTTTGGTCTCCTTTTCTGAGGAACGATGTTCTTGCTCTCAAGGGAGTGCAGCGAAGGTTTACCAGACTGATTCCAGGGATGGCGGGACTGTCATACGAGGACAGATTGACTAGGTTGGGATTGTTCTCGCTGGAGTTCAGAAGAATGGGGGGGGTCCCATAGAGACTTATTAAATTCTAACAGGACTAGACAGGGTAGATGTAGGAAAGATGTTCCCAATGATGGGTGTGTCCAGAACCAGGGGTCACAGTCTGAGGATTCGGGGTAAACAATTTCGGACAGAGATAAGGAGACATTTCTTCACCCAAAGAGTGGTGAGATTGTGGAATTCATTACCACAGGAAGTAATTGATACTAAAACATTGAATATATTCAAGAGGCAGCTAGATATAGCACTTGGGGAGAATGAGATCAAAGGCTATGGGGAGAAAGCAGGATTAGGCTATTGAGTTGGAAGGTCAGCCATGATTGTGATAAATGGCGGAGCAGGCTCGAAGGGCCAAAAGGCCTCCTCCTGCTTCTATCTTCTATGTTTAAAACAGAAGTATATAGGTTAGTGATTAATGAGTGGCTGAAAGGTTATCGGGATAGGCAGCATTGTGGAGTTGAGGTCAAAATCAGACCATACATGATCTTATTAAATGGTGGAGCAGGCTCGAAGGGCCAAGGAGCCTACTCTTGCTCCTCATTCGTGCTTCTTCTTTAGGTGTATTGAGGGATTTTTTCAAGGTTTTGTACATTAGAATTTCCTGATTTCAACAGATGTTATGACCTATTTTAAGAAAAATAACTCTTGGCTTTTTATAAGCTGGGGAACTCCCTTCTTCCCCAGTCCAGTGATTCGAAAACGTACAAAATAAGTCCCAAAGCTGCTGACACGGTTAAAGAAGGACACAAACTAGTTTCACCTTAGGTGGTGACAGCGTTTGTCAGGATGCTAAAGAAGTCTGTTCATTTACTGACATTGCAGGCTTCATGGTAATGAGAAGCCAGGTATTGGCCCATCAGCTGCTGCTTTAAAGCGCATGGGATCGTGGGTCTTGAGATGGATAGAAAGCTGGGCCGGGATTCTCCCCTACCCGGCAGGGCATGGGCTCCCAGTGTGTTGGAGTGGCGTGAACCACTCTGGCGTCGGGCCACCCCAAAGGTGCAGAAGTCTACGCACCTTTAGGGGCCAAGCCCTCACATTGAGGGGCAAGGCCCGCGCCGGAGTGGTCCCCGCTACGCCGGCTGACGTGAATGGCCTTTGGTGCCACGCCAGCCAGGGCCGGCCTAAGTCCGAGCATGCGCCGGAGAGTCAGCGGCTGCTGACGTCATCCCGGCGCATGCGCAGGGGAGGCGGAAGAAAAAGACTGCCCCCCACGGCACCGGCACGCCTGCCGATTGGTGGGCCCCGATCGCGGGCCAGGCCACCGTGGGGGCACCCCCCTGGGTCAGATCGCCCCGCGCGCCCCCCCCCTCCCGTCCCCCCCCCAGGACCCTGGTGCCCGCCTGCGCCGCCAATCAGGTAGGTGGTTTAATCCACACCGGCGGGAGAGGCTTGTCAGCGGTGGGACTTCGGCCCATCGCCGTCCGGAGAATCGCCGCGGGCGGCCTTGCCGACCGGAGTGGCGCGATTCCCGCCCCCGCCGAATCTCGGTTGGCGAAGAATTCGGGACACGGCAGGGGCGGGATTGATGCTGGCCCCGGGCGATTCTCCGACCCAGCGGGGGGGGTCGGATAATCCCGCCCCAGGTTAGCATATAGGATGCAAAGGTTTGGAATAAATGGGTATTTTTCCAATTGGCAGGCAGTGACTAGTGGGGTACCACAGGGACTTGTGCGAGGACCCCAACTGTTCACATTATATAATGATCTGGATGAGGGAAAAAGATGTATTATCTCCAAATTTGCAGATGATACAAAGTTGGTTGGGAGGGTGAGCTGTGAGGAGGATGCAGAGATGCTTCAGTGGGATTTGGACAGGCTGGGTGAGTGCACATATGCATGGAGACGCTGTATAATCTGGATAAATGTGAGTTTATCAACTTCGGGAGCAAAAATTGTGAAGCAGATTATTATTTGAATAGGTGTAAATTGAGAGAGGTGGATACTCAGCGAGACCTTGGTGTCCTCGTGCATCAGTCACAAAGTAAGCGCGCGGGTTGTAGCCATTTAAAATGGCCACCTGCAAAGGACTATGGGAATTGTGGTCAATTTGGGACACAGACAGGTACACAGCCTCTGTGTATTGTGCAAAGAAACCAGACCTCGTAAGAAACTCTCAGTTCATTTAAGAGCGATCACCATTTTCCCCAAGACGATAGCATTCGCATCAAGGACCATCAACGATAGCAGACTAACCGGCGCCAACCCCCCCCCCCCCCCTTATTTGGAAAGACCTACGTGCCTGGGACAACGATAGCTAGGACCCACCCAGGCATCGAGGCATCCGCCCCTAATTGGCTAAGATCGATGAGGGTGATCAAAACCTTATCGATCCATTGGATCTGGAGTGAGGACCGCCCAAAAAGGCGCGAAAGAAACAAAGGATAAAAAGCCCTGCGCACTAGAGATCGGTCTCTTTTGGGACTGGCCTGTGTGCGACCAACTGCAGCAGAATAACCAAGTTCAAGGACCCGTGACCATTCCTGAAAGACGAACCCAGCTGAGATGAACCCAACAACTTCCAACCGACCACGTGGACCCAGATAAAGGCCTTATCCCGCACAGTGCCGGTCACTCGAAGTTAAGTAAAGGTCACCTTAGTTGTTAGGTGTAGTTTAGTACGGAGCCGCGTGTATTATTGCATAGAGATCCAAGTCCTGTGTTATTAATAAACTGTGTTTTTGAGCTAACATACTGGTTGTGTGGTCATTTGGTCAATATAAGAAACAGCTTGTGGTTCACCTAAAGGGTAAAAAGGCAACAAGGTACAGCAGGCAGCAGCCAAATGGTATGTTGGCTTTCATTGCGAGAGGATTTGAGTATATGATTAGAGATATTTTACTGCAATTGTATAGGGTATTGGTGAGGCCACACCTGGAGTATTGTGTGCAGCTTTAGTATCTTTATCTGAGGAAGGATGGTCTTGCTATGGAGGGAGTGCAGCAAAGGTTTACCAGGCTGATTCCTGGGATGGTGGGATGTCACATGAGGAGAGACTAAATTGGTTAGGATTATAGTCGTTCGAGTTTAGAAGAGTGAAATGGGATCTCATCGAAACGTATTAAATTCTAACAGGATTAGACAGGGTAGATTCAGAATGTTCCCGATGTTGGCGGAGTCCTGAACTAGGGGTCATAGTTTGAGGTAAAGGACTGGGGAGAAATTTATTTACCCAGAGAGTGGTGAATCTGTGGAATTCACTGGCACAGAAAGTAGCTGAGGTGAAAACATTGTATAATTTCAAGGCAGAATTAGATATAGATCTTGGGGCTAAAGGGATCAAGAGACAAGGGAGGAAGGCGGGATTAGAGTATTGATCACCCATGATCATAATGAATGGTGGAGGCGGCTCAAGGGGCCGAATGGCCTCCTCCTGTTTCTATGAATCAGAGTTTTACAGCACAGAAAGAGACCCCTCGGCCCATCATGTCTGTGCCGGCCAACAAGCACCCTGGGCTGGATTCTCTGCCCTGCCGCACCACATTTCTGCCCCGGCCCGCCGGCGGGATTCTGCGTTATGCCGGCCGGTCAATGGGATTTCCCATTGTGGGGCAACCCCACGCCGTCGGGGAAACCCCCAGGCGCCGGCAAAACGGAGAATCCCGCCCCCAATCTGTTTTAATTGCATTTTATGGGGCATGGGAACCTGGATTGTAGTTTTGGGGTACGGGAGATTGAGAGTATAGAGGTCAGGAGCACAAATTTGACTTCGCAGGAGGGTGCCAGTGTTCAGGTAGGTGGTTTGAAGTGTGTCTACTTCAATGCCAGGAGTATACGAAATAAGGTAGGGGAACTGGCAGCATGGGTTGGTACCTGGGACTTCGATGTTGTGGCCATTTCAGAGACTTGGATAGAGCAGGGACAGGAATGGTTGTTGCAGGTTCCGGGGTTTAGGTGTTTTAGTAAGCTCAGAAAAGGGGGCAAAAGAGGGGGAGGTGTGGCGCTACTAGTCAAGGACAGTATTACGGTGGCGGAAAGGATGCTAGATGGGGACTCTTCTTCCGAGGTAGTATGGGCTGAGGTTAGAAACAGGAAAGGAGAGGTCACCCTGTTGGGAGTTTTCTATAGGCCACCTAATAGTTCTAGGGATGTAGAGGAAAGGATGGCGAAGATGATTCTGGAAAAGAGCGAAAGTAACAGGGTAGTTGTTATGGAAGACTTTAACTTTCCAAATATTGACTGGAAAAGATATAGTTCGAGTACATTAGATGGGTCGTTCTTTGTACAATGTGTGCAGGAGGGTTTCCTGACACAATATGTTGACAGGCCAACAAGAGGCGAGGCCACATTGGATTTGGTTTTGGGTAATGAACCAGGCCAGGTGTTAGATCTGGAGGTAGGTGAGCACTTTGGAAACAGTGACCACAATTCGGTGACCTTTACGTTAGTGATGGAAAGGGATAAGTATACCCCGCAGGGCAAGGGTTATAGCTGGGGGAAGGGCAATTATGATGCCATTAGACATGACTTAGGATGTGTAGGTTGGAGAAGTAGGCTGCAAGGGTTGGGCACACTGGATATGTGGAGCTTGTTCAAGGAACAGCTATTGCATGTTCTTGATAAGTACGTACCAGTCAGGCAGGGAGGAATGGGTCGAGTGAGGGAACCGTGGTTTACCAAAGAAGTGGAATCTCTTGTTAAGAGGAAGAAGGAGGCCTATGTGAAGATGAGGCGTGAAGTTTCAGTTGGGGCGCTCGATAGTTACAAGGAAGCGAGGAAGGATCTAAAGAGAGAGCTGAGACGAGCAAGGAGGGGACATGAGAAGTCTTTGGCAGGTAGGATCAAGGAAAACCCAAAAGCTTTCTATAGGTATGTCAGGAATAAAAGAATGACTAGGGTAAGAGTAGGGCCAGTCAAGGACAGTGGTGGGAAGTTGTGTGTGGAGGCTGAGGAGATAAGCGAGATACTAAATGAATACTTTTCGTCAGTATTCACTCGGGAAAAAGATAATATTGTGGAGGAGAATGCTGAGACCCAGGCTATTAAAATAGATGGCATTGAGGTGCGTAGGGAAGAAGTGTTGGCAATTCTGGACAAGGTGAAAATAGATAAGTCCCCGGGGCCTGATGGGATTTATCCTAGGATTCTCTGGGAAGCCAGGGAAGAGATTGCTGAGCCTTTGGCTTTGATTTTTAGGTCATCATTGGCTACAGGAATAGTGCCAGGGGAATGGAGGATAGCAAATGTGGTCCCTTTGTTCAAGAAGGGGAGTAGAGATAACTATAGGCCGGTGAGCCTAACGTCTGTGGTGGGTAAAGTCTTGGAGAGGATTATAAAAGATACGATTTATAATCATCTAGATAGGAATAATATGATTAGGGATAGTCAACATGGTTTTGTGAAGGGTAGGTCATGCCTCACAAACCTTATCGAGTTCTTTGAGAAGGTGACTGAACAGGTAGACGAGGGTAGAGCAGTTGATGTGGTGTATATGGATTTCAGTAAAACGTTTGATAAGGTTCCCCACGGTCGGCTATTGCAGAAAATACAGAGGCTGGGGATTGAGGGTGATTTAGAGATGTGGATCAGAAATTGGCTAGTTGAAAGAAGACAGAGAGTGGTGGTTGATGGGAAATGTTCAGAATGGAGTTCAGTTACGAGTGGCGTACCACAAGGATCTGTTCTGGGGCCGTTGCTGTTTGTCATTTTTATAAATGATCTAGAGGAGGGCGCAGAAGGATGGGTGAGTAAATTTGCAGACGACACTAAAGTCGGTGGAGTTGTAGACAGTGCGGAAGGATGTTGCAGGTTACAGAGGGACATAGATAAGCTGCAGAGCTGGGCTGAGAGGTGGCAAATGGAGTTTAATGTGGAGAAGTGTGAGGTGATTCACTTTGGAAAGAATAACAGGAATGCGGAATATTTGGCTAATGGTAAAATTCTTGGTAGTGTGGATGAGCAGAGGGATCTCAGTGTCCATGTACATAGATCCCTGAAAGTTGCCACCCAGGTTGATAGGGTTGTGAAGAAGGCCTATGGTGTGTTGGCCTTTATTGGTAGAGGGATTGAGTTCCGGAGCCATGAGGTCATGTTGCAGTTGTACAAAACTCAGGTACGGCCGCATTTGGAGTATTGCGTACAGTTCTGGTCGCCTCATTATAGGAAGGACGTGGAAGCTTTGGAACGGGTGCAGAGGAGATTTACCAGGATGTTGCCTGGTATGGAGGGAAAATCTTATGAGGAAAGGCTGATGGACTTGAGGTTGTTTTCGTTAGAGAGAAGAAGGTTAAGAGGTGACTTAATAGAGGCATACAAAATGATCAGAGGGTTAGATAGGGTGGACAGCGAGAGCCTTCTCCCGCGGATGGAGGTGGCTAGCATGAGGGGACATAGCCTTAAATTGATGGGTAATAGATATAGGACAGAGGTCAGAGGTGGGTTTTTTACGCAAAGAGTGGTGAGGCCGTGGAATGCCCTACCTGCAACAGTAGTGAACTCGCCAACATTGAGGGCATTTAAAAGTTTATTGGATAAGCATATGGATGATAAGGGCATAGTGTAGGTTAGATGGCCTTTAGTTTTTTTCCATGTCGGTGCAACACGAGGGCCGAAGGGCCTGTACTGCGCTGTATCGTTCTATGTTCTCTATGTTCTATGTTCTATATAGCACTTGGTCCGTAGCCTTGTATGCTGTGGTCGCAAAGGTTTACCAGGCTGATTCCTGGGATGGTGGGATGTCACATGAGGGGAGACTAAGTTAGTTAGGATTACATTCATTCGAGTTTAGAAGAGCGAGATGGGATGCTTCTTAAGTGTTGTGAGGATTCCCGCCTTACCACCGTTTCAGGCAGTGATGTTCCAGAAAAAAGGATTTGGATGGGCTGCCTTCAAGACATCAGGCGGTAAATGTATCTGGTGAAGTGGCCCTTTGCCATGGAAATGAGAGGTACCCAGTCTGCTTTAATCACCGTCACAGTGGCCTACACTGCTGCCTCACAGCGACAGGCAGCCGGGTTCAATTCTGACCTCAGGTGCCTGTGTGGAGATTGCACTATCCCTCCCCCCCCCCATCCCGGTGGATTTCCTCCGGGTGCTCTAGTTTCCTCCCACAATCCAAAAATGTGCAGGTTCAGTGGATTGGCTATGCTCAAATTCCCCCTCGGGGTCCAAAGATGTGAAGGTTAGGTAGGGTTCCAAAGAAAGGGAGGGGAATAGGCCTAGGTAGGGTGCTCTTTCAATGCAGACTCAACGGGGCGAATGGCTTCCGAATGTAGGTATTCTATAGTTCTAGTCGCTCTCTTGTGTCTCCAGGCTGCCTGGAATGGGGTAAGTGGTGGGGAAAAATTATTATTATTTTTTTACAAATGTAGAGCACCCAATTCATTTTTTCCAATGAAGGGGCAATTTAGTGTGGCCAATCCAGCTACCCTGCACATCTTTTGGGTTGTGGGGGCTGTCATATCCACTCATGTATATAATGAGGTGCAGGCAGGCAGTGATTGACACACAGGGTGACCAGTGAGCACACAACACAGTGCAGCCAATCACCAGACGGGACACTACCACTATAAAGCCAGAGGGCACCAGGTTTCCTGCTCTCTCTGGACCCAGCCACTGAGACAGTCAGAGTCCACGGGCTAGCCAGTAAGTCTGGTCAGGCTACGACTAGGTCTCCAGTCAGTTCAGTATAGTGTCGACCCACAGCTGAATATGTTTATCAGTTCAATCGTTGAATAAAACAGTGTTGGATCTTCTCCAGTGTTAGACGTCTGTTTCTAGCTTCCCTGCATCGAGTGCAGTCCACATCGAACCAACCTGCCTAACACATCAGGGGCGAAACCCACGCAAACACGGGGAGAACGTGCAAACTCCACACGGACAGTGACCCAGGGCCGGGATTGAACCTGAGACCTCGGCGCCGTGAGGCAGCAGGGCTAACCCACTGTGCTTCCCGCGGGGAAAGATTATTAAGCAAGCTTTTCATTTTGCTCTCACTGAGATGGATTTTAATTATGGATAGTGGATAAGGGAATCACCTGCCAATGTCAAGTGACCTGGTGGCACTCATTTCCTAGATTTGCTCACTAACCTGCACTCATCCTGGCCTGCCAGAGGCTCCAGAGGTCTAACCCAGTCTAATCACCATCTTCAAATCGAGATAATGAGTTGACTAAAATGCCTGAGCAGATGTGAATCATAGTCTAGATGTTTGCAAGATTAAAATAGGTGGCTTCAATGAATTCTGTGAAGTGTCCCAGCCTATTGAAGTGAATACCCACGCCACTGAGGAGGTTTTATGGCAAAATTATCAGGCAACAAATCTTAACACGGGTAACTGTCACGATGATTGAATCAGGTGCATGACTTATGGTGAACAACTGTTCTATGCAAATCACGATTCTGGAAGGAGTTAGAATAATAATCTTGTAATCTTTATTAGTGTCACAACTAGGCTTACATTAACACTGCAGAGAAGTACTGTGAAAATCCCCTGGTTGCCAAACACTGGCGCCTGTTTGGGTACACAGTGGGAGAATTCAGAATGTCCAATCTTTAGTTCTTTGTTGAATTCACCTTACAAGCACGTCTTTCGGGACTTGTGGGAGGAAACCGGAGCACCCGGAGGAAACCCTCGCAGACACGGGGAGAACGTGCAGACTCAACACAGATAGTATCCCAAGCCGGGAATCGAACCAGGTCCCTGGCGCTGTGAAGCAACAGTGCTAACCACTGTGCTACCGTGCTGCCCTCTGACCCACCTCAATTCCAGTCTTCTACTCAACAGAGAAACCCCAGCACACACCCTCAGCACATTTTGTTTGGGTTGAGATGAAATGAAAATGGCTTATTGTCACAAGTAGGCTTCAAATGAAGTTACTGTGAAAAGCCCCCAGTCGCCCCATTCCGGTGCCTGTTCGGGGAGGCTGATACGGGAATTTAACACGCACTGCTGGCCTGCCTTAAAAGCCAGCTATTTAGCCCTGTGCTAAACCAGCCCCATGGAGCCTATTCTGAGCTTGGCTCTGCCCTGGAAGCACCATCAGACAACTCTCAACGCCAAATTGAATTTTGCAGTGACATGCTTGAGGTGGAAGGGAAAACTTTTTCAAACACTATTGTTTGTGTCACGAAAAGAGGCTTTTGCTTCAAGGTGCGTGCCTTAATTAAGCTCCCAGCTATGGTATCTTGAATCTCGGACAGATGGTGGGAAAATAAAAAACAATATGCACTTTTCACCATTATCGATGTGCAGTCAAGCCGCCCAGCTAAACCAACAGCATTTTGAATACAATTATTGGCCTTTTGATGTCAGGAAAATGTAGGTCGTATTTTACATGAATGCATCTCAAAAAATAAATAAAAAAACACCCAATCTATCAAACCACACCATGAAACAGGAGGGAAAATGGATATAAATAACAGCCAGAAATATAAAAGGTTAGTGTGGTAAACAAACTCTCTGGTCGTTAATAAAATGGATGCAAAATCCACATGAACAACTGCGTTGACAACAAATCAGCAACATTTTCTCCTTTCTATATTTTTTTGGGGGCGTGTGGATCTTTAATACAAGGTCATCAATTTGCAACATTCAGTGATACACATAGTCTCACAAAAAAATGGCAATTTGGTATCAAGGCCGTGAAGGATTTAAAATGGTGGCGGTTTTTGGATTGGATAGTTTGGGACATGAACGGTTTGGGTCAAGGGTCGCTTGGAGTGTGTCAAGAGATCGACATGCAAACAGTGAAGGGGGGGATAACCAATCAGCTGTCGCCTCACACCAACAGAAAGTTTTAAAAAACGTTACTCAATTAAAATTGACACATGGCATACTGAAAATGTCCAGTGTGAGAGGTCGGGCGGCAAATAAACTCCCACCAGCAATTTCAGGTAACATCCCTCATATCAGAACAGCGCTGGGTGACTAGAGGTTTGTGGCTATCACACAAATGTTTGCTTTTGCAGGAGCTGTCTCCCCTTTGAAAACAAGATCAACATAAATGTTTGTTTACTGCCATTTGGAGAGGGAAGAGTCAGAAGGGAGGTCAGGTCACGCTTGCGATTTGCATCGTTCTGGCAGTTGTAATCAAATTTAATACCTTTACTAACTGCTTGCCCACGAGAACA
The DNA here is from genome assembly GCF_902713615.1 of Scyliorhinus canicula. NCBI lineage: Eukaryota > Metazoa > Chordata > Chondrichthyes > Carcharhiniformes > Scyliorhinidae > Scyliorhinus > Scyliorhinus canicula. The sequence continues at coordinate 35,340,457 of NC_052151.1, read as the reverse complement.
GTGTTCCCTCAACCACCAAGTGTGTCAGTCTGTTAACATGGTGCATCACCATGGCTGTCTTTTAGACAGAGATCGCCAGCAACAGGGACGGAATATTCCCCTGTGTGCCTGAGATAATACAAAAGCATATTTTAAGATAAATTCTGTTTCCATGTTTTAAATATTCTCCCCGCCCCCCCCCCCCTCCCTCGCATCTGGCCCACTCTGAAGCTTGCCATGGGCTTTTCACAGCAACTTCACTGCAGTGTTAATGTAAGCCTACTCATGACACTAATAAAGATTATTATTAGGAGCATACAGTTTCCCTAGCGTTGGAAGATCTCTCTGCTCCCATTGCTCATTAATCGACTCAGAGGCCAAGTGTAATGTGGGGAAATTACCTACTTTGACAGGAAGTATAGAAAAGAGGAACACTTTTTAAAAGAAGCGAGACTCGTAAATGTCAACATGCACGGGGATTTAGGTGTCCTTGTACATGGATCAGAAAGTTAGCGTATAGGTACACCAGGCAATTAGGAAGGCAAACGGTACGTGCACTTTCTACAATTATATAAGGCTTTGGTGAGATTGGTAAGGATTTGGCTTTGATACCTAGAGTCCCATGTAGAGTTTTAGTTTCCTTACCTCAATAAGGGTACAAGAGTGTACTTTCCTTTAAATAAGGATAGGATTGGAGTCCACCGTTGCCAATCCCCAGAACTGAAAGCCTTCTGAGGAAATTGGATGATTGGATGGGAAGGGGGCGGGGGAAAAGGAAAGAAAACTAGTGAGTTGTACTCACAATGTCATTCTAACCAATTTTAAACTTGCTGATTGTGACTTTAATAATAATAATAATAATAATAATCTTTAAACAGAGAAGTGAAGTGTTGGCTAGTGTAGACTTGAGAAATTAACAGACACTTCCAACACTGATGAAGGTTCAACTCAATTTTATTAACTGCTTCTAACTAACTAACACATGATGACTGTGGGTCTAAATGATGCTAACTTAAACTAGAGACCTAAGCCTTGTCCGAACCAGTTGATTCTCTCAGCACGTGGTGTGAGTCTGTGCTGGGCTGGATGAGTTCTTGTTACACTGAGAGGCAGCACCCAGAATGAGCGGGAACCGTGGTGCCCTCTGTCTTTATAGTGTGTGTATTCTAACTGGTGATTGGCTGCGGTGTTTGTACATGTTGATTGGTCCCTGTGTGTGTCCATCAGTGTGTGTCCATCAGTGTGTGTCCATGATATACTGGTGTATATTATGACAAGAAGGTCATCAACTTCCTGAGTGTCTGATTTCCTCTCAGACTGGTGACAGCGATGTGAAAAGAGACAGGTTAGGAGGAAGCAGCAAACTCCGGGCTCGAGTTGTTCCTGCTGCAGTGCATCTACCCCCAGGAGCCGTGAAACGAATTACGTCAGCTCCCATCATTATGTCACACCCCAGCCAGGCGAAATGCTATTTAAAAAGAAAACCCATTAGACAGTAGTTTCCTGACTGATGGAAACCCATCAGATAAAGGCCATTGGCCAGTTTATTATCAATTTTTTTCCCCAAAGAATACATTGGGAACAGTAATAATCAAGTATTGTACAGTGGGATTAGCATGTAGTATTGCATAAAACAACGTAACAAATTTCCTTTTGAGAAAGATTCCAACTTTGCTTGAATGGGATTTGCATGCAGTAGTGTCTGGATAGCTCTCAAAAGATTAAAATGTTGGTGTAATAATTCTGCGCTAAACTTGGAAGCGCATTAAAAAAATATATGCAGGGGTCATATGTAACCCCACTGTTGGAGACCTTGATGTAGAGAAGGTTTCGGGAGATTAAGCAGCCAATTAATGAGCGAGCCTCCACCATGACACACCAAGGGAGAAGTCATTGGCCACAGCACTGGCCAGCTTGGCAAGACTCAGATAAACTACAGTAACTTCCATACAATCTACCTCGATTAAGGTAGTGTTCTTCAAACTCAGGGGCGCGACCCGCGGGTGGGTGGCGGGCGGGTGACGGGAGGACCACGGAGCCATCCTTCGCGGTGCTCCCGATTGCGCAAATCCCCGCGCAGCAGCCGGCTTTTAATAACGCTGGCTGCAAGCGGCCTTTAAAATGGTCGCGTACATGTAAAAAAAATTTGGCCGCTTTGCACGTGCACGCACGATCATTGACGCGTATGCACAAAACTATGCGCATGCGCACCGATGATCGGGCGCGCATGCTCAGTGCTGCCGCTATTTTCTTTAAACGGTCGCATCTTTTTGTTTCAAGTTCGGTGGAGGGTTTTATTCATTTATTTTATTCTTTTAATTTTTATATTTTTTTTTACAAGTTCGGGGGGTTTTATTTGATAAATGTTTACAGGAAAAAAATGCCAAACTTTGGACAGATGGAGACTCCATGCTTTCCGCCACCGGAAGGCTTCACCTTCATCCAACAGGTTCCATTGGAGGAGCGTGTACGAGGGCCAAAGGGACCCAAAACCATTTCCTCCATTTTTGTCAGCAGCAGACAAGGTAAGAGAAAATGGTGGGTCGCTCAGGTCGGCCGGCGTGGGTCGCAAAGGTCGGACAGTTGGTAAAAATGGGTCCCCGGAAAAAAAGTTTGAAGAACACTGGATTCAGGTGTTTCTAACGAGGTAGGAACGACCGCTGCAAATTGATTTAAAGAGGGTGGGGGGGGTTGAAACAGGATAATCAAGGCCAAAGGCTTAAAGTGGGACTGTATGAATGGTGGGTAATGGTCCAATCGGTGGAGCAATATATTCCTCTTCCCTCAGCAATCGGAGGAGGATTCGCTTCTGATCTCGCGGCCAGTTGTAAATGTGGGTGTTCTGCAGCCAGTTGGGCACGTGAGCCTGCAATGAAAGGGAATGATTTAGGAATGTACAAGGTGCAATATAGACTGATAAAAAACAAGAAGTGCAGCATTTCGATCACTTTTTGACCCTCCCTCCCGGCCCCGGCAAGTTCCCAGACTGCGGTATGGGCGAGGCGTGCAAAATACCATAGACCATCGGCGGGGCCGGAAGATCCGGCTGGCAGGCAATGCCGAGTCGCCTCCACTGCCAGAGAACGTGCTGCAGGGGAGGGAACATCTCACCCGCATTCTTTGGAATGACATTCATAATTGTGCCGCAAAGTACTGAGCAGAGGAAATATTTCTCCGCGCTGTCTGTCTTATTTTTACTTCGATGACCTCTGTTGTTTTTACAGTTCTGGTTTGTATTTTTCATCTGTCCAGTCCGACAGCGGAAAGGGCTGGTGATCAGCTGACTGAAAAGGGCATTTTTCCTGAGAATAATTCATCTGGGTGGCTGGATGGAACACGTCTATAATATTGAATTTTTTTTGTAAAGTATTGTGCAGCAGTAAAACCTGTTCTTCCTTTTGAATGCTGAAAGGTATGAATCACAAACATTGGCAGGAGGTTTACACAGGGGCAGAGGCTGAGAAGTTGGGGTGATCCCGTTTCCACCAGGCTGGGCCGAACCGGACTCGACTGGGTAGATGCCAGAAGGATGTTCCCGATGGTGGGAGTGTCCAGAACCAGGGGTCACAGTCTGAGGTTACGGGGTAGACCATTTAGGACAGAGATGAGAAATGTCTTCACCCAGAGAGTGGGCGGCTTGTGGAATACACTACCACAGGAAATAATTGAGGCCAAAACGTTCTATGTTTTGAAGAAGGTGTTGAGATATAGCACTTGGGGCGAAGGGGATGAAAGGATATATGTTGACCATAATGAATGGCGGAGCAGGCGCGAAGGGCCGAATGGCCTCCTCCTGCTCCTATTTTCTATATTTCTATGGGCCATTGACTGGCCCGAGATGGGACTGCTGCACCTATCTGGGAGGAATCGCCAGCCAATTAAATGGCTGGAAGTTCTCTAGTCCCAGCAGACCAGTTTGAGTCAAGGAAGGAGCACAGGACTACCTTGATGGGGATGAGGATGTGTTCTCTTGGTCACAGGATTCTCAGGGCTGGAACAGGAACCTCCACTTGGTACAAGCCAGCGAGAAAGATTGTATCACCGCATGGCTGCAGGTGATTCCCCACGCTGCAGGTACAATCCCAGTGGAAGCGGGCAGGGGCCCAGAGGTGAGTGGGTTGCCTGACGCCTCGCCTACCGCCATCCTGCCCTGGGTAACTTCCCAACAGAGACCAGGTGGCAGGATGTACGGCACTTGCTCACATGGCACACAATTCTACAGCTCCGGCTGTCAACCCACTCTGGGGTGGTTCAACTACAGGGAAATTTATGAAAAAGTTAAAGGGAAGAAGAACTCAGGAGATGTTATTAATGGAGGTGTTAGGATTCAAAAAGAAGGTAAAAGAACTAGCATAAAGGCACTTTACCTGAATACTCACAGCATTCGAAACAAGGGGCATCAGACTATTCGGAAAGACAGACAGGAACATAGAACATACAGTGCAGAAGGAGGCCATTCGGCCCATCGAGTCTGCACCGGCTCTTGGAAAGAGCACCCTACCCAAGCCCACAACTCCACCTTATCCCATAACCCAGTAACCCCACCCAACACTAAGGGCAATTTATCATGGCCAATCCACCTAACCCGCACATTTTTGGACTGTGGGAGGAAACCGGAGCACCCAGAGGAAACCCACGCAGACACAGGGAGAACGTGCAGACTCTGCACAGACAGTGACCCAGCGGGGAATCGAACCTGGGGCTCTGGCGCTGTGAAGCCACAGTGATAACCACTGTGCTACCATGCTGTCCATTGTAAGGGAAGGTAAGGGAGGTGGTGCAGCTCTGATGCTACACCACCTCCCTTACCTTCCGGCCTGTCCTTCTGAATAGTCTGGTACCCCTGGATATTTAACTCCCAGTCATGACCACCCTGCAACCATATCTCTGTAATGGCCCTAAATCATACTCATTTACCTTTTCTCCTTACTATTTCTAATTTCTACCCAAATGACATCAGGGCGGTAGTGAGAGATGATATAGGCTCTATGGAGAAAAAGGATGCGTCCATTTGGCTGGAAAAGGTCACTGATAGACGTAGTCTATAGGCCACCAAATAATATCATGGTTGACGGGCAATAAATAAAGAAATAACTGATGCATGTAAAAATGGTACAACAGTTGCCATGGGGGATTTTAATCTATATGTCGATTGGTCAAACCAGGTCGGTCAAGGCAACCTTGAGGAGGAGTTCATAGAATGTATCCGCGATAGTTTCCTCGAACAGTATGTAATGGAAACTACGAGGGAGAAAGCTACCCTAGATCTGGTCCTGTGTAATGAGACAGGAATAATTAATGATCTCATAGTTAGGGATCCTCTTGAAAGGATGGAGGGTGAGAAGGTAAAATCCTATACCAGTGCCTTGTGCTTAAAAAAAGGAGACTACAATGGGATGAGGGAGGAGTGGGCTAAGGTAGCATGGGAGTAAAGACTTTATGGTGGGACAGTGGAGGACTTTCAAAGTGATTTTTCTCAGTGCTCAGCTAAAGTATATACCAGTGAAAAGGAAGGACTGTAGGAAAAGGATAATCAGCCATGGATATCTCGGGAAATAAAGGATGGTATCAAATTGAACAAAAATGAAAACAAAATGGCAAAGATCAGTGGGAAACGTGAGGATTGGGAAATCTTTAAAGGTCAACAGCAAGCCATGAAAAAAGCAATAAAGAAAAGTAAGATATATTATGAGAGTAAAGTAGCTCAGAATATAAAAACAGATAGCAAAGGTTTCTACAAATATACAAAATGATAGAGTGGCGAAGGTAAACATTGGTCCTTTAGAGGATGAGAAGGGGGATTTAATAATGGGAGACGAGGACATGGCTGAGTCATTGAACCGGTATTTTGTGTCAGTATTCACAGTGGAAGACACAAATAACATGCCAATAATTTTTGGCAAGAGTCATGTGAGAGTACCTTTCAGAAATGGGTGTTTTTATAGAATAACTGTAGTGGGTGTACCTTTAAGAAATGGGTGTTTATTGCTGCAGTGATGTCAGAGAGTGGGTGGAGCTGGGCTGTCTGTCTGCTTTACTTTCGTTTTTGAGCAGGCTGCTATAGAGTGAGTTTTTAGTTTCATTTTCAGAGAGAAGAGCTGCAGTGAAAGCCAGCAGATATGCATGGATCTCTCTACAAGCTAAAGAGTGTTTATTTGGATGATTTCAAAGCGATAACTGCTCTCATTAGAGAATTTAAACCTGATCTCTGTGTTAAAAGGGTCTTTCGTCTTCTGGATGTTGTTTGGAAATTTATTAAGGATTACTTAGTGTTGAATTCTTTGGGAGTTGTATTTGAATTAATGGTTGCTAAGATGTTTACTGTATGTTTTAAAAAGGTTAACTTGAGTTCATAGAATAAACATTGTTTTGCTTTAAAAAATACTTTTCCATTTCTGCTGTACCACACCTGTAGAGTGGGCCCTTGTGCTCCCCATATCCACAATCTATTAAAAGTTGTGGGTCAGGTGAACTCCATGATATACTTTGGGGATCTCTAAACCCTGGTCCATAACAGCAAGGAGGCAATGGCAGGTGAGGATCTAAAAATGATCGTTATCACTGAGGAGGTAGCGTTGAGCAAGCTAATGGGGCTAAAGGTAGACAAGTCTCCTGGCCCTGATAGAATGCACCTCAGGGTACTTAAAAAGATGGTATGGGAAATAGCAAATGCGTTCATAGTAATTTACCAAAGTTTGCTTGGGGCTCCGGGGCGGTTCAGGCCGATTGGAAAACAGCAAATGTGATGATGCCTGTTTAAAAAGGGAGGTAGACAAAAGGCGGGTAACTATAGGCCGGTTAGCTTAACCTCTATAGTGGGGAAAATGCTTGAATTTATCATCAAGTATGAAATAGCGAGATATCTGGATAGAAATTATCCCATTGAGCAGACATAGTCTAGAGTCTAGGTTTATGAAAGGCAGGTCATGTTTAAAACTAATTTACTGGAATTCTTTGAGGACATTATGAGAGTGGTGGACAACTGGGAACCGGTGGATGTGGTGTGTCTGGATTTCCAAAAGGCATTCGACAAGGTGCCACAGAAAAGGCTGCTGCATGGATAACGGTTAACTAACAGAAATCAAAGTGTGGGGATAAATGGGTGTTTCTCTGGTTGGCAATCAGTAGCTAATGGTGTGCCTCGGGGATCAGTGTTGGTACCACAATTGTTTACAATTTACATAGATGATTTGGACTTGGGGACCAAGTGCAATGTGTCAAAGTTCACAGATGACACATAAGATGAGTGGTAAAGCAAAGTGTGCAGAGGACACTGAAAGCTTGCAGAGGGATATAAACAGTTTAAGTGAGTGGGCAAGGATCTGGCAGATGGAGTAACAATGTGGGTAAATGTGGGGTCATCCATTTTGGTAGGAATAACAGCAAAATGGACTATTATTTAAATGGAAAAATATTGCAGCATGCTGCTGTGCAGAGGGACCTGGGTGTCCTTGTGCATGAATCGCAAAAGGTTGGCTTGCAGGTGCAGCAAGTAATTAAGAAGGCAAATGGAATGTTGTCCTTCATTACTAGAGGGAAAGAAGTTTAAAAGCAGGGAGGTTATGTTGCAGCTGTACAGGGTGCTGGTGAGGCCACACCTGGAGTATGGTGTAAAGTTTTGATCTCCTTATTTGAGAAAGAATGTACTGGCACTGGAGGGGTTGCAGAAGAGATTCACTAGGTTGATACCGAAGTTAAGAGAATTAGCTCATGAAGAGAGACTAAGTAGACTGGGACTATAACTCACTGGAATTTAGAAGAATGAGGAGGGTTGTTATGGACACATATAAAATTATGAAGGGAATAGATAGGATAGAAGCAGGAAGGTTCTTTCCACTGGCGGGTGAAACTAGAACTAAGGGGGAGCAGATTTAGGACTGAATTGAGGAGGAACGGCTTTGCCCAAAGGGTTGTGAATCTGTGGAAGTCCCTGCCCAGTGAAGCAGTTGAGGCTACCTCGTTAAATGTTTTTTAAGGCAAAGATAGATTTTTGAATAGCAAAGCAATTCAGGGTTATGGTGAGCGGGGGGGGGGGGGGGGGGGGGGGGGGGGTAAGTGAAGCTGAGTCCAAATAGGGGATCAGCCGTGATCTTGTTGAATGGCGGAGCAGGCTAGAGGGGCCAGATGGCCTACCCTTGATCCTAGTTCTTTTAGAACTGGCCTAGTGATCTACAGACCCATGGTATTGCTTTGGGGCCTTAGATGGCGAAATTTCAATTCAGTAAAAATCTGGAATTTAGATAGAATTTACAGTGCAGAAGGAGGCCATTCGGTCCATCGAGTCTGCACTGGCTCCTGGAAAGAGCACCCTACCCAAGGTTAACACCTCCACCCTATCCCCATAACCCAGCAACCCCACCCAACACTAAGGGCAATTTTGGACACTAAGGGCAATTTATCATGTCCAATCCACCTAACTTTAGAAGTCCAATCGCGAAACTATTGTTGTAAAAAACCCATCTGGTTCCCGAATATGGATGGGCAATAAATGCAGGCCTAGTCAGTAATATCCACATCCCACGAACGAATAAAAGAAAATGTCTGGAAGCAATTGGTTTGTGCCAAGGCTTTGAAGTCAAGGTAAAGTCTTTCAGAATCTGCCACACTTTGTGGATCTTTTGAAACTTCAAACAACGAGAGAAAGCACCAAAGCCTTTAAAAACGAAGGAATCAATCAATATACCCAGAAGTAGTTGATCCATTAAAATGTTGCTGTTTGCGGGGGATGGATCTTTCTTGCTGCTGAACATGTGTTCAGTTGTGTGAGGTTCCGAGAGGGGATCAGATGGAGCACTGGGAGCTCCAAGCTGCCATCCAATTAGTGCTGCCACGTTGGTTGATCTGCCTGGACTGTAGCCTTCTGGCTAACGTCTGTGTGTCTGAACTAACGTCTGCATCAATATGGCGGCTGGTGATGTGCTCTATTAGCGATGCCCCTGTTGGTAGTCCCACTCACCTCTCAGTTAGAAGGTTGTGGGTTCAAGCCCCACACCAGGACTTCAGTGCAGCAATCCAGCGCAGCACTGAGGGAGTGCTGCCTTGTTAGAGGCACCACCTCTCAGGCGGGCTGTTAAACCACGGTCATGCCCGAGCCCTCAGGTAAACACCAAAGATCACACGGCACTATTTCAAAACGGAGCGGGGAAGTTATCCCGAGTGTTCTGGCAAATATTTATCCCTCAGTCAACGGAGGAATAGACTGTCCGACCACTACCACGTGACTGTCTGTGGGAGCTTACCAGGTGATGCTTTCCGCTGTACAACACTCCAATACATACTTCATTAACTGTGGTGTACTTTGGGACATCCAGTGGTAGTGAAAGGCGCTATATAAATTCAACAATCTTCAACCAGCATTCCCGAGTGAAAGACCCAATTTTGGTTCAAGCCCTTGGAAGTTAGAAAGGAGGCCGTTGCAGGGTCGACAGGGCTGGGGTTGCCGTTGTTGTTTCCGGTGCCCAGGTTCGATGTCGGGCGGTCCGTCCGGTTTCAATCCTTTGTGTTTTCTTTGCAGCAGTTGAATACAACTGAGTGGCTTGCTAGGCCATTCAAGGGTCAACCACATTGCTGTGGGTCTGGAGTCACATGTAGGCCAGGTAAGGATGGCAGAAAGGACATCAGTGAACCAGTTGGGTTTTCATGACAACGGTTTTATCATTAGATTTTCAAATTCCAGACGTTTTATTGAGTTTAAATTCCACCATCTGCCATGGTGGGACTCGAACCCGGATAAAATATCTGAAAGAACTTTGCAAACATTTCAAAGTGGTCATCGCACAAAGTGCAATAATGTTCAGGTTTTCTACATACGTCATGTTGCGCTTTGAGGTGCTACAATACAGTCAAAGAAACATTAGACATTTCAAAATGGTGGTTACAAATGGTGCAAAGATATTGAAATTGCCTGCATAGATCAAGCTGTACTCTTGAGGGGGAAGCACGGTGGCGTAGTGGTTAGCACTGCTGCCTCACAGCACCAAGGTCCCAGGTTCGATCCCGGCTCTGGGTCACTGTCCGTGTGGAGTTTGCACATTCTCCCAGTGTTTGCGTGGGTTTCACCCCCACAACCCAAAGGTGTGCTGGGTAGGTGGATTGGCCATGCTAAATTGCCCCTTAAAGTGGAAATAATGAATTGGGTACGCTAAATTTATATTATAAAATGCTGTACTGTTGAGGGGCTTCAATACAATCCCGATACTCACTGTGCACATTTCATGTGAGGAATACAACCCGAGGGGATTCTATACAATTCCCAGCCCCTTAGTTCACTATGGTTTAAAGGTCTTAGACAGTGACCGACCCATTGCTTCTCTGCAATGGCTGACCCAAGTTTTAGTGCATCCCTCAGCACGTAGTCACCGCCCAGAATGAGGGGCTTGGAAGTTGCCAGCAGCCCAGTGGAAGCTGCTGAAGGAAACCCAGCTGCTCTCTGTTTTAAGACGGGCCATATACTGCCGCAGGAACAGTTCAGCTTTGACCTTGGCAAAGTAATCCAAGGTGGCAACATATCACACAGTGGATTAATGAACACAACGCATTTCAATGGGAGTGATCTTTATGCCCATTTAAACATGTTTTATCGCTTCCTAAATCCATTGTGTTTGACAGCTCCAGTCCATTTGTCAGCTTCTACATGCCCATAGCATCCGTAAATTGTCTCACTTTGGATGGGCTGAGGATACTATCCTGAATTCCCCATTGGGATTGTTCCATCCAAGTGGGGTCACCTCCTCTGTTGAAACAGTCTCTCCCATCCATCCCCCTCCAGGGACATTGCTGCTCCTGATTTCCCGGGGCTGGGATGTTCAGGCTTCCGCACTTTGGGATTGGAGTTGGGTTGTTTGTCATGTCCTGGAGGTGGGGTGTCTCCTCCACCAGCTCCCTAGAGTTTTGCCACTTCTTTTGTAGTTGCCCATTTCATCCTCGCCCAAAATGCTTCATGGAAATCCACCAGTGGAGGAAGCCATTCGGCCCTCTGATTCTTCCCTGACCCTCCGAAAGAGCACCCCACCTGGCCTACTCTCCTGCTCCTATCCCAGTAACCTCACCTAACCTGCACATCTTTGGACTGTGGGATGAAACCGGAGCACCCGGAGGAAGCCCACGCAGACGCGGGGAGAACATGCAGACTCCGCACAGACAGTGACCCAAGCCGGGAATCGAACCTGGGACCCTGGCGCTGTGAGGCAACAGTGCTACTGTCTGTGTCGGATGGGAATGGTCTCTTGCTGCTCATTCATGGAGCGGGCCTTGTCCTTTTTCCCCTTCCTGTTCCTCCTCTGCCAAGCCCTCGCTGCCTGGCCCTCTGATGGTTTCTCCTCCATTGGTTGAGAGGTGGGGGGTTCGGGGGGGGCGGTGATGTTGTTTGGTCAGCTGCTGCTTCCCTCCTTCCTGTCCCCTCATTTTCCACATTGACCTCCTTTGTTTCATTCTGCTGGCTGGACGCTTTGCTGGCTGGAGGTTTGCACGTCTCCTTGGCAGTCACCAGGCCCTTCCATCTGCTTGTCCCTCCTTGGCCTTTGCAGCCTGTGTGTAAGTAAGGCCATGTTTGAGGCAGGTTTTGTAGAGATGGCCTGCTCCACCACAGCTTGCAGCCCTTTGTCTGACATCCTTCCAGATGAGGGCGCTGCAGTTGGGCCGCCACATGGCCAGATTTTCCGCAGGAGCAACAAAGGTTCGAAAGGTTTGCAATCCTTTGAGCAAAGAAACATCTCCTCATTTCAATTCTAAACAGACAACTCCTTATTGTGAGTCTGTGATCCCTAGTTCTAGACTCCCCAGCCAGTGAATAGACTGCCTCAGCAACTTTACCCTGTCAAGCCTCTTAAAACCTCTGTTTTTCATTGAAGTTGGTTCTCATTCTGAGAAAATCTGAGACTATTCAATCTCCCCCTCATAGGGTATCCCCTCCGCAAACATTCGGGGAATACCCTGGAAGAAAAATACGTTTCCTTACGTAGCACAACCAAAACCGTACAAAATGTGTGGCCTCACCACGGCCCTGTATAATTGCAGTAAGGCGGACTAACAGAACATTGCTAACGAGACCTATGACAGTGTAGTTTGAATCAAACTCTCAAGGGGAGAGTGAGAAACCCATCTGATCAGGTGGAACACTGGTTTGCCACCTGCAGCAACTGACTTTGGGCTGCTCAGCATAGATGAGGTAGTTGTGGCTTCTCCTTCTAGTGGAGCTGGAAGGAGGATAGAGGATTATTCTCTTACCATCTGTTCTGGGTGTCACCTTGACCTACCATTTGCTGGCCCAGTTCTCAAAGGCGTCCTTGGCCTCAGAACAGTTGCCAACCTTGTTGACATACCCGTCGAGGAGGGTGAGCAGATTTATGACTGGAACACGGGGGTTGTAGAGGTGCGCAGTCACCACCCGGTCCCGCCGTGGCAGCAGATAAAGAGGGGCTCGACTTTGAGGGTTCTCAGTGTGACAAGTCTCTCTTCTCCTCAAACACTTTCAGGAACTTGATGGAGACACCAGCGTTCTGGACGGTCACATCAAAGTACCCTGGAGAAGTCCTGTAGACGGTAGGTGTCAGCAGCTTCAAATCCACAGGAATTCAGAAGGCTTCTCTGAATTAAGGCGGCATGGTCAATGGGTGTACCTCCTTCACTGACTTTCACCTCTACCCTAATGGTGTTACGTAGCCCCCTGGTTTGGAGCTCGACTGGTAACAGGTATCACCTCTTTAAATTCCCAACGTTAGGCACTGGAGCCTCTTCAAGGAGAACAAACAACCACCAAAGAGCTTCAAATACCAAAGGGCAAGAGGCCAAAACCTCCACTGAAACCAACCTCCCCTCCTGATAAAAGATATAAAACCCATAAAAATCTACATTCCCCCAAATGCAGAGGGAACCACGATTAATATCCTGGATGAACCACCTTCATCACCATTGACTCTCCCCTGCCATGTAAGGTAAGAGCAGAAACTACACTCGATCTTAGCCAAAAGGCCAAGACGTAGCCGAGGAAACTAGTAATGTTGGCATTCTGGAATGACACCAAAATCAATCTTGTAATGCAATAATTTGATTGATATTCCTGAAGTGCTAACCACAATGAAGAACACAATCAGATAATGGGTGCAGCCCAGAAGGATGCTGTTTGGCTTTCTGAGCCCGTGTTTGCGGTCTAAAATTGCTAAATAGCAACTCACACTGCACCGCCCTGTAGACCTGCAATTCTTTTCCTCCAGGTGTTTATCCAGTTCTACGTTGAAAACCATGACTGAACTTGTCTCCAGCACCCTGTCAAGCACTGCATTCCAGCTCGAAACCAAACAGGGTTTACCTCATGTGAACTTTAGTTCTTTTGCAATCACTTTCAATCAATGCTCTCTGCTTCTTGACCCTTCTACCAATGGGAACAGTTTCTCCATTTCTGTTCTGTCCAGACCCCTTATGACTTTGACAAGTAGGCTCACATTAACACTGCAATGAGGTTACTGTGAAAATCCCCTAATCGCCACATTCCGGCACCTGTTCGGATAGACGGAGAGAGAATTCAGAATGTCCAACTTACCTGACAGCACGTTTTTCGGGACTTGTGGGAGGAAACCGGAGCATCCGGAGGAAACCCACGCAGACACAGGGAGAACGTACAGACTCCGCACAGACAGTGACCCAAGCCGGGAATCGAACCTGGGACCCTGGAGCTGTGAAGCAACAGTGATAACCACTGTGCTACCGTCCCTGCCCTACTAATTTAGTCCTGGATTGTGAAATCTTCCACAGCACTGAGTCCTTGTTGATTCTTTAGTTTGGGGTGGGGAGGGTTTACTTGGTGTAACCTATGTATTCCCAGAAATCACGATGATAACTGAGACATGTTCATATTTCAATGTGCACTTAATGTTGGAATATTTCCCAGTTGAGCTCAGGAAGAGTTAGTTTCATTTGTTATCAGATTTAATTAGAGCTCAGGCGGCACAGTGATTTGCACTGCTGCCTCACGGCTCTGAGGACCCGGGTTCGATCCCGGCCCTGTGTCACTGCGCGTGTGGAGTTTGCACACAACCACAACCCAAAGATGTGCAGGGGAGGTGGATCGACCACGTTACAATTGCCCCTTACTTGGGAAAAAAAAATTGGGTGCTCTAATTATTATTTAAAAAAAGATTTAACTAGAGCTAAAATTAATCAAGTCCCGTGAAGAGAACACTTCCTCTTCTGGTCAAGTAGGTTCCCCTGGTCATGAATGGACAACGGACTTTACGTCTAAAGCTGTGCATAGAAATTCATAGGCAACATTCCCACGTGCAGATACTTAGAGAGTCAAGAATATCTGGCTTTACGTACCTTGGTAGCATTCGCGAAAAGAACAGGTATAAACCTAAAGTTCATGCTTGCTTGTTGGATAAACTCAATCTGCATCTGAAAGAAGAAAAACATGTTAAGTTTGCTGTGCCAAGAATTTCAGCAAACATTGCAGCCTGGTGTGCCATGCACCAGGTGACAGGTTTTAAGGTTATCCTTGGTTGACATTAAGACACAGAACTTGTGCCAGATGGCAAGGGGCCAGGACATGAAAGGAAGGAAATCTGGCAGCAGCGGTAGCCTGTTTCTAACTGGATTTGATTGAGAAGCACTGCTGGTATAGAGACCTCGCTTTGCAAAGGACGCTGTCACAGAGCTATGACATATTCTTCAAGCTGGACTACAATTCAACTCCAACAACAGCACCACCGTCAATAGCCTTTAAAGCCAATGCCATTCTTATTTACAATGCCAAGGAAAGATGAAAGGCTGCCACTTATAACATAGATCAAACTGTGCATGGATACATCAAGATCAAACTGTGCATGGATACATCAAGTTAGCCACGTTTACATTATTCTCTACATTGAGAAATCTTTCGTTTCCATATTTACACCCCACACCGTCACTGCAGTTTTATCAAGCAGTGGGATTCCTCAAAATGCAAGTAGTTAGAGATTTACCACACATGATTATATGTATGCTCCCTGCACCAATGGCATGGTGAATACTTTCCGAAACCATGATTACTATCGTCTAGAAAGGCAGCAGATACCTGGAAATTCCCCTCCGAGTCACTCACCATCCTGACTTGGAACACTGTTCCTTCACTGTCGCTAGTTCAAAATCCTGGTTTCCCTCCCTAACAGCACTGTGGGTGCGGTCAATAAAATCCATCGTGTAGTATTAATAATCTTTATAGTCACAAGTAGGCTTACATTAACACTGCAATGAAGCTATTGTGAAAATCCCCCCGTCGCCACATTTCGCCGCCTGTTCGGGTTCACAGAGAGAGAATTCAGAATGTCCAATTCACCTAACAGCACGTCTTTTGGGACTTGTGGGAGGAAACCCACGCAGACACGGGGAGAACGTGCAGACTCCGCACAGATAGTGACCCAAGTCGGGAATCGAACCTGGGACCCTATAGCTGTGAAGCAACAGTGCTAACTACTGTGCTATCATGCGTAGTTGTCAGACTTGGTTCTGCGAAAGTACTCCTGTCTCCGAGTCATAAGACTATGAAGCGAGGGCTAATCTAGAGACTTAGAATCAAATTTACAGTGCAGAAGGAGACCATTCAGCCTATCGTGCCTGCACCAGCCCTTGGAAAGACACCCTACTTAAGACCACACCTCCACCCTATCCCTGCAATTTATCATGGCCAATCCACCTAACCTGTACTTCTTTGAACTATGGGAGGAAACCGGAGCACCCGGAGGAAACCCACGCAGACACAGGGAGAATGAGCAGACTCCGTACAGACCGTGACCCAAGCCGGAATTGAACCCAGGTCCCTGGTGCTGTGAAACAACTGTGCTAACCACTGTGCCGCCTTTGAAGACATAATCTAGACAGGTGAAAGGCGAGGGATCCTATGGTGAGTAATTCACCTCCCGACTCCCCAAAACCTGTCCACCATCTAAAAGGCGTAAGTTAGGAGTGTAATGGAATACTCTCCATTTGCCTGGATAAGTGCAGCTCCAACAACACTCAAGAAGCTCAACACCATCATGGGCAAAGCAGCCCCGCTTGATTGCTCCCCCCCTTTCCATCAACGCACAGTAGCTGCTGTGTCTACCATCTACAAGATGCATTGCAGGAACTCACGAAGGTTCCTTAAGCAGCAGCTTCCAAACCCAAGACCACTACCATCTCGATGGACAAGGGCAGCAGATACTTGGAAAAACCACCACCTGGAAGTTCCCATCCAAGTCACTCACCATCCTTACTTGGAAATCTATCGGCATTCCTGGGCAACTAGGGACGGGCAAGAAATACTGACCTAGCTAGCGACGCTCACAACCCGTAAATGCATTGAAAAAAATAAGATGGCACTCTCTTAATATGCAGTTTGTTTGCGATTGACAACATGCCAATCTTGAACCACTCATTAATGCAGAAAGGCTGGTCTTTCAATGTATTCCCCGTGACCTAGATTGTCCGCTGCTGCTCTACCTGTCGATACCTGGGTACGTCCAGGGAAGTGCAAGAGGGCAGAATTCCAGGAGTGCAGAGATCCCGGACTCGAGGATCAATGCAACATTCTGCCTAACTTTGCCTCAGAGAGACAGATCCTTATGGAGAGCACTGGGGACAAAGTCCCCTACAAGGAGCTAGTACATCAACAAGGTGAACAGATACCAGAGGCGTTGCAGAGGACAACCCACTGCCACGTGTGAAGCACATTCAGGGGGCTGTCCTTGATAATCACATCCCTTCAATGCACTAAAAGCTGTATCTCCATCTATCGCACACCACACATCGGCCATCACCAACAGATCCCTTGTAAATAGATGGTCAGTCTCTTAATTCTATTTTACATTAAAACTGTTTCCAAGTCTAGCGAGATATGGTGGACAACCACTCTCGCAACTGGCGTTATGCATGATCATTTTTCCTCACCGAATAAAAGAATAACAGTTGTCCACATCAGGTGAAAAGAAACGTTAAAATGACTTGGAGGGTCATGGGCAATGGGAAAACTCACATCACTAATCATTCACCTGCTTTAAGAGGGCAACTTTTAGCATTCTTGCGCAAAAGTGTTCATGAAAAACAATCGCGACTGGCCAGTGGAGGTGTTTGACGGTATCTATGCTGTAAGTGATCAGGCCAGTTTAACCACAAGGGAAACACTGGGTTTGCATCGAAGATTTAATCTGGATGTACTCTCAAAATCTTTAATGGATGAGGGCTTCGCTAGCTAGGCCAGCATTTGTTGCCCGCCCTGAATTACCCATGAGGTGGTGGGCGGCCTTCTTTAACTGCTACAGACCAGGTGGTGTAGATACACCCACAGTGCTGCTGCAGTCCAGGTGGTGCAGATACACCCACAGTGCTGCTGCAGTCCAGGTGGTGTAGATACACCCACAGTGCTGCTGCAGTCCAGGTGGTGTAGATACACCCACAGTGCTGTTAGAGAGGGAGTTCCAGGATTTTTACCCAGCAACAGCACAGAAACGGCAATACAGAGTTGTTAGGCAGAAGTCTGAGCCTGCGTCCATCGCGAGGGTAAACAGTGACACAGGTGCAAGATCCCACAAGAATTGGGAAACGAGATTCTCGTCTGCAAGATCTGCCTCGCCCCTCCTCGATGGCGTAACGAGACTCCCCTATATTTAAAATTTTTAAATATGATTAACGGGCCTCCTCGCTAAATGATAACCTGTCACTGAATGTTCATACCTCACCAAATGGTCATACCTCACCAAATGGTCATACCTCACCAAATGGTCATACCTCACCAAATGGTCATACCTCACCAAATGGTCATACCTCACCAAATGGTCATACCTCACCAAATGGTCATACCTCACCAAATGGTCATACCTCACCAAATGGTCATACCTCACCAAATGGTCATACCTCACCAAATGGTCATACCTCACCAAATGGTCATACCTCACCAAATGGTCATACCTCACCAATGTGACGACATGTCAACAAGCTTTACAGCAGGTTTATAATAATAGGATTCAGTCGAGGGGATCCCACTGGGATATGCCAGGTGGTGCTCTGGCACTGCCCTGGCACAGATTGGCAGTGTCAACCTGGCAGTATTAACCTGTTCCATGGGCCAGAGCCAGGGGTGGAGCCTGTGTGGTGAGGGGGAGTGGGGAGTGCCAATGCCTGTGAAGAGGGAGACTTGCCTGTGAAGTGGGGGAGGGGGAACTGCCGGTGAGGGAGGGACATGCCTTTGAAGGTGGGACGGGTGGGAGCAGTGAATTTGCCTGTGAAGAGGCGGGGGACTTGGCTATGAAAGGGGAGACTTGCCTGTGAAGGACAGGATGGGGGGGTGGGGGGGGTGGGGGGGGGGGTGTTACTTGTGAAGCAGGGGTGAACTTGCCTGTGAAGGGGTTTGGCAATGGCTGTGAGGGTGCTGTTATTGTGAGTGCCTGCGATACCGCTAAGGTGGTGTGGGAGGGTGGAGGAAGAGAGCCCCGGTACTTGTGTGGTGGTGGTGGAGGGACCACCCTCATGCCTGGGAGGTGGTCGCTGTGTCCGTGGGGGTGGCTGGGGGTATTTTAATTTCAGAGTTGATCAGCACCACCTTTACAAATGGCACCCTGATCCCTTTGGAGCTGGCCTTACTGGCTCGACCAGGCCCTATCCCAGCAGACTGACGGTGTAACCACGCCTCTAGATTTCCCGGATGATTGTGAAGACTGGAACTTGGCTGTGCACCTGGACAGATAGACGGCTGTTTTCAGTCGGAACCTGATACTCGGACGAAGTCTGGTAAAACTCCGTCCATTGAGTTTTACAGCACGAAAAGAGGCCCTTCGGCCCATCATGATACTGTTCCAAATCAGGATTGTGTGTGACTTGGAGGGGAACTTGCAGTTGATGGCTTAGCTGCTGAGAGAGCTGAACCAACGTGATCAATGGTTTCCTCATTTTACAGTTGAAGTCATAAACAAATTAAAGCCAGATTCTGCATCACATAAGGAGCACCCTGATGTTTGCAAAGGTCATTGCAAAAGGGAAGCGGAGGCAAATGCAGGGGGCCTTCAAAGTATTACTGGTGTAGAGTTTGTAGGACATGATGAGCTGAGGAGAACCATTAAGGAGATGAATTGTACACACTGGCTTACATTCATCGACAAAACCAAAATATCTTTCAACTGTTCTTCCATAGTTTTAAAATGGGTTGCAAGTTGAGATTGAAACTCATAAAAGTGTTCTTGTGGTTTGGAGGAAAATCCATACTGACTTGGTTTCAAACCCAACATGCTGGGACAAGGACTTGGATTGTAGAAAATGAATGAAGCGTTCTGCACAGACAGTGGCGCAAGACAACTGATGCTGTGTTGCTTAGTGATGGGTAGGGAGGCATTCACATCAACACCCGAGTAGGAAGAGGGGAACATAGACATAGAACATACAGTGCCGAAGGAGGCCATTCGGCCCATCAGGTCTACACCGACCCACTTAAGCGCTCACTTCCACCGAATGCAGTGATGATTTGCTGTCAGGATCATGGAGGTATCTGGGATCTGTCCTGCGAGACTGATCAGTAGGTTACAGCGCAAGACAGTGACACTGTTGATGTTCCAGAGCCACACGGAAGGGGATTTTAATGAATTTCAAAAATGAGAAAGGAATCTCACGGGGGGGCTCATAGTGGCCTTTCATACCATTTGAAACATTTTTATTACGTGCTCTGGAAAGCCCAGAATAATCAAAAAGTGATCATCAGTTGCCGCTTAATTGTCACTGTATCAGAAGGCTCATGGCAAACCTCCTTAACAACAAATTCATTCATTTCCATAAGGCTTTCCGTCCAGTGTCTCATACAATTGTCACATGGAGCATAGAATCTCTGCAGTGCAGAAGGAGGCCGTTCGGCCCATCGGGTCTGCGCCATCCCTCTGAAATAGCCTAGGCCCACATCCCCACCTACCCTTTCACCGGTGACCACAGCTGGAAACTACTGGACTTCTCAATCCAAATGTGCGATATTATCCAAAATGTATATTCCCGTTTCAAAATCAACATAGAACTAGTTCCCTCAAAAATGAGCAAAGCACAAAACCGTGTCCTTTCTGCCCAATGTCTTCACCAACAACGTGTTAGATGAAGCATTTGTGTTGCCACACCAGGAGAAGCTTTCTTCACAATATCCGAATCTGCTATGGAGAATGGAGATTGAGCTGTTCGAAAACCAAGTGATACAGAGGAAACGTGCACAGCAAAAACAAGGAAATATACAGAAGAAACAAACCGATATGAAGTTTTAAACAAAGAGAGTTCATGTTTTGCTTTTTGTTCGCAGCACTGTGTCTAATGATGCCTGGAGGCAGGTAATTAAATACAAGATCAAGCAATGGGTAGTGAACCAGTCACTCCTCTCTTCCCTGACGGAATACTGTAATTGAGATTAAGGTGAGCGCCAGTTCCCAGAGGCTTATAGGAAGACTGCAGGTTCGATTCCCGATCCGTTCTGGATTGCCTCCAGTAGAAATTATGCTCTTATTCCAGGCTACAAAGGGTACAATTAATTAGGCAGGGTTTTTGTTCCTAATAGCTAAATGTAATCCTGGTCAGGAGGTTTACACATGTGGAAACAAGGTACGGTCGGAGATGGCAGTTCAATTGCGCAATTTTGAGTCGACTTATATCGCAAAACTGAAAAAAAGGTAGCACGTAGTGACCCAGGATCATCCGAGTGACAATCCCTGTATAACACTATCCCGCAGGATTCACCCAGACTGACAATCCCTGTGTAACACTATCCCGCAGGATTCACCGAGAGTGTCAATCCCTGTGTAACACTATCCCGCAGGATTCACCGAGAGTGGCAATCCCTGTGTAACACTATCCCGCAGGATAAACCCAGTGACAATCCCTGTATAACACTATCCCGCAGGACACACCCACAGTGACAATCCCTGTGTAACACTATCCCGCAGGATACACCCACAGTGACAATCCCTGTGTATCACTATCCCGCAGGATACACCCACAGTGACAATCCCTGTGTAACACTATCCCGCAGGATACACCCACAGTGACAATCCCTGTGTAACACTATCCCACTGGATACACCCAGAGTGACAATCCCTGTGTAACACTATCCCGCAGGATACACCCACAGTGACAATCCCTGTGTAACACCTTCCCGCAGGATACACCCAGAGTGACAATCCCTGTGTAACACTATCCCGCAGGATTCACCGAGAGTGGCAATCCCTGTGTAACACTATCCCGCAGGATACACCCAGAGTGACAATCCCTGTGTAACACTATCCCGCAGGATACACCCAGAGTGACAATCCCTGTATAACACTATCCCGCAGGATTCACCCAGAGTGACAATCCCTGTATAACACTATCCCGCAGGATAAACCCACAGTGACAATCCCTGTGTAACACTATCCCGCAGGATAAACCCAGAGTGACAATCCCTGTGTAACAATATCCCGCAGGATACACCCACAGTGACAATCCCTGTGTAACACTATCCCGCAGGATTCACCCACAGTGACAATCCCGGTGTAACAATATCCCGCAGGATACACCCACAGTGACAATCCCTGTGTAACACTATCCCGCAGGATTCACCGAGAGTGGCAATCCCTGTGTAACTCTATCCCGCAGGATACACCCAGAGTGACAATCCCTGTGTAACACTATCCTGCAGGATACACCCACAGTGACAATCCCTGTGTAACACTATCCCGCAGGATACACCCAGAGTGACAATCCCTGTGTAACACTATCCCGCAGGATACACCCACAGTGACAATCCCTGTGTAACACTATCCTGCAGGATACACCCAGAGTGACAATCCCTGTATAACACTATCCCACAGGATAAACCCAGTGACAATCCCTGTGTAACACTATCCCGCAGGATACACCCAGAGTGACAATCCCTGTGTAACAATATCCCGCAGGATAAACCCACAGTGACAATCCCTGTGTAACACTATCCCGCAGGATAAACCCACAGTGACAATCCCTGTGTAACAATATCCTGCAGGACACACCCACAGTGACAATCCCTGTATAACACTATCCCGCAGGATACACCCAGAGTGACAATCACTGTGTAACACTATCCCGCAGGATACACCCAGTGACAATCCCTGTGTAACACTATCCCGAAGGATACACCCACAGTGACAATCCCTGTGTAACACTATCCCGCAGGATACACCCACAGTGACAATCCCTGTGTAACACTATCCCACAGGATAAACCCAGAGTGACAATCCCTGTGTAACACTATCCCGCAGGAGACACCCACAGTGACAATCCCTGTGTAACACTATCCCGCAGGATACACCCACAGTGACAATCCCTGTGTAACACTATCCCGCAGGATACACCCACAGTTACAATCCCTGTGTAACACTATCCTGCAGGATACACCCACAGTTACAATCCCTGTGTAACACTATCCTGCAGGACACACCCAGAGTGACAATCCCTGTGTAACACTATCCTGCAGGACACACCCAGAGTGACAATCCCTGTGTAACACTATCCCGCAGGATACACCCACAGTGACAATCCCTGTGTAACACTATCCCGCAGGATACACCCAGAGTGACAATCCCTGTGTATCACTATCCCGCAGGATACACCCAGAGTGACAATCCCTGTGTAACACTATCCCACAGGATACACCCAGAGTGACAATCCCTGTGTAACACTATCCCGCAGGATACACCCAGAGTGACAATCCCTGTGTAACACTATCCCGCAGGATACACCCAGAGTGACAATCCCTGTGTAACACTATCCCACAGGATACACCCAGAGTGACAATCCCTGTGTAACACTATCCCGCAGGATACACCCAGAGTGACAATCCCTGTGTAACACTATCCCGCAGGATACACCCAGAGTGACAATCCCTGTGTAACACTATCCCGCAGGAGAAGAAGGGCCGGTTGCGGCTATGACCAGCTAAGTCGCACATTTGGCAGCTCCTGCGACAAAGGTGTTTAAGGGCCGATTGGAGGGCCCCGACGGTACTGTAAAGACGAATCCCGGTGGGGGAAGGCTCCCTGAGGAGAGTGAGACCAACTTTATGGTCGGTACTCGGAGTGGGGCGACAAAAAAAGCGGCAGCAGCTCCCCGGAAAAAGCGGGGGAAGAGGACCAAAATGGCGGCCGGTGGCGCACTAGAAGATTGGAGAAAATGGGCGGAGGAGCAGCAGGCCGCTCTCCTCCGGTGTTTTACGGAGCTGAAAGTGGAACTCTTAGAGTCTATGAACGCGACGACCACAAGGCTGATGGGGGCCCAGGCGACCCAAGAGGCGTCGATAAGAGAGCTGCAGCAGGAGATGACTGCAAGGGAGGAGGAGGCCACGGTCCTCGTGGGAAAGGTGGAGGTGCACGAGGCACTCCACCTGAAATGGCAGAGCCGCTTTGAGGAGCTGGACACTCGAATGAGGCGGAAGAACTTGAGGATCCTGGGCCTAGCAGAAGGCCTGGAGGGGCCTGATCTCCCGAAATATGTAGCGGAGATGCTGAGCTCCCTGATGGGAGAGGGGGCCGGTCCATCGCCCCTGGAGCTGGAAGAAGCATATCGGGTCATGGCTAGGCGGCCTAGGGCGAACGAGCCCCCGCGGGCGGTGCTGGTGCGATTCCAGCGTTTCTGTGATCGGGAGAAAGTGCTGAGGTGGGCCAAGAGGGAGAAAAGCAGCAAATGGGAGAATTCGACGGTGCGGATATATCAGGACTGGAGTGCGGAGGTGGCAAAGCGGCGGCCCGGTTTAACCACTATCCCGCAGGATACACCCAGAGTGACAATCCCTGTGTAACACTATCCCGCAGGATATACCCACAGTGACAATCCCTGTGTAACACTATCCTGCAGGATACACCCAGACTGACAATCCCTGTGTAACACTATCCCGCAGGATACACCCACAGTGACAATCCCTGTGTAACACTATCCTGCAGGATACACCCACAGTGACAATCCCTGTGTAACACTATCCCGCAGGATACACCCACAGTGACAATCCCTGTGTAACACTATCCCGCAGGATACACCCACAGTGACAATCCCTGTGTAACACTATCCCGCAGGATACACCCAGAGTGACAATCCCTGTGTAACACTATCCCGCAGGATACACCCACAGTGACAATCCCTGTGTAACACTATCCCGCAGGATACACCCACAGTGACAATCCCTGTGTATCACTATCCCGCAGGACACACCCAGAGTGACAATCCCTGTGTAACACTATCCCACAGGATACACCCAGAGTGACAATCCCTGTGTAACACTATCCCGCAGGATATACCCACAGTGACAATCCCTGTATAACACTATCCCGCAGGATACACCCACAGTGACAATCCCTGTGTAACACTATCCCGCAGGATACACCCACAGTGACAATCCCTGTGTAACAATATCCTGCAGGACACACCCACAGTGACAATCCCTGTGTAACACTATCCTGCAGGACACACCCACAGTGACAATCCCTGTGTAACACTATCCCGCTGGATACACCCACAGTTACAATCCCTGTGTAACACTATCCCGCAGGATAAACCCAGAGTGACAATCCCTGTGTAACAATATCCCGCAGGATACACCCAGAGTTACAATCCCTGTGTAACACTATCCCGCAGGATACACCCAGAGTGACAATCCCTGTGTAACTCTATCCCGCAGGATACACCCAGTGTGACAATCCCTGTGTAACACTATCCCGCAGGATACACCCAGAATGACAATCCCTGTGTAACACTATCCCGCAGGAGACACCCAGAGTGACAATCCCTGTGTAACACTATCCCGCAGGATACACCCAGAGTGACAATCCCTGTGTAACACTATCCCGCAGGATACACCCACAGTGACAATCCCTGTGTAACACTATCCCGCAGGATAAACCCAGAGTGACAATCCCTGTGTAACAATATCCCGCAGGATTCACCCAGACTGACAATCCCTGTGTAACACTATCCCGCAGGATAAACCCACAGTGACAATCCCTGTGTAACAATATCCTGCAGGAGACACCCAGAGTGACAATCCCTGTGTATCACTATCCCGCAGGATACACCCACAGTGACAATCCCTGTGTAACACTATCCCGCAGGATAAACCCAGAGTGACAATCCCTGTGTAACACTATCCTGCAGGATACACCCAGAGTGACAATCCCTGTGTAACACTATCCTGCAGGATAAACCCAGAGTGACAATCCCTGTGTAACAATATCCCGCAGGATTCACCCAGACTGACAATCCCTGTGTAACACTATCCCGCAGGATACACCCAGAGTGACAATCCCTGTGTAACACTATCCCGCAGGATACACCCACAGTGACAATCCCTGTGTAACAATATCCTGCAGGAGACACCCAGAGTGACAATCCCTGTGTATCACTATCCCGCAGGATACACCCACAGTGACAATCCCTGTGTAACACTATCCCGCAGGATAAACCCAGAGTGACAATCCCTGTGTAACACTATCCCGCAGGATAAACCCAGAGTGACAATCCCTGTGTAACACTATCCCGCAGGATACACCCAGAGTGGCAATCCCTGTGTAACACTTATCACGCAGGATACACCCAGAGTGACAATCCCTGTGTAACACTATCCCGCAGGATACACCCACAGTGACAATCCCTGTGTAACACTATCCCGCAGGATACACCCACAGTGACAATCCCTGTGTATCACTATCCCGCAGGACACACCCAGAGTGACAATCCCTGTGTAACACTATCCCACAGGATACACCCAGAGTGACAATCCCTGTGTAACACTATCCCGCAGGATATACCCACAGTGACAATCCCTGTATAACACTATCCCGCAGGATACACCCACAGTGACAATCCCTGTGTAACACTATCCCGCAGGATACACCCACAGTGACAATCCCTGTGTAACAATATCCTGCAGGACACACCCACAGTGACAATCCCTGTGTAACACTATCCTGCAGGACACACCCACAGTGACAATCCCTGTGTAACACTATCCCGCTGGATACACCCACAGTTACAATCCCTGTGTAACACTATCCCGCAGGATACACCCAGACTGACAATCCCTGTGTAACAATATCCCGCAGGAGACACCCAGAGTGACAATCCCTGTGTAACAATATCCCGCAGGAGACACCCAGAGTGACAATCCCTGTGTAACAATATCCCGCAGGATTCACCCAGAGTGACAATTCCTGTGTAACACTATCCCGCAGGATACCCCCAGAGTGACAATCCCTGTGTAACACTATCCCGCAGGACACACCCACAGTGACAATCCCTGTATAACACTATCCCGCAGGATACACCCAGAGTGACAATCCCTGTGTAATACTATCCCGCAGGATACACCCACAGTGACAATCCCTGTGTAACCCTATCCCGCAGGATACACCCAGAGTGACAATCCCTGTGTAACAATATCCTGCAGGATAAACCCAGAGTGACAATCCCTGTGTAACACTATCCCGCAGGATACACCCACAGTGACAATCCCTGTGTAACACTATCCCGCAGGATACACCCACAGTGACAATCCCTGTGTAACAATATCCCGCAGGATACACCCACAGTGACAATCCCTGTGTAACACTATCCCGCAGGATACACCCAGAGTGACAATCCCTGTATAACACTATCCCGCAGGATACACCCACAGTGACAATCCCTGTGTAACACTATCCCGCAGGATACACCCACAGTGACAATCCCTGTGTAACACTATCCCACAGGATAAACCCAGAGTGACAATCCCTGTGTAACAATATCCCGCAGGAGACACCCAGAGTGACAATCCCTGTGTAACACTATCCTGCAGGATAAACCCAGAGTGACAATCCCTGTGTAACACTATCCTGCAGGATACACCCAGAGTGACAATCCCTGTGTAACACTATCCTGCAGGATAAACCCAGAGTGACAATCCCTGTGTAACACTATCCTGCAGGATACACCCAGAGTGACAATCCCTGTGTAACACTATCCCGCAGGATACACCGAGAGTGGCAATCCCTGTGTAACACTATCCCGCAGGATACACCCACAGTGACAATCCCTGTGTAAAAATATCCTGCAGGATACACCCACAGTGACAATCCCTGTGTAACAATATCCCGCAGGAGACACCCAGAGTTACAATCCCTGTGTATCACTATCCCGCAGGATACACCCAGAGTGACAATCCCTGTGTAACACTATCCCACAGGATAAACCCAGAGTGACAATCCCTGTGTAACAATATCCCGCAGGAGACACCCAGAGTGACAATCCCTGTGTATCACTATCCCGCAGGATACACCCAGAGTGACAATCCCTGTGTAACACTATCCCGCAGGATACACCCAGAGTGACAATCCCTGTGTAACACTATCCCGCAGGATACACCCACAGTGACAATCCCTGTGTAACTCTATCCCGCAGGATAAACCCACAGTGACAATCCCTGTGTAACACTATCCCGCAGGATACACCCACAGTGACAATCCCTGTGTAACACTATCCCGCAGGATACACCCAGTGACAATCCCTGTGTAACACTATCCCACAGGATAAACCCAGAGTGACAATCCCTGTGTAACACTATCCCGCAGGATAAACCCACAGTGACAATCCCTGTGTAACAATATCCCGCAGGATACACCCACAGTGACAATCCCTGTGTAACACTATCCCGCAGGATACACCCACAGTGACAATCCCTGTGTAACACTATCCCGCAGGATACACCCAGAGTGACAATCCCTGTGTAACACTATCCCGCAGGATACACCCACAGTGACAATCCCTGTGTAACACTATCCCGCAGGATACACCCACAGTGACAATCCCTGTGTAACACTATCCCGCAGGATACACCCACAGTGACAATCCCTGTGTAACTCTATCCCGCAGGATACACCCACAGTGACAATCCCTGTGTATCACTATCCCGCAGGATACACCCACAGTGACAATCCCTGTGTAACACTATCCCGCAGGATACACCCACAGTGACAATCCCTATGTAACACTATCCCGCAGGATACACCCAGAGTGACAATCCCTGTATAACACTATCCCGCAGGATACACCCACAGTGACAATCCCTGTGTAACACTATCCCGCAGGATACACCCAGAGTGACAATCCCTGTGTAACACTATCCCACTGGATACACCCAGAGTGACAATCCCTGTGTAACACTATCCCGCAGGATAAACCCACAGTGACAATCCCTGTGTAACACTATCCCACAGGATAAACCCACAGTGACAATCCCTGTGTAACACTATCCTGCAGGATACACCCAGAGTGACAATCCCTGTGTAACACTATCCCGCAGGATACACCCACAGTGACAATCCCTGTGTAACACTATCCTGCAGGATACACCCAGAGTGACAATCCCTGTGTAACAATATCCCGCAGGATACACCCAGAGTGACAATCCTTGTGGGACACCCCTAGCAACAATACATAGGAAACCACATCATGACAATAGCCACCAGAGGAATAGTACAGAAAGAGCCATATTGTGGCAGTCATAGCTGTGAGGAAAAGGAAAAACATTAAAAAGAGTGGGAGAGTGAGGGCACATTTCAAAACCTCAGTCTATCCAGCTTTTGCCAAAGGAGTCACTTGTTCTCTATATCTGAAGTCCAAGGTTTGTAGACTAGGTCTCAGGTCTGGGACGTGGATGACTACTGTGGATTTTCTTTATATACTGCATTGCTACGCATGGTGCTAACTGAAGGTCTCTGCTTCACCTTCGAAGACCTTAGTACAAATGGGCTAGTTTAGGCCAGAGTACTGATTGAACAATTATTCAAACAATCGATTGTACATTAGGGTGTCACAGTCCATTTGCTCACCATTCTGTGGATGTATTTTGTGTGCAAGCTATGATCGTCCTTTTGCTCCTGCAATTTAGTTCCCTCGATATCCTGTTGATATTTTGGACTGATCGCTATCACAATCATCACCTCCCTCTGTAAGCAAAACGAGAACAACAGTAACTCCTTTGTCATTGTTCTATTGCTCTATATGTTAATGATGTTATTCTGAGAGGAAAGCAGGTTACATGAGCTGTCACAATCTGATTATATTTTATTTCAAGAGGCTGCTCTCCCGAGCAATTTTCTATCTTTATTTTGAACAATGAAGGATTGTTCAGAGTGGGACTGAAGCTGCCAGATTATTGAGAGGTTCAGAAGGAACAATTCAAACCGATGATGCCCATTATTACAACTCTTTATTGTAAATCTTTTTTTTATAATACATGCCAAACTGACAATAGAATATGAATACTGTGTAGTTATTAGTACTCCTGTCTCTGAGTCATAAGTCTATGGGGCGGAGGCCCATGGCCCAGAGACGTAGAGACGTGAACACATAGGCCAGGATTCTCCGATCCCACAGCGGGGGGGGGGGGGGGGGGGGGGGGGGGGGGGGGGGGGGGGGGGGGGCGCGCGTTCCGATGCCGGGCCTCCGATTCTACAGCACAGCACTCCGGTGACATTCTAGCCCCCATAGAACAGAATTACTGGGCCTGAAGGCCCATTAACGGTGGCGTCGCTTGCTCCGGCTTTGACGCCGACGTCAACACTTGGCCGCAATATCGGTGAATCCCGGCCACAGTCTGGGCAGGTCAGAGGCCAGAGTAACTCACCTCCTGACTCCCCAAAGGCTGTCCACCATCTACAAGGCCCAAGTCAGGAGTGCGATGGAATATTCCCCACTTGCTTGAATGAGCACAGCTCCAACAACACTCAAGAAGCTTAACACCATCCAGGATAAAATAGCCCGCTTGATTGGCACCCCATCCACACACATTCAATCCTTCCACCATCAACCAACAGCCACGGCCGTGTGTACCATCTATAGGATGCACTGCAGGAACTCACCAAGGATCTTGAGACAGCAGCTTCCAAACCCTTGACCACTACCATCTAGAAGGACAAGAGCAGCAGATACCTGAGAGCTCCACCATCTGGGGGTTCCTCACCAAGTCATCCTGACTGTGGGTGGGCTTACGCCGAGAGATTGCAGCGGCTCAAGAAGGCAGCTCACCACCGCCTGCTCATGGGGCAACTAGGGATGAGCAATAAATGTTGGTCTAGCCAGCGAGGCCCTATCCCATAAAATAATTTTTTAAAAAGACCTGCATTTCAGTGCAGTACTGAGGGAGGTGCTGTTCCCATCTATACTCTCCGGTAGGCATAAAAGATACTCACGGTTAACACTGCAACCCCAAACCCAAATGAAGTTTCAAAATGAAAAATTTGGCCTCAGCCTACCTTGCCGGATGCCACTGTTCAGGAAGCAGGTTTTGAGGTGTTTGACTGTCCCAGCATGTGGAGGCGGGAGAGCTCATTAACATATTTAACTCAGACTGCCCATAACACAATTGGGGATTCCAACTGAAATGTTACAGTAACTGGCTGGGTTTATAATAATAATAATCTTTATTGTCCCAAGTAGGCTCACATTAACACTGCAATGAAGTTACTGCGAAAATCCCCTCGTCGCCACATTCAGCCGCCTGTTCGGGTACACCGAGGGAGAATTCAGAATGTCCAAATTACCTAACAGCACGTCTTTCGGGACTTGTGGGAGGAAACCGGAGCACCCGGAGGAAACCTACGCAGACACAGGGAGAACGTGCAGACTCCGCACAGACAGTGACCCCAAGCCGGGAATCAAACCTGGGACCCTGGAGCTGTGAAGCAATGGTGCTAACCACTGTGCTGCTCTGGACAGAGTAGTCACAGCAGTGAAATGGTGTTAGGAACTCTGCCGTCTGCCGATTGTGACTTGGTTATCCCTGTGCTACAATTGCCTACGGCCCCAAGGCCAATCTTGCCCCTCCTGAGGAGGCCATTCATTCTACTGCCGCTGCAATGTCCTACGGCTGATTGGCAGCCTGTCGATGTGGCTGGCGACCGGACAGGAAACAAGATAAAATGATAAGGGGACATCGCTGTTAAATTTGGTACCAAAACATCGACAGTTTATCCAGTCATTTATCTTCCTGAAGTTTTGCGGAACTTTGCTTCATAATGGTAACTAATCTTCAGCAGTATTTCATGAAAAAACAAAGACACATAGAACATACAGTGCAGAAGGAGGCCATTCAGCCCATCAGTTCTGCTCCGACCCACTTAAGCCCTCACTTCCACCCTATCCCCGTAACCCAATAACCCCTCCTAACCCTTTTGGTCACTAAGGGCAATTTAGCTTGGCCAATCCACCTAACCTGCACGTCTTTGGACTGTGGGAGGAACCCGGAGCACCTGGAGGAAACCCACACAGTCACGGGGAGAACGTGCGGACTCCGCACAGACAGTGACCCAAGCCGGGGAATCGAACCTGGGACCCTGGCGCTGTGAAGCCGCAGTGCTATCCGCTTGTGCTATAAGTTTCGCTCCCACAACCAAACATGTGCAGGGTAGGTGGATTGGCCACACTAAATTGCCCTTAGTGGGAAAACATGAATGGGTACTCTAAATTTAAAAATTAAAAGATGGAGGCGCTGGCACTTGGCATATTTGGCACGTTTCCAGTTTCGCAGGCGGGAATGGAGTCAGGCGTCGTTACACACCCAGCTGGCCACTTACATCATCAGCTGCCTCCGCTGAGGTGAGATTTCGGTGTTGTGAAACCCAACGTGCACAATTAGACCAGGTAACAGCTGACCTGAAGGTGGATAGCCAGGGTAAGGATATGGTTCCGGGACACATTTTGGGAGACATGAGGCACCCTTTGGGTTTGTTAAAAGTAAAGTATAAAAAGCGAATAAACCTATTGGAACTGTCAAAGAACTGTCAAGCTGTCAAAGAACTATCAAAATGTACTGGAACTGTTAAAATCCATTGGGGCTGTCATAGCTGTCAATGGATTTACCTCTGCTGGGTTTTCACATTTCGCCAAGCCTCGCGAGGTATTTTGAGCCACTCGTGAGATTCAACGGCTACGTCCTGACACCAAGTTGGGCGCGATGAGGGCGTTGAATCGCACCCAATAGTTTCCCGATTCCCCCTGTCCCTCACTGGTGACATGGAGAGGTTCCAACCACCAAGGACGGGAAACGGATTCTCATTTAAATACATTACATCAGGGGTGGGCAAACTTTTCCATGCAAGGGCCGCATTCAGAAATTCACAATTCACAAAGGGCCGCATAGTATATTAAGTAAAATAATTACTTCACCCGGTTATGATTCTGGGCGCCTCATATAGAACATAGAACAGTACAGCACAGAACAGGCCCTTCGGCCCTCGACGTTGTGCCAAGCAATGATCACCCTACTCAAGTCAACGTATCCACCCTATACCAGTAAGTAACCCAACAGCCCCCCCCACCCATTAACTTTTAAAAAAAAATTAAAAAAAAAAAAAAAAAAATTTTTTTAAAAAAATTTTTTTTTTTTTTTTTTTAATGACTTGGTGGGCCGCAAGAAATACCTTTGGCGGGCCGCATGCGGCCCGCGGGCCGTAGTTTGCCCACCCCTGATTTACATATTAAATGCCAACACACCACACGATTCCCCCTTACTGAATGTTCCAACCTTGCTGACGGGAGGTGCACGGCAGCTTTAGGAAGTCGGGGGTTCCTGCCAGAGGCGCCACGGTCACCATAGCCCCGGGAGGGCGGGAGTCTCTGATAATTGTGCAGTGGTGGTGGGGTGAGACCCCCGAGAATTCTGCTGTTTGGAGGGGGGAGTCCTCGATATCCTTGTGTTGGCAGGGGTGGGAAGTTAAGGTCAGTTCTGATTGGAGTGCCCTCTAAAGATGGTCCTCATTCTCTGACAGCCGGCATCAGGCCCACGCCACCAGACTGACGGCATAAACCCATGTTTTCTGTCAAGAGTGCCAGAAAATGTGGCCTGAAAACTCGTCTCTGCAACTTGAGAGATACACACAGAACCGACACAGTAGATGTGGTTTATTTAGACTTTCAGAAGGCTCTCAACAAGGTCTTAATGGATTTGAACAGTACAATACCCTTTGACAAGGTATCATTGCAGATTCCTATGTAAAGTTAAAGTGCATGGGATTGCGGGTAGTGTCTTGAGATGGTTAGAAAGCTGGTCAACAGACAGGAAGCAAAATGGAATAAATGGAAGCGGAGATGCTTCAGCGGGATTTGGACAGGCTGAGTGAGTGGGCAAGTGCAGTATAATGTGGATAAATGGGAGGCTATTCACTTTGGTAGCAAAAATAGGAAGGCAGATTATTATTTAAATGGGTGTAAATTGAGAGAGATGGATACTCAGCGAGACCTTGGTGTCCTTGTGCATCAGTCGGCGAAAGTAAGTGCTCAGGTACAGCAGGCAGTAAAGAAGGCAAATGGTGTGTTAGCCCTCATAGCGAGAGGATTTAAATATATGATTAGAGATGTTTTACTGCAATTGTTTAGGGCAGTGGTGAGGCCACACCTGGAGTATTGTGTGCAGTTTTGGTGTCTTAACTGAAGAACAATGTTCTTGCTATGGAGGAAGTACAGCAAAGGTTTATCAGGCTGATTCCTGGGATGGTGGGACCATCATATCAGGAGAGGCTAAATCGGTTAGGATTATATTCATTGGAGTTCAGCAGAGTGAGCGGGGATCTCATAGAAACGTATACATTTCTAAACAGGATGAGACAGGGTAGATTCAGAAAGAATGTTCCCGATGGAGGGGAGTCCAGAACTAGGGGTCATAGTCTGAGGAGAAGGAATGGTTATAAGGACTTCCGGTGGCGGCCATGGAAGAGTGGGTCGCACATTTTATAGTTCCCACCTGTGACGGACTTTTGGACCTTTTCCCCCGGTTTTTTCCAGACTTTATGGGATAAATCGGTGAAGAGTGAGACAGTAAGGAGAAATCCTCCTACAAGGCAGACGCGAGCAGAGATGGCAACGCGGGACAGCATGGCGGAGAAGCAGCGCCGTGGGGAGACGGCACAGTGGTCGATGAAGCAGCCGGGTGAAGTTTTTTGAAGATTGCTTCGCCAAGCTGTAGAAGGACACGCTGGACCCGATCAAGGCTTCGATTGATCAAGTTGTGCAGAATCAAGAGGCCCACGGACAAGTGATCCAGGAGGTGGGGAAAAAGGAGCACGAGGAATACATAACCGTGCTGGAGACCAAGGTGGAGATGATGAACGACCGCCAGAAAAGAATGCAGGAGAAGCTGGAGGACCTGGAGAACAGGTCCAGGAGGCAGAATCTGAGAATTGTCGGCCTCCCTGAAGGCAGTGAGGGATCGGATGCGAGGGCTTATGTGATGGACATGCTGGAGATGTTGATGGGGGCTGAGGCGTTACCTCGGCCTCTGGAAGTGGATAGAGGGCACAGAGCCCTCGTGAAGAAGCCCCGAGTGAACGAGCCGCCGAGGGCGATAGTTGTACGTTTGCAGCGATTCCTGGACAAGGAACACGTTCTGCGGTGGGCCAAGAAGGAACGGAGCAGGAGGTGGGAGAATTGTGAGTTGCGCATTTATCAGGACCCGGGCGCGGATTTGGCCAAGAGGCGAGCTGGGTTCAATCGGGCAAAACGGCCCTCTTTAAGAAGGGGGTGAAGTTCGGGATGTTGTACCCAGCCCGTCTGTGGGTCACACATGAGGAACAGGATTTTTACTTCGAAACACCAGACAAAGTATGGACTTTTATTAAAGAAAAAAGTCTGGAGGTGAACTAAAGGACACTGAAGCCTTGGAGAGTACTCTGGTGGCGATTTGTTGTGCTGGGTTGTATAAGTAGTGTTATTTGTAATAAAGGGCTGTTTTGATGGTTAAAGTTAACTTTGTCGAGAGCTGGTGAGAGGTGGGGTGGTTTTTGGGGCTGTTTTTAATGGCTTCAATTAAGTTACTGTGCAAAGCCCCTAGTCGCCACATTCCGGCGCCTGTCCGGGGAGGCTGGTACGAGGGGGCTGAAGGCAGATGTGGCAATGCTACAAGAGACACACCTAAAGGCTATAGACCAGACTAGATTGAGAAAGGGGTGGGTTGGCCAAGTATTCCACTCGGGGCTGGACTCAAAGACCAGGGGGGTAGCGATCTTGATCAATAAACGAGTGGCATTCGAGGCAGGGAGAATTGTGTCCGACATGGGGGGTAGGTATATAATGGTGAGTGGGAAGCTGGAGGGGGTGCGGGTGGTACTCGTGAACGTATATGCTCTGAATTGGGACGATGTGGAATATATGAGGCAGGCGTTAGGTAAGATCTGAGACTTAGAGTCACATAACCTGATTATGGGAGGAGATTTTAATACAGTCATTGATCCAGAATTGGACCAGTCAAAATCCAGGACAGGGAGGGACCAGTCGCGGCAAAGGAATTGAAGGGGTTTATGGAACAGATCGGGGGGAGTAGACCCATGGAGGTTTGCACGGCCAAGGACGAAGGAGTTTTCTTTTTTCTCCCATGTCCACAAGGTATACTCTCGCATCGACTTTTCTGTTCTGAGCAGGGCTCTAATACCGGGTGTG